>NC_059103.1:85547210-86163460 GCF_020740685.1 Jaculus jaculus
AGGTCCATTCCTTCTATAACCTCATTTAGTCCAGATGCCTCTCTGTTTATTTTTTCCCGGGATGACCTATCAATTGATGAGAGTGGGGGGTTAAAGTCACCCACTACCACTGTGTTTGGTGTTATCTGTGACCTTAGTTCTAATAATGTTTGTTTGATGAATTTGGGAGCCCCCATGTTAGGTGCATATATGTTTAGGATTGTAACGTCCTCCTGTTGGAGTGTGCCCTTAATCAATATAAAGTGGCCTTCCTTATCTTTCTTGACTAACATTGGACTAAAGTCTAACTTGTCAGATATTATGATAGCAACCCCTGCTTGTTTTCTAGGCCCATTTGCTTGAAACACCATCTTCCATCCTTTCACCCTAAGATAATGTCTATCCTTTGTAGAAAGGTGAGTTTCTTGGATACAACAAATTGTAGGATCCTGCTTTTTAACCCAGTCTGCACACTTATGTCATTTCATTGGGGCATTGAGGCCGTTGATATTAAGAGATATTATTGAAAGGTGTGTATGTATGTTTGCCTGTGCTCTCTTGTGTTAACTAGTATTTGGGTATTGCTTGTTTTTTCTAGGTTGCTTATATGTGTACTTTTCCTTTTCTTCAACATGGAGGATCCTATCAATTATTTTCTGTAGAGCTGGTTTTGTTTTCAAATACTCCTTTAATCTGCTTTTTTCATGGGATGTCCGTATTTCTCCACCTATTGGAATGGATAACTTTGCAGGATAAAGTAACCTTGGTTGACAGTTGTTATCTTTCAGAATTTGGAATATATCACTCCAAGCCCTTCTGGCTTTAAAAGTTTGTGTTGAGTAATCTGCTGTAATCCTGATTGGCTGGCTTTTGTAGGTAACTTGATTTTTCTCTCTAACTGCTTTCCATATTTTTTCTTTGGTGTGTGTGTTTGGAAGTTTGATTATAATATGGTGAGGAGAGGTTCTTTCCAGGTTTTGTCTGGCAGGTGTTCTAAAGGCTTCCTGTATCTGTGTTGGGCCCTCTTTCCCAATTTGGGGGAATTTTTCTTCTATGATTTTGTTGAAATGCCTACTATGCCTTTGGAGTGGAATTCTTTTCCTTCTACTATACCCTGACTTCTTATATTTGATCTTTTTATAGTGTCCCGAATATCTTGAAATTCCCACTCATACTTTTCTATAAGTTTGTCTTTCTCTTTGTTGGACTGTATTAGATCTGCCACCTGGTCTTCTAGCTTAGATATTCTGTCCTCTCCTTCATCCATTCTACTGGTGAGATTTTCTACAGAGATTTTTTTTATTTCATTAACTGTGTTCTTCATTGCTAGTAATTCTGACTGATTTTTCCTTATCATTTCTATTTCCTTATTTATGTCATGTATTGCCTTCTTTATTTCATGAAATTGGTGTCCTGCATCTTCTTTGATTCCTTTGATTTCTTCTTTAAGTTCCTCTTTGACTCCTTTGATTTGTTCTCTGACTTCTTTGAACATATTTTCACTCATTGTTTTGAAATCTTTCTCAGGCGTTTCCTCTGACTGGTTCTCACTGGAGGTCATCTGATTTCTGGAGCTGGGCACTGGCTTTTCCTGCGGTGCAAACCGAGCCTGGCAACTGTGGCCCTGCAGATCAGCACCCCACTAATGGAACTGCTGCTGCTAAAGGTGCTTCTGCTGGGTCTGTCAGCAGCTGAAGCTCTGCTGCTGGGCCCACTGTTGCTGCTCCTTCTGCTGCTGTTGCTGTCGTAGCTGCCACTGCTGCTGCTGCTGCCACTGAAGCTGCTGTTGCTGGGTCTGCCACTGCTACCGGTCCTGGGTCTGCTGCTGCTGGGGCTGCTGTTACTGGTGCTGGAGGCGCTGATGTTGTTCCTGGACTCTGTTCCTGCTTGGGTCCTGCTGTTGGCCCAAGTTGGCATGTCCGGGTCCCGGGTCTCTGCTCTGTTTGCTGGAGCTGGGCTCAGGCAGTGGGGGCGGGGAGGGAGCCGCAGCTGCTCTGGTTCTCTTCCTGTTCCACGTGTTCTTCTACCTCGGGGTCTGCTCCTCCATTGTTCACTCCCGCTCTCCCTTCATGCTTCCTGAGTTGCGGAGAGCGCCGGTGTGAGTGGAAGCTCCCCGCAACTGGCGTTTCCTGCGGCTGTAGCTGAGCCTGGCAGCTTTCTGGTGTGCCGCCTCGGCCGCAGTTGGCAGAGCTGCTGGGGCCACTTTTGCCAGCCTGTGTGGGCTCTGGAAGCTCTGGTTCTCTTCTACTTCTCCGCTGCTGCTTCAATTTCCTATACACCTCACTTTTTAGTAAAAGTGTGTATTTTGCTGAGTTTTTTTTGTCTTTTTCCCCCCAGGCTGCTTTGGCGTGGAATCTACACTGCCATCTTAACCAGAAGTCCATAAAAATTTTTAATATGACAATTTAAGATTTTTAAAACTGTCCTCAAAAGGCTCTTTGAAATAACTTTTTATAAGAGTAGAACAGATTTGAGTTATGTCACTTACATATTGTGTGTGTGTGTGTGTGTGTGTGTGTGTGTGTGTGTGTGTGTGTTTGTTTGGAGCCTCTTTTATATGTTTTTTGAAACATATTTTTTAAAACATGAAAGCATTTTAGAACATTATTAGAAAATTTCTGACAAATGTATTTATCTTTTTTAAATTTTTTTTGTTCATTTATTTATTTATTTATTTGAGAGCGACAGACACAGAGAGAAAGACAGATAGAGGGAGAGAGAGAGAGAATGTGTGTGAGTATTCCTGAATATGAGTATCAGATAATTTTGAGGTTATATTTTCTTAGCAGTATTATAGAAGCATATAGGGATAAATTAAATTTTAAAAGTTACAATAAAGTTTTTTGTAGCGTCTCTATCTGTCTGCAGCAACTTAGAACTCATCCATCATGATCCTAGAACCAGGATCGAGAGATTTTCCATGCCTATAGCCTCCCTGGCTATGAAAGGCAGTGAAGCCAACAAATTACAGCTATCAGAGATATTTCCAGGGGTGGCCTCTGGACCTGTGAGCAACTGGGTCCCCACATTCACCACCTGAAGAGGAATGTGTACAGGGGACAAGGCAGCAGCCACAGCAGCATCTGGAACTCCAGAGTGATCCCAATAGGAGCACAATTCAGCCCTCTGTGGTCTCTCTTGTCCATTTGGGATCAGCCCTTTCGTCTAACTTTTTCTGACAGACTCTCAGTTAGGCACCTTCTTTCAGCCTCCTCACCCCATCCCACATCTTCTATTTACATAGATCAAAGAAAATAAAACAACTTTTAAATAGATACATTTCCTTCAGAGCCAAAAACCAAGGGTGGGACTCCTGGCATTAGCATAGAGCTAGAAGCAATTTAGCAGACCTGGCACAAGCATTTCGGTTACATTTAGATTAGAGGCTTTTTTGACAAACTTATAAAGGGACTGTTACCTCAGTTTGCCTCCTTTATTGTTTAATCCTTTTCCCAGTGTCAGGCTATGAGCGGTAACATTCCCTGGTAGCTTAAACATTAAGGAAATATTATATTATTTTTATTTCTAGCCTATTGTGGTGGTTTGATTCAGGTGTCCCCCATAAACTTAAGTGGTATGAATGCTAGGTTCCCAGCTGACGGATATTTGGGAATTAATGCCTCCTGGAGGGAGTGTATTGTTGGGGGAGGGCTTATGGGCTTTGTAGCCAGTTTCCCCTTGCCAGTGTTTGGCACACCCTCCTGTTGCTGTGGTCCACCTTATGTTGGCCAGGGGGTGATGTTCACCCTCTGCTCATGCCATCGTTTTCCCCTGTCATTGTGGAGCTTCCCCTTGAGCCTGTAAGCCAAAATAAATCTCTTTGTCCCAGAAGCTGCTCTTGGTTGGGTGATTTCTACCAGCAATGTGAACTGGACTGCAACACCTATATTGGACTGGATGGAGTATTAAATAATTTATTGTAAATATCAATTTACTAATAGATTATAAGAATTTTGTGAATATACACCTAATTAACTTGATAGGAAAAGACAGGAAGTGACTCTAGGCTTGACACTTTTTAGACAATGTATGACTGACTACTTTATCTCAGGGGACAACAACCTGTAGTTAATTTGACTTGACAGAAAGGAATGTTAGCTCTATATTTACAGAATACACACACACACACACACACACACACACACACACACACACACACACGGTAATGAGGATTTAAACAAAAGATTGTAAAAGATAAAATTCCAATACAACCAGTTTTTAGGGCTTCTGTGTAAAACTCCAGAAGTTTTATTTTGTTTTGTTCTCTCTCGCTCGCTTTGACGTTCATTATTTTGATTGTTTTTGTTTGTTTTTTTCTTCGTTTAACCCCTCCCCTTTTGTAAATTTGGACTTAGCCATCTTAAAGTCTTATTTGTCAGTACTTCACCACTTGAGAGTGCGTTTGGAAGCAGCTCTTTGAGGGGGGCTGTCTCTGGCCTTGAAGCTTCTGATCTGCCTTTAGCTGAGCTATATATTTTCTTGTTCTTTTTTCCTAAATTTCAGGGACAATGTTGGATTATTCTCAGGGCTCCTGGGAAGTTCCCTGATCTTGTCATTTGTTAAATTTTAAGAGCAGGAGAATCTTGAATGTTTTCCTGCCTATTATCTTAGTTACTTCAAGTGTGTCCTCTGGGTCCATTCAACATTAAAAGCTTGCCATAATTCACAGTGGCCTTTAACTTTACTAGTGTCATTTTAGTATTATAATCTCCTAAATATTCCCTTTTGAAGTATGGTTTGTTTTTGAGCATGCAGTCTAGGACAGTGGGCTTGGTGGAGGACTTCCCCCTCAATGAATTTCCCACTGTGTAGGTGCTGCAGAGCAGACACAATGACAAAGCCTGCCTGAGCACACTGTTCAGGACAGGAATCACTCTGCAGTCTTAGGACTGTGAACCACATGCATACTTGTACACACATTCATATCAAGTACATTTTCAAGTAGACTCCAGTCAGCCATCTCCACCAAAGATTCCCTAACTGAGCACTTAGAATTCCCAGGGAGAAGGGGTTAATCCAGGAGAAAAGGGGTCAATTTGGGGAGTCACCCAACAAAGGAGAAAACAAACAACAGACAAACTCAGAGGGAGGAGTTTACTAGAATTGCCAATATAATCCCCAAAAGGGATTAGCACCACTCATGTAGTATAGGCGATGAGGGCAGTAGAACTCTCCCCACAGGAACAAGCGAGTATCCAGGGTCCACTTCCAGTTACTGTTAAGCCAAAGTGAGCTCAGAAGACAGTCCAGCTCTCCTGTCCTCAAGACTGACAAAAAGACAAGATGGAACAACAAAAAGAACAACATAGACAGGATAAGACCCATATGAGCAGACCTTGCTTCATCCACCAGGTTGCTCTCCTGGCCCCAAGATGGGAGGAGACTTAGTGCTGTATAGCACAGGTGGATTCTTAACTGCCACCCATGGACAGTTTAGGACCAAATCAGACCCTGTAATTGTTTCTGGATCCCCAACTTAAGTCGTGTGGCTTGCAATCCAGTCATTGACCAGAAAACTGGAAAACTGGACTGCCCATGCTCATACTTAAACTCATGCACAATCATTATATGAGACCAGATACAGTGTCTTAGATGCATCTATCACTTGCATTGTCATTTGGCTAGCCATGAACTCAAACAGAACCAAATGTAGGGCTCTCATGAAAGACAGAATCAAAAAAAAAAAAAAAAAGGTCCGGGGTTGGAGAGATGGTTTAGTGGTTAAGTGCTTGCCTGTGAAGCCTAAGAACCCTGGGTTTGAGGCTCGATTCCCCAGGGCCCACATTAGCCAGATGCACATGGGGACACACATGTCTGGAGTTCTTTTGCAGTGGATGGAGGCCCTTGTGCGCCCATGCTATCCTCTCTCTCTCCAACTGCCTCTTTCTCTCTCTGTCTGTCGCTCTGAAATAAATAAATAAAAATAAGCAAAAAAAAAAAAATTATTAAAAAAAATCCGAAAAAACAGGTCCTCTGCTACTGGCGTCCCAATATAATTCTAGAGGACAAGGGAAGTTTACTCATCAAGCTTTTACTCTCCTACCCTAAAGAAGGTTTCCCCAGGGGCCTGTGGGGTCTGTCCTTCCGATTCATGGGAAAGTTTCCCACAAGGCCTGCCCTTATTAGCCCGAAGAAGGTTCCCTGAGTAGCCTTGTCCTTTTCAGTTTATAGGAAGATTTTTCATAAGGCCTTTCCATTTTAACCTAAAGAAGGTTCCCTGAGGTGCCTTTCCTTCCCAGCTCATATGTAGGCTCCCCACAAGGCCTGACCTTCTTGACTTGAAACCCAAACTGATATCAGTGTACAAACTTACTCCTAGGAGAATTTAGAAGGACTTACTCCAATTTTTGTGTCTAAGTAAACAGCAGTCATTCCAGATCTGTCCAGACACAGGGGGAAGAATAGGACCCTGGAACGTCCTCAGGGGGTACCTCCCACCCTCTGAAGAAAAATGTCTAGAGTGAGGTTGAGTACCATGGGCTTTGGGAGATCTCATGGGGCCTCCAAATGTCCATGCAAGAGAATTACAAACCACCATGCTTTTGTAGCCAACTGAGAGTACTTTTTATTAAGCTGGTGACTGAGAGGGGTCATACCAGAAAATACTTTCAGTGCAGAAGCTCAGACTTACAGTGATTTTTAAAGGCAAAAGGCCATAAAAATTACAAGAACACTGGTAAGGGAATCTTTGAAATCACAGTCATTCTACTCCTTATCCTGAAGTTGTCTTGAATTGAAACACCTAGGCTACACTCTGGGGCCATGGGAAGCCCTGACAGTGTTGACAATGCAGATATGATCCTCCCAGGAGTTAGGGAGTTTACAACTGAAATGTGCCCTAGCAGATCAGTGTTAGTTTAGCTATTTCATTCCCCCAATAAATGGAGTCAGGGCCTAGTTAGTGCAGGATGGTATTGTCTTAGCTATTTCAGTATGTTAAAAGTATATAACATGTTTTAATTTTACAAGATTCACAGTTAAGACACAATTAAATATCCGACGAGACATAGGACTTTTAAACTATCTTAAGTTGGTAAACATTATGGGGACCCTTTGAAGTTGCCCTGAATATAATTTATAACGTCAGATGGTTTTGAATCTATTTGTGGCCAGGTCAGAATGTGGTAGTTTGAGTGGATGCCTCCAAAAAGATTCAAGATTTTATTCAAGCTTGTAGCTTAGATCTCTGACAACTTGGCTGGAGGACACATTACTGTGAGCAGATCCTGGAGTCCAGCTCTAAGGTGTTACTGAGGGCAGATAAGTTCCAGCCTAAAGGTATGCAGAGTGATTGAGCTCTGCCAAAGCTTCCTGGAGGGTGCTTGCTTGTGTTGCTGGTGGTGGTCTGTCTCTCTGCATGGAGTTGGTAAAGGGGACCAGCTTCTCTGCCATTATGGAACTTCCCCTTGATCTGTATTATTCATTAAAACCCTTCCTCCCATAATATATAACTAGTTTGGAAGTTCATCCCAGCAATGTGAAGTTTACTATGACAGAAATATGTGCCTTATATATTTTCTGAGAAAATAAGTATTACTTTTTTCATCACATTGTTAAAATATCTAACATGAACTATACATATTCAAAAATTACAAGTTCCATTATTATTGTGCATCACTGGTCGTTGCCATATACAGCATGGAGGAAATGTTGCTTTGTCCTACCAGACTTCTATGATATTATAAATATTGCAACAAAGCGAGTCACACAAAGTGTTTCCAGCACTATTAAGAGCTATGCCTACTTGATACTGAAGTATTAAGTGTACATTAAAAGTCTGTTTAAAAACAATGCACTAACCTTAATTAAAAACAGTTTATTGCTAAAAATGTCAGTGATCTTCTCAGCTATTGATAATTGACATTGGTAGACTTGCTAACACAAGACTGCCACAAAATTCAATTCGTAATTCACAAAAATGAGGGTATGACTGTGTTTATAAAATTATTTCCTAAAATATTAATATTTTGGTGGATGGAGAGATGACTTATCAGTTAAGGTACTTGCCTGCAAATCCTAATGACCTTGGGTGAATTCCCCAGCATCCATGTAAAGCCAGATGCACAAATTGGTGCATGTGTCTGGAATCTGTTGTAGCAGCTGGAGGCCCTGGCATGCCAATTCTCTCTGTATGTCTCTCTTCTATCTCTCTCTATGCTTGTAACTAAATAAAAAAGAATATTTAAATTCCACATTTTATCATATTTAAACTAATAATATATTACATGGCAACTCCTGTGATAGGTTTCTCTGTGGTTATTTTTTTTATTGCATTCTCTACCCTTTATTTTTCCTTCATTGAACAAGAAATGTAATTTGCTAAGTGAAAGATGTCAGCTTCATATCTTGATTTAGTGGACTCCTGTCTTGCTGTGCATGGCTACCCTCACTTACCCCAAGTACATGTAGAGCGATGAGGTTGAAATCAAGTCTTCACACAACACAGTCTGATAACTGGCATGATTTTTCTTGTCCTCTAAGTCATTTTAATTAGCCATGGTAGAGACTTTGTAGGAATTTTCATTGAAATTTAAAAGGCTGTCAGACATATTGAAGAAAATGAAAAGTTCACTAGGAAGTAAACAGACTTAAAGTAATTTGTAGGAAGCTTATGTTTGAATGAAAAATATCCAAGCACTCTGACAAACAACATATTAAACTATTCTCTATAAAAGATGAACCCTTTGGAACAAAAACCAAATGCATATAGTGAATTGACTGTATTAGCAAAACCAAAACCAATCTTCAAAACTAATCTTTTCAACAACTACCACCCAGAAAGAAAAATAAAATAGGATTTCACACCACATACAAAGGACACTTATGTCCATATTAGCTAAATTTCTTACGATAAGCAAAGCATAGTACTCAAGCAGACATAAAACCTAGTTTTCCCTTGAAGTTGAGATGAAGTTAGGTATTAGGTGGCAAATGATCATTATCACAACTTTAGAGATGCATCTATCTTCCTACATATTTTGCAAACATTTAACTTTGGTCTACTTATGTACATTTACACAATATTCAGAAACAAGCAAAATATGAGTAATGTAACAAATTTACTAGAGAAGATAAATGTTTTCTCAAACCTGCAACTTTCTTATCCAGTGATATCAATCATTGTTAGCACTCTTTAACTCTTCTCATTAATACTGTTTATCTGAGATAAGATTATTGTTATTTTATAAATGCAGACACAATTGGTTCATTCTTCAGTGCCTGTAACTCTGTGTAATAATTCTTGAGTATTTTCTTTTAAAAATATTTTATTTTTATTTATTTATTTGACAGAGAGAGACAGAGAAGGAGGGAGGGAGAGAGAGAATGAATGGGTAACCCAGGGCCCCCAGCCACCACAAATGAACTCCAAACACCCTTGTGCATCTGGCGAAAGTGGATCCTAAGGAATCGAATCAGGCTCCTTTGGCTTTGCTGGCAAATGCCTT
Organism: Jaculus jaculus; assembly: GCF_020740685.1. Lineage (NCBI taxonomy): Eukaryota > Metazoa > Chordata > Mammalia > Rodentia > Dipodidae > Jaculus > Jaculus jaculus. The sequence goes on from NC_059103.1 coordinate 85,556,636, forward strand.
AACTGCTAAGCCATCCCTCCAGCCCTCCCTGAATATTTTCTCATGACCAAATGCTTCTATCAAAGTTTTCTTGGTAAGAGCATCATTCTAACACAATTTTCCTTTGCCATCAAATTCCTGTTGTCATCAGAACAGCTCTCTGCTGATTTACAGAAAAACTGATTACTTACTTAAGAAAGATTTTGGCCGGGCATGGTGGCACACACCTTTAATCCCAGGACTTGGGAAGCAGAGGTAGGAGGATCACCATGAGTTCGAGGCCACCCTGAGATTACATAGTGAGTTCCAGGTCAGCCTGGACTAGAGAGAGACCCTACCTCAAATATAAATAAATAAAAATAAAAGAAGAAAGAAAGATTTTGATATACATGAATGGAATGTGTTTTTAAGTCAACAAAACTGAACATGTTGGAAATATAGAGGAAGGCTAGTGAGATTGCCTTGAAGCATGAGGGCAAGGCAATGAGAGTGACACTTAAATTATATCTCTAAACTATGCATTTTGTAGACACTTAATGCACACACAATGCAATTTGTATATATATATAGTGAGAGAAGAGGGAAACAGACAACCTTAGAATTGATGAGAAAATTATTACCTCTAGAACAAGAATAAAATTTTATACATTTTCACTTAAATAGTTGTTATGCTAACTACAACTAAGTGTTCTTATAATATCAAGAGAAGTTTACAGGAGGAGGGCCAAAGCTTATTACTGATAACATATGACAGCATTAACTTGTTCTTCATTGTCTTCACCTATTGTTTTCATCTCTGAAATGGATTGTCTGGAGCTGGTCAGTGGGAGGTGTATCAAAAGGAACTGTGCTCAGAAACCTCCAGTTCTATGCTTTATTCTGTGTAAATTATCTCCTTCATCATGATATGGTTGTCCTTTACATTTGAAATTGTTAAAAATGCTTTATTATAACCACTGTTTTAAGAATATGTTTTACTTATTTATATGTCACTTTATGTTCAAAAGCCACTTAATCTAGTCACTTGGTTAAAAATCTACTTTTGCATAAAAGTTTTAGCCAGCATCTCCAGTATGTTACAACCCCCCCCCCCAATGTAGTATCAAAGAGTTAAGATTTAAGAATCATAAGTCAGATTTTTTTTTTTTTCAGAGCAACAATCCCAATTCTTTCTTACCATTTTTTTTTTATTAGACTGAGTGAAACCTCTTTTATTGGTGTATAGTTTGTGTGGTGTGGTATGGTTATATGTGTGTGTATGTGTGTGTGTGTGTGTGTGTGTGTGTGTGTGTGTGTGTGTGTGTTATGTACATGTATATGAAGATGTGCTCACAGACATGGAGAGGTCAGAAGAAAATATCTGGTGTCCTTCTTTTATTGCTCATCTGTGTCTTTCTTTGAAGTGCTTCAATATATGTTCATGTCTGTGGATGTGAGAATGTGTCTGTCTAGTCCAGACAACTAAAAAGGGGCCTAGGAGAGGGAGAAAAGATGCTTTAAAGGCAGAAGAGAGAAGTATAAGATGAAGGTAGAAGGGGGAATACTGGGGAAGGAAATGTGTGAAAGGCACTTTTACCACTTAAAGGTTTTTTTTTTTTTTTTTCCTGAACCTTAGGCTTAATTTTGCTTCTATTGGATAGATTATGAATCTCCTCAGGCCCCCAGTTGGAGGTTATTCATAGTTAAACAGGTTCTAGGAGAACATTTTTATTCAAGTACCACATTCAGTGATTTGTACAGTTTTTTTCTCAAATTCCAACTTTCTTCTTATATCTTAATTTTTTTCATGTATTTATGCTCTAATTCTAATTCATGTAGATATCTATATATACATATAGACGTAATTTCAGCAATAATTAATTAGAATGAAAACACTAGATAAAACACCTTAAAACAGAAACCTAATGAAATAGTAAAATTGTAAATATTCAAAGTTGTAAACTTTTTCCTGATCTGAGCTACTTCTTATACAAATTCATTATTTAAATTCATTTTTAGCAAGAAAGATTTTCCAACATAAGAGAAAAATGTAAATAACTTATAATTGTCTCATCTAAATTTTATGATACTATTCTTTTCAACCTTTACACACAAATCTGCTTTATTATATCCCTCCTCATCTCTGTGAGTCACTTCTTACCTTGATGTTTGTTGTTAATTTACCTAAGCTCAATGGGCTATCAAATGTAACTGTATTTCAGGTAGAGTAGGAACTTCAAAGGAATTTTTAAATCTTGTCTTGGTTTTATTTGAAATCCATGCTTTTGGTTTCTAAAGCTTACTGTGTTAGATTTTTTAAAAATAATTTTATTTATTTGAGAGGGAAAAGAGGCAGAGAGAGAGACAGAATGGGCGCACCTCCAGCCAGTGCAAACGAACTCCAGAAGCATGCACCCCCTTGTGCATCTGGCTTACATGGGTCCTGGAGAGTTGAACCTTGATCCTTTGGCTTTGTAGGCAAATGCCTTAACCACTAAGCCATCTCCACAGCCTCTGTGTTAGATTTTACTTATTAATTAATTAATTAATTAATTAATTTATTTATTCATTTATTTATTTATGAGCCACAGACAGAGAAAAAGAGGGAGAGAGAGAATGGGCATGCGAGGGCCTCCAGCCACTGCAAACGAACTCCAGATGCTTGTGCCCCTTTGTGCATATGGCTAATGTGGGTCCTCAGGAATCAAGCCTCAAACCAGGGTCCTTAGGCTTCACAGGCAAGCACTTAACTGCTAAGCCATCTCTATAGCCTTCTGTGTTAGATTTTTAATCACTGCAAAATACCAGAGAGAAACAACGTGAGAAAGTATTTATTTTGGTTCATTGTTTTAGGGCTCTTCACTCACAGTCCACTGGATCAATTTCTTTAGTCCTAAAGTGAGGTGGAATATCATGGGTTTGGGATCCTGTGGCAGAGGGCTACTTCAAACATGCTGGCTTTGAGCTAGAGATGAGTAACAAGCCTGTAAACAGCCTGCAAGGTGGAAGATATTCTGAAGGGATACTTGTGCCATTTTCTTTTGCTTTAGGACTACTGGAAAGATGCACCCCAAAGAACTGGAATTCCCCTACCAATCTTATGGTGGGAGTAAGAAAAGCCAAAGCCTAATGCCAATTATCAGGTAAACTTGTCTCTTCCAGAGAGGGACCTCACGCAGTTCTGGGAACTTGTCAGCTTGTCAGACCACCTTACAGAAGAGATTGGTGTCATAACAATGGCAGAATTGCTTAGGTTTGCATTGCTCAGGCCCACTTCTTAAATCTGTTAGATACAGAACATCTCCATTTTGTTTTAACTCTGTCGTTTCACAATTATAACCCTCTGTTTCCCAAAAAATGACCTACACTACCCATCTCAATTATCACTTCCCTGGAATGGCCCAAATCACCTATCACTTCCATATAGTGGCTCAAGCCATGAGCAAAGCTGGATAGTCCTGCAACCAAACAATTCCAATGATCCTACTGCCCAATAAGTATTCCCTAGTCTCTAAGGGAAGTTGCTTTGACCTGTCTGGCCAAAGCCCTTCTCAGGTTTGCCTCAATAAAGCCTGTCTCTGCTGTTGAGCCAGGTTTCCTCTCATGTTTAGTTTTCCGCTTTTGTCCAAACATTTGGTGCCAAAACTCAGAACAGGTGCCTGGAATGTGGAGAGTCTTGCAACCCAGGGAGCAGTGGTATGGTAGCTGAACCAGGCTAACACTGGATCCTATGATGTTCTAGATTTCTGCCCTCTTCTCTGTCTCTCCCCCTCTCTCTTTCACTACCATGGATTGATGAGAATTGCAGCTTTCCTGTGCAGGACCATGAAGTTAAGAGGCAACTCTTTGATAGGCTCTCAGAACTCCCAGGTAGCTGGAACAATTCTCTGACTACCCAATAGGTTAATTTACCTGCATTAAATCTTTCCCTTTCTGCTTCTTCTTAGCTCCAGCCAAAGAGAGGTCATTCACTATATTAACTGGACCATGCAACACTAGACCATCTTTAGCCCAAGGAGGTGGTGAGTCTGCCTCTGTCTTCCTTCAGTGGCTAGGAGAAACAAACCTGGCTCCCATTTCTTGTCCTCAGAGAGCTGTCCTAGGAGCCTCTGGTCAGAAGCAATTATCTAAGGATGTCTTTGATTTGAACTCCTTGTCCTTTGTCAGGGAAAGTTTCTGGCCTCTGTCTTCAGATCAAGGATGCTTGATTCTCAGAAAGCTACCCAGGCACTTATCACCCTCCATGGATTACCAAATTCCCAAAACTCCAGTGTTCTCCATGCTGGGCTGTCTCCTGACAAATTTTGGTTTAAAAGGAGTCATAAAGTCTAACTGGCTCATTATTATTATTATTATTATTATTATTATTTTGTTTTCCAATAGTTTGGCCACAATATAAATTTGACAATGATTCCCACCAGACTGAAAGTGACAGAAGTAATTTCTAAATTCTTAAAAACCTTGATAACTTCATAAACCTGAACTGAAAATGGTAAGAAATCCCCTGTATTCAGGCATAATTCTACCTCCTTTTTCACCCCTACCTTTAGCAGGCTTGATCCTCTACCCAGGTCCTTCTCCTGTGGGAACAAACCCCTTGTTGCCCATTATTTCTGAAGAACCTCCTTTTAATCCTGCTGAATGACTCTCCCCTTCATCTCATAACCTTCCTGGCTGTACCTCATGATTTCCTATGCTGCCTCAGTGCTCTGGACTCCTTTAGCTCTATAATCTCCCTTTTCTCCCTCACCATTCACCAGCTCACTGTCCTGACCAGACTTTTGTTGACATTACCCTCCATTCCCGACCTTTATCTAGTCACAGGCACTCTTGCCCCCTTATGAAGAGCCTAATCTTAACAGTCCCACTCACCTCCACTTCCTCTATCCATGTCTGACCTGATTCACGTTGAGAGCAATTTGGAAGCCTTTTCTGCAAGTCCCACCCACTACTAAAAGCTTTTCTTACACATTACACAGTTATTTAATCTAATGTGACATGATATCTATATTATCCTAATGTCTACCTCTATTCTGGACAAAATGGAGTACATCTGGAAGTCAGCCAGAACTCATAGTGAAGACTTCCATATTCAGACATCCCTGTATGCAGTAGCCATCATGGAAAAGCCCAGGCAGAACCATAATTAGAGTTATCACCCAGGAGATGAAGAACTTAAAGGGTACATAATCAATTGCCCCTGGCAATTATGAACAAACAGGCCAATATGTAGGCTCTGTGCTGCTGCAGTTCAGGAACTATCCCACTGCCTTTGACTCCTCACATCCCCACATTCTCATACTCACAATTACAACTTACTTAACTATAGTGGAAAGGGACCACCTTTAGGGAAACTTTCTGATATCCTGCAAGGAAAACAAATCTGTCCTCTCAGGAGAAAAAAGGACTCCCTAATACACATCCATTCCCAATTCCATGATAACTCCTTTCTCCTCAAGCATTTTTCATTTTTAAATTATTTTTAGAGAGAGAGAGAGAGAACTGGTGCACCAGGGTCGCAGCCAGTGCAATCGAACTGCAGACACTTGCACCACCTAGTGGATATGTGAGACCTTGTGCTTGCCTCACCTTTGTGCATCTGGCTTACATGGGATCTGGAGAGGCAAACATGGGTCATTAGGCTTTGCAGGCTAGTGCCTTAAACACTAATACATTTCTTCAGCCCTCAAGCACTTTAACAGCCATATACATTTAACTCCTCTTTGAAACAGCTTTACAGAGCTATCTGTCAGAGCTACATAGTCTACTAGAAGATGAACCCTCAAACTAACCTTAGTCCCCACCTCCTTCTCCTAGTCACCAGTTCATGTGCCTGGAGATGACTGGCAAATTGATTTCACTAATATGCCCCCTGTTATATGACACCAGTACCTTCTAGTGCTGGTGGACGCCTTCTGAGGATGGGTCTAGGAATTTCCTAAACCAACTGGCTTCTGTAGTCATTGAAAATTTAACTAAAATCATTCCTCAGTTTGGGGTTGTAACCTCAACCCAGTTAGATAATTGCCCTGAATTTGCCCCTCAAATTACACAGGTAGTAAGCAAAGCTCTTAATATCACATGGAAGTTCCATATTCCTTACTGACCTCAATCATAAAGTAAGGTAGAGCATATGCGTCCATTCTCTCTCTCTGTCTGCCTCTTTCTCTGTCTGCCTGTCACTCTCAAATAAATAAATAAAAATAAAAATAAAAATAAACTATAAGAGTATGGCCAAGAACTGAGTACCTACTTGGCATGGACAGAATGGTCCAAATCACCTGTCCAATTATCACTTCCTCAAAGTGGTCCAAGTTCCATGGCAACACTCCCCTCCATGCTATTGATATTAAGGATAATTTCTTTTCTATCCCCCTGCACCCCTGAAACTGACAATGCTTTGCGTTCTCAGTCCCCTCTATCAATAATGTAAGACCTGCCAAACGCTTCTTCTGTGCATCTCCTATGCATCCCTTGCTAACTGCGGTTCCTATTAATGCCACCCTGCAATACCCTACATCCATAACAAGCTATTTCCAACCCTGCCTTACTGATATTCCCCTGTTTGATTCTGGTCAAGGTATGCCTCTCTGCCTTTCCGGCTCTAAGCCAAGCAGAGCTGAATGCCTCCTTAATATTTCCATAACCAGGACCACTAGTGTCAAGACACCCACTCTCCTATGGTGTGAAGGACTAACCCCCCACGCATAAATATTTGTTCTCCCACTTATTGTTCCCCAGTATTGATTGTTCCACAGGCATATCTCTATGAGGAAGAGGAAGCCACCTATCATCTCCACCTGTGCCAACAGAGAGAGATTTTCATCCCTCTGCTGGTAGGCCTCGTCCTGATGCTGTCTCTTGGTGCCTCTGGTGCTTCAGGAGCTGCTCTTGAACAGACCAACCACCTTATGGGAGACTTCTGAGACAAGCTTGACCAGGCCATGATATCCACCACTGACAGCCTTGAAACTCTTCAGAGACAATTGAACTCTGTCGCAGATGTGGTACTTCAAAACTGTAGAGCCTTAGACCTCATTACTGTTGAATATGGGAGGACATGTGTGGTTTTGGGAGAAGAATGTTGCTTTTTGTTAATGAATCTAATGTTGTTGAACAAGATGTTAAAACTCTCAAAAAACTCCACAAGGAGCTGCTTGGTCACTACAAGCCTGAGGACCCCATCACCTGGTTTTCTAGCCCTTAGTCACTTGGCTTCCCCTGCTCCTTAGCCCCCTCATTCCTATAGGAACCTATTGCTTGTAGCCCCTGCCTCATCAAATTACTCAGGCAACAAATAACTAATATTGCAAAGGCTGCTACTAATCATGTTCTCATCTAGCCCTGTCTGAGCCTTATGATAGACTATAGCGATTTCACTCAATATCATAAAAAACAAAGGGGGAGCTATTGGACATAGGCAGAACCCTGGGTTAAAGTAAACCTAAGCTGTCTGACATGAAGGCCCCAGGTTAGGGAGAGGTTGCAGTGGCCTGAACCGCTGCTGGCCGTATCTCGGACCTGATCAGCAGGGGAGCTCCTCCCCCCATTCTCAGGGATTGCAGTGAGCCAGGATCCTGCCCCCCCACCATTCTTAGGGGTCACAATGAGCCTGTATGCCAGGACAAAATCTCTGACCTGAGGTTGGCAAGAAGTAAGGCTACTTACTCCCTCTCCAAGCTTGGGATACCTGGACATTCAGATAAGACTTAGGCTTTGCCCACAAATAACCCTGTGGCCTTTGGCCGGTTGCCTAGAAACTTCTTGTATGGTATTAGCCAGCACCTTTGCATGCCTTCCTTTTGCCATTGCCTATGTGCTAGAATGAATGTCCCCATATTAGGCATAGGCTACCAACCTTTAAACTTGCCAATCCCCTTAGGATCCTCTTCCGCCTTCAACTGCTTATAAATCTATTTCCCTGACAATAAACGGAGATCTCACAGCAGCAATTCTTTCTCTCACCATGTGTGCACAACCTTAGTCTCCACAGTTACCTGGGATGCCTTGGGAAAGCTGCAGCCAGCCCCGGACGACCCAGGAACCCACAGATGGCCCTGAAATCCAAGAATTCCAATGCCTCTATTATCCCATAAGTATCCCCTGGTCTGTAAGGAAAGTGCCCTCTGACCTGCCTAGCCAAAACCCTAATATAGATTCTCTCATCTGTTGAGCCAAGATTTTTGTTGTTGTTGTTCGTTTGTTTCTTGCTTTTGTTCTAACAGAACCCAAACTTTATTTAGGGCCCCAACAATGGACTTCAGGGGAGTGTTACTGGATCTCTTTGTCCCTCTTTCTAATATGGCCAAGTTGAATAAATCTCCTTTCACTATTAGTTAAGGATTTTTAATTGGTTTACTGAGAATGGGTGGTGGAACCTGGTATGTTAGTCTGCCAGAACATAAACTCGGACCCTAACTCTGATAGCAATATAAGATTCCAAGACACACCTCTAGTTAACTAACACTTCCCAGGAGCAACACCAGCTATAATACAACACTCATTTCCTAATATTCTCAGAAGATATTTCAAGTTGAAACTAAAACACTTAAACATGTTAATCAAAATGTATATATTTCTTATTGTGAATAAGCAGATTATAAATCTTTATGATTTGTTTATATTTATATATTTGTATGATCTTCATATAGCAATATAAGAAGGAAGAGTAGAGAGGAATATCTGAAGATATCTTAAGGGTTTCAAACTCCGTAGTAAATAGAGCATTACAAGTATTAGAATATATGCTTGGATAATATTTTTGTGACTATCTCCAAAGATAATCCTATGAAATCAAGAGACCTGATTCTGTCAGGTTTTAAAGATAGAATATTGAGCATCTTTATATTAAACTCAGGTTTATACTCTAATACAGATATTACCACAACTATAGTCTTATCTTTAGTGAAGATAAATATAGATATAGATAAATGATATAGATATAATTTGTACATAGATGTAATTTAGATATAGATATAGATGAATGAAACTGATAAATATCACATTTTGAGACTTTATGCTATTATTAAGCATGCAAATAATATAATAAATACATAAAGTTTGAATCAATTGGTGGCTTTCAGTTCAATCAAAAGTTAGAAATCAATACTCCACTGTTTAAGCACCAAGAATAGAAACTTTTTTTTATTTTTTAAAATTTTGTTTTGTTCATTTTTATTTCTTTATTTGAGAGTGACATAGAGAGAGAAAGAGGCAGAGAGAGAGAGAGAGAGAGAGAGAGAGAATGGGCACACCAGGGCTTCCAGCCACTGCAAATGAACTCCAGATGCATGTGCCCCCTTATGCATCTGGCTAATGTGGGTCCTGGGGAATCGAACCTTGAACCAGAGTTCTTAGGCTTCACAGGCAAGCACTTAACCTCTAAGCCATCTCTCCAGCCCCAAGAATAGAAACTTTTATTAAAACATTACTAAATATTTTAAATAGTATAAACTGCAAATATATATATATATACACACCATACTGACAAAAAAAAAGAAAGAAAAGGGTTTAAAAATGAAGTTATTTCAATGTGGAGCCAGAAACCTGATTTTTCATTACATTCTCAAACTGCTAAAAAATATTTCTGAAGAATGAATGAACAATGTTGAATACAACATTGATATCAGCACTGTTATATCAGTCTTAAATACTGTGCTTGTCAGGTTTCCACCATGGATACCTTAGATAAAGAAACTTCTTAGGAAGAAAGGGTTGTTTTGGTTCATTGTTTCATAGGTTTTAGAATCTGCTTGTTTGACATTGATGCTGGGAGTATGAAAGTTTAGTATGTAATGACAGAAGTATGTGCCAGGGGAATATACTCACCACCTGCTGACAGCCATAAAGCAGAAAATCAAGCACCACAGGAACAATATCCCTTTTAAGGGCACACCCCCAAGGATCCCACTTTCATCCATTGGGCACTATCTCTCAAAGGTGCTACTGTATTCCAATAATGCACAGGCTAGAAACTCTTACCACACAGCATTAGCAGACTTTCCTGATCCAGACTGTTGCAAATACTTACCTTGTCTTCAAATTATGTATTCTGGGCAATAGACTTCTCATAAGAGATTATCTTTGAAAACTAAAGCAAACATCTTACAATAAACCTATCACCATGTTTTAACCAAGGAAAAAAATTCATCCCTTAGGAAGCAAGTCATGTGAATCAAAAAAGACAGATAAGGCAGAGGGAGTAGCTAAATGATATAATCTTTTTCTGATGTCTTCCTGTAATCTCAGAATATAATCATTTTACTTGGTATTTTGAATACTGACTTACTAGTGTTTTCTTGTCTAAGTCCAAATTAAAGATCTTTAGGATACACAACATTATTGCTGATTAAATGTTCTATTTGTTTTGTCAGGCTGATTGGGGATAAGCTTCTCAAGATCCCAATAGATTTATCCAACAACAAACTTTTTTTATGATAATCTCTAAAGCTTAGGAAACACTCAAATATGTAGCTATTGCATACAAAGCAAAATGACTTTGCAAACCTTGTCCTACATTTTATGTAATCATATACTTGCAGTCCAGAAACCCAGTGAAATAGAAGATAATTATCAATTTGTTTCAGAACATAATGGCCACCAGAAAACAACAACAACAAAACAGTTAGCTTCTACCTCTTTGTGGTTCAGTTTCCACATGCTATTTTACCTTCAGGGCTGAGATATATATTTTATATGTGATTATGTGTCTCCCTTCCTTGGTGGCCCTATAGATTTCCTAAGAAATAGCAATGTATCTGGAATCTGACTAAAAGATTTATTTAAGTATTTATCTCTATTTCAAAAACCATTAGGAAAGCTATTTTTCATACATGGAATTCTGTATTTATCTTGCCAAAAAATGATCATTTATTATTTTTGAAAGATGAGGTAAGTTCTAAGATGAATTACACCTGTCTATTTATTATCTTGTTTCAAAAATACAGACATTTAAGCAAAAATAGGTAAATACAATAAAAGCAAAATCCATTTTTAGACAGTGTTTTTCTAAGAAAGGTAAGCTTCTCCATGTGAAAAGACTTATGGCCATTTAATATTTTCCTAGGTCAGTTGTTATAGCAAATTGTTAATATGTATGGGTTTTACTTATTACTGTAAGGAATAGGTCCTTAATTTTACTAATGTTGCTTCAGTACTGAAAGTATCTGGGACTCCAATCCTAAGAAGACAATTTTAAGATTAAAATGAGGTAAGAGCCCCTTTGAGCCTATTTAAATGATAATAAATCCCTATATATCTGCACATGAGCAGTCAAGACAACTGATTCATCTTCAGTGAAATCAGCAGAGACCAGCATGTTACTAAAGGCTCTTTATGACACAGTCTAATGTAAGGGCAACAATATGTTAACCTGGGTCTCAGCTCAAGGAATACGTGGTGTGCATTAGCATGTGTAAAGTATGCATGGATTTCAATGCTTGCTTCGTCACTGTCAGTGTGGTTAACTCACTGTGGCTAAGGAAGGTGTCATTCAAAATTATCTCATTACTGGAGTTTGATTAATGTATCGTGATATGTTAATAACATACTCCAGATATCTTCTGTAATAGTGACACACTGATATTCACATTTATGTTCTATAAACTTGTTTATAAGTCTAAGGATGTTAAATAACATTGTTATGTAACAGTCATTAAATGGCATACAAAATAATCAAAGAGCAAAATGTGTGACACTTAAAGGTATTATTTTAGGCAAGCAATTATTAACAGGTCAGGAGACCATCAAAGGGATGTACCCCAACTCCTGTTTCTCTGGTAACATTAGAAAGAGAACATCAAGGGCTGTAGAGATGGCATAGCTGTTAACGTGCTTGCGTGCTAGGCCAAAGGACCCAGGTTCAATTCCCCAGTACCCATGTAAGCCAGATGCACAAGGGGCCACATGTATCAGGAGTTTGTTTGTAGTGGCTAGGGGCTCTGGCATGCCATTCTTTCTGTTTTTCTTCTCTCTCTCTCTCTCTCTGTTTTTCTTCTCTTTCTCTCTCTCTCTCTCTCTTTCTTTCCTTGAAAATAAATAAAGAAAAATTAGGTCAGGCATGGTGGCACACGTCTTTACTCCCAGCACTCAGGAGGCAGAGGTAGGAGGATGGCTATGAATTCAAGGTCAACCTGAGACTACATAGTGGATTCCAGCCTGGGCTAGAGCATGGGCTAGAGTTGAGACCCTATCTCAAAAAATGGAAAAAGAAAAGAAGAAGAAGTAGAAGAACAAGAAGAAGAAGGAGGAGGAGGAGGAGAAGAAGGAGAAGAAGAAGAAGAAAAGAGAACATCACAATTGCTCTTCCATGGGATTAAAATATGCCACAAAAAAAAAAAAAAAAAGGAAATAGGTATCAGAATTTCTGTTTAGGCCCATGTAGAAAATCTACGTTCATCTGGTAAAAGGAACAAAGCCCTCTGGATTACGTTACTCAAAACATAGGACTATGTTCCCCCACCCCACCTATTAGTGGCTTTAGTATAGGACAGTACAGCTTTAAAGGGCACTACAGTTTTAGCAAGTCACTTGTCTTCTTGATCAGAGAAGCCATGGAGACTCAGAAGTCAAACTCTAAACATTTTGTAGTCTGCACAAGTGTCAAGATAGCAGAAAAGGTCCTCAGTGCTTCCAAGGGAAGCCACATGGTCAACAAGACCTTGGCCCATTGGACATAGGACATAAGTGGTACAAAAAGAGTAAAGGAGCCATAGGGTTCCTCCCATCTTAAAGAAGGGACCATACGTCTTGTCTCCCTATTAATATTGATCAGGTAAACATCACAATCAGCTCTTTATTAGGATTTAAAATACCCTATGAAAGGAATAAGGGTGGATGTATCAGAGCTATGGCCCTTTCCCTTAGGACTTAATTCAACAGAGCCTGTTACTCATCTGCTCAAGAGAATATCCCTTACATAAAGATATGCTAAGGAGGTAGGGGGAATATATATGAGGCAGTTTATGGGTAACAAGCCCTGCTAAAGTAAACTAAAAGTAGCCAAAGTTAAAAAAAAATTGCCCTTGGGCCTTGTATAAGTCAGGGTTCTCTAGAGGAACAGAACTGCTGGAATGAATTATTTTTAAAAGGCAATTTATTGGATCATCTTACAGTAGTCCAATAGCAGTTGCAGGCCCGAGAATCAAGGGACCTTATAGCTGCTCAGTCCACATGGCCAGATGCCTCAGAAGTCCTGACCCGGCACTGCAGATGGCACTGGAAGGCCTGAAGGCTTCCTGAGGAGTTGCTGGGTTTCAATCCATGTGGATCTTCAGTCAACGCTAGTCTGTAGTCTGTGCTGGTCTTCAGTCCACACTGGAAGGTAGCAAGCAGCTCAGGCAGCCAAGTGGTAAGAAGGAAGGGCTCTCTTCACCCAGAGCTTCCTTATATGAAGGCCCCCTCTGAGCAGGGCTGCCCACTCTGTGGGAAGGACTTCCTTCTTTAGTTGATCCTTCCTGGAAGCAACTTCTGATACCTACCCGAAAGAGATTTCTGTGGGTTACTAAACAGATTAAGTTAACAACACTTTAACTATCACAGGCCTATAAGAAATAATCAGTTTTGTTTTGTTTTGCTTTTTTATTATCTCCTCACAAAACTAAGACCTCACAAAAGGAGGTGATGACTTCTGTATTACCTCTTCTTTCTTTAGAAGGATATAAAAGGATTGCTCCTTTCCTAAGTACCTGGCATCAGGAGTGAACTGACATTATTTTGTTTTCTGCCCAGAGGACTTCCTTAAGACTCCAATTTTGGTCTTTATGTGGCCTTTCACATCTTCTGGAAATCTCATTCCTGCCTATTTGGGCAGGAGCTCTGCATTTCTTTCCTTCTCTTAATCTATCAAATATTCTGTCCTTAAGCTCAATGCTTTGTCTATAATATAATCTCTCTAAATCCTATCCTCAGTTCTGTGGGTTTTTCATTCATCAAAACTCAAAAGACTGGATTCTGGTGGCCATTGACTCAGTGCAAGCTTTTTGTAACCACTGAACTTCTGAGGCCCTAGATCCTGAGTTCTTGCCTGCCTGAGAGCTGTGATAAGGCTCTGACATTCTCAAAGACATCCGCAATTCTTATGTCAATTATGCTGTTAACAAGATTGTTTGCACATATCCCACACCTTTGGTAAACTCGCTGTAGATCCTCACAACTTAACCTTCCCCACTTTTTTGAGATCTAATTTAAAGAAAGAAACTTCTCATTTTTTCTTTTCTATTATTTTAGATGTTTGAAAATCATAGGCATGAGTCTCCAGATACTCCAGCACTTTTCCCAGAACATATCTTCTTTGTTTTACTCCTCATGGTCCATACACCTATTTTTTCATAGCTGTGTAAAAAAGAACTCAATAGGGAAAAAAAATAAGTCTACAAAAATGTATGTAAATTAATGTTTTATTTATTTATTTAAATCTCAAATCACACTACTTTGAATTATTTCAAGAAAGTCATAAGCAATAGAATTGTAAGTGAAATGTTCTCAAGTTTCTAAGAATTGTCAGTCTTTTATCCCCACTTTGTTGTTTAATTCTTCCAAAATAAACATTATAGCTACTAGCTCTGACTTACATTCCTGATGAAAAACATTGAACAATGTAATACACAACAATAGATTAATTACTTGAAATAGCTTCAGATAAGGGCAGTGATATCACTTCTGTGGATCAATGTGTCATTGCTTCCAACTAAGAAAATATGGTAAAAATAAATCAGCTTGTTTCCCTTAAATATCTGATGTAAAAAGAAAGTGCTAAGTAATGCATGTTGGAGAATAAGTCTTCTACTAAGTTGGTAAAACCTTAAGTAAGGCACAATAACGTAGAATGAATTGCAAATGTACATAAAATCCTTATTTTAAGAATTTCTCAATATTTGAATACATTCATGTTGTACTTAAGACAGTTTATATCTGAGTTACTTATGTTAGAAATAACAACAAAAAACACTACTTATGAGGAAGACATAAGCTTAAAAGACCAATATATAAAGACATACAGAGTTTCAGTATTTGAGTAATATTGTAGCAAAATAACTTTAAGGAATGTACTCGTGCGGAAATATCTCTTGAAACACAAGTTGTCTTATGATGAATTTTTAGTATTAATTGTATTCAATATAATGATAATTATTATTTATAGGCAAATTTTTGATTTATCCTGGACCAATGAAACAATGTATTAAGCTCCCTCCCTAACATACATATATGTGGTAATACAGTGATTCGGACTTTAAGGATGGACATGCACCAACTAGTGACAGATATCTTGTTTCCATTTTAAACACACAACAAAATTACCAGCACAGTGGATTTTGAAGCAAGGTTAAAGTCTGCACAAAACATTTTAACTCCTGAAAATTCTTGTGATGAGGATATGATGTCAGAAACATAGATGAGCAGACTTTCCTGCATAGCTCCAGCTGAGGCTAAGCCTATATTCCAATCATGTCTTCACCTAGAATGACATTCTATCACATGAAGATAGTCTCAAACACATCTGATACAATTACATAAACATATGTAAAAAGTTACCATCTTAAAACATTTTTTATTTATTTAATTTAATTATGAGAGAGAGAGAGAGAAAGGGCATGACAGGGCCTCAAGCCACTGCAAACAAACTCCAGATGCATGTACCACATTACACATATGGCATATGTAGGAACTGGAGAATCTGGGGAAGCAAGACTGGGTCTGTGGACTGCTTCACAGTCAAGTGTCTTAACTTCTAAGTCATCTCTATAGCCCTTAAAGTTATCCTCTTTATCCACGTTTATAGGGAACAAGGTAAACTCTTGGATCTGTTAATCTGTGTTTTGTTTCCACTCATATCTAGAATTGTATCCCACAGCTGAGTGTGTAAAACTTGATGTTTCTGTGTTGAGAACTATCAGCATAGCTATTTTGGGTTAGTATGTTTGGGGAACAGACTTTGGATAGTTTAAAAAAAAAAGAAGTAGGTCTGGTATGAAGGAAATTTTGGGGGGGGCTACCTCTCAGGTGAAGATATAGTTGGTTTTTATCCATAGAACATATAAGCTGTTCATGGATCTATTAACTATTGAAATGAAGAGAGACAGAGAAGGAGAAAGAGCTCTAAAATGTACTCTTCTCCAAATCTTAATGACACCCCTAAAATTTTATAGGTACACCCAGCAACAAAAGCAGCAATCCCAGAGAGCATCCACAAATTATTTGTTCAGAGACAAGACAATTAGTATAACATATATTTGTAGTATAGTAATATACTAACATATTAATATATATTATATATGATATTACTATCATATTAATATAAAATAATATTATATATATATACTATATAGTAAAAGATAATAGTAATATTGAGCTTATTCACATAAATGCCTCTGTCCTTACTAAGACTTCAGATAGAAGAGAAGATGCACACAGTACTTGTTCTAACCTGTGATTTTGATGGTTCTGCCCCAAGGTGACCAGGTTTATTCAAGTTACCTGTGTCCGAATTGAATTCTCCTTATCTTTCTTTATACCTACCGAGGAAGAAGCTGAGCTCAAACTGCTTTGGCCTCAATACCACCTACTCCAGTGACTTGTTTCCTGAGATCTGTTGATAATCTAAATTTTATATTTTCCTTTTCATTTTCCAGAATGGTATCCATGTCACATTGATTTCTCATTTTCAAGGATTTCTTTTTTGGGGCGTCAGGGAATTGTTTTTGAGGTACAGTCTCACTCGAGCCCACTGGAATTCACTGTGTAGGTTAAGGCTGGCCTTGAACTCACAGTCTTCATCCTATCTCTGCCTCCCCAGTGCTGAGATTAAAGGTGTGCACCATCACACCTTGCTTCACGGGTTTTGTCTAATTTCTGCTGTCCTTTTTTCTGATTTTAGTTTTAGTTACACACACACACACACACACACACACAAACACACACACACACACACACGCACACACACACACACACACATCCCCTTTGGTCTCTATTTCATTCTTGGCCCAAACTGTCACTGTCATTATTTTAATTTTTCTTCCCATCACCACCCCCCTCCCGCCCACTTTTCTTGAGTCATCTCTCTCTGTAATCTTCCTCATACAAACTTTGTACACCTTCCTTTGACCGCCTGTGGCATGCTTAAGTGATCTAGATTTTCCCTCATCTTTATTTTCTCCACTTTGGAAATTTAGGTACTTTATTTTAGGGGAAAAAAAAAAGTCCTATTAAAAGAGAAATAGGAGAAAATTAGTGTCATTTGGATAGTTTCATTTAGAAACTGAGCCCCAGAGAGAATTGCCATTCTTCCTCATGCTAGAGTTGGAATGGAACAAGTTGGAAAGACTCATCTACAATGGCTGCAGCGCCCCCTGCTGCCCAGTCTAGCATACTACCTAGGCAGGCTGTCCTCTGGTGTCCAGTCTTCAAATCTACAAACCAATCAGATCTTCCTCTTAGTTACCTGAAAAAGAATCCATTTCATCCAACTGCATAGGCCAATTTTTGGGGGGTGGAGGGCGGAGGGAGGCTTTTTTCTCTATTTCTACCTCGCCTCCCTCTGGACACAGGGATACATGTGAGTCTGGCCTCTCTCCCTACACACTCAGGTAGGGGAGAGAAGTAGTGGCCTGAGTAGTTTTCTGCTTGCCTGTTTCATGCTTTGGGGTAACTTCTCACTTTAATTACATCTGTGATTTTCATCTTGCCACATGTATATTTCCTTTGGATATTTTTAGATCTACCACATAGTTATTTCCTCTAAACTCTGGGCCTGCTACCAGTGTACTTTCTCTAAACTCAGGGTAACCATAGGTATAACTCTCTTTACTGCTCATTTATTATTTGGATTTCTTAGTCTCTGCTTTGATATTTTCCCTCTACTATTTTTATTTTTCCTTAAGCTGGCACTGATGGAACCAAACTGACGCCATGACAGGCTTCATTCAGTAAGGTGCTGCCCTAACTAGGTCTATGTTTCAGTTTCCCAGAGAGGTAGGCAAGACTGCTGGGAAGAACTACAAACAAAGGGTGGGCTGTTAATCAACAGTGACCCTGACATGTGCCTGGGGAAGAGAGCCTCCATACTGTGCCCTGGGGGTTGAGGCCAGGGAAGATAACCACTATTTTGTGCTCTGGCCTGAGTTAGCTCCTGGAGACATGTCCAAACATATCCCTTTCACCTACTTTTGCCCCAACCAATCATAGACATATTACTGTAACTGCTGCTTGCCTAGCCAATCATGTCAAAAGATTACCTAACCTGCCTGGGATTCTCTTAGCTGTGCTTACAAGGAGCCTCCATGCTCTTCTTGTGGTCACCATTTTGTATGAATGGTTGACCCCTGCATGCTGGCTGATTTTGTAAAATAAAAACTCTTTGTTTTTATATACTATTTGAGTCTTAGGTCTTTTTTCATCAATCTTTGGACCCTTGCAATTTGAGGCTCACCCAGGATCACTGGGGTCCTCCAGATTCAATAGTAGAACACTTCCAGGAGAACATTTGGTTCTCTGCCAATCAATGAGTCAGGGTGACCCTGTGCATGTCTCTCTGCTCTTTGTTTCATTTTCAGTAAATATGGCATCCAGACACAATTATGAGGCCCATGTAGGTAAGGCTGATGAGCTGATAATTACCTCAGGGCTTGGGGGTTCCAAGGATACTCTGG
Organism: Jaculus jaculus; assembly: GCF_020740685.1. Lineage (NCBI taxonomy): Eukaryota > Metazoa > Chordata > Mammalia > Rodentia > Dipodidae > Jaculus > Jaculus jaculus. Next base: position 85,575,238 of record NC_059103.1, read on the forward strand.
CCCCCCTTCTGGTGAAGCTGAACAGCTCCAATCAGGTGGAGCCCATTCATGGGACAGGCCACCATCTGGAGTAGCTGGAAAGATCCAATCTGGTGTAGCCTGAGAACTCCAGTCTGACTCTGGTTTTGATAAATAGTGATGGGTCATGCCCATTTGGCCGAGCCCATTCACAGGATAGGCCCCTGACTGCAGCATTTGAGTGTCTTTTTCACTTCCCGGGAAATCTGTTTTTGTGTCTGTGTATCTGTGTTTTGTTTGTCTTTTTCTGCTTTCTCAAAAATATTATTGAAAGGTACTATGGGTCAGGCAACCAGCTCCACCCCACTGGACCTAGTCCAATCATATTTTAAGGATTTCAGATGCCTGGTGGACAATCTAGGTTTAACAGTGCGGTTGGAGAAACTAATCATCTTTTGCAGGGATGAATGGCAAACTTTCAATGTGGGATGGCCAGAGGGAGGCACCTTCCACCTCCCCACCATTTAAAAAGTTAAAGGTATTATGTATGGGAATCCTGGGCATCCTGACCAGGTCCCATACATCACCACCTGGAAATATCTGGCAGAAAGCCCCACTCCATAGTTGAACCCTTTTTGCCACCAGCTCCAGCCACCCTGCCTGTTAAGGAATCTAAACTGCCAGAGGATCATAAGCCTGCAGTCTTGCCCTTGTGGAGGATCTCTACCTGCCTCCCTTTGTAACTGCCCCTGTGCCAGAACCTGTACCACAAGCAGTAGCTGCCCTGGGGAAGAAGGAGGAAACATGATAATCCTCCCCATACACAAACCCAGACTGCACAATGGGCAGACTTCATTGCAGTTGCACTGCCCTTGTAAGCAACAATCCCCCCCTCCATCAGGATGGCCAACACTTCATGACTCATATCCCTTTTTCTACCAGTGACCTCTATAATTGGAAGATGCAGAATCCAAATTCTTCAGAAAAACCCTCAGCCTTCCTAGACTTGTTAGATTCTATAATGATAAATGCCTGGAAGACATCCACCCCATGGTGCCAAACCTGTACACTCTGCTAAGCACTCTGTCACCTTAACGCAATGTGTACATGGTGCTAAATCTCAAGGATGCATTCTTCAGTCTGCCACTGGCTTCGGCCAGACAACATGTTTGCCTTTGAATGGAGCAATCCAGAACACCCCGCTGGCTGGGACAAGATAGCAATCATGTACTGCCCTGGTCACCAGAAAGGGGAGAATCCTATTTTAAAAGGGAACAACAGGGCTGACAAGATGGAACAAGAGGCAGCCCTCCAGGTTTCTACTACCCTAGTGGCAAAATTGCCTCCAATGTTAGTGCCAACCTTATCAGAGATGCAAAACTACACTGATTCTGAACTATGGAGAATTAAGACCTGCATGGCAGCCTATAAGGAACAAGGGTGGGATAAGACTCTTCTTGATGGAAGGATCATCCTCCCATCAGACTTTGCTAGCCAAATCATCAGACAAATATAACAGAGTGCTCATTTAGGACAACAGAAGATTGAGGACTTATTTAGATGGGCCCACCTTAAAGTTTTTGACTTGAGACCTGATGCCATGCCCACCATCTAGTAAATGCAGAAAATGGAGCTTCACTGTCAGGAATCAGGGGAAAAGGAACATGACCAGGAGTAAATTGGGAAATTGACTTTATAGAGATAAAACCTGGTTTATATGGATATAGGTATTTACTAGTATTTATAAAACCTTTTCAGAATGGACTGAGCCTTTTCCAACTAAGAACAAGACTGCCTCATCCATAGCCAAGAAACTGTTAGATGACATCATTCCAAGGGATGGTTTACCTGTTCTTTTGGGGTCAGACAATAGACCAGCCTTCATTTCACAGGTAACTCAGGCCATAGTTAAAACTGTGGGAACAAATTGGAAACTTAATTGTGTGTATTGTCTTCAGAGTTCAAGACAGGTAGAAAGAATGAATTGGTCCCTGAAGGAGACCCTAACTAAATTAACCCTTTAAACTGGTGGTGACTGGGTGTCCCTACTTCCCTTTACCCTTTTCTGAGTTTGAAACTCCCCCTATACCATTGGGCTGACTCCCTTTGAAGTCATGTATGCAAGATCCCCACCCTTGTTTCCCAATATAAAAGCAGAAATGTTAACTGAATTTGATGATGAGAGATTTCTCTCCTCCTTACAATATTTATCTCAGGTGCAAGAACATTTCTGGCCCCAACTGTGGGCCATCTATGAAAAGACACTACCTCCTACACCCCACGGGTTCAGACCAGGAGACCTAGTACTTGTCAAAAGACATTGGAAGGAAACTCTTGAACCCAACTGGAAGGAACCTTACACCATGATCCTGACCACTCCAACAGCCATCAAGGTAGACAGAATCCCCAGTTGGATACATCACTCACATGTGAAGCCTGTCAATCCACATGTTGACCTATATGATTACTCACCTGTAAAGGAACAAAGACTGTGGTGAGCTATCACCCACCCACAAGATTCACTCAAACTGAGGATTCAAAAGTTCTTACCATCCATACATTCTGCCATGCCCTAGAGGCCAAAAAAAAAAAAAAGAAAATCTTTATCCACTTGATCCTTGTGATAGCCCAGCTAGGGTTTCAGACCACATCAGACACTAACCCACACTGAGTTCTTACTACCAAATGGATACTTCAGGGCCCCGAGACTCCCCCACAAGACCTAGGGAGAGAAGTGCAGACGTTGATGTTAACTGGTCCAGTGAGTAACACTTTTCCTGTCTTCCACCTAGATCTTTATGCCCCGGCCAGTTCCATATGGAGACATCCTAGTCCAAAGGGCAGAAACGCTGTGACAACCTGTGGAGACGACTGCCAGGAACAAAAACTTGCAACTGTGCAATTTTATGCTTGCCTAGGGACAAATGTCTATGGGACTGTGGGGGAATGGAAAGTTTCTTTTGCTGTAAATGGGGATGTGAGAGCAATGACCCCTGGATAAAGAACAATCGAGATCTTATCCAGATCAGTAGAGCAAAATACCAGACATCACAGGGAAAGAGAAACCCCATCTCCATCTCAATGACAAAAGAAGGGACTAACTTGCAGAGGATGAGAAGCTGGGAAAATATGGGGCCTAAGGTTATATGTGTCAGGAGGGAATGGGGTGCCCCCCCAGGAGCTATAGGGACAGCATCTCTGGCTTCACCCATTCTGGAACCTGTGGCACCAGTCATGGTTTCAGGCACCTTCACCCCCACAGACGCAGTCACCCCCCTGGTTAATCAGGCTCCCCCCACTGGGGCCCCTGATTCAGCCATTTTATTTGGGTTACTCATTTTCACCTTTAATTTCCTCAATTCTACCACTAACTTCATCAGAGAAGACTGCTGGCTCTGCTTAGACCCCAGGTCCCCATATCATACTGGCTGAGCTACCACAGGAAATCTGTCAACTCCTTCAGAAAGCCCACTGAGATGCTGTTGGGGAAGGTCCTTGGTTCTTACCCTTCAAGTTGTAACTGGAAAAGAGCTATGTGTGATAGGAACAGGGGGAAAACTAGATAGCTTCCCTCACCTCAAACATCTCTATAATCATACTATCCCCACAAATGCTAGTGCATCCTACCTTGTGCCCACTAACAGAACCTGGTTTGCATGCACCACCAGCTTAACCCCTTGCATCCACCCACTGTTACTTCAGAATTCCAGCATGTGCATTCTAGTAACATTGTTTCCTCAGGTTTATTATCTTCCCTTCAGCTCCTATATGGAGATGGTCCCAGACAATCACAGAGAAAAACAAGAGTTTCGGGCCTCAGCGATCCTTCTCACAGTGTTCGTTGGGACTGGCATAGATGTAGGAATTGGCACTAGTATAATGGCCTTAATTAGAGTCGATCAGACTTATCAGACACTAAGCAACCTTATAGACTCAGATCTCACTGAGTTAGAGAAGTCTGTCCATCACCTAGAGTGGTCACTGGACTCACTAGCTGCAGTAGTACTGCAAAATAGAAGGGGGTTAGACCTGCTCTTTCTACAGCAAGGAGGGCTTTGCTAGGCCCTGGGAGAACAATGCTGTTTTTGTACCAACAACTCAGGTGTTGTCAAAAACAGCCTATCCATGGTCCACAAAAAGTTAGAAGAAAGGGCCAAAATTAGACAGCAAAATGAAAACTGTAATGAATCTTTGTTCAATTGGTCCCCTTGGTTAAGGACTTTAATTTCTGCCCTAACTGGTCTCCTTATTCTTTTACTGCTTGCCCTCACCTGTGGACCTTATGCCATTAATGCTTTGGTAAAATTTGTTAAGGATCACCTAGCCACAATACAGTTAATCATGTCTGAAACAAAAGTACTAACCTTTGGAGCCTTTGGCTACATCTCAAGGATTCAATATGAGGCCATACTGAAGTGGGGAATGAAGGGACTAAACTGATGCCAGGACAGGCTTCAGTAAGGTGCTGCCCTAACTAGGTCTATGTTTCAGTTTCCCAGAGAGGTAGGCAAGACTTCTGGGAAGAAACACAAACAAAGCGTGGGCTGTTAATCAATAGTGACCCTGACATGTGCCTGGGGAAGAGAGCCTCCATTATGTGCACTGGGGGCGGAGTCAGTTTCTGGAGACATGTCCAAACATATACCTTTCAGGTGCTTTTGTCTCAACCAATCAGAGATGTACAACTGCAACTGCTGCTTGCCTAGCCAAACATTTCAGAAGATTACCGGACCCGCCTGGAATTCCCTTAGTTGTGCTTAAAAGGAGCCTGGATGCTCTTCTTGTGGTCGCCATTTTGTATGAATGGTTGACCCCTGCATGTGGGCTGATTCTGCAGAATAAACACTCTTTGTTTTTAGACACTATTTGAGTCTGGGGGTCTTTCTTCAGCGATCTTTGGACCCTTACAGTCACCACTTGCCCTTTTAACTTTCTTCCACAGGGAAACTCAGAATGGGTGCTAGGTGTGTTCCTTCTAAATCTTCCTAAGCAAGCTTTTAGGATTCATTTTCCATGTTCTTGTGGCTCTATTCCAGACTTTCCCTCAAGACCTCTATTTTTCTTAAATGAATCTTATTGACTATGCTGTGTTTCCACATGGGTGCCTGTTTCCTACTTTCCACATGCTTATGACTGACTGCTCTATCCTTCTTCCAAGATCCCAATTTACCATACATAAGCCCCATAATTTATAATTTCTCCCTAAGTAAACTTAATAATTCAGAATTTATCCTTCTTGACTTCATTTGAATCAATCCTTTGTTAAAACTAAGACAATGCCCAAAATTGGGGTCATAAACTTGGGGGACCCCTTCTGAGCCCCAGTATCCTGCATCACTATTGTGCAGAAATCCTTCCTTACCAAACATTTATCTTCATAGTCATATTACTCTCAACTTTTACCTTCTGTTCACTCATTGTTCCCTTTCTCTTCCATCAAAATGATTCCTAAACAATTTTCCTGTTATTACAAGTATTTAGCCCTTCTTATTATTAAAATTTTCATTATAGCATTTTTATATGTATTTCAAAAGAAAGCAAATTAGTGAAAATAATTATTTTATAAATTCCTTTAATCTATTAATCTTGAATTCAGAAATGCTAGCTAAACTCATGAGAAATTTAAATTTGATCACAGTAGTAATTTTTGTACTTTATTCTCAGATGTATGTGAAAAAATTTTTGTTAAATATATGTTAGTACTTATTCTCTTATGCATACATTTACATCATGTGCATTCTTTACTAAATGAAATTATTCAAGATGGAGGATTAGATTTCTGCTTCACTGGCCTGATTTTCCTTATGACAGAATGAAGATAGATGGCAGGGGTATGGTTGCTCCTTGAGGTGAGGACTTGAATGCAATAGTGGAGAGCTAATCCTGAGAAAACCCCACAAATTTTGAATAGCAAGTGAGTAGAAGAAACAGAATGTCTTAGTGCTGATTGTATGCATGGCTGAGGGGAAAATAATGCCCCCTCCTTTTTCAGATCTGGGGAGAAATAGTAAAGCAGTGAGAGCCTCAGTGAATCTACCAGTGGAATATTTAACACATAGAAACCCAGTCACAATAGGTGAGATCTGAAGACTGCAATACGGATATGAAGTTTTCTTCACTTCCCAGAGGTTTTTTTTTTATTTTATTACAACAAAGGCACTATTTTCAGAAGTGTTATTGTCTAAGCTTACTTCTTTGGGAGCCAACTTCCCCTGTATTTTCTTTTCCCTGGAACCCAGGGGACAATATAACTGTCTGGTCACATGAGGAGGCTTCATGTGCCCATTTGTCCCTGGGGAAAGACTTTGATTCAATCCTGAGAATGGAAAGAATAGAAGATTCTTCCTTTTGAGTCTGTATGTGATATGCCCAGTATTTGTGAAAGGAATTCTAGGAGCACAAGAGTCATGGGTGGTAGATTTCAGATGCTATTTCCATTTCTCCAAACATAGTCTTTTTTTTTTTTGACTCCATGGCTTATATCCACCTGCAGGAGATTCCAGAAATACTTTGCACAGCTAACATTAACCCTTGTTTCAGAGCCTATGGGATGAGCAGCTCTGTATCCTGTAATGGTTGATAGACTTACTGTAGTACTGCAATTTTATCCACCTTGGGAATGTGCAGCTCAAAAACTTCTTCAGAGAATCCTTATCTGGGTAACTGATATTCAATGGCTTGTTGCAACAGCTAGCAAGCACTACCTACTAATCACTCCCATTGGTCTGGAGGAGAAACTAAAAGGAAAGAAAAGTGCAAGTAGGCCTCAACCTTGGCTCTGGCTATGGGACACATAACCTAATACCACTCAGTGAGAACCTCTGATGGGTATAGGTAGGACCATTAATGCATACCCCATCATTCAACTCTCTGCAAGGATGACATTTTTATTTTCTATGGTACATTTTTGTTGTTACTGTTTTTTGGTTGGTTAGTTTTTATTTATTTTTTCTCTTTTCTTCTTTACTTTTAATTTAATTTAATATTTATTTGGTCTTCTGTGGTAGGGTTTGACTCTAACCCAGGCTGACCTGGAATTCACTGTGTAGTCTCAAGGTGGCTTCGAATTCCTAGTAATCCACTTACCTCTGCTTCCCAAGTACTGGCAGTAACGGGATGTACCACCAAATCTGGCTTTTTCTTTAATTTTTAAACTTTCCTTTTTTTTTTTTTCCTTTCCCCATGGTTTTACTTTCTTTTCACTTGTCTTCAGTTTTTTTCGTACTCATTTCTCCTACTATGTTTTAAATATTTTCTTCCCTTCCTATTTTATTTCTCTTATCCTTTTAACATTTTGTGTCATTCTAGACTGATTTCTACATTTCTATAGGTGTTGTGTTGATTCTGTAGTCCTACTTGGTTTGATTTTGGTATTTTTAATTTTTCTTTTATTTGTGGTTCTAGGGATTGAGCCTATGTCCTTGTGCACTTGGAGTAGGCATTCTGCTATCAGAAAAGACCATGCTCCAGCCTTGACCTAGTCCTGTCAAGCCTGTGCAGATACCTTAGCTTATATAAAAGGTATGGAAAAGACGAACCCTCAAATAATATATGTCCCTAAAACAGTCTATTGAGGTTCTAATAGCCTGCTCCTAGATACTCACCAATTTTCAACAGCCAATAGAAATAACAAAACTGTGTGGACACTACAGTTCAAACAACATATCAGGTTGCTAAACTGTGACATGACAAAAAGTGAATGCCATAGAATGGAATTATGACTATAATCCATGTATGCCCAGTGTCATTTGTTTCTGCACTGTTATCAAAGTAGGGAACAAAAGTATTAGTTTAACTGGACTGGAGAGATGGCTTAGCAGTTAAGCGCTTGCCTGTGAAGCCTAAGGACCCCGGTTCGAGGCTCGGTTCCCCAGGTCCCATGTTAGCCAGATGCACAAGGGGGCGCACGTGTCTGGAGTTCGTTTGCAGAGGCTGGAAGCCCTGGCGTGCCCATTCTCTCTCTCCCTCTATCTGTCTTTCTCTCTGTGTCTGTCGCTCTCAAATAAAAAAAAAAAAAAGTATTAGTTTAACTGATTACAAATATAACACTTAGTAACAGAGTATAGCATAACTCTGTTCTCAACACTTTACATGATTAAATTAGTGGGATAATCTTTTTTTGGTCTCTGTATGTGCATGCATGTATGTGTGTATGTGTATATGTGTATGATCTTATACATGTGGTACACACACACATGTGTATGTGTTGTTCCGGGGTTTCTGACAAAGTAGATATTGTATATTGAAGTGGTTTGAATATGAATTTATGTCACCCACAGCCTCAGGTATGTTTTGATTATTAAGGTTCCTGCGTAAGTCTCCAGAAGCCAGCTTGAGGGGGTATATCACTGGGCTTAGGTGTGATTCTAGCCCGGAGCTGTGGGGAGAAGAGTTTAACTGGTAGGGGATTGTATTTGCTGCCTATTGGCATCTTGTTTTGCAGCAGTTGCTTTTTCTCTGCTTGGGTTTATGAAAGGGAGCCAGCTTCTGCCATTGATGGAACTTCCCCTGGATCAGTAAGGCTGAAATGAATCTCTTCCTCCCATAGACTGTGTCTGTTTGGAAGTTTGGCCCGGCAACATGGAGCTAATTACAACTGAATTTGGTATCAAAGAGTTGGGGTTTAGCTGGAATGAATCTGACCATGTAGATTTTGGTCTTTTGGAATTTATGCGTTGGAGAAATTTGCAAGGCTTTGGTGCCTGTGATTGCAGAAGCCTCACAGAGTCAAATTTTATGGGCTCTTTTTGTGTGAGTTTAAAATGGTAAATGCAGAGAGAATTATATTGGCTTATGAACATGCAATGGAGAAGAAAAGACAGCAGAGAGCTTGTTGGAACTGGGCTACTGGAATAAAGGTTGGTTGTATTCTATTGCTCATGCTCAGAGAATTTGATCAAGGTTGAATATAAAAGTAATGGACTGGTATGCCTAGCAGAAGATAGAGAACTGAAATATATAAGATCTAAAATTGGAAAACTTCAAGCAAGTTTAAAGTTACTGGCAGAGAAACTGTTTTTAGGCTGATAAAGCCTCTAGTGTTAAACAGATTGCCACCATTAAGAGTGGGTCAACTTCTTTACCTTGAATCAGTGGAAAAGATGACTTAGTGTGATGTCTTCTCAAAAAAGATTGAATGGTAGAAATGCATACTGAAGTGAATGAAATGCTAATGAAGAGTTCAAAATAATAGTTTTTAAACTCAATGAAATATAAGGTCATACAGAAAAAAAAATTAGAATGAATGAAAGACCAGAACACTAGATACAGATGAGCCTTTCATTAAACCAAAATATTTTTCTAAATAACAAAATAGATACCTTGAAATAAATATCTCAACAAGTCATATGAAAATTCAGCTGAAGTCTTGACTGAAGTATAAAGTAAAAGGAAACATACTTGAGCTCATAAACAACTCTGCAAATGTAATGTAATAGGAATACAGAAAAATAACATAAAAAGTCTGGATAGAAGTTACAACATAGCTTGGAGACTATTAGAATGCCAAACACACACATAATTGGCATACCAGATGCAGAAAAGCTACAGACTGAGAATGCTGGTAACCTATCCAGTGAAAGTTTAGAAGAAAATTGCACAATCTTGGGAAGTATATGTGGACAAACAGATAAAAGAGACATTGATAAACCCAAATAACCTCAAATTCAAAAGAACCTATCCATATATAATATAGTTTCATTACCAAAAACACAGAAAAAGGCATATAGAATATTTATATCATATAAAAAGAAAAACCCAATAGAAAAACATTATTTCTCAACAAGTCTCTAATAGAATAATGAAAATAACCGCCAATGAAAATTACTCTGCAAAGGAATGCTATCCTATAGAATCAAAGGTATAATAAAGATTTGTTAAGTCAACTTTTAATTGTGGCAATTCATGGCTAAGAGGCAAACATTAGAAAAGATCCTTCAAGGTATTGATTAAGGGAATAATTCATCAAGAAGTTACTACGATCACAAGTCTGTATTCATCAAACCTCATAGCACAAAGCTTTAGAAAGCAAACTCTTCTAGATGTAAAGGGAGAAATAACAGTGCCACCTTCACAGTCCCCCTCTCAGCAATAGATAGATCATGGAGGTGAAAAGGAAATTTACAAAGACACATTGCCTGTACATCTAAAACAGTAGTTCCAATCTACACATTGTCCTAGAAAAGCAAGAAAAAGAATTACAACTGTGAAAGTAAGGGAACTAATCAATCACCTCAGAAGAAGATATAGTCAAATGAATAATAAGAGATAATCAGTCTTAGTATAATAACGCATCAAATATGTCATCAGTAAGAGATGAATAAATGAACTTAGAATATGCAAATCAACCAGAAGATAATCAACAAAATTGTTGAAATAATCATACAAGTTTCCATAATAATTATGAATGGGAGTTGTATGTTTATCAATTGAAAGACTCAAATTGGCAGATTGCATTTAAATATAACACCTAATAATTAGGTGATGGTGAGACAGCCACCACACTAGAAAAGCAAATACAGACTGGACGTAAATGGAAGGAAAATAATATACCAGGTAATAGTACTAGAGACATAGAGGATTAGCTTACTTATATTCAATAATAAAGACATAGGACCAAAATCAACTAAAGAGACAAAGTGTTGATTGAGGTAATATTTAATCAAAAAGTTATAATAACTCTAAATATGAATATTCTAAACTTCAAAACACACAATTTTATGAAACAAACCATACTAGACATAGAGAGATAGATCCCAATACAATAATAATGGAGACTTAGCAACCTGTTCCCTTAGATCATATAGACCCTTCTACATAAAAATCATAAAGAAGTACCACATAGCATATATGCATGCAGAATATTACAAACAACAGGAGCAAAATATATATCCATATCCTTTTATGGAACTCCTTGATGTGCATATCTGAATATATTCATGCCTATACTTCATACACACATACAGATACAGTCCATACATATTACAAGTGTAAAACAACAATTCCTTGTCTCTTATCAGATTCAAGAGTGGCTACATAAATTATGCAAATACGTTAGTATTGATTTTTTGTTTGTTTGAGACATGTGCTCTCCCTACTTTCACATTCCAAATTCTGGGATTGCTCACATCATACTCAGCAATAGCACACATCTGATCAAGCACTGTGCTGCTGAAGAGAATAGGGAAGTTATAAGAATCAATTGAAAGTGGAAATATGACATATCAGAACCTGTGGAATACAGTGAAAGAGGTACTAAAAGGGGTATTTCTACCAATGAATATTTACATGAAAAAGATATCAAGTAAATAATCTAATATATTTAAAGGTTTATTAAAGCTAGAACAGCCCATATCCAAAATCAAACAAGTGAAAGTTATAATATACATGACAGCAGAAATAAATGTGAGGGCAAAAACATAAGAAAGATGAACAATATTGGTCATTGCTTATTCAAATCAATTGAAAGAAAAAAGACAAATTAATAAAATTTAAGAGCATTCTAGTCCATAGGATTATTAGGTAATCTTGATTTGGAAAATTTAGGAGAATTAACTTAAATATGGACATATACTATTCACCAATACTTAACCATGATAATATTAAGACTATAGCAACAACTGAATAGGTCAATAAGTACTGAGAAAGAAGCAGGAAACAAAATAAAGCCTTCCCACATCCATCAATATGACAAGAAAAGATAGCCCACTGCCTAGCATGACACAAGCCACCTCTAGCATACTTGTGAAGGCCCAGAAGACATCACAGAGGAAGTGGTGATTTAAATATAAGTGCTGTTCTCACTGCTGTCCTGACAACCTGCTTCTGGGAGATGATGATAGGAACTGAGGACACTCAAAACTTACCAAATCAGAAACCCAGAGGTTGCAGAGAACTAAACACTGAAGTCAATTTATAGCTCTTGTTCCAAGGCTCAGATATTATTAGGGAAGAGCCATAGGGAAGGAAGGAGTATACTGAGACATTGTACATCTAGCACAGAGACTGACTGATGCATTCATAACACCATGGTGAATAGCAATAACTCTACTATGGAGGGAACTCAGTGGAATGGGGGCAGAGGATAGGGGATATAGGTGAATAACACAAAGTAAATGGCACCAACAAGCTATCTGTTCATACAGTAATGTTCATAATTTTAAAATAAATTTTCCCACAAATAAAGTTCCAGAATCACACCAAATCTCAGCTAAATTTTACTAGAAAGTTATGGCTTGACTCTAAAATGTCCTCTGTAAGCTCATATTTGAATCTTTATTGTGCAGTGGAGGATGATTGAGGAGGCTGTAGGAATTTGACAAAGGTAAGGCACTAGAGGTGGGCCTTGGTGGGTTACCCCTGCCCCTGCTTCTGGCTGCTGCCTGTTTCCTGGACAGCTACCATCTGAGCATTCTGCCAGACGTTTCTACCTCCATGAGCTGCTTTGCTATTTCTTATCCACAATAATGAAAACAAACCTGTGGAAATAATTCTTTCCTCCTTTCAGTTACTTCTGCTAGGTATGTTTTTATGATAACAAGAAAAATAACTAGTGCATTTTTAAAGGAGAGGTGACATCAGCCTTACTGAAACTGCTGAACAAAGTAAAGGAAGAAACATTCCAATACAAACTCAGTGTTACCATACTACCCAAAACAGTAAAAGCCAAACTAAAATAACAAACTATAGGCTAATGTAACTGATGAAAATAGATGCGATAGCTCTCAACAAACACTAATCTAGATTTAAAAAACTGTGAAGTTTCTACCAAAATAGTCTTGGAATGATAATTCTGCTAAGCAGAGTCATAAAAATTTAAAAATCGGGAGACTGGAGACATGGCTTAGCAGTTAAGTGTTTGCCTGTGAAACCTAAGGACTCCAGTTCGAGGCTTGATTCCCCAGGACCCATGTTAGCCAGATGCACAAAGGGGTGCATGCATCTGGGGTTCGTTTGCAGTGGCTGGGGCCCCTGGTGCACCCATTCTGTCTCTCTCTATCTGCCTCTTTTTTTTCTCTGTCTGTTGCTCTCCAATAAATAATTAAATAGAAATAACAAAGAAGAATAAAATAAAATAAATCAGAATGTAAATATCTCTGCTTTGTCACACATTAAAAACAAAGTTGAGCATAAGTTCACTAAAACAATTCCACTAACAATAGTCTTAAATATATCTAGGAATAAACTGCAACTGGTATCCCTGTATATTTATGTTGATGACAGTACTACTGAAGATAGCCCTAATATGAATCAGCCCTAGTTGCTCATTGATAGATAAATGATAGATAAGGAAAATTTAGCATCTATAAGCAACAAAGTATTATCCAGATGTATAGATTTGAATCATGACATTAGCATAAAAAATAGAAGTATAGGACAACATAACTCAAACATAGAAAGACAAGAGTAGAGAAATTTTTGGCACATGCCGAAACTAAAAGTGTTGATCCAAAGCTAGAGAATTAAGCAAGCAAAGGAAATCGGGTTTTTGCAGATGAGGAAAGAGGTAAGATAGAGTTGTGATGATGGTACATATGATCAGGGCATGATGTATGCATAGAAGGAAATGTCTCACGGAAACCTGCAACTAACAACAATTCATGTTTTAATAAAACAAAGCATCAAAATACTGAAACATATAAACCTTGAGTAGGTGGAGAGAAAAGCTAATAACTTTATAAATCATTTTGAAGCAAGCATGATCTAAAGACAATCCCCAAAATTTCCACCTCCTATTTACCTACTGATTATAGGAAGAATTTGTAAATAGGAGTGTGGTATCACTCCTACTACCATGTTGGCCTACATGGCAAAAGAGATATTTTTATTGGTGTAGCTCACAGCTAAGTCAGAGAGTCTTACTCATCTGAATTCAGTGAAAGAAGGATGTGTTTCTCTTGACCTGGAAGCAAATAAGCAGACATATATTAAGTTGATAATATAGGATAGCTAATGGAGCAGTATTGAGAAAATATCTGAAAAGAGAAAAATACTGAGGTAAACCTGTGCTGATAACTGCAGTGTAGCCAACACATTGAACATAGCCTCCTAAGACTCAGCAGAGAGCCCAGTAAACACACTTAGATACCTGGTCCTTAGAGAATGAGGAACTATACCATTGTATTGGCAAGCTTTGTATGGTCATGGTGTTTCACTATTATTAATAAATATAAAATGTAAACATTATAATAATAAAATTTTAGACCTGATGGTTATTTCCTTTGCTTTTTGTAAGAATCACACTCTACTCCCAACCAACTAAGTTATGCTACTTCAAAAGTTAATACACTTTAAGACAGAACTCAGGAAGAAAAATCAGTATATTTTCTCACATTAGAATATTTAGCTATACACATTCAGTGTTTAGAAGATTGTTATTGTGTTGTAGAAGACTTCAAATACTGAATGTGTTTTCTAAAGGTCTACCAAATGTTCTTAATGATGTTCAAAATATTCCAAATGATCATGTATCATTGTCTAAATAATAGATTGGTATAGTTTTATCACATGGGAATTAGTTTTTGTTTGTTTGTTTTTGTTTTTATTTTTCAAAGTAGAGTCTCACTTTAGCTTAGGCTGACCTGGAATTCTCTATGTAGTCTCAGGGTGGCCTTGAACTCAGAGTGATCCTCCTACCTCTGCCTCCCAAGTGCTGGGATTAAAAATGTGTACCACCACGCCTGGTGGGGATTAGTCATTAATAAAAATCAAAGCATGTAGTTCATTCTTCAACATAAAGTATGCTTATGCCCCTTACCTAAGACACTCTGACCTGACATCAATGAATTTAGCTAGAAAAATCTGCAATTGCTTATATGTTAATCATGAAGTTGTAATGCAGGTACACAACGTCCTGAGCAATAGATCAAAGATTGCTTAATACTTGTGTATTTTCATTATGAGCATATATTTGAGGCTACGCAAGTGGCTGCTTAGGTAAAGTCTCTAAATCCTGCGTATCTAAGCTTGACCACCATACTCCATATAAAAGCTGGAAGCCATGGAGGGTTTTTGTAATCCTAGGATACTAATTACGGGATGGGAGGTTGAGACAGGAGAGTTTCTTGGAAGTTCAATGTGGCAGTCAGGTTCACATTGCTGGCAGAAATTACCTGACCATAGCAGTTTATGAGAAAAACAACAAAAAAAGTTTATTTTGGCTTACAGGCTTGAGAGGAAGCTTGATGATGGCAGGAGCAAACAGTGTTACAAGCAGAGGGTAAACATCACCTCCTGGCCAATATCAGGAGGAAAACAGCAGCAGGAGAGTGTGCCAAACACTGGCAAGGGGTAACTGGCTATAATAACTATAAGCCCCCCCGCAAAAAAAAATACAGTGCCTCCAGGAGATGTTAATTCACAAATCTCCATCAGCTGGGAACCTAGAATTCACAATGCCTAAGTTTATGGAGACACCTGAATCAAACCACCACACTCAGAAAGTGAGGAGAGAGAGAGAGAGAGAGAGAGAGAGAGAGGGAGGGAGGGGGAGAGAGAGAGAGAGAGAGAGAGGGAGATCCTGACTCAAAACCAGGTGGGGTCCTCTGACTTACACATGTGCACTGTCCCATATACATGCTCACACTCACACACTTATATATGTATATACACACAAAGAACATAAATTTACCTGTTTAATTATGTATTATAAATAACATATTCCATCATTTTTATAAATTCTAGTAATACATATGTTCCATTTTGTTCCTCTGAAACCCTCTTATGACAAATTGATATGATGTGAACTTGATCTCTAGTATTGGTAAAGTAATTTGGCCTAATAGAATTAATTCATATCATATGCTTTTTTTATCTGATAATGAAATTACTTTAATCCTTAAAGTTCAGCTATGTATTATCAGCTCAGTGTATAGTAGCAGTTCCAATATTTAATTAGGAACAGATTTCTGAAATACAATGTATAAGAGAAAATGAAGTTGAATGTTCAGCACATAGGTTTGAAGCATGCAGCACTGATTAATGTAATTTCCTCTAAGGACTCAAAAGATATGTGAATACTTGATAGAAATTTCAGTATTGGGTTCTTAACAATGGCGTGAAAAAAAAAAGAAATTTTATTGTGTTAAACCAAAAGGTTAGCATAGCAGAAATAATACAAAATCTTTTTAAAAACCATCATTTTAATGTGGCTAGATAGTACATATTAATTTTTGTTAAATTCAAGATTCAAGATGGTATATTTGATTATGTTTAACTATAAGTCAAACAATGGTGTCCTACAATGGTATCCTATATACACGGACCAGACTCACAACTATTGTAAGAATATTAGTTCACTTATGACTTCTACTTTGTAGCCATATGAGGCAAATTAATTGTAGTGCTCAAATGCTAAATATAAAGAAAATAATCTGGGTGATAATTGCCTGTTTTGTGGCATTTGTGTTGATTGTGTTAGTGCTTAAGCTGTCTGCATGATCACACTGATCTCTATTTCAATGTAATTATATCTATATCCACACCCCAGTTTAAATGCCAATGATGTGTTTATTAGTCTCTATCCACCAAACAGCTTTGAAAGAGAAATCTATATAACTGGGACATTCAGATGACAATTGTACTTAATTCCTCAGGCTTGCATATCTGCAAGTCATGAATAGCCACAGGAGAAAGCTCAGGCTGGGCTTCATGGAACAGATTCAGGTTATCTATAGGTCTGCTTCTCAAATGGATATTATTTATTGGATTACCAAGCTCTTCTTGAGATATATTTGTTATTTCATTTAAATAATAAACCAGTGATATTACAAATCATATTGCCACAAGATTCCTGCCACCACGGCATTTGTATTTGCTTGGGTGCTTAACATAAAGTCTAACCTGAATACATTGACCTGTTTATTTTTATTTTTATTTATTTTTCATTAGTTTTCTATTCTGCAAGTACAGGCAGTTTGGTACCACTATTAGGCTCATCCATGACCTACCCCTTCCCCATTGGCCCCTCCTTGTTGAGGTATATGGGTCGTGCATTGTAGAGTTAGCCCACAGTTATTGATACGATAAATGTCTCTGCATATCATGACCCAACATGTGGCTCTGACATTCTTTCCACCCCTACTTCTGCAAAATTTCCCTGAGCTATGTTGGGTTCATTTTTGGTCTGCTTGAGTGCTGAGGTGTTGGGGGCCTCTGGGGCTCTCTGATTTGGTAGGCGTTGATTTTTCTCTGTGTTGGTCTCCTTCTCCCTTGTGCTGGTATCCAGTTCATCAGGAAAACAGCACCCTTGCTTGTTTAACCTATTTTCCTCAGTTTCAGCTGGGGCCCTTTTGAGGCATGATGGGATGGCTCTCTCCTTAGGATCTGCATCTATCTGTTTTATTATTATTTAAATTCTAAAATTTGTGGAAGAATTGTGTCTTGATATGCACAGAATTGTGCAAACTAAGCTCAGATAAAACTCTACATATCATTTACCCCACTGTTAATTTTAGAAGAGACATAATTTGTGTTGTATTATTTTCTAGTAGTTCATTATAAGCAATTGGGATATCATAAAAAGAGTGGAAGTGGTTTTGGTTTCTAGTAATAATTGAATTCTATATTTAATGCATATTTGAATTAAAAGGAAATGCAAGTTATTTTATGAAGTTGTAGAGATAGCCTCATATAATTATTAAGAGCAGTAATTTCAATTTGATAATACATTTAAATCAAAATGGCATTTTGAGAGTTGGTGTGTAAAATGCATTATATGTAAAAGTCATTTTTGGTATTACCTAAGTAGTAAGTAAACATCGACCTTGTTAATATTTGATGAAACATATTTATTTACTTTTTTCTATATAATTCTACTTAACATGTAGAAGCAGACAAATATAAAATTGCTAGTAAGGCTACATAATCTTAACATTACCAGTAATATTACCATTAGTACAAGAAAATTGTGTTATTAACAATTATTATTATTAATAGTTTTGTACTCAGTTCTTGTACTAAAATGTTTTTTCTAGTCATGTTTGTATCATTTATACTAATGTTAATTGTGAAACAAATAAGATACATAAGTTAAATTAAATTTTTCATATATGTATACTTCACAATTTTGAAAATGTTATCAACTTTAAGATTATGAAAACAAATATATTTTTGTAAAACTATAAGATACAGCTTACCTCATTTTACCTCTAACACACTCATTCCTTTCACCATAGTAAAACAATTTTAAGATGTTTTTAAAAATGGTCAATAATTTGCACTCAGTGAGTTCCCAAGAGGCTAGATATAATCTGTACCTCAGAGCCAAATGAATAATTTCTGGGCAATGTGATAAAAATGAAATGTGATGTCTGTTTTCCATCATGAGTTTGAAATAATTGGGCAAGTGCTTATTTCTGACACTGATCCTTCTCATTGGGCTGTGGTACAGACTATGTGGTGCTCACACATCTCTTCAGCAGTGAGGACAAAGGCAGCAGGTGTGTTACAGAAGGACAGTGGCATGATCTGTGTTTCAAACAGAGAGGGCCTTACATAAATATCTTTGAATGATTGTTCATAGATGTTATATGAAGTAGAGATAAAGTTCTCTCTGTGTGCAGTTATGTGTTTGAAACTCCACAGCATTTCCTAGTTAATGAGGAATTTGGAACATAGTTAAAGTTGAGTGTAACAGCACCAAAATGATGCATAATCATAGATACTACATAATGTCTATAAACTGTCAACCCTTGTTTAGCTGTGAAGAAAATATTAGCAATATTTCTACCCATCATTTTTACATATTTTATATATCAAAATTAGGAATACATCTAATATGCAATATATATTTTTTCATAATTACATCCAGTGAAAGGTGGAATCCTTGTATAATTGTCATATAAACACAAGTAAGAAGAAATCTTCCACTTTTTCAATGTGAGATTATTGTTACCTTGACTAATTGGGGTCTTTGTAGCCAGTGTAAAGGTACTTAGGTATCTCCTATTTTACTTTCCATTCATCATTTAATAATCAAAATGGCAGCATTTCCAGCTTATGAGAGCAGCACTCTAGAGAAAGAAGACAGACATGTAAGATAGACTACTGTGGAAATTTTAATTAAAAAGATAACATACTGAGTTTAATCCATGATAATTCTAAAATCTACCTCAAAGTTATCAAACTAGCATAACCTTTAAAAGTCTTTCTAACATTATTCAAAGTCAACCACAAGAAAATCTTATTTTCTTGTCCTCTCCATGAATATTTCACACAACATCAAAATGCTGTTAATGAGTTAGGCATGGTGGCTCACACCTGCAATTCCAGCTTTTTTTTTTTTTTTAATTTTTTATTTATTTATTTGAGAGCAACAGACACAGAGAGAAAGACAGATAGAGGGAGAGAGAGAGAATGGGCACGCCAGGGCTTCCAGCCTCTGCAAACGAACTCCAGACGCGTGCGCCCCCTTGTGCATCTGGCTAACGTGGGACCTGGGGAACTGAGCCTCGAACCGGGGTCCTTACGCTTCACAGGCAAGCGCTTAACCGCTAAGCCATCTCTCCAGCCCCAATTCCAGCTTTTGAGATGCTGAGATAGCGGGAATCTTTGGGAGTTCAAGGTCACGCAAGGATACAGTATGAGATCTGGGTTAACTTGGGCAAGAAAGAGCTCCTGACTTAAAAAAAAATCATAAAAAACCTGAAATAAATAATAGCTTTCTTATATGCAATATTATGAGTACTATGATAAATGCTATAACTACTAAAAATTATTCAAAAGTTATTAATCATATTCTGGAATCATAGTCTGTTTTAGGATCTGATAATATTTTACTGTAAATACCAATTTAATAGCTTATTTATCTTATTATTCAATAGGAAGTTTGTTTTTTGTAATTGAAATGTGGTATTCAGAAATGGTTCACAGAGGGCTGAAGAGATGGGTTAGCACTCAAGGTCCTTACCTGCAAAGCCAAAGGACCCATATTTGATTCCCCAGGACACATGTAGGCCAGATGAGAGAGTGGCACATATCTCTGTAGTTTGTTTTCAGTGGTTAAAGGTCCTGCCACACACATTCTGTCTCCCCCTCGGTTAACACCCTCCCTGAAAACTAGAGGGAGATAAAGAGTTAATAACTCTTCCTAAAAGTAGCAGGCAATAAAGTCACAGAGACATGCAGACTTGACAGTTGGTAAACTGTCCTTAATTCAGAAAACCTTGAGGGTACAGAAACTGTCCGGTGGGTTAT
This sequence comes from Jaculus jaculus, assembly GCF_020740685.1. Taxonomy (NCBI): domain Eukaryota; kingdom Metazoa; phylum Chordata; class Mammalia; order Rodentia; family Dipodidae; genus Jaculus; species Jaculus jaculus. The sequence continues at coordinate 85,595,389 of NC_059103.1, forward strand.
TATACCTAGACAATTTGGCTAAAAAAGCTTATTTTGAGCAAGAACACAAATGACTACAGTTCCTTGTCTACTTAAACTGAAGAAGGTTGTGGTAAAATGGATTAACTTAAAAGTTTTCATTTGTCATATTTTTCCTCACTTTAATTGTTCATATTGTTCAGATTTTACTCTTTGTAAAAAATTTATAAATTTATTTATATTGTCATGTTGCAAATCAAAGTTAAATTGAGCTATACCTATTTTGCCTACTGTTAAACTCTGACTACTGGGGAAAAAAAACTAACAAAATAAAGATTCTTTAATTTTTTTTGGTTTATTTTTATTTATTTATTTGAGAGTAATAGACAGAGAGATAGAAAGTAGGAAAGAGAGAGAAAAAGAGAAAGAACAGGCACATCAGGGCCTCTGGACATGGCAAACCAATTCCAGACACATGTGCCACCTTGTGCATCTGGCTTACATGGATATGGGTAGTGGGGAATGGAGCCTTGAAGCAGGGTCCTTAGGCTCCACAGGCAAGTGCTTAAACACTAAGCAATCTCTCCAGCCCTAAAGATTAATTTTTAATTAGTTTGTTTATTTAAATCTCACCAAATGTAACATAAAAGTAAAAAATATGAAATTAATATAACTGACCTTTTACATATTCAAAAAAAGAGGGAACCTTAGGAAAACTGCTGATCAAGGGAAATGGGAAGACAGACAATCAGAATCCATACAGTCTATTTATAATTAACCATAGGGACAAAAAAAAAAAACAAACAAACATAAAAACAGAAGTAAAAAAAAAAAATCCTTAAATGGTCATGTTAAGTCATATGGGGGCTGGAGAGATGGCTTAGCGGTTAAGCGCTTGCCTGTGAAGCCTAAGGACCCCGGTTCGAGGCTTGGTTCCCCAGGTCCCACGTTAGCCAGATGCACAAGGGGCGCATGCGTCTGGAGTTCGTTTGCAGAGGCTGAAAGCCCTGGCGCACCCATTCTCTCTCTCTCCCTCTATCTGTCTTTCTCTCTGTGTCTGTCGCTCTCAAATAAATAAATAAATAAAAAATTTTAAAGTCATATGGTAAAGCAATGAAAGTTTTTGTTCATAGTGATGAGATGAACTGACTGAGGAAGATAAACTGGAGAGGAAACTTTAAATGTTGATAAATGGTGGATTAAAAAGATTGTTACAAAGTGGTTGCATAGATTATAAGGAAAAAGTATGTAGATGAAGGTATGAGAAAAGTATCTAGATGAAGGTATGAGTAACCTTAAACAGAAGGATAAAGACAAAGTTGATTAAGTCTTAAAGTACTTGATCCTATTACAGGCTCCTTGAACTATATCAGGTGACTATTAGCTTAGGGCTCATATCAGACTAACAGAGGATGGTCTTGGTTGGTACCAGGATGCTATGGATTCAGGTGGTAAACATAAAAACATAAACAAAAATCTTTAACTCATTGATAGTAATCTGGCCATGATAAAGGTTGTGAAAGACTGGCTTTAAAGTTGTCAACTAAGTTTGCTATGTTCCTCTATTTGTCAACCTTTTGCTGTTTAATAAAATTATTATATCTTAAAAACAAACAAAAATGTGTAACCTCCCCAGGTCCCACGTTAGCCAGATGCACAAGGGGGCGCACGCGTCTGGAGTTCGTTTGCAGAGGCTGGAAGCCCTGGCGTGCCCATTCCCTCTCTCTCCCTCTATCTGCCTTTCTCTCTGTGTCTGTCACTCTCAAATAAATAAATTTAAAAAAAAAAAAGTGTAACCTTAAGATGGTTCCTGTATTGTTCATGCTGTTTTACTGGGAGATTATCACTGAGATTATTGGCTAAATCTTATAAAAGGAGATATAGTCATGGTGGTTTTGTTCTTAGGGAAACTGAGGAAACTCCTCCTGTGCTAGGGAAGCATGAAACATGCAAACAATGTTAGTATAGTTCATTTAGTCATCATATGTTCTACCAGTCAAAATTATTGCCTTATGTTAAACTTAAAAACGGTTCAATGGTTAAAGGTAGTTGATAAAGAAATCACTTTATGTCTATCATAATGTTTCAAATATATTCTAATATCAGATCAATTTAGCTCAACAATAGCCAGGTTTGGCTTTATTCTTATGCTATGTATACTCATTCTCAGTCAAGGTTTTACTGAAGCAATTGGCTCATTTTTTGTATCTTAAGTTCATTTCTTACAAATATATTGCTACTTAAGACATGTTCTCTGGCCTAGAAAAATGATCTTAAATGCTATTGTCCTGCTTCCTATTTGTGGAATAATTGTTACCCACCCAGGTATCTAAACTAATCAAAGATGTTACCCAATACAAATTCCAATACTTTATTATGTCTTACTTGATATGTTCTGCCTATACTTATAACTATTAGATATCTTAAAAATAAGATGTTAAGAAGGAGACATAAAGGGAAGAGAAAGGAAGGGAGGAGGGTACTTAATAGGTTGATATTGTATATATGTAAGTACAATGATTGAGATGGGGAGGTAATATGATGGAGAATGGAATTTCAAACAGGAAAGTGTTGGGGGGGGGAGGGAGGGAATTACCATGGGATACTTTTTTATAATCATGGGAAATGATAGTAAAAATTTATAAAAAAGAAAGCAAATGCCAAAAAAAAAGATGTGCCTACCCTCTAAAGGGTGGGTTCTCTCTATTTCTCTTGCCTTGTTTACATAGCTCAAACTTAATTCTCTATAATAAGGTGATGCATTTATTTATAGTGTTATACTTCATATCACAATAAAAGAAAAGTTAAAGGCCACTGCAAACAAACTCTAGATGTATTCACCACCTTGTGCATTCTTTCCACCTCAATTAGTATAATCTAGAGAATCTCTCATAGGCATACCTTCAGACACATTTCTTAAATGATTCTAGATCTTTTCAAGTTGTTGGGCTAGAGAGATAGCTCAACAGTAAAGGAACTTGTTTGTCAAGTTGAAAAAAAAAAAAAAAAAAACTATGATAAGTCAAATTCTTCCCAACCTGAAATACGAACATATCATTTTAAGCCACCATGTTGACCTCCTGTCCCCATAGATTCATAGCCATCTCATATATATTCTGTATTCAAAGTGTATTCTGTCTGACTTTATACGTTTCTATAATTATTTAACATATTTTAATGTATTTATTTGCAATCAGAGAGAAAGAGAGAGACAGATGATAGATAGATAGAGAGGTAGGTAGGTAGATAGATAGATAGTGTTGCAGTCAGGTTCACATTGCTGGTAGAAATCGCCCAACCAAGAGCAGCTTCTGGGAAAAAGAGGTTTATTTTTGCTTACAGACTCAAGGGGAAGCTCCATGATGGCAGGAGAAAATGATGGCATGAGCAGAGGGTGGACATCACCCCCTGCTCAACATAAGTTGGACCACAGCAACAGGAAGGTGTGCCAAACACTGGCAAGGGGAAACTGGCTATAAAGCCCATAAGCCTGCCCCCAACAATACACTCCCTCCAGGAGGCATTAATTCCCAAATATCCATCAGCTGGGAAACTACCATTTAGAACACCTAAGTTTATGGGGGACACTTGAATCAAACCACCACAGATAGGTAAAGAATTGTATACTAGGGTGTTCAGCCATCCATTGCAAACAAACTCCAGATGGATGTGTCACTTTTTATATCTGACCAGGTCGATAGGCTGTATAGGCAAGCACCTTAACCATTGAGCAAACTCTCCAACCCAAAATTCCTATAACTTTTTAAAGTTCTAGTACTGTTCAAAATTGACATACTTCTGACACACTATGCCACATAGCAGACATTTCCATTCCACAATGTAGGAATGGATCCATAGTAAAGAATGATCATACTAAAGTAAGATTGAAACACATTAAGTCAAACACCAAATCTTGCAGGTCTATCTTGTTATTTGAGGTTCATGATGGAATCTGAACTTCAAAGTGTGTTAGCCCTTTCCTTCTATTCCCACCACCTGCAACACACATAGCTTCTCTTTTGAGTCAACTCCACTCAGAAATGTAGCATTTTTTACAGCCATTTCATGGTTCCAGCATTTCCATTTTCCTGTGTTTTCTGTTGCAACTGATGCTTCACTTATGCAGCTTTACACTTTGATCTATCAATATCTCCTTGCAGTTACTCTGATCCTGCCACAAGTTTCTTGGCTCTGATGGAATTGTGGAACAACACTACATGATCCCCTTAATCTTTCCCCTTTTATGCCTGCAAACCCATTACTGTATGGATAATACTGCCATGTTCTGCTGCCAGCTTGTGATGGAGAATGATCCCTTTGGACCACAGCTACTTACCTTCCAGGTGACAACCCTGGAGAAACATTTCTCTAGACAATTGTATTTCAGCTGGGAATACCTTCAATGCCATTCTCAGTTTAAGCTTTTCCTCTAGTACATGAATTTTAATTTTCACAAGTAAGAGACTTCCGTGGATGGGGTCTTATCCACTGGGAACCTTTTCTATTGTCCCAGGGAAGAGAATGTAATTTCACATTAATGGTTCTATTCTCTTTAGTAATTATAGCTTCATTCAAATATACCTTGTCTTTAAGGTTAAGCTCACTCATTCTCTTTTTGAGCCAAATTTCATATTTTTTTCATATTTGATATTTTATTATTAATAACAAACAGCTGCTTTAAAGTCTGTCCTGCAGCTGTTTAAGTGGGTGGGAGAGGACACCCTTACCCTAACAAGGAAAACTCAAAAGTAAGCCTTTATATACAAGCAAATTTAGAGCTCTTTTAAATGTCCAAAGCCTTTAGTTTAATTGAGAATTAAACTAATTCTGAAGTAACATGTGAATCATGAACTAAAATGTTCAAAAATTTTTTCTAGTACAAAAAAATTAAAATTTGCTTTAGTTATAAAAGAGCTCTGTCAATATACACAAACTATTTACTTCAGACAATCACAGAAATGTGAGCAGAAGGCTTATCAAAAGACATTTAATACAATTAGTTTTCAACAACCCCTTGGTGGTCCACATCTACAAAGAAATCCAGCCCCGCCCTCCCAACCCCCCCCCCCCCCCGAAAAGCACATACTTACCAGAGCTTTTAGCAAGTATGGTTTGGGAATTTGTTTTGTTTTTTGTTTTAAAAAGGCTCCCGGGCAAGTTATTTGCAGTTTAATTGCCACTATCAACTGATCTGGACCTGGACCTGGACCTCTGGCGATCCACAGATGCTGGAGACTTGGATCTACTTGAAAAACCACGTTTCTGGCTCTTCTTAGGCACAGGAGAGCTACTAACAGAACGAGACTTGCTTCGGCTCGGACTCCGGCTCCTTGACCGGCTGTAAGACTTGCTTCTACGGAAACGAGACCGGCTCCGTGATCGAAAGGAATTCCTGCTCCGTGATCGTGACCTGCTTCTTGGCCTGTACCTTTTGCTGCCTTCAATTAATTTTATTTTTCTCCCATTTATTTCTTTTCCAGAAAGTTTTTCAATAGCATTCTTTTAGTCACCATAAAAAGCAAATTCAACCACCCCTTCATTTAATTTAGGTCGATGGGCATCTGCAAAGGTTACTTCCCCAGCTTGTCTCATGAAATCTTTGAGATCTTGCCAGCTGACTCTTGAGGATAAATTCTCAACTATAAGTTGATTTTCTGTTCTTACAGGTGGAGCATTTCGTCTAACATTTCGAGGTCTGCGACTGCTAAAAAGGTCAGAGTAGCATCCTCTGCATCGTCCACCTCGAGACTGAGCCTGAGCACGTTCAATAGTAACTCTTTTGCTGCAAAGTTCTTTTCCGTCAAGTTCATAAACAGCATCATCTGCATCCCTTGGGTCCTCAAATTCCACAAAACCAAAACCTCTTTTCAGATCGATATCTCTGATCTGCCTGTAACCCTTGAAGAACCTTTCCACGTCTTTCTCCCTCGCTGCTGGGTTTAGTCTCCCGATGAACACGCGACAGCCGCTCATGATGCCCGGCTATTATTTCCTACCAGACGGACACGGGGGGGGGGGGGGGGGGGGGCGGGAGCGGACTGGGGGGTCTCCGGCGGCGGTGAGACCCCGAGGAGGTCCGAAGTCTGCGACGGAGCCCTGTCCCTCCCCACAGACCCGGACTCGACTCCGTCTCTAACGTCTCTCCACAACTGACCAAATTTCATATTTTTATGTTACCTATTTTTCACTCTTTCTACTAGAGACTTGGATGATAGCAATAAGCAGTATCCACACCACTGCATAAATGCTGTACTATATTGAAATTTCTTCCCAATAATAATGCATCCATTAACCACATATTCACCATTATAAAATCCATAGGACATGAATAATACAGCCAAATTTTTATCCAGAATATCACAACAATGACTTTTAGCCAAGTACCTGATGGATTTTTATTTTCGACTTGCTGTAGACAATTTCACATTACTGGGAAGTACCTCCAAACAAGACTCAGTTTATGGAAGAGAGGGATTTATTTGAAGCTTACAGATATTCTACTTATGGTGGAAGAAGCTGCCCCTGCTTCCACAGATACAAGCAGAGATACACAACCAAACAGCCAGCAGCAGGAACCAAGGCAGAGCTCAGCCTACTTTGCACACATTTTAGGGTGGACTTCAGGACATCTTCCAGCCAAACAGCTGGACATCCAAGTTTCAAACCTTATTTATTTATTTGGTATTTCATAGTATGATCTTGCTTTAGCCCAGGTTTACCTGGAATTCACACTGTAGTCTCAGTTTAACCTCAAATTCATAGTGATCCTCCGACCTCTGCCTTTCTAAGTTCTGGGTCTAAAGGCATGATCCACCACACTAGGCCAAGTTATGAGCTTTAATTAAACATGTGAGTCTTTTGGGGCATACATTCCAAACTACCATAACATCCATCCCTGAAACCTAGTGAGGTGGACCTCCACAGCCTTCATGTCTCTCAGCATGCTGTTCTTCTAAACTCCAACCAATATTACCCATTTACCTCTTATTACAGTAATGTAGGGCTGTTCCATCCCACAATTACAAACTTTTCCACATTTGTTCCAGACCCATTCCAGAGATTTATGAATCACACAGTCAACTTTTCTATAGCAACTTCTCATTACCAGCTTTCTGTGTTGGCTACTATTCTCATGGCAATGAAAACTACATGACATAAGCACCTTAAGGGGACTGCATTAAGAGCACTTGCCACGCAAACAGTAAGATCTGAGTCTAATCCTTAGCACCCATGTAAAAAGCCAAGCATGTCCTCACATGCTATAATGGCAGTGGTGAAATAGCTGGAGATAGGAGATTTGCTTGATTTCTCGGTTACCTGGTCTAACTAAAAAAATAGGGCACACTAAGTTCAGTGAGTGACTGCCTCAGGGAAATAAGGTAGATGTGTGATAAAGAAGGACATCTGTAATCTTCCTGTGACTTCCACATGTGTGTGCATGGAATGTATTTATCTATACACACACACACATGGCCATGTGTGTGCGTGCACACACACACCAAAAAATGAAAAAAAAATTAAGAAAGTAAAAGTGTATTTAAAAGTGTATTTATAATTTAAAGGATATAGTCCATCACGAATGAAAAGGCTTATCAGTAAGAACATGAAGCAGCTAGTCACATCACACCCAGAGTCAGGAAGCAGACAATGATGAATGTAGGTGCTAAATTCTATTTCTCTTTTCTTTCAGCCAGAATCCCACCCTGTGAAATGATGCCACACACAGTTAGCATTTGTCTTCCCACTCCAATTATCCAAATCTAAAAAGTCTCTAAAAGACAAACACAGTGATTATTCCTGAGGTGATTCTAGATCCAACCAAGTTGACAAGAGAAATAACTCATATTTTCCTCTCTTAAAATGCTTCTTGTTTGGTATTTGTTTGTAGCAATGAGATAAGCAACTAATATAAATCCCAGGCTGTTATCTTTCAGATTTGTCAAGATGTCAAAATGCTGCTTTGTAAACACCAGCACTATGAACAAACCTGCTCCATCTACTATACTATCCTCACTACAATGGACTATATTCTCTAAAATTATGAGTCAAAATAAATCTCTTTTACCTAAATATTGCTTCTGTAAGGTATCTTAACACATTGTGAAGAAATACACAGGGAAAAAAATGTATGAATATATGACAAATTCCATGCAGTGTCAACTCATGGGTGACTTGATGTGCTCACCATTGTTCATCTTGATGCTCAACAAAGCCTAGGGAGGGAAGCTCATTTGCATACTCTTAGTAAGTATAACTGAGCACAATTAGTAATCCCAAGAAAGCTTTACAAGGAGACTAACAATATAGGAGTCACAAACACATAACAAACCTTATTAATAAGTCTATTTGCAACAATATGAAGTGGGATAAATTAGTACTGGCCAGAATGTATTTTCTTTATTTTTTATTAATTAGTTTTGTACTCAGTGAATACAATCAAATGGGTATCATAGTTAACCTCCTTCATGTCCTACTCCCTACCCCCGGCCCCTCCTTGTTGAAGTAAATGGGTCATGCATTGTGGAGTTAGCCCACAGTTATGGGTAAGAGGAAATGTCTCTGTGTATCATGACCCAACATGTGGATTTGGCATTCTTTCTGCCCTGTCTTCTGCAAAATTTCCCTGAGCAATGTTGGGTTCATTTGGGGTCTGCTTCAGTGATGAGGAGTTGGGAGCCTCCGTGTCTCTGGATATCTGATTTGGTAGGAGTTGATTGTTCTCTGTGTTGATGTCCTTCACCCTTGTGCTGGTACCAGGTTCACCAAGAAAACAGCACCCTTGCTTGTTTCACCAATTATTCTTAGTTTCACCTGGGGCCCTTTTGATGGGTGGCTCTCTCCTTAGGACCTGCATATATCTGAAAAAGAGAAGCAGATTCTCCAATGGAGAGTAAAGTTAGCACCAGATAAATAGGATAACCTGTATTTTTTTTTTTTGATATTTTAATAGGTATAGGCCCTCTTGTAGCCCACAATTGGTGGTAGCTTGATAATGGAGAGTGGGCTTATGTTTGGATTATGGTGCTGACTTGTTTTCCAGCTCTAGCTATGGGTTCTGTTCCACTGAGCAGATCAGTTAGCCAAATCAAAAGCAGTTGGTTTCCCACCATGGCTGTGTGCCACTATTTCATTTGTGTGAGCATCACAACAGGTTATTTGCTGCTAAGTAGTTTAGACCATGAGTTGCTTGGATAGATATTGGTCATTTTCCCCCAATCACCCATGTAGCACCTTCTGACACTAGATGTGCTGACTGTCTGGGGACTGACTCGCTTCTAGCTTCTAGCCATGTCACTCCATGTTACGTGCCAACAGCATATGGTGTCTACAGCAGTAGGGTCTTACCACTAACCTTTGATGGGCCATCAAGTACTCTGACAGAAATCTATCATTCTTTTCGGAAACTTTGTAGGTCTCTCTGATCAAAAGCTCATTGTGGTTGATAGCCACCTGCTGGTATTGGTAGTTACAGGTCAGTGCCCACTAAGAGAAGGAAGAAAAAGATAAATAATATAAAAGAGTTAGAGAAGAGAGAGAGAGGGGCGGGGAGGGAGGGAGGGAGGGTGGGGGAAGCTATAGAAGATTAAGATCAGTCTTCATCATACTCTCTCCATTGCCTTGTGACTCAGGTGTTCCCTCTTAGGGCCAGGTGAAAGTTCAACCATTTGGTCTGTCTTTTAGGATGTAGAATTTTATGGTACCATTGCCATTTGGGTCTAGATTTGTGTTCCCCACCCCCTCTCTTGCCCTTCCCTCCCTCCCCATCCACTCTATTGTCTGGTCCTAGAGATGCTTGCTGGGTATGTCAGCATCTTGGGTAGATTCAAGTTAGATGCTATAGATGGGTGAGATTATGTGGTGATTATCTTTCTGTGATCAAGGTGAATAATGCTTTTGATGTGTTGTTGGATTTGGTTTGTGAGGAGTTTTTTCAGGATCTTTGTGTCTAAGTTCATTAGGGAAATAGGCCGGTAATTTTCTTTTCTTGTGGCATCCCTGCCTGGTTTTGGAATTATGGTTATACTAGCTTCATAGAAGGTATTGGGGAGCTTTACCTTTTATCTGATTGCATGGCACAATTTGAGAAATATTGGTTTCAGTTCTTCCATAAAGGTTTGATAGAATTCAGCTGTGAAGGATCTGGTCCTGGTCTCTTCATTTTAGGGAGGTTTTGGATTACCTTTCAATCTTGGTGGTTGTGATAGGTTTGTTTAGGAGATTAATCTCCTCTGATTTTAGCTTTGGTAGGTGGTATTTGTCCAGGAATTCATCCATTTCATCCATATTATCCAATTTTGCTTAAAAAGTTCTCTATACCTTTGTCCTGAATTTCTTCCCCTTCTGGTATTCCCATGATCCAGATGTTAGGAAGTTTAAGTATATCCCACAATTCCCTCATGTTTTGTTCACAGAAATTTTTGAACTTACTGAAACTTTTGAACTCTCAAACTGTTTCTTCTGTCTTGTCTTCCAGATTGGAGTTCCTGTGATCCACATGGCTGACTATTCTTGAGAGCTTTAAAGGGTTTTTGGGGATTAGGCCTGAGCAGGTGAGGGTAGACAGGCCGCGTGAGCCCAAGCTTGCATAGGGAGGTGGAATGGGCCTGAGTGTGGACAGGCAGGCAGCCAGAGCAGTAAGAGAGCAAATGGGCAGAACAGGCTAAGCTTGCAAGAGCGAATGAGCAGTATGCATGTGGTGGGCAGATGGATAGATCAAGCCTGAGTTCCAGCAGGCCAGCAGGTGGAGCCTGCCTAAAATCATGCGTGGGTGGGGGTAGCAGGGTGATCACCCCATGCAGTGAGGCAAATGGAACTATGCTGGCCTGGGACCCCTTTCCTACAGGAAGTGCAGGGGTATCCTGAAGCTGGGACTATGTGTACTGTGGCTGCTTGGGGGGGGGGAGGGGAGGGGTATTGGGGTACTGGTGGGCTACCTGTGAGTGAGAGAACCAATGATTCCCTTATTTTTCCCCTCTGCACCCTCCCACTTGCAATCTCTTAGAGATTGCTCTCCCCTAAAAGACCCAGTGAACCCTTAATGCCTTGCATTTCTTTCCCAGGGAGGTGTGGCACAGTTAGGTGGTTGCCATCTTGACCAGAATTCTGGCCTGAATGTATTTTAAGAGACTTCAGTGAATTATATGTCTAGGGGGTGAAGGCTAACTAAATTTCTCTCTACTGAAGATGGGTATGTTGAAAAAAATGATTTAAAATATTTTAATTCTAAAGAAGGATGTATCACAAGGGGCCAAGATAAATGCCATAGCTTATAGATGATGCATTTATCACATTGATTTTGCATTTTTACCAACCTTGTTTATTCACATTCTCAAGTGGAAAGTGCATTGTTATTCTTGTTTTATAGATGAATAAACAAATATCTAGCATTTAGTGAGTTTCAGAATTGAGTTTTTAAATCAATGTTATTGTTGTTTTTTTTTGTTTTTATTAATACAAATGATTTGTTCCTTTTCTACATATCTTTCTTCCTGCAGGAATATCAGTGTGTTTGTATATATGGCATGAATATGAATTGTTTGCATTGAAGATATTACTTAATAGTTTTTAAAACTTTCTTAAAATTTTATATCAATAAATAATTATCAACTTAGTATTTATCTTTTACTATTTTATGGAATTCTAGCTTTCTTACAGTAAACCAGTCACTAGTGTCATCTTTAGCTCATAGAAAGTCATTTTCAAAATAAAGTTCTCTTCATATCATTTAACAACATATAGCATGGTTAGCATTCACTTCATGCAACTTTTAATTTAGAAGTGAAATCTTATGTTCCCAAAGGAAATGGTTCAATTTTGGCAAAAAGTATTACATTTTTATGATTTACTGAGATATTAACATGGAAATAGTGATGTTAAACAATACTTTTGATAGTTCTAAAAGTGTTGTGGGAATTATGATTTCATAAGAAGAAAATTAGTTACGTAGGTAACATTATTGTATAATTTCCCACAGGATCTCTGTATCAGGATAGATTTTTATTATATCCTAAAAAAGTTGCCTACATTCACTTTAGATATAAAGCAATACTGAATACAACAATATTATAAGGCAGCTCACAGTGAGAGCAAAGACATCTGTTAATAGTACCATGAATAGTTATGAACTGATGCTGAAATGGCTTTGCCTGCAAAGCATTGCCTCCTAATTTATTTTTATAGCAAGCGGAAGCCTCATTTTTCATGGTTGGGTAGTTTGCATTCAAATGTACCAATAACTTCAAATGCAATCACTTCTACACAGCATGTTTTATTGAGAAGAAAAAGATGGTATTGCTAGCAGTCTCTTAATGAGAAATATCATCCTCCTCAGCATTTTTGTCTATTTTATTATTTTTCAGTTTTGGGGATAAGTTAAAATAATATGAATTTTAAATATAGCATTATTTTAAAGGTTGATTTTGTATGAAGCTCTACTGTAATTATGCAATTTGTAACTCTGAAATAAAATGTTTGAAACCTGAAACTGTGTTTATTTTGGCTTACAGTTTCAGAGAGTAGAGTTAATCATGGTGGGAAAAACATGGATGAAACAGGAAGTCAAAGTCACATTGTCACATCAACAAACAGGAAGCAGAACAGAACAGCTGCTGGTGTTGTACTGTAAAATCCGGCGATTCAGGTCCTTCTGACCCACATCCTTTAGCAAGGCTTCTCTTCCTCATAGTTCTATATCCTTAGTGAACAGGGCCACCAGCTGAAATTAAGTATTCAAATACATGCATTTATAGGAGAGATTTACATTGAAACCACCACATATAATAAGCTTCCTTATAACAGCAACCTAGGGAAAATGCATTTTCTGAGGATAATCACTTTCTGGGGGAACATATGTAGAAAAAACCCTATAAGATTTGGTACCTGGAAAGCCCACTTTCAGTTTCCAAAACATTGTTTGAGAAAAAACAAAAATTCTACCTCATATTTTTTTTTTTTTTGAATAGCCACGGATCTCAACTGAAAGACCCACTTAAGCCTTTCCAAAAATTTCACATCAGATGGTCATTAAAAATTACAAACATCGGGCTGGAGAGATGGCTTAGCGGTTAAGCGCTCGCCTGTGAAGCCTAAGGACCCCGGTTCGAGGCTCGGTTCCCCAGGTCCCACGTTAGCCAGATGCACAAGGGGGCGCACGCGTCTGGAGTTCGTTTGCAGAGGCGCCCATTCTCTCTCTCCCTCTATCTGTCTTTCTCTCTGTGTCTGTCACTCTCAAATAAAAATAAATTAATTAAAAAAAATTTTTTAAAAAATTACAAACATCAATCTTCTATCACCAATACATCCCTGCAGACAGTGAATCTGGCTGTTTCAAGGACTGTAGGAATAATAAATAAATCAAAAATAAATGTATAAGTGAACCAAAAATATTGTATTACATTAGGTGAAGAGAAAAGCATGCTTCCTTAAATTGACACCATTGTTGGTGATATAGGCATCATTGAGATGACACATAATCCTCATTTCTCAGAAGCAGTCAGTACAGGTGTCAGCCATACTCTAATCATTTATTTTTCTTCTTCAGGTACTTTTCCTAGAAGTTAGGGAGAATTAATGTTACAATTTCTTGGTCAGTTATCCATTAACTTTCAAACAAAATTGGAGACTTGCATTTCTCATACATGCTGCTCTCATTGCAACACTACCATTAAAAAAATGTTTTGTTTATTTTTATTTATTTACTTGAGAGCAATAGACAGAGAGAGAACGAGGCAGATATAAATATATTGATGAGAGAGAGAGAGAGAGAGAGAGAGAGAGAGAGAGAGAGAGCAAGCAAGGCAGGGCCTCCAGCCACTGCACACGAACTCCAGATGCATGTGTAGCCATGTGCATCTGTCTTACCTGGGTCCTGGGGAATTGAATCTAAGTTCTTAGGCTTGGCAGGCAGTGCATTAACTGCTAAGCCATTTTTTCAGCCCCTTTTACAATTTCTAAATTGTGTTTATTTCTTTTAACACTACCATCTTAGGAAGCAGATTTATACATTTCAAATACACCTGCAATCAAAGAACTTGCATTAAAACATGGTGCACTGAGGGTCCTATGCTTTTGCATGTGGAATTTGGGATATTTAGGTAACAAAACATAATGTTGCCCAACACATTATGGTGTACACTACACAGTTAGCTACCATACAAGATAAGCTGGTGTTTGTTTGAGTATACTGCTAATTATAATTCTTTGAAAACACTAAAGTAGCATAACAAGATTTGTAAGAAATGTATAGTCATGTTATTGAAAAAAATTTAAAGTGCTATCTGTGAAATACCATTTCTACCATCATCACCACAATAATTACTGTTTTATAACATCATAGGCTTATGATTCTTAAATCTATAGTAAAACATAATCATTTGCTGGAGAATTATTAAGAAACACTTTCTCTTCCTACAGGTCAGTATCTGGTAAGTACACTGTCATACACTAATAATATATAAAATACTAGGTGTTTGTATTCTTTCATGAACATTAAGAGGATTTATTCTACATGAAAATTTAAGTAATATTAGATGGCAAAAAATACTGCACATATTTTCAATTTTCATAAGCATTTCTGCATAATATGACTTAATCATACTTCTTTGTATTCCTAAGACATGGAATTTACAAAACATGAGAACTTAGTCTAATATTTCTAGTTTTATATGCAAAATTTTAAGTGAATATATGGTCAACAGTCATATGTATACTTTGTATTATTTAATGTATCAAAATATTTATACCTTGTTTTCAATTTAATTTTAATTAATTTATTTGAAGAGGAAAGAAAGAGAAAGAGAGTGGGCATGCCAGGGCCCCTAGACACTGAAAAAGAACTTCAGATACATGTGCTACCATGTGCATCTATGGCTTACATGGGTGCTGGGAAATTTAACCTGGTCAAGTCAAGTGCCTTAAGTGCTAGGTCATCTCTCTAGCTCTGCAGTAATCTTTAATGGCATTAAAATTCCAATGAATTGTCAGTATAAAATAAATTATTTTATCTACAAATTAGCACATGAATGATTTAAATACCATCTTTAAGTTTTTAGTAAAACTCTATCTTTGCATTGATAGATTTGAAGTACTTCAAATTAAACTAATCATAAACAAAGAAACTAATCTTTTAAATAAAATTTTGTTCTTTAACTGATAATTTCACAAGCAATTTATTATTAGCATTACTAAATTTGAAGGTATCTTGTGCTTTTCTTTCTCAGTAAATAAACTATTTAGAAAGAATAATGAAGTTCATCACTAATAGCAAAATATTAGATTATTCTATACTGTTTACTTTGTGAATTTATCCTTGTGTGCCTCATCTCCCATTTGTTTACCTGGAAATACTATATGGTGCCACTTGAAATGTCAGTCACTCACATTCTTAGTGATCAGTGATGATATGGGATTACATAGAACCTTTTTGGTTAAAGATCAGAGTGCTGCATTACTTCTGAATTGAAGTACTGGTATATCATAAAATTGTATGCTTTATCCAGAGGTTTGTAGTGTTGAGGGTAATTGAATCAAACAAATATTCTGAAAAACATGACTGTATGTAGTATTTAATATTCTGATAACTAATAACACAGATTTATTTTAAGAATATGATGTGCTATAGTGGCTTATTCATACTTAATACAGCTAGAATTGTCCTCTCTCCACTAAGGAATCTCCACACTGATTTCCACAATGGCTGGAGCAGACTGCATTCCCACTAAGAGTGTAGAAAGGTTCCTCTTTTTCCACATCTTTGCCAGCATTTATATTCATTTGTTTTTATGATGGTAGTCAATCTGACAGGAGTTAGATGGAATCTCAATGTAGTTTTAATCTGCATTTCCCTGATGACTAGGGATGGAGAAGATTGTCTTAGATGTTTATATGCCATCCGTGTTTCTTCTTTTGAGAACTCTCTATTTAGTTCCATAGTCCATTCTTTAATTGCTTGTTTGATTTCAAACACAATAAATATAATTTAAATGGCTTCAATTTCTTTCATTTCATGTTTCCATGAGTTTTATTATACGCTAGTATATAGAAAAATTTACCAGACAAATTTTAGGCTGTTGTATTAGGATAGTGACCTAAGTATACCTGAACATAAATGTTTTGTTTTTCCTCTCCATATTTTCAAGAATGCTGTCATTTTCTACTGTTACTTCTTGCATACGTGATAAAATGAAATATTCAATATGCATTTCTGAGCTCACAGCTTCTCACCTGCTGCCTTATGGTATAAACTGCCTTAAAAGCCTATCAGTCTGGAATGCCCACTTCTTATAAACCTCTTCTGATAGTTTTCTTCCCCATCTCACTCCATCCAGCTCAACTCTCAATGCCAGTTAGTCATGTTTGGTCTCTCGCTATGGCACCAACCAAAAGTACAGGAGGAAAAAGAGAAACCTGCCATCACTCAGAATGTGGAGGCAAGGCCACAGGGGGCTTATGTCTCTCAGGAAGGATGATCTCCTTTCAGGGAAGCATTCACTTACCCTGGCCCACCACCTCAGAGTGCCCCACATTGGGCGTCAGCTGTGGTTCCTGGGTTCCCACCATGGATCCCTGGAGATGTTCAGGCAGCTTGCAGAGTAGGGTCTTGAGCAGCTGCGAGTGCAACACAAAGAAGCACTTGGGAAATGGCTTCAAAGAACAGATTGTTTATTCAACAGTGACATGGGTTTATAAGCAGTTTTGAGCAGGAAGGGACACAGGTCCTAAGGGAATTGGTGGGTTTAAAGGCTGCTTACTGAGGTCATCTAAGTATGCAGGGATTGAGTGGGAGAGGGTCACACAGTTTAAGTAGTGTTGGAAGAGCTAGGGACCTAACTCACATAGAGGAGGGCTGCTGCTGTAGGAAGGCAGCTTGCTGTTGCCATGTAAGGGCTTTCTGAGGCAGTGGGCCACAAGGTCATGGGACATAAGGAAAATGAAACCTAAGGCTTATCAAAATGCCCAGGTGTCTCCGACCTGAGGGAGGGAGATACCCTACTCAACAGTATCTCTGGGCAAAGTCGGGGTAAGGCGTGCTGGGACCTCACAAACATGGAGCAGCCCCACCTTTACCAGCCTTGGAACCAGAGAGATTACCAGGATCTAGGCCTGCTACAACCTCCAGAGCCTGGGGTCCTTTGTAACATTCCACAGCTCAGGCCTGCCCCCTGAAGGGTCCAGCCTGTGCTTGGCTGTGCTCAACAAAACTTATGCATATAATGAAAATATGGTTCTGAGGCTCACGAACTAACTTTGTAAAGGTCTAATCAACTATACATAAAAGAGCTTCTATCCCCACTCAGCCAGACCTCCTCTTCTTAGTTTTTAGAATAATTTAGAACTTACAATTTTTAACATTGGTATTTCAATTATTATACATCAATCAAGTTGTTGGATTACCTGTGTACCCACCATTTGTAAATTCTAGGTGTAGAGAGCTTTTCTCTTTAAGTAATCATTAAAATAGCAAGTTCATTCACTTAAAATAATGAAAGTATCATCAATTTAATGACAATTCCACTAACTTATTTTTTGGAAGAAAAACAGTGATGATGTTAGAATGATAACATTGTAATTCCATATTTATTTTTACTATCTCATGAAAATTTGAAAGGATTATTTTACAATTACCATTATCCTTTTCCTATGCACTTTTACATATTCACACATATGCACCAATACATGTATGTATATATGAATGTGATGTATGTGAATCAACATAAATATTCATGTACTTGTATACATATTGAAAGAACTACAATTGATGCACAAGCAACTAGCTAAATGTGAAAAACCTAAGGAAATTAATAGAAATTGCAACATATTGTACTAATACATAATTGGATGTTTTCATTTTCAAATTATTCAGATTTCAAAAATTATTAGGACTATACTAGTATGTAATACTTTCTAGAAGAAATATTAATTTAGTGTTGGGAATGGTGGTATACACCTTTAATCCCAGCACTCTGGAGGCCAAGTTAGGAGGGTCACTGTGAGTTTGAAGACAGCCTGAGACTACATAGTGAATTCCAGGTCAGCCTGGGATAGAGCAATAGTCTGTCTTAAAAAACCAAAAACAATAAAAAAATTTAAAAAAATAGAATTCTGGAGAGATGGCTTAGCAGTAAAAGCAATTGTCTGCAAAACCAAAGGACCCAAGTTTGATTCCACAGGACACATGGAAGCTAGATGTACAAGGTAGCACATGCATGTGGAGTTCTTTTGCAGTGGCTAGATGCCCTGGAATGTTCATTCTCTCTCTCTGTCTCTATCTGCCTCTTTCTCTTCTCTCTCCCTCTCTAAAAAATAAATTAATAACATAAAATTTAAAAAATAAAAATAAATATGGGAAAAGCTGGAAGCCAGGCATGGTGACATATGGCTTTAATCTCAGCACTTGCAAGGCAGAGATAAGAGGATCATAGTGACTTTGAGGCCACCCTAAAACTCCTTGGTGAATTCCAGGTCAGCTGGGCTAGTAAACACCCTCTCCCCCCCCAAAAAAAAAAGTTGGGCATGTTGGCTTATGTTTGAAATCGCAATACAGAGGCTAAGGCAGGAGGATTGCCAATAGTTTAAGGCCAGCTTGGGCTACACAGTGTATTCTAAGCCAACATGGTCTACAGAGTGAGACTTTGTCTCAAAAAAAAAAAAAAAATCAAAAACAGGGTCTGGAGAGATGGCTTAGTGATTCTGACGCTTGCCTGCAAAGCCTAAGGACCCAAGTTTGATTTCTCAGAACCTACATAAGTCAGATGCACAAGGTGGTGCATACATCTGGAGTTTGTTTGCAGTGGCTAGAGGCCCTGGCATGTGCATTCTTTCTTCTATCTGTCTCTTTCTACCTCTCTCTAAAATGAATAATTAATTTTAAAAAGCCCCAAACAAAAAGAAATATTAATTGAAAAGACAATTTATATGTTTTATAATGCACTTCTAAGTACAAAACAATATAATCTGTATAAGAAAGTTAATTCTCATACATTAATGCTATTTAAATGAGCTAGCATGTCAAGATCTCCTAGGTACATACAGAGATATAAATGTGCTAGCTAGTGACTGTTAGCAAGGATGATGTGTAGTTCGAAATGCCACTTTCATAACTGAAATGTGTTGCTATCAATACGCTTTGCCCTATAAATACTTGCTAATCACCATGTAAATATTCCCTTCAGGATGCTAAAATTTAAGGAAATTAAATACTTAAGAAAGCTCATTACTTAGTAATATATTAAGAATAGTAGGAACTATGAGATTAGTTATAATTCCTCTTTTATTTCACTGTTTCTAGACCTAATTGAAACTTGAAGCTAACATGCCTTATCTAGATTCCTATGTTTTCTTTATTTGTCTTCTTAATGAGATCCATGCTGAATACTTTCTGTGTCACTGTGATTTGTGAGAACTTGGGAAAACCCACTTAGTAAGCAGGCTTGTTTTTTTTGAAAGCGCTCCAAGATCTCTAGGCTTCTAAGCATAATTAAAGTTAATGAAGAAAAAAATTAATTGCTCTACTTCAAAGTGCTATTTAGGGGCTTACAAAACTTGAACACGTCGATATATGAGATACTCCATCTCCTAATGAGCTGGGGTGATTAATTTGACACAAAGTTGCTCCATCTACACTTGTCCCAGCAGCACACACACAGTCTGCAGCCACATAGTGCTGGCAGCTCACCTGCACTACCTACTTTTTCATCCTCTTATTTTCAGAGACACTTTCTGTTGGCATGTATTTCTTTTTTTCTGACAATTCTTGGTACACAGTGGTCCTTACAACCACACATCGATTTTTCTATGAACATATGGAAGAGCTCCAAATATTGTTTCATTAAATGAATGAAGTTGTACTAAGGAATTGTGAAATTCTAGGAGTAGGCTTGCATTTTCTTGAAAAAATATACAAATGAATTTGATGCTTATATATACACACATTTTTAAATACAAAAAATGGTGATGAAGGGAGTAAACAATATAATGACCTGTGCCTTAGGAAAGGATATTGTACTACATGTGTAGGAAGAATTGTGTAACACATTACATTTTCAAATTTTATATATTCCATTCATTCCATATATTTATGTATATCTATATATATATATGTATTCATATGAAGATATATATCAATTTATATATATATATATATATATATATATATATATATATATATATATATAATAGTGCTATAGTCAAGTATGAAGAAATAACATCAAAATGGAAGAAAATAAATACTAGCAAGCAATATTTCTGTTCACATGCATATATTCCATTTCAAAACTTCCTCTCTTGTTCTTTATGTTAACTCCTTAGACTAATTTACCACATAAAACATATATATATATTTTTAAATATTTTATTTATCTATAAGACAGAGAAAGAAAATGGACATACCAGGGCATCTAGCCATTGCAAACCAACTCCAAACAAATGTAGCATCTTATGCATCTGGCTTTACATAGGTGTTAGGGACTCAAACCCTCGTCCTTAGGTTTTGCTGGCAAGCACCATGGCATTGTTGTATTATGTTGTGTGCTTGTGTGTGTTTGTGGTGAACATGTATGCATGTGCGGGTGTAAACATGTAGGGGCCCAAGGTTGACTTTGATCCATTATCTGTTTTAATTGCTGTCTTTATTTTTACTGTTGTTCCCACTGAATTGCATGTCTTCACCTCAGCTGTGCTGGGATTATAGACGGCCAACACAACCACCCCTTATTTGAGTTTGTGCCAGGAATGCAATTGCTTTAACAAATGAGCTGTCTCTCCAACTCCATTTGCAGTGTCTTTAAAGGCATGATTGGAGTATGGCTCAGAATTGTCACAGGCTACATAAGTCATTCAACTGAATTGGTTTCTTCTTCTTCTTTTTTTTTTTTTCCTTTGGTATTTTGAGGTAGGGGCTTGCAGTAGTAACCTAGACTAACCTGGAGTTCACTATGTAGTCTTAGAGAGGCCTCGACCTCATAGCAATCCTCCTATTTCTGCCTTCTGAGAGTGCTGGGATTAAAGACTTGCTCCATCACACCTGGTTGAATTGGTTTCTTTGTAACTTTTATTTATTTCCGTGTGTGTGTGTGTGTGTGTGTGTGTGTGTGTGTGTGTGCATAAACAGATGCCTCATCTGTTTTTCTCTGAGCTGACAGGTTTAATCAAGTACCTTTAACTGCTAAGCCATCTCCTCAGCCTCTCAAACATTTTAAAAATTAAAACTGTTATTTCCCTTACATTTAAATAATTATTGCTTTTAGAAATGGTAGAAATGGCACATGTGTCTGGAGTTTGTTTGCAGTGGCTGAAGGCCTTGGTGTACCCATTCTCTCTTTCTCTCTGCCTCTTCCTCTGTCTCTCTCTCTCTCATAAATAAATAAATAAATAAATAAATAAATATTTTTATAAATTCAGAAGAAATGCAAGCTAGTTTATTATTTTAACTCACTGTCAGTATCCTGGCAGCAAAAATTAAAGACAAATAACTTTTCCATAGCACCCATTTACAAGGTTAAATAAAATACATATAATTATAAGTATCATTTACTACATATGTCCTGCACTGTTTTAAGGGTTTCAAAATTTTACTTCCTTTAATGTTCAAAAACAGCTATAAATTGGTGAAGTTGCCTAAAAGTTACGCATATAATGAGAGCATGGTTTTATGGTTAATGGCTTGCTTTTGTAAAGACCTAAACAACTTTAGAGAAAAGAGTTTTTTCCCACTTGGCCAGATCCAAACTCCCATGAGTATTTAAGAAAGAGCAGGAAAACATGATTTAGAACTAATGATTTTGACATTGGCTCCTGGCTGGATGATTTCTAAAAAAGTACTGTTCCTCAGTACACATTGGAAAGCAAAAGAGCCTGGGTTGCAGTGTCAGTGAAGGATGGCGGTAACAGGATAGAAGCACTCACCTGCAAGGAACAGAAACAGAAAGAGAAAAGCTCTGACTTTTTTCCTACAGTATCTTTACATACAGGTTGCCATTGAAAAGGTTGCCCACTCAGAGGAAAGGTCTTTTTCTTTTGTTAGTTCTTCCTGGAAATTCCCTCACAGATCTTCCCAAGAGGCATGTATGTCCTACACTTGATTCATGATCCAATCAAGTTGACAGTGGAGATCAAGTCTCACAATACCTGAAAATGGCCTACTTTGGAGAAGCATGTTAATATTTTTGTTAAGATACTTATCCTTAAAAATTGCGTAGTTATGTAGTCTAAGGGTATTGTGGTTAATTTTGAGTGGGTGGGCCTCATCCAATCACCTGAAGGCCTGACCAGAATAAAAGACCATTTCTGTCAGCCAAGAGCTGATTCCATACATCATTTGTTTCATCATTTCCCTGACCCAGGAGTGGCCAAGCTTCAGCCTGATGGCCTGTGGGCTGAAATAGTAACAACACCTCTCCTGGATCTCTAGCCAGCTAGCTTTCATTGTTCATTTTGTACTCAGCACTGTTTGAGCCAAACACACACCCACACACCATGTTTGTTCTCTCTCTAGAGATCTCAGATGTAGAGAACTGTATTTTTACCACCTTTAACATTTTACATCCAGTAAAATAACTCTCTGTATCTTATACAATAAACTCCTGGAAATAATTTGCAAGTGCCTAGTCTCAAAACCTTACTGGGCATTTCCATATCATGTAGAAATTTCAATGAAGTTTTCCTTTTTATAAAGTAGAAAATAACTCAGAATAATTTGTAGAATGTCACATGCTTCTTATAGGTTTATGTTTTCCTAAGTACTTTTTAATGAAAACCTTATAAAATCTGCAACATGGAGGACATCTTGCCTTATAAGCCTAAAAAAATTTGTAGCATAACAGTTAGCAGATAATTGTAATGAAAAGGAAAATAAAAATTAGGAACCATATGTGAATTGTAACTCTGAAATTCAGCTCCTAACCATTCAAGTCAGTTTTGTTTCTCAAAAATAATTACAATTTGGAATGGATTTTTTTCAAAGTGGTTTACTGTGGGCAAACAAATTTCAAAATAACACAGTTTGTTTTTCTGTCACATGTAATATAGCTATTACTATAACAATGACAATGGTTAACAACTGACCTGTGCTGAAATGAGCAAAAAGCCTCCCTCCCTCCCTCTCTCTCTCTCTCTCTCTCTCTCTCTCTCTGTACACACACACACACACACACACACACACACACACACACACACACACGATTGGATTTACTGATTTGACCAAAGATTCTATCAGTCTCCTTTACGGAATTACACCGAAGCCAGGTGAGCGAGCATGTCTGGTGATAACATTTAGGACTACTGTGCTGAGAGAGCAGGGAACAATGGGTCTTATTTCCAAAAAGAGAAATATAGAAGCTTTCGGCCGACCCCTTTTCAGACATCATTGTGCCTCCCCTTTTGCTGTCTGTACTTTTATACTTTGAATCCTTTTGGGGGGGAGGGGATTAGAGCACAACTGTGAACACTCCTGTAGCACCCTCCAGAATTCTGTGACTAATTCTTGCCTTTCATCACATCTAAGTAGAAGCTTGCAGCGTGTAAAAGGTGAATCTGTGATGCAGATGGCATGGGAACAATGGTGCTTACAGCCAGTATCTTAAATAAAGGAAGTTTGGGTAATGGCTAGGTCCTTAATGTGTGGAGTCCCCTGGTAGTTATAGTTATGCACAGAGTCACTGCAGCTGCAGTAAGTTTTCCCTGCTTATACATTGCAAACTTGTGGTCAGCCACAGCTTTGGGTTACACTCCTTATTATTCCCTTTGCCAATTAAGAGGCTTTTGCTGAAACACAGCACACCTTGTGTTTGATTACTCTGGCTGCTAGTTTGGATAACAAGTTCTTAATGAGTAATAGGAGTAGTCATGACAAGCTTCATTTCTATACAACATTAAGTGCTCTTGTCTCTTCTAGTTTTGTGAACTGCCCAATATATAGCAATTCCTAAGCACACTTTAATTGACTAAGTGGTAAAGCCAGAGTAGGTTTTTGAAGCTGTGTTTACATTATAACAAGGTACAATTCTCTTGCTGAGGTTCTATTTGAGAGTTGAAAGAGAGTAAAAACAAAATTCAAAAAAACAACAATTATAGTATCATTTTTAATTGAAATTTCTCAGTAAAATCAAGTAGTTAAACACAGATTAATAACTATTAATATAGAATTAACCTTAGCTTGAGAACAGAAAATTTGGTTATGCATTATAGCATTCCCTGAATTTAGGGAAGGTATTCTTCACATAGTTGGCAAGTTAATAATTATGACCATAAAAGAAATTAAACAAAAATTTGTGCTTGTGTCTTCTTGTTCCTCCTGTCTTAATTCTAGTTGATTATTTTTAACTGTAAACAACTTAAATTATCTTATTTAACTGTATTTACTATATATATTCTGAAAGTCGATATCTACATTTTTGTTATTTTTTAAAAAATATTTTTTATTAATTGTTCCTTCAATTGTAAGCTATGCTCTGGGGACCTAGAGGAGTGTTGACATTGATTTGATTTTGTTTTACTGTATGTGACTAAAAGTAGAAAGGACTAATTAATATTGATACTCTGATAATCAGTAAATAAACCAGGATATGTAAATATACTTCATTTTATATGAGAAATTTTAATACATTGTAAAGGCATTGATCAAATCTTCCTCTAAGATGAAAAATAATTGTTTCTCCAAATAAGTATATTGGAAAGGAGTGGATTGATATTTGTATTTGAAGAGGCAATGAACTACATTCCTGTTAGGTCTTAAGTTTAATGTGGTTCAGTAAACAAGGATTCAATGACAAAAGAGTTATTCCTATGTCAGAAACATTCAGTACAAAAGAGAACAAAGACATCATCATATCTAGAAGGAAAAGTCCTCTGCAGTTCTTAGGAATTAATACAAATTATGGAACAACTTAATCTTAAAATAATAGAAACGCATTTATTACATGTTAACATGGGTTAGTATCTTTTGTGGCTTTAGGTAATGTATTCTATTGAATGCATTGCACAAAAACATTACTTCAATAAGTTACAAATAAGAAAGAAGATTTAAATTAAATATATTTTGTTAGTGAAAGACTATGAAGAGAGTAAAAATTTCAGCCTCTTGAGAAAAAGCAAACAAACAAACAACTTTCCTCATATTTACTTACTAGCCATGGGACAGAACTTGATCATGGAGAAAGGAATGAATGATAATGGACTGGAAAATTGATGGGAGGATGAATGAAAGAGATGGCATTGTGCTATTTTGAACTTTCAGCCATAAAAATATGGCTGTGTTCACAAGTAGATTGTAAGAATGATAAAAACCTACTTACAATGAAGACATTGAAATTCACAGTAAAATCATTTTGATCTAAAAAATACTTGCTTTATGAGCCATCATATTGTGCTATATATGTGGTGGAATTGGAAGGACCATTTGTGTTAAAGAACTTTAAAACAAGGCAGATATATTTACTTCAATATGACTTTCAGTTGATGCTCTTCTGCCTGAAATCTCTGAGACTATAATCATTGGCAGCTGTTTTTTTTTTTTTTAATTTTTTTTAATTTATTTATTTGAGAGCGACAGACACAGAGAGAAAGACAGATAGAGGGAGAGAGAGAGAATGGGCGCGCCAGGGCTTCCAGCCTCTGCAAACGAACTCCAGACGTGTGTGCCCCTTGTGCATCTGGCTAACGTGGGACCTGGGGAACCGAGCCTCGAACCGGGGTCCTTAGGCTTCACAGGCAAGCGCTTAACCGCTAAGCCATCTCTCCAGCCCAGCTGTTTTATATGTCCATGGGAAGAGAAAGTCTATTATTGTCAGATCTTGAGCTTTGGTAATTCAATGTATTTTTAAAATGGATTTATCAACAATAAAATTGGCCTGTTTTTATAAACCATGTTCTTCAGTCTGGACACTTGGTCTATCTTGGATCAATTAGTGTTCAAGGTCATTACCACATCAGTAACAAAGGTAATTCATGTCTGTAGTTATGCTTATAATAAATCTTATTTTTAAGTAACACTATATTTCCGGAAAATGTGATTTTTAAATTTAATTTAATATTTTACTTATGTTGTCTATTTCAACATTGTAGGTAATATGAAGTTTAAAATAAATGAGAGAGTAGATCAAAAATTGAGGCTTATATGCTCAAGCTTCTGTGTTTGCAGGCTTAGAAGCAGCAGGTCTGTGGGTACTTACAGCCGCAAAGGGAGAGAATTATTCAGAAGATTATGAAAAGGATTAGTGGTAAAATTAGGCAGGACCACTCTTTTCTGAACCTGCTTGATTGCTCTGCTCTCTACACTGCCTGCATGACAGAGATAACCTGGTTTCTGCATTGTGCCTTATGACGTTAATGAAAGATTCAATATTCTCTATTTTAAATCATTGTGGATATTTCTCGCTAGGATAAGAAAAATTATAATCAAAGAAATCATTATGTATAACCCTGTTGTACATTGTCAGCACTTCTTACACATATAATTAACCTTTAATTTGCTAAAATATCAATTGAATTTATAGGGTTTTTCTTTATAACCATATGTGGTAATATTTTCTCATGGTTTGCTATTGAAGGATGGTTCCATATCTACTGTTGTAGCATACTTGTGAAATTTTCATGTCAGGAATGCCATAATACTTGTGTTGTGAGATAATAAAATGAATCTGAGCTGGTTGGAAAGGAAAACAAAAACATCTGGGCAGAACACAAGGTCTTGTCTTATTTACTAAAGCAAATTAACATAATGTTTCTTACTTCAGTAATTGATATTAATCAACAGTTGAAACACATTGGTCAGTTCTCCACTGACAATGTAAAGGGATATTATAACAATTCCTTCAAGGTTACCAGTTAGCAAGTGTGACATTAACCTATTAACCACATGATTTGTTTATAGAAGAAATAGTACATGTTTGAAAATTGGTTGACAAGAACCATGCATTGTGTGGAGGGGGAGAAAAAAAGATCAGCCTGTATATCTAGAGAAAAATAAAATTCACAATGAGAGAGTTTAGCATTAATGATGCTAATATTTATGTGCAAATTTTTCTATAATTATTTAATTATATAACAATTGCAGTAACTATCCTTTTGCTTACTTTTCAATTATTTGTTTATTTTTATTTGCTTATTTGAAAGTTATAGACAGAGAGAGAAAGAGGCAGACAGAGAGAGAGGGAGAGAATGGGTGCACCAGGGCCTCCAGCCACTGTAAATGAACTGGCTAATGTGAGTCCTGGGGAATTGAGCCTTGAACCAGGGTCCTTAGGCTTCACAGGCAAGCACTTAACAGCTAAGCCATCTCTCCAGCCCTTTGGTTTACATTTTTACTCACTTCTGTTACCCCTTTGGCTGTATGGAAACAACATTAGAGCTTCATATGTACATTGACTGTCATCACTCTATCTAGCTGATGACTAAGGAGGTAGAAGTTGGAAATGCTCCAGGTTAGTCTGTGTGGAATGTGATGGATTTCATTATGGCTTTTTTGTACATATGGAACTTATTGCTTACTTACCACTTTCCTCTTTGTCCAAGTCCCTTGTCCTCTTTTGCTGGTTATCTTCCACCCAAATAACTTCTCTACTCCCCCAGCCAGTGGGGAGTTGAACAAGGACATGAAGGAAATTAACCTGAATAAGAGAAGGCAAACAGACACAAGAAGGAGACCATGCTAGATGTTTGTCAAGGCCTCAGAGTCTTTATTATTTACACAGTGGTTATATAGGGGAAGAAAAGGGGGGGGGGATAAGCAGGCTGACATGATTTAGGGCTTTAGAATTGTCAGGAAACCTAGAGGGGATGTAATTAGGTGTTCATCTAATCTTGCCTCAATGGCTTAACATCCTGACTGCACCAGGCTTCACATCCTGACCATAAACTGGCCTTTTGCAAAAGATAAGATTCTGTAAGCAGGGCTGGAGAGATGGCTTAGCGGTTAAACGCTTGCCTGTGAAGCCTAAGGACCCCAGTTAGAGGCTTGGTTCCCCAGGTCCCACGTTAGCCAGATGCACAAGGGGGCGCACGTGTCTGGAGTTCGTTTGCAGAGGCTGGAGGCCCTGGCACGCCCATTCTCTCTCTCTCCCTCTATCTGTCCTTCTCTCTGTGTCTGTCACTCTCAAATAAATAAATAAAAAATTAAAAAAAAAAAAAAGATTCTGTAAGCAGTCTGCTGACCGATGCTCCAGAAGTACCTAACAGAAAGCTGGATGGACCAGCTTTCTGAGTAATAAGTCAGCTTATGAGCAGGCCCAGGCAAAATGGAGAGGCTTTTGCTCTATGGCTCCTGACAGCATTCCATTGACCATGGTCACAATTGTTCTACTGTCTCCTTTTCCCCTAGAATCTCTTCTTCCTTCTTCCTGGCTGCCTACCTAATTTCATGGCTTATACTCACACACTGGCTTTATATATGTATGTGTATGTATATTTATATCTACTAGTTAGAGGATTCACATATGAGAGTAAACAAGATATTTGTCTTTCTGAATCATAGTTTGCTTTATTTTGTCATTTTAAGTCTAGTTTATTTTGCTTAACATAATTATTTCCAATTGCATCCATTTTCCTGCAAATGCTATATTTCATTTTTCTTTAGGGCTGAATAAAATTTCATTGTGTATATGTGTCACATTTTCTTTATATATTTATCTGCTGATGGACACCTTCGCTGGTTCTATTTCCTACCTATTGATTGTGAATGCTACAGCTATAAAAATATGGAAGTATCTCAATAGTAGTAGGAATTAGAATCCTTTGGATATGTACCCATAAGTGATACAACCTGGCTAATGGTAGTTCAATTTATAGTTTCTGTAAAAATTTCCTACTGAATTCCGTAGGGGAATATCTAATTTACATTCCAACCAGTGAATAAGTGATCCTCTCTCCCTACATCCTCACCAACTTTCACCTTCCTTTGTTTCCTTGATGTTTGTTATTGCAAATCTCAAAGTAGTTTTAATTTGCATTTCCCTGATGTTTAGGGATGTTTAACACTTTTTAAATATTTTTTGACCACTTATTTTCTCCTTTTGAGAACTGTTGAATTAATTAGCCTATTTATCAGTTAGAAGAGTTTTGATGTTTAATTTTCACATTATTTTTTATATATTCTGGATAGTTATTACTTGTCTGATGTATGGTGGGCAAACTCTATCTGTAGCCCCTTAGACCTTATGTATCTGCAATTCATTGGTAGAGGATAATATTATAGTGCAATATGAAAAGGTCAAACACTCCTGCTATGGACTGTCTCTTCACAGTGGTTTTTATTTTCTATGCTGTGAAGAAACTTCTTAGCTGCATGCAGTCCCATTTGTCAATCTATGGGGTTATTTTCCATGCTCTTGGAGGTCTTTTCAGAGCATTTTTGCCTAAGCCTATATCTTGAAGAGTACTTAATATATAATATTTTAAAGAGAACATTATACATCAGTTACTTCCATATAGTTTGCCAGTTCTGCCTCATTGGAATTGGTGAAGTGGAACACCTTAGACAGTTCCTGCTGTACTCCTTAAATTATAAGAACACAAGAGCAAGTCATAACATCCTGGAGGTAGAACTCTTAGGGGTTGTTCTTGTGAAGTACATTTTATTTATTCTGTCCTTCTGACCTGTCATTCTTAAATATTTGCGTCTCAATCTGCTCATAAGATAACTTCTGTCCTTGTGTATCATGGTAATACTCAAAGTGGGTGCAACTAAGATAAGCAGCAATAAAATAACCCTGCCCATGCCAGCTTACTCCATCACCAACACCACCAGCATCAAGGAAGCTTTGTAGAATCATCTTCCAAGGGTTTCTGCTTTATCTCCATCACTAGTTAGATTTGTACCACGTGACAGATTTTGTATTCATGAGACTCTAGTAAACTTTACTTGACATAGCTAAATTGCTTCTTCAATCTAAGTTAAAGAAGTTACAGTTTTATTTCTATTTCTATTTTTTTGTTTGCAAGCGCACGCGCGCGCGCACACACACACACACACACACCTATACATATTTGTAATATCTCCCCTGAAATAATAATGCAATTAAGTAAATATTTGAATATATGAATTCTGAGGTACTTCATTTAAATTGTTCCTTTATTCATATCATAATATAGTAGTCTGAACAGTTAAGATTGCAGTTTGGTTCATTGCCAGGCTGTTATACACAATTTTTGGTAACATACACTTGACATCTATGAAGAAATATAAAAGAACCTCATAAATTCATTTAATATTACTTGGAAGTTTTACTAGATCTATTGTTTGGTTATAAGAAAAGTTGTAAAAAATTAATTGTGTATTCACAAGCTGGAATTTCTTCTAGAGAAAATTATATTTAAATTTAAATATTCATTTTCCAATGTATAACCCTTGGGTAACCTTTATTTATAATGGCTTGATATCTATGTTTCCTACACACTCAGAATTGACCTTTTAATCCTTTTTTAAATTCAGCATTGGCCTTTAAAAAGGAATGTAATTACATAAACACCTTCTTTCTTAGAAATGAACAACATTTAGGATAACAAATTATTCTAAAAATATTTTTTACTAAATTTTGGGTATAAGTGTGTACAGTGAGCAGGTTATCCTTAAATAGAAATACTAGCACACATTAATTTACATCTAAAATTAAATTATACGTGTGTTTATGTACTGAGATGTTATATTTTGTTAAAAGATGAGAAATAGAATTTGAAAACAGATAAAATCTTTTTACAAAACAGACATTTATAAAACACAATGGTTAATATTTTCAAAATATTGTTCATTATAAAATATATTGTTGATTTAAGGTAACATTTCTAATTTAATTAAAAACAAAAATTATAGATATATCAAATTTAACTGGAAACATTGCTTCTTAGCATTATCATTTAGGATGTTAAATAGCATACCATAGATGGGGTAAGCTTACAACAGAAATCTACATCTCCCTGCTCTGTGGACTGAAAAGTCCAAGGTCCAGGTACTCTTTACAGTTTGTTCAAATAGAATTCTCCTTATGCCCTCACATGGAGGAAGGGGGCAGGGGGTCTCCTGAACTTCCTGTGTAAGTGCATTCATCTCAATCATGGAGATTCGATTCTCATCAACTAATCAGCTTCAAAAAATACTACCTTTTAAAACACTTATATGGGGCTGGGATTTCAACATAAATATTCTGTGTGGAACACATTTTTAGACAATAGCACCCCTTAACTTTGTTTCTTATATTTAACTCTATTAAAATTAAAATGTTGTTATAATTGTTGAAAATCAAAATAATAATAACGTAGAAGTGATGACTTCTATTATTTTGCTTTTACCACTTACATACAGATACACATAAAGACACCTTAATTTAATATACAGCTTTCACTCTGTTCACAAGTTGGGTTGGATTGGCCTGCCTAAGACACCTTTGTCTTTTAACTCCTCTCTCATTTTCGTTTTTCCATCTCTTTCTTACTTCCTTCTGTTTTCTCTTCCTTCATTAATATATGTAAAGATGCATCAATACATTAGATACACATACATTTATTGTAGTTAGTTATAAAATTTGAGATTTCAAATGGCATGTTTATGTTTTCACCTAAATTATCTTATACTACACTTGTCTCCAAAAATTTGCATTTGGCAATATAATACAAATAAATACAAATATAATACAAAAATTATCAGTTAGATGCAAAATACATTCTTCTATTCTTATTCATTCATTTATTCATTAGAAGGTTTCCTGGAACATTGGTATGTGTTATTCAATTTGTCAGCTGGAACAGCTTCAGTGAACAGAACAGACTGAATGCAGGATAGGAAAGTTCCTTATTTAGAAAGAGAAGGGCAGACATATTTTTAGTATTTTGGAGGAAAACAGCCATGAATATAAGTGCATTGGAAAATAACACTACAAATGGAATGTCAGAGGTTAGAACACAATGAACAAGGTAGGTGAGGTGTGACAGGCTGGAGAAAGTGGAAAATGATCAGAGAATTAGACAATTCACATTATCTCAGGATTTCTGAGTTGCCTTAAGGATTAGAAAGTCAACAGAAAATATTGCAAAGTATACCTATCATAGAGTCATACCTTGCTGTTTTGATAATAGACTAAGAGCAAAAGTATTATAAATAAGGAGACTGGTAACCAACCATAAGACACTTGAAATAACCAAGTGAGACATCATGATGAACTGTTTCATGAAAATGCACTGTAGCAGTCCAGTATAGTCCAGACAAGCCTCAAATTCACAGCAGTCCTCCTGAACGCTGGAATAATAGGCATGTGTCTTCATGTTTGCCTTACACTGGCAAGTTTGTAATTTAACATTGAACAATTGCTATCTACAATCACATATTAACATTGAACAATTATTATATACAATTGTTATAGGTAATTGGTAAATACAATTGGTATATATTCTTCAGTAACAGTAGAATGTCAATTTTATAGTTATTATTCTGAGGGAGAATTAAATGCATTTCAAAGACTTTCATTATGTTTTGCTTTTTCCTTATCTATAAGGCATACTTATGTAGCATTGGAGTAATGACCTATGTAAAGCATAATTTTTAAAATTAAAGCTGAAATTATAAAAATAATGTTTAAAAAGAGAGAGATCTTGAAAAACTCGGTTCTCTTCCTCACCTGGAAGAAATTATTTGCCTTTCTAAATCTTTATTCCTTCTCCCCCCCCTTTCTCTCTCTCTCTCTCTCTCTCTCTCTATCTATCTATATACATACATACATACATATATATATATGCATATATATATATAATTTTTTAATTTAATTTAATTTTATTTTCAAGCAGGGAGAGACATAGAACAGACATAGAGACAGTGAGTGAGAGTAAGAGAAATCATTTGATTATTAAGTTACACAACAATACACAAATATATTTCTACTTTATTTTAAAACTTTCAATAGATATTTAATTATTTCCTCCACTTCATTTATTGGTTCAGGTATTTACAAATTCTTCTATTTTTCTTGTCCAATGAGTCAGTATAACTATATCTTAGAGTACTGTACTTCCTGAAGCTGTACTTCCTGAGTTGATGTGACAGTGTTATCAGATTTTTTTTTCTCACCCTATCTGACATTTCCTGGTATAGTAATTCATCACTTCTGTATTTTGGGGGGCTTATTGTGTTTTTGCCTTAAATTCCCTTTGAGCTTGCATTTTATAGTTCAATATCTCTGCAGTCTGTCAGTGAGTAATGAGTTCTTATTCCTGAGGATTTTCCTGTTTTATCTACAAATATTGAGAACAGAAATGCCATACAACCTATTGAGTCAAGAAGGACATCTGACCTAAACCAATGCTATCCCATGACATAGCAGTGGCAAATTTCATTTCTCTAGTATTTCTGCTGTATATTAAAATGGTATTTTATTTAACTGTGTTGTCCACATAATTTACTAAAACCTACCTGAATGTTAATAGATGAAAATAATATTACCATCTGAAATTTTCAAACATTTGGTTAGCTCCTTATAGATATGGTTACAATTTTTTCAAATGCTTTTGATTGATTTTCTTCCTAGTGAAAGTTGATTATAAATATATATGCTCTTTAATTTACCTTTTAGGGTTACTTTCACAGTTTGTTTTAAATATCAGTTTTTCTTTTCTTTCAGACCTTACTATGACTTAAGCAATAATAATTCTTTTTTATTTTATTTACTATCTTCAATATAGCTCCTAGTTTGGTGCTCATTTAATTTTTTCCTTACTCTATTTTCTAAATTCTATCTAGTACTATGTCTTCCCTCAGTTCTCATTGTGTTTTGAACTTAATATTTATTTTTTTAATTTGTAAATATATTTTCATTTTGACTTTCATTTATTTGAGTGTTCTAGTATTGTATTATTATTATTATTGTAGATTATGATTAAGTCAACGTATCACTGACTCTTTTTACATTATGTTTCTTGCAATTGTCACCATTAGTTTGACTATACTGCTCATGTTATTTTAAAGTAATGTGTTCTTTTTGATTTATTAATAAGTTTTTAGTAAGTCCTTATCAGATCAGCTACTATCAGTAGATCCATATAAGGAATGGAAGGCAGATCTAGAGTAGCAATGAATTTTATTCATAATGAAGTGTTTTATGGTCTGGTATGATTATGGTAGTACTGATAATGTGTATGTGTTTGTCTTTATGCAAGTATGTGCACAGGCATGTCATGAGTTGGAGGGAGAAAGAGAGAGGGAGGCAGGGATGATGACAAGGAGCCAAAAGGGAGGGAGGGAGGAAGGGAAGAAGAGACTAACAGAGAGAGAAATACAGAGACTGAGAGCTACAGATTGAATAAAACACTTTTATTTAATATCCACATATTACTTCCTAAAACATACTACCATTTACTATTATTGCTATTATAATTAAACTATGATTTAAAAATAATTTTAATGTTCATATGATTTTTTTCATGATTCAAAAGCCTCTTAGGATATTATGAAGTGATATTTTAATGATCCCTCTATTCCTTTTGAATTATCAGTTTTCTCTATGGTCTTACAGTTTTGGCTGGTTTCAAGGTTAATATTTTAGGTAGGGGCTCTTAAGATAAAGTCAATGTCATTGTCAACTCTTGTCACCTTCCTCTAAACAAATTGTAGAAAGCTGAACTATCTGACCTGAAGCTTCCTTAACTGAGATCTGGCCATGGTAATGCCACCCCTGCTGCTGGTGTGGGAGAAAGTCTCTAGAAGCTGATGCCTTTCCCCAGTTTCTTCCCGGATACAGTGCCATTTCTGGAACTGCATTGCCACCATGAGGCCAAAGGTAAAAGTGTCAGAATCAGTGTTTCAAGGAAAAGACAGGACATTGACCTCTGCTAGGGAACAGAAAGCCTGTTTTCTGAAAGGACTGTTTCCATATATCTGAAATATGAGTAACAGGTGATTCACGGTTTTTCTGCAACCTGGTGAAGGGGGCTAACTGTTCTGTGGTGGTTGTAATCAGACAACCCCATGAACTCATGTGCTATGAATGCTCCCAGCTGATGGCAGGTGCAGCCATGATGAAAGAGGTGTGTTTCTGGGGTGGGTTTGGGGTGTTATGGCCAGTTCCCCCTCACAAGAACTTGGCTCACTCTTCTGCTGCTGTGGCAAGATTATGATGTCCAGCCTCTGCACTTCCATCCTATCCTTGCCATCATGAAAATATGCCTAGTAACTGAAAGCCAAAACATGACCTTTTCTCCCATCAACTGCTTACAAGCGTGTGACCTTATTGTAATTACCCACTCCAATTTCCATTTGCCTTTACTAGCTATAATACTAGCCAGATTTCTTGGGTCTTTGGACTCTTCATGTTGCAGGGGTGTTGGTCATAGCCCATTGTCCATTGCATAATTCCTTGCCAGTATTTTTCTCATTCTTTCCCTTAACTATGACCATCACTTGTGTTCATTCATTAAGAAACGTGAGAATTTTGTTTCTCATATGCTGTGTGTACTAATCAAACATTATTCTTTGTTTCCATTGTTGTATAACTATATCTGGCATCGTTTTTTTTTTTTTTTCAGTATGACAGGCTTTTGTTTAATATTCTTCACACTATTAGCCTGATGAAAACGAACTCTTATCATGTTTTATGTTCCAAAGTCTTTCTCTTGTCCTTTTTGTGAATGACATGTTCACTTATTATAGAATTACAGATGGATTTTTTTTTTTAGACTGGGTCCCACTATTGCTTTGAAAAACATTCCAACTGCCACCCTCATCTACATACCCATTATTTTACAAGTCCTTTTTTTGTTTCTTGCTGCTTTTAGGCTTTCTGTTGGCAATATTTTTGTGTAATCTCTTACTATGTGTCATGATAAAGGTTTCATTTCTTATGATTCCTGTACAAGGTTTTAATGAGTTTCTATTTAAAAATATTTTTTTATTTATTTGAGAGAGAAAGAGAGAGAGAGAGAAATAGGTTGCCAGGGCCAGGGCCTCTAGCCACTGCAAACAAATTTCAGATGCATGTGCCATATTGTGCATCTGGCTAATGTGGGATTGGGGAATCAAACCTTGGTCCATAGGCTTCAAATGCAATTGCCTTAACCACTAAGCACTCTCTCCAGCCCTTAATGAGCTCCTTTGATTGAAGCATTTATAGAGCTGAAGAGATTTCTTAGTGCTTAAGTAGCTTGTCTGTGAAGCCTAAGTGCCCATCTTTGACTCTGTAGGTCCCATGTAAGCCAAACACACATAGGCAAGGCAAGCTCAAGGTCACACATGCCCACTAAGTGGAACAAGCACCTGGAGTTCAATTGAAATGACTGAGGCCCCAATTCTCTCTCTCTCTCCCTCTGTCATACACATAGACACTCTCTCTCTTTTTCTAAAATTTAAAAAAAAATTCAAAAAGCATTTATATTTTTCTTCTAACTTTGAGATATTTTCATCACTATTCAAATAATTCTTGCTAAAGGATCTCCAACTTTTCATATATGAGCTTTATAAAAAGTTGACTTACTGACTGAATCCTTTCTTCCTTCCTTTCCTGTTTTTCCTCTGTTCTCTGACTCTGTTATTTTCTTGTCTCATTTCTCCTCTCTTCTCACATTCTCTTCTCTGTTAAGAGAAGGTACCTTTCTAAGTGGTGCAGATTGACACTATGCCTTCACCTCAAGTGCTACTTCTGCCTTTGTCTTTTGATTAGTAAGGCCTGTAGGTTCAGGCTAACACTTTGACTTGGCTGGAGGCAGAGAGTTCTGAGCGCTGGGGCTGTGGGGGTGGGGTACACGTGGTCTGCTTGATGTTTTTTGATTACGAGCAGTGCTGGTGTTTTGCTTACTGCAGTTTTTCTCTCACCTTGAATATATAGAAGCAATTTCTTCCACTGATGATGGAACTTCCCCTGGAT
This sequence comes from Jaculus jaculus, assembly GCF_020740685.1. Classification (NCBI taxonomy): domain Eukaryota; kingdom Metazoa; phylum Chordata; class Mammalia; order Rodentia; family Dipodidae; genus Jaculus; species Jaculus jaculus. Next base: position 85,632,171 of record NC_059103.1, read on the forward strand.
CTTTAAACTTGAAATAAACCACTTCCTTGTATAAACTATGCCTAATTTGCATGTTCATACCAACAATGTGAAGCTAACTAAAACATTATACTTCGTTGTTGGTTGTTGTTTTAATTTTATATCAGGACAATTTTGCATTCAAACTTCCTATTCTTTTAAAATTTTACCTCATGGCTGAGTTTGCAGTTCAGTGGTAATGTCCTCCCCAAGCTTGGGAAAGTTACTGAGTTCTGGGTTAGAAATCTAGTATCCTCTCCTCACCCAAATTTTTAACTTACTTTAAGCTTGTCTAATAAAAACCTTTTTTAAGATTAACTTTTGCTATCTACCCTTACTATAGTGAATAGAATTAGAGATAGGTGAAAACCTTGAACATTCTGCTAATATTTGTTTTATAACACATAATATTAACAATAATAAATTAAAATGAATTAAATTAATTTTATATAATAGTGAATGTGGCAGTTTGAATAGATGTCCCCCAATAGATTTAGTTTTACTAAAGCTTCTTCTATTTCCACGTGCCTTACTGGAAGGGGTGTCAGTGTGGGTGATCTGAATTCCAGTCTGAGATATACAAAGTGCTGGTGCTTTGCCCGAAATTCCTTAAGTGGGCTTGCTTGCTTTTGGTGGTGGCTTTTCTCTGGGCACAGGCCTGTGGAAAGGGCCCCAGCTTCTTCTACCATTACAGAACTCCCCCTCTATCCATAAGCTTTAATCTCCCATAAACTGTGTCTCATGTAGAGGTTCATTCCAGTGATGTAAAGCTGACTACTACAGAATAAATAGTCACTTTGAATTTTATTAAAGGCAGAATGTTTCCAAATAACACTTATGTTCAAGAAAATAATTTTCAAATTGTTTCATTAATGTTTTTCAAAATCTTGTTCACATTTTGAGTAGGTTTTAAAAAGTAATTCATTGTCAAAAATCTGAATTTCTTAATAGAGCTATATTTTACTAGGGAGACAAGAATTGTTAATCTTGTGAATAAATGTCTAAGATAGTAAAAAATATATATCTTTATAAGAAAGCCGTCAGGCATGGTGGCACATGGAGGATTGCCATGAGTTTGAGGCCACTCTGAGACCACATAGTGAATTCCAGGTCAGTCTGGGATAGAGCAACATCCTATGGACCTCCTCCCCCACCCCCCGCCCAAAATAAAAGCAAGAAGATTAAGTTTCAGTTAGCAGCACAGATTTGGTGTTAGAAGAATGGATAATATAGGACTGTTATTGTGTTGCTGGGAATATAGTATTTTATATGTTAGGCAAGCATTCCACCACTGTGCTATATTCTCACCCGGTAAGATGAGCCTGATTGCAGGGGCATAAAAATAAGGTCTTTTTGTCAGGTGAGGATGAAAATATACAGGTGGAAATAACAAGTGTAATAGCAATCATATACACTGTGCTTATATATGCTAAGAACTACATATTATACATAAATTCTCCTCATGCTTTTGAGGAAAAGATACTGCAGCCATCCTCACTTTACTGTGAAGCACAACAGCATAACACGGAAAGTTACTTGCCAAAAGTGAAAGCATTCAGCAGTGTAACATGAATGGGAATTTAAATCTAGGCATTCTAAGCACTATTATTTAACATGAATTCAATGAATTTAAAGTAAGCCCTTATGGAAAGGAACAAGTTCAGTCCTGTAAATGAAACAACAAAGCATAAATTTAGCTTGGCCACAAAAGCATACATATGACTGATTTGTAAAGAAAATTTCATTCACAAGAGAAGTCATCTAAATAGTTATAGAACATGGAAACATGATCAGAAAAAATAAACAGGGAAAATGTGAAAAGGAAAGACAAACATGAATGGAATAATAATTACTTGTACAACAGATGCTTTTGCAGCACCATTCTGGAAAACTCACAATATCAATTAATGCTCAATACAGAAATGTCCAACTACTATGATCATGCATGTAAAACTGGAAATCTTCATATGAATCCATCAAAACCAAACTACTAAAAAGTATTTGGATGTTACTTTTTCAATGCTGGGACAAAACACCTGACTATAAGTAGATTATGGTAGAAAAGGGTTTATTTCAGTTTATAGTTGTGAGGGGAAGTGTTAATCATGGAAGGGAAAGCATGGCAGAAGCAGACAGTCATTACTACATCTTCACATCAGCAGATAGGAACTTATTAATCCAATAAGGCTAGGGTGCAACACCTCAAGGTCCTCCCCAGTGATACACTTCTAGCAAGGCTCCACCTTCTATAGATACCACAACACTTTCAAACAGCATTGTGATCTGGGGATTACAATTTCAAAAGCATAGGTAGATTGCATTTTACATTAAAATCACCCCAGTGTTGTTTGTAAAATGTTCAAACAAAAAAGCATGTAGTTGTTCATGAGTTGTTGCATGGACTAGTGAATTGGTTCTTGCTCCTGCAATGGAAGACTATGAAGTGTAGAAATTAACAGTGTAGTTCATGCACTCTGAAATGATTCTCACAATATTGGATGAAAGCATCAGATATGTAAGAATATGGAAATTTATTTCCTTTCTGCATGAAAACATAACAGATAATGTTCAGTGTATAGGCCATGTTCTTTTTCTAGATTTCATATCAAAATATCATTTATAAATAACAAAAAATGTTAAATACTTCATGCAAATTATACAAATTGACTATTTTAAAACATATAAAATATATTAAAGACAATTTTAAGTGAGAGTACCTAATGTACAAGTAAACTTAAATACATTCTCTTAGTTTTTATAAAGAAATTCAGCTAAACATTTGCTGCAACAGATATTCATTGTTTGTTTAGGTCAGCCAAATATATTAAAAGCCATTACAAATTATAACAAAATGTATCTTTGAAACTGTTTTCCTCCAAAGAATTTCATTTGTTTTTACTTCTTCACCATGTCTGAATATTTAATGTGGTGTCTGTCAGGGACTCTAAAGATTCTAGATTTCTGTTACTTAGTTGTCTAGGAAGTCACTTATCTATAGCATAAGGTCCTAAATTGAAGGAAGTTTCAGAAGTTTACATAAACAGAAAGAGAATAATTGTCAGTAGTCATGTGGTATCTGCTAATTGGGGAACATTGTCTTTTTGATTACTATCACATACTCATAGACTATTTCTTGAAGTAGGCAGAAAAATTGGTCTCCTGAGCAGTAATTTACCAATCCTGAAATGTTAACATGGTGTCTCTGCAGACAATATTAAGTTGAGGATCTGGAGTGCAAAATATGTGAATTTTTGAAGTTGGATTTAAATACAAGAGACATTTTCATAAGTGAGACAGGGAGAATCAAAGAAGAGAAAGTGATGTCCAGAGGTTTGGAGCTTGCCATGAGGGCTAGGAGCCAGTTAGTGCAAAGGATTCTGAGCCTTTCACAGAGGCAGGAAGAGAGGAATGGGATAGAAGATTCCATAATGTTCTCAGGAGATACATATTATACCACTAGTGCCTTGTTTGCAGACTTCGAAGCACCAAATTGTGACCAAAAAGATTCTATTCTTTTATGTTTGTTTGTTTGCTTTTCTGAGGTAGGGTTTCACTGTAGCTTAGGCTGACCTGGAATTTACGATGTAGTCTCAGGATGGCCTTGAACTCACAGCCATCCTCCTACTTCTGCCTCCCAAGTGCTGGGATTAAAGGCGTGAAACACACCTGGCTAAGATTCTATCCTTTCAAGCCATTTGCTTGTAATGATGTCGCTGCAACCATAGAAAACCAGCTAATATCAACTACTTTTGAAGCAAAACATACTGTTTCTTAATGATCAGCTACCCAGTGTTTCTCTTTTGTGTATCATAAGTTACTTTGAATTCAGAAATAGCCATTACACTCTTATTAAAGTCATATTAGAATGTCAAAAGAAAAATAAAGTTTCAAAAATGTGGTCAGTGAAAAAAATCTAAACATCCAACAGAGATCAAATTCTCTGTCAAAAGAGTTTACTACAATAGTGTTGTGTATGCTGAATTCTATGAAAAAAATTGGAAGAAAGATGGAATCCTTATAAAAGTAGAATGAATAGACATGATACTCCCTTCTCAACAACAAAATATGCCTGTCACTATAATTAAATTGCAACTCCACAAGAGCTGATCTTTGATATAGTATGTATTAGTAGAGTATTCAATGTTAATTTACTTTATTCTATATCATCCTAAATTTACAAAAACTTAATGTATTTCTTTTTACTATGATTTATAATGATTCAATTAAATCAGACTTGTTAGATTTCTCATTATATTTCATTCATATTTCCAGTTAATGCATTTTGAAGATCACCACAGAGTTCTATGTGTTAAAGAAATATGATGATGATTCTCCGTCAGAACAAGTTTTTAATTTCTCCCACATTTTCCTAGCAGAATATTAACATGAGCATTTTTCTCCTAAGAATGTGAATTTATCTCCTGTTAGTAACACTGAGTATCTTTTAGGGCATGAAACACTCAAATGAGAATATAATAGTTTTTCAGTGCATTCCAGAATTATAACTGAGATAATTATTATTTGAAAGAAATGGTTTGGATGAGCTTCTAATTAATTAACTATTCTCTCAAATCACTGATTCTGAACTGTGAGTGTGATTAAAAATCATCTGTGGGCTTGTTAATATTCAAATTCTCTGTTCTCTGATTTCATAAATATTGAAGAAGAGGGTAACCTTTACACCAGAAGGGGGATTTGTCCTTCTCCATCCACATGTCATGTCCTCTTGTCTCTTTTCATTTCTCTCACCAGCCATACCCATCACTCTAGACTGTAACTGGCATGTGTAAGATGCTCACCAACCCATGTTTTATTAATGGGTGTTATCTCTGCTTCTTAGAAAAGAACCAGACTCCACTCTAAACTTATAACCTGTAATAGTTTATGTTGATAAAACATTTAATTTCTTTGTCTCTATGTTACAATGACATCTTTCTGAGAGAAGCTGAAGTATCAATGAGCTAGATCCATAGGAGGTCTCTACAACAGACCTGCCCAGAAATTCATTCACCTGTATTGAAATTTTGTTTGTGCCTATGTCCTTTGTGTGATAGGAACAAAAAATAAAATGTCAAATTTGTGACTCAATGGGGCTGGACAAATGGCTGTGCGCTAAACCCCTGCTTACAAAGCCTGCCATCCTGGGTTTGGTTCCCCAGAACCCTCATACACCCAGATATACAAAGTGATCCATATGTATGCAGTTCCTTTGCAGGGGCAAGAGGCCCTGGTGTACCCATTCTCTCTGTCACTATCTCCCATAAATAATGAAAGTATTTTCTAAAAAAACTGTGATTTAAAACTCAACTTTTAAGCTGTTTTAAGAGTTTTCGACTACTAATACAGAAACATCTAACTGAAGAACATATCCTGATATTTACAAATAACTTTCTGAAGAATTTGATTTGTTCTGTTTTTAATTGACTTTCTATATGTGCATGTTTTCATATGTCTGTGTTTGAGATAAACCATAGCCAAAATTATTCACATTCATTTTTCATGAGTAATCTGAAGCTATAGCCATATGTTGATATTCATTAAAGCATCAAAAACTAAAAGAAAGAATTTTGAATGTTTTAACCATAAAGAAATAATAATTGTTTGAGAAGACAGGTATACTAATCTGTTCTTGATAATTATACCTTGTATAAATGCATCAAAAATTACCCATTAATGTGTACAGTTATATTTGTTAGTTAAATCTTTAAAATTATTTAGGTAAAAGCAGTGGTCTAAAAGTGAGTAAATTTTAAAACTGTTCTTTTATTGAACTGACTATGGCTTATTTCTGTGTGATTGGTTGTCAGAGTTTGTCTTATCTCACAGCATCAAGGCCTTGTGACAAGATCGACAAACCCCAGGCCCTGCTGAATTGGAGCCTGAGGTTGTGGGTGAGGCTGATGCAGCATGAAGTTTGAGGACTGCTGGCATATCTAAGAGTAAATAATATAAGACATACAGTACAGATGACTTTAAATTTCCTCCTCACCTCCCAGGAAACATAAAGATACATATATACTATTATCAATTTCAGTAAGAGGCATCTGACAGGAAGGATCAATATAAAATGACTCAGACATCATAATGAATTCTCTTTGTTCTTCAGCCTATTTTCCTTGAGGTTGAGCTGGATGGTTGAGATATGTGACCAGTCATTGCTGACCCTCTTCTAGCACAACTATGAATCTGCTGTTATGTGTAAAGCAACCATGGCATATAAAACAGCAACATTATTCAATACTACTTCAAATCCTAGACTTCAGTACCAAGAGCACCAGTATCTTGTTGCCTGCCCTTGCTCCACTTCTTTATTTTTTCCATTTTTATAAAATCTTCTACATTATAAGACAAGCCGAAGCTTTATATTCTAGACAGACCATCCAGTAAGATTTAGCACACATATTTAAAACTATGTATCTATAAGGACATTGTATATTCTAGTTGAGGTGGGTATATCCAAATGTGTCTCGATCTTATGTTCTACCAGGATTCTAATGTTTCCTTTCTCTTTCCCTTCCTGTCTCCTTCATTTACCTTTGTCTGTCTGTCTTTCTTCTTCTCCTTCTCCTTCTCCTTCTTCTCCTTCTCCTTCTCCTTCTCCTTCTCCTTCTCCTTCTCCTTCTCCTTCTCCTTCTCCTTCTCCTTCTCCTTCTCCTTCTCCTTCTCCTTCTCCTTCTTCTTCTTCTTCTTCTTCTTCTTCTTCTTCTTCCTCTTCTTCTCCTCCTCCTCTCTCCTCCTCCTCCTCCTCCTCCTCCTCCTCCTCCTCCTCCTCCTTCTTCTTCTTCTTCTTTTTCTTCCTCCCTCTCCTCCTCCTCCTCCTTTTTCTCCTCCTCCTCCTCTTCTTATTCTTCTTCTTTTTTTGTAAACAGGCTTTCACAAAATAGTCTTGGGTAGCCTAGTACTCTCTGTGTAGCCAAGAAAAGCCTCAAACATACTGAAATTCTTCTGATTCTGCCTCCCATGTCTTGGATTATAGGTATGGATTTATTACTTTTGACCACATAAAAAATAATTTTTGTTACGGATCCAGAGAAAACAACTATGACCATTAATTTGACAAGCATTAGAAACAAACAAAGAAAAGCAGTCCAAGAGCCCAAATAAAACTGAGGAAATCAAAATAACATTCAGGGTGCACTTGATGACATTGCAAGAGCAGTGCTTAAGCATTAATTCAAGTTCAAAATTAAAAACTTGAATTTTCAATATTCCACTGACAAGGCAAGACAAATTCACATGAGAAGAAAAATAGAAATCCTGAAAACTTATATCAGCAGTCAATTTATGGATCCAGATTTTTGTCTGAAAATTTCATTTTCTCCATCCTAGTGCCTAGATAAGAACCAAATATAGTGTGTTCAGAATTTGCTGTTTCTCTGAGGTTCCCCTAAGAATCAATGGCAGATTTGCTTGCCAACAGTGAGGGAGCTTTGATAAGGGTAGATTCACATAGCATACCACTCTAGGAAATCTGCAGCAACACAAACAGTGGCTTGCCTATCTTCCTATGAGCCAGAAATTTGAGTAAGTATTTATAGAAATACTTTTTATTGTTGTTGTTTCAAGGTACGGTCTTACTCTAGCCCAGGCTGATCTGGAATTCACAATGTACTTTCAGGCTGGCCTCGAACTCACAGTGAACCTCCTATATCTTCCCCTGGAGTGCTGGAATTAAAGGTGTGCACCACATGCCTGTCTCAAAAATACATTTTTATAACTGAAAAAGTGGGAAAGATTACATTACTATAATAATGAAAACATAAGAAAATATTATGGACTATAACTTTCCAGGTTGCAAAGGAGAAAGTATGTTTACAAAAGCAAAATGCAGTTTCCTCAAATTTGTTGCTTGTACTTTTATAACATATACACTAAAATATCAACTCATAAAATATATTATGAAGGATATAGGAAACTATAATTAAGAATATACATACATATACAAAATATATATGCATATATAGTCAAGATATTATAAATTTTGTAAACTGCATAAATAGACTTTAAGAGAACTTTCTTAGAAATTTAAAATAATAGGTGCTGGAGCCACTGTTGACACTGAGTTCAGATCCTACTGCCATACAACTGTCCATTGAGCTATCCTGGGTTCTTTTGGTTCCAAGTCCAGATGGCAAGTCTAAAGTATCAGCTGATTATGAATCTTCTCATGGAAGAACAAGCACCCCACAATAAGAACATTAAATTCATGGGGATAGGTTCTACTGGTGTGGCCCATGCCATCAGAATCTGAATGAAGGAGTTGGCAGATGAGCTGAAGGGAGAAATGATGGATCTCCAGCATGGAAGCCTTTTCCTTTTGTTGCAACAGTACAGTTGGTACAGAGGAGTGCTGTCATTTGATGCTAGACACCTGACTCCGTAGTTTTGGCCTTTTGGCACTGATTTTTAAGAGGAATGAGGAAAAATTTGAAACCTTGGCCTAAGGGATGCCTTATCGTGCTGTAAATGCAGCTTGGTGAATTATTTTGGTCAGAGTTGAAAGAACTGAACACAGTAAGAACTATAGATTATGAAGTTTGACTTATGAAAGTGAGAAAAAGCTTTGCTTGGACTGGGCTAGAAGCAGTTTGTGTGAGAGGCTTGCTGTTATGCCCATGTCCTAAGAACTTGTGCAGGCTTGCTTTGCATAGAAAAAGACTGATGTGAGCAGAGATATATGACACAGAAAGACATCTTTGGGCTGAAACTTTGCCTGTTCAGCTGCAATTGTATCATAGATTACAACCATTGATATTGGTCCATCTGACCTGCATTGGGACAAAAGAAAGAATGCAGTCTTTTGAAGGGGCCTGAATGCTCAAGGAGTGTCATGTTCTTCAAAGTCTGTTTTATTTTCCACTGGATTAACAAACTGGCACCCTACCTGGTATTGTGGAGTATAAGAAATGCAGGAAAGAGAGGATCATTGAGTTAGCAATGTGGTCATGTGTTTTGAAATGGCCATGGGCAATGTGAAGTAGGTTTCTTGGATGTCTGCATGAAGACCTGATGGAGCTGTGAGGATAGGTTGCAGTGGAGATCCACTGGAGATGCTGGGACAATGAGATAACTATTAAGAAGAGATGCTGGCCCTGGATAAAGTTTCCCAGGACTGTGAGCAGACTGGCTGGAGGAGCAGACTTGGAACTCCAGAGACTTATTGCTGGTTAGAATTACCAGACTTGGAGATTTGTCACTGGCTAGTGTTGTTGGACCTGAAGTTACAGAGTTTGATGTTTGCCTTGGTTGTTTTAAATCTTGTATTTGCTGAATATTTCTTTGTTCCCAATGCCATCTTTTGCAATGTGAATGCTTATTCTGTGCCATTATGGGTGTTTTGGGGCTTGTGTTTTGGTATTATGGCTTAGTTAAAAGACCTTGGATTATGGGTATGTGTGAACATCGTTAGGATTGGTAAAAAGTATGGGGACTTTTAAAGTTAGATAAATGCATTGTATTTTATATCATGTATGGTTATAATTTGTGGGGGATGGGGCACAACAATGTAGCGATTTGATTCAGGTGTCCCCCATAAACTTAGGTGTCCTGAATGCTAGGTTCCCAGTTGAAAAATTGGGAATTCATGCCTCCTGGAGTCAGTGATTGTTGGGGGTGGGCTTTTGGCTTTTATAGCCATTTTCCCCTTACCAGTGTTTGGCACACTCTCTTGTTGCTATGGTCCATCTGTTGTGGGACAGGAGGTTGATGTCCACCCTCTTCTCATGCTATCATTTTCCCTTGCCATCATGGAGCTTTCCTTCAAGTCTGTTAGCCAAAATAACCTTTTTTTTTTTTTTTTCTCACAAGCTTCTCTTATTCAGGTGATTTCTGCCAGCAATGCAAATCTGACTACAACAGTAAGGTTGGTACCAAGAGTGGTGTTGCTGCTAGACACCTGCCTGTGTGTCTTTGGCCTTTTTGAGCTGAGTTTCAAGAGGATTGTGGAAGAATTTGAAACCTTGGCCTAAGAGATACCTTGCAGTGCTGCAAGTACAGCTTGATGGACTATTCTGGTCAGAGTTGAAAGACCTGAATGTAGTCAGAACTATGGACTATAAGGTTTGGCTTGTTAGGGTGAGAAAGAGCTTTGCCTGGAATGGGCTACAAGCAGTTTGTGTGAGAGGCTTGCTATTATGGCCTTGCCTTGAGAAATTATGTAAGGTTGAATTGCATAGAAATGGAGTGGTGTGAGAAGAGGTTAGCACAGAAGAAAAGAAAATGAAATCTTTGGGTGAAATTGCTGCCTGTTTAGCTGCAGTTGAGATATATAACAACCATTGAGATTGGACCAGCTGATTTACATTGGGACAACAGAAAAAAATCTTTTGAAGGAGACTGATTGCTGAAGGAGTGTCCTGTTCTTCAAAGTCTGCTTTTCTACCCTCTGGATTAACAAATTGGCACTCTATTTGGTATTATGGAATATAAGAAATGAAGGAAAGAGACAGTCATTGAATTTGCAACAAGGACTTGTGTTTTGGAAAATGCCATGGACAGTATGAAGCAGGTTTCCTGAATGTCTGCATGGAGACCTGATGGAGCTGTAAGGATGAATCATGGGTTGCAGTGGAGACCCAGTGGAAATGCCAGGACCATGGCATGGCTGCTAAGGAAAGCTACTGGCCCTGAATAAAGTTTCCAAGGACTGTGAGTAGCCTAGCTGGAGAGGTGGAATTGGAACTCCAGAGATTTCTTGGTGGTTAGAATTATTGGACTTGGAGACTTTTCACTAAGTAGAATTGTAGGATTTGGAGCTACAGAGTTTGATGATTGCCCTGTTTAAATATTGGTTGAATATTTCTTTCCTGTGCCAAATGCCATCTTTTGTAGTGTGAGTGTTTATTCTGTACCATGGTGGGTCTTTGGGGAATTTTTTTTTTTTTTTTGGTATTATGCCTCAGTTAAAAGACCTTGGATTATGGAGATGTTTGAACATCATTAGGATTGACAAAAACCATGAGGACTTTTAAAATTAGACTGAATGCATTGTATTTTATGCCATGTATGGATATCAGTTATGGGGACCAAGGATGGAATATAGTGGCTTGATTCAGGTGTCCTCCATAAACTTAGGTATTCTCAATGCTAGGTTCCCAGCTGATGGAGTTTTGAGAATCAATGCCTCCTGTAGGCAGTGTACTGTTGGGGGTGGGATAATGGGTATTATAGCCAGTTTCCCCTTGCCAGTGTTTGGCATACTCTCCTGTTGCCACTGTCCATCTTATGTAGGCCAGGGGTTGATGTACAGACTCTGCTAATGCCATTGTTTTCCTCTGCCATTGTGGAGCTTCCCCTTGATCCTAGCCAAAATAAACCAATAAACCTTTTTTTCCCCAAATTCTGCTCTTGGTCAGGTGATTTCTTCCAGCAATGTGAACCTGACTGCAATGCCTTTGAACACCCATAATTGTCTCTGGTAAAGACTGTAATATCTGATTATTAACACAGCTGTTAATGTCACCAATAGAGAGAAAGTCATCTTAATATAGCCCATTGTAATGTGAATATCTTTGTTTTGTTTTATTTTTTGAGGTATGGTCTCACTGTAGCCCAGACTGACCTGGAATTCACTATGTAGTCTCAGGGTGGCCTCGAACTTATGGTGATCCTCCTGCCTCTGCCTCTTGAGTGCTGGGATTAAAGGCATGCACCACCATGTCTGGCCTGTAATGCAAATATTTTTAAGTTCATTGTTCCTAACGTGGTAAAGTATAGCCGCAACACCAAGCTGCTTTTGGTGGTCTCCAGTCCAGTGGTCACCTTGACCTATATGGCTTTTAAAATAAGTGGCTTTCCCCAAAACCATGTTATTGGAAGTGGTTGAAACCAGCATTCAGCCACGTTCTGTTACCTGACTAGAGAAAGCATGGGAGTTTACCCATTAAGCTGGCATGGATGAGTCTTTGGGGAGTATGGAGACTCTAGTGTTCCTTTGTGGAGCGGAGTGAATATCTCTGGCATCTGCATAAAGAATCTGCACTGAGAAGTATATGGACAAGGAATCATGGAAGGAGATTCACAAGCAGGTGCTTATGAGGTGAGAAACCTGAAAGGCAATACATCCTGGGCCATTTGACTATCAGTGGCAGATTTGTTAGAAAGTATTTATAAAAAGAAAAATCTTAGGTGGGTATAGCCAATTTCCACCATGATAAAGGTTTCCATGGAATAAAGGATGGCATCTTCTTTATTGTCCCTTGCCTCTTGGGATGGAATGGCATCTCAAATGTTGCATAGATGACCCTGACTCCTGGCAAAGAGGTATGCTTGAAGAAGAGTGCAGATACTCTCCAGGAGATCCAAAATGAAATGGAATTTTGAAGTCCTGTGACACACCACCACACTGTCTAGGTCACTGCATGACTTTTGTGGGAGATGTGAGTATTATCCCTTTCATACGGTCTCCAATTAGTGCAGATGTGTTAAAATGCCCTGGGGAAACATCAGTTCCTGACATTAAAAATAGGAACGGTTTGTACAACCCTTAGCTGCATTCTGATGGCAAGTAATACTTGTGTAGTTGTAAAATGGTTAATACAGAGTGGCACCATCGCTGAAATACCACTTCCAGTGTCAAGCTACAATTGCCCTTCAAACCTAATGTGGTACTATGTGTTATGTAACTTCACAAAACATTCCTCCTCCCACTCCCGGGATCCAGTATAATAAATCCATTATTGCCTACCTTGTGGATATCTGTCCCAGATAATTTTATTTTATTTTTTGTTATATTAATCTGTAGTATTACTTTACATAAAATGTAAAAAGTAAACTCTATAGAAATAATGCAAACCACCTACCCAAGTGTCATGCCAACTAAAACTCCAAATAAACCTTGAACAGTGAAAACAAGAAATTTTAAAAGTCATAATTTTGCCAACGTTCATAATTTCTCAAATAAGTAAAAGAGAGACAGTTGGAAAATGCTTTTCTTTCTTTCTTTTTTTTTTTTTTTCTTTTGAGGTGGAGTCTTGCTCTAGCCCAGGCTGACCTGGGATGTAGTCTCAGGGTAACCTCAAACTCATGGCAATTCTACCTCTGCCTCCCAAGTGCTGGGATTAAAGATGTGTACCACCATGCCCAGCTGGGAAAAATGCTACTTTTTAATAATAATTTTATTAAGAAAGATTAAGGCATGTTGATATAGCAACAACTATCACCTTACTGACAACTTAATGCTAGTTCTTGGTTCACTTGTGTTTGATGACTAAATCAAGGCTCTCTTTTCAACTCACCCTTCGACAAATAAACAGAAAGGCTGGATGTAGAAGCTGTAGTTTGTTTCAATTTTCATTCTTGGCACAATCAGGCAGGAGTATCACACGTAGATAGGAAAGAGGAAAACAGTGCCCGAGTACATGCACGTTAGAGTGCTATCCTTTTCACCTCCACATTAGTCCCTTTACTCACTAATGAAAAGGGGAAAAAAATGAAGAATTTAGCAACTGTAACTTTTAAATTTTAGCACATTTCATATGTTACCTTATATCAAAATTAAGTAAAATGGTGATAATTAGGCCATATAAGATTCACTTCATTAGTAAATTAGTAAATAATACATTTTCAACTTAGTAAGGAATATAGTTGTTTGAGGATCAAATTTTTATTTTCTCTACTGATATGTTGTTTATAAAAAAGTGCATAGATATTTAAAACCCAAAATTAATTTTTCTAAATATAAATAAACAAGAAGAATCTTTACATTGGAAAATGGTTCAGATTTTCATTTAGGCAATTATTTCATTGCATTAAGGGAATATCCAAGTAGATAATTGTGCCTCTTATAAAATATTATAAGTATTATCTATGTGGTAATAGAGATACCAGTTCCTTGCAATCAAACATGTGCTGCTATTATTTCAGCAATTAAATGCCATAGCTTTAATAGAGATCATGTTCAGAGCAGAATCAGCAATTTAGCTATTGGAAGGTTCCAAGTGGGGTTCATCTCAGACGCCTGTGGGGGTGTATTACTCAGATGTACCACTGATCCAGTCTTCCTGAACATATGAACCTACTCCTATTGTTGGCCCTATAACAAGGGTATTATGCTTCCAAAAATTGTCAAACTAGGATCTGAAGCAGCTATGCTCTGAAACTGAGACCTAAGAGAGAGTAAATGTGTAACAGAAAGCCTCAGTAGAGCTTCTTCAACAATGTGGTAAGCTCTGAAATATACACACGCAGAAGGTTTGGATGGGGTACAGTAAAATGGTGACTACATACAGAGTTCCCAAATACAACTGACACAAATCTTGATTTGGTTTGAGTGATGTGAGAAAATCTGCTCTTTGAATAGGAGCAAGGAGATAATGTGTTTACTTTCAGCTGCTATGTTGAATATAATTGACACTTGAAATTCACAGAACTTTATTATAGAAAAGTACATTTCCAATGAATTACATCTGTGTGATCTTACACACATATATATGACTAAATTTCAAACTAGAGTTTTAAATCCTGTTTGTCAGAAACTCATTCACCTAAAATCATGTGGGCTTTTTGAACAAAACTTTAAAACTGTTCCTGTCATAAGATTGGCAGTTCCAACAAATGGAAAGCTTACCCAGATCTGATCTTTAGAATGTATTGTGCTGTGATTTCTTACTTTGCTAAGCTGGCCTTTGGGGTTATGGATCTGAATGAAGTTCTTCTCAGTCATTGTGACAGTAAGGCAATTCAGGTATCACACATTTCAATAAAATTCCATGTATGTTAATTCCTTTTCAACTGACAATGTGTAAATGTTGGCTGAACAGTTTGTTATAACATTCTACATGTAAAAATTAAAGATCATTGAAGAAAAAACTTCCTTTGTTGTGTGAAGAACAATTTAAAATTATTTAGATAATATTTTCTTATGTGACATATAAATATAGCCCAAGTTAGGGTGTTTTTCTAACCTATGAAAAGTGTACTTATTTTCCATTGAAATTTCATAAACTCCCCTTGGCTAGCATTATACAAAAATTTAAATTATAATAAATACTCCTGTCCCCAGGCTTGCATTCATTAAACATTCATGAGTCATGCTGCTGGGTGATTCACATGTTAATCAAGTAGATATCTCATTCATTAATCAATTGAACTGGGTTTACACTTCACTGTGATAACAATTCAGGAGCATAAATGCATTCAATGAATTAATCCCAACAGTTGAGGAAGAACTGGCTACTAGCTCCAAAGGCAATATGAGCAGCCTCCCAATGACAGTTCATCTCACACATGTTGACATCTCTAAGTTTCCTCCTCCACAAAAAGGAGCTACAAAATTAGAATAGGAGGTGGATATAAATACATTAGCTTATTATCTGATAAATAAAGGTAGTTTTCTCCATTTAATTATAAAAAAACACTAAAATTATTCCTTACTATCTCTTAGAATTAAGCTCTAGTCATTTTATATTAGTCTTTGACTTTATTGAACTGAAAGACTGTTTATTTTTCATTTTTACTGGGCCATCAGACTATGAGTAATTATTTTATTTCCTTCATATTCCAATAATTTATCACAACTATATTAATTTGGCAGGTATACAATTGAACTGTGGAGATGTGCAAGAAATTATAAAGGCAATAATATCAAAACATGGCTCTTATATTCTTTGTTTTTACTCCAATGAAAAACACAGCTTCAAATAGCCATTAGATATTGAACTCCCTCACAATGCATGACCCACAATCATGATGGGGTGACCTGCATCCCTAAACAGGAGGACCCCTTTGGCAAAGGGCCAAGAATGAGGGAAATTATGGTACCAATGGATGTTGTTTAAATTCTAAGTATGTCCAGAGCTAAAAAAAAAAAAAAAAAAAAAAGAAAAGAGAGAGAAATGGAAACCTGCATGAATGTCTCCCCAAGGTTACCAATTTGAATTTTACTACTTCTCCACTTTAACTATCCAAATTTTCTAATCTACTATTATCCATATTAATCATATTTGGGTAATATGTCATTTGAGGACAAAATGTTGATAAGATAAAACTGTTTGTTTAAACAACTTCTTAATTGTTCATTATATACTAGCAACAAACATACAAATTAATATATGCCATAGAATGAAAGTTCTAGCTTGTTTGCAGTTTTATAAAAAATCTATAAGACATCTTTACAAAATTCTATACTGTTGAGAAAAATTAACACAAAATAAATTGAAGGAGGTATATTCACTCTTATCTTCAAGTGCATTTAAGTACAGAAGTCAAAAGACTGTCCAAGGTTAGCACTTTGGTATACATCAATGTTTACAGATCATGGAAAAGAAGAGCATCAAATGAGATGAAGTTAGAGAAGAATTAAATAAAGTAAAATTAATATCATGAATGCCATAGAGAATTTCAAAGGGAAGGGATGGATTAGTCTGATCAAATGCTACTGGCAAAATCCATAGGATTAAGAATCAAGTATATGAGAATGGATTTCATCCTCTGTGTGATAGCATATAGGAAGCATACTGATTTCTGTGCATTTATATTGTATCCTGCTACATTACAGTAGGTGTTTATCAGCTCTAACAGTTTGCTGGTAGAGTGTTTAGGGTCCTTCATATACAGAATCATGTCATCTGCAAATAATGATAACTTGATCTCTTCCTTTCCAATTTGTATCCATTTTATGTGCATTTCTTTCCTTATTGCTATGTCTAAGACTTCCAGTACTATATTAAATAAAAGTGGGGACAGTGAACACCCTTGTGTTGTTTCTGATCTTAGTGGAAAAGCTTCCAGATTTTCCCCATGTACTAATATGTTAGCTCTAGACTTTTCAAAAAATAGCCTTTATTATATTGAGATATGTTCCTTCTATTCCCAGTTTCTGTATGACTTTTATCATGAATGGATGTTGGATTTTGTCAAATCATTTCTCTGAGTCTAATGAGATGATCATGTGTTTCTGTCCTTCAATCCATTTATATAATGTGTTACATTTATCTAATTGTATATGTTGAACCATCCATGCAACTCTGGGATAAAGCCTACTTGGTCAGGGTGAATTATCTTTCTGATATATTCTTGTATTCTGTTTACCAATATTTTGTTGAGAAGTTTTGCATCTATGTCCATGAGGGAGATTGGTCTGTAATTTTCTTTTTTTTTTTATTTCTAGCTTTGCCTGGTTTTGGTATCAGGGTGATGCTGACTTTGTGGAAAGAGGTTGTAGGATTCCTTATTTTTCTATTTTATGGAAAAGCTTAAGAAGCAATGGGGTTAGTTCTTCTCTGAATGTCTGGTAAAATTCAGCAGTGAATCCATTTGGGCCTGGACTTTTTTTAGTTGGGAGATTTTTGATAACTGCTTGGATCTCCATGCTTGTTATAGGTCAATTTAAGTGATTAATCTCATCTTGATTTAATTTAGGTAGGTCATATAAATCAAGGAAATCATCCATTACTTTCAGAGTTTCATACTTTGAGGAGTATATGCTTTTATTATAGTATGTCCCTGCGATTTATGAATTACTCTGACATCTGTTGTGATGTTACCTTTTTCATCTCTAATTTTATAAATTTGTGTCTCTTCTCTCTTTCGTTTGGTCAGATTTGCTAAGCTTTTATCAATCATGTTTATCCTTTCAAAGAACCAACTTTTTGTTGCATTGATTCTTTAGATTTTTTTTTTTTTTTTTTTTTTTTTGGTTTCTATCTCATTAATTTCTGCCCTAACCTTTATTATTTCTTCCCATCTACTGATTTTGGTTTGCCTTGTTCTTTTTCTTCAAGGCTTTAAGGTGAAGCATTAGGTCATTTCCTTATTACCTTTCTAATTGCTTAATATAGGCACTTAAAGCTATAAATTTATCTCTTACAATTGCCTTCATTGTGTCCCAGGCATTTTGGTATGTTGTGTTCTCATTATCGTTTGACTATATATATTTTCTGATTTCCTTCTTGATTTCTTCATTGACCCATTTATCATTTAGTAGTGTGTTTTTTAGTTTCCATGATTTTGTGTGTGCTCTATGGCCTTTCTTGCTATTGATTTGTAGTTTGATTCCATTATGGTCAGAAAGAATGCAAGGAATTATTTCAATTCTGTATTTGTTAAGATTTGCTTTGTGTCCTAATATATGGTCTATTTTAGAGAATCTTCCATGTGCTGCTGAAAAGAATGTATATTCTGCTGTATTTGGATGAAATGTACTGTATATATCTGTTAGGTCCATTCCTTCTATGACCTCATTTAGTCAAAATGCCTCTCTTTTTTATTTTTTCCTGGGATGACCTGTCAATTGATGAGAGTGGGGTGTTGAAGTCAATCACTACTTCTGTGTTTGGTGTTACCTGTGTTCTTAGTTCTAATAGCATTTGTTTGATGAATTTGGGGGCCTCCATGTTAGATGCATATATGTTTAGGATTGTAATGTCCTCCTGTTGGAGTGTTCCTTTAATCAATATAAAGTGACTTTCCTTATCTTTCTTACCTAATGTTGGACTGAAGTCTACCTTGTCAGATATTAGGGTAGTAACACCTGCTTGTTTTCTAGGTCCATTTGCTTGAAACACCATTTTCCAACCTTTCACACTAAGATAGTGTCCATACTTTGTACAAAGGTGTTTTTGTTGGAGGCAAGAAATTGAAGGATCCTGCTTTTTAACCAACTCTGCAAACCTATGTCTTTTGGTGGGGGCATTGTGGCCGTTTATATTGATATTACTGACAGATGTATTTATTTTTGCCATTTCTTTGTAGTTCTTCCGGTTTTACCTTTGCTCTCTTCTGTTAACTAGTATTTGAGTACTGTTTGTTTTTTCCTGGTCCCTTACATGTGTGCTTTCCTTTTTCTTCAGCATGGAGTATTTTTCAAGGATTTTCTGTAGAGCTGGTTTTGTCTACAAATATTCCTTTAGCCTGCTTTCCTCGTGGAATGTCCTTATTTCTCCATCTATTTGAATGGATAGCTTTGAAGGATAAAGTAACCTTGATTGACAATTGTTAGCTTTCAGAAATTGGAATACATCACTCCACACCCTTTTGAATTTTAAAGTTTGTATTGAGTAATCTGCTGTAATCCTGATAAGCTTGCCTTTGTAGGTAACTTGATTTTTCTCTCTAACTGCTTTCAACATTTTTTCTTTGGTTTATGTGTTTGGTAGTTTGATTATAATATTGTGAGTATAGGTACTTTCCAGGTTTTGTCTGGTTGGTGTTGTAAAGGATTCCTGTATCTCCATTGGCCACTCTTTCCCAATTTGGGGGAAGTTTCTTCTATGATTTTGTTGAAGATGCCTATGATGCCTTTGGAGTGAAATTCTTCTCCTTCTACTATGCCCTGAATTTTTATGTTTGATCTTTTCATAGTGTCCCAAATATCTTGAAACTCCCATTCATACTTTTCTATTAGTTTGTCTTCCTCTTTGTTGGACTGTATTAGATCTGCCACCTGGTCTTCCAGCTTAGATATTCTGTCCTCTCCTTTATCTATTCTACTGGTGAGATTTTCTACAGAGGTTTTTTTTTTTTTTTTTTTTAATTTCACTAACTGTTCTTTATTGCTCATTCTGACTGGTTTTTCTTTATTATTTCTAGTTCCTTATTTATGTCTAGTATTGACCTCTTTATTTCATTAAACTGGTTTCCTGTGTGTTCTTTGATTCCTTTGATTTCTTCCTTGACTTCTTTGATTATATTTATTAACATTCATTTGAAATGTTTCTCAGGCATCTCCTCTAACTCATTCTCACTGGAGGTCATTTCTGATGCATTAATCCTTTTTGGTGGATTTATATTGTCTTGATTTATTGTGTTTCTTGTGTTACAATGTATATACTTTTGCATCCTGTATCATTTAATGATTGGATTTTCCATTTAGCTGTGTTTTATTAGATGTATCAATCAATCTGCTGTTATATATCTTCAGGGTAGGAGCTCAAGGTGCTAGTTGTGGCTCTCAAGACTCTCAGAGTATCTAGAAAAGTGACCCAAAGGTGCTGGGTTTGCCTGATATGAGAGTAGTTAAGTAGGCTGAGTTGAACCAAATACAGATAGTTTCTAAAATTTAACTAAACAATGTACACTTTCAATGAAAAGCAGCATAGAGTATTTATCCAATAGTAGGTATTATGACAAACAGATCCTCTGTCTGTCCCTTAGGGTGTGTGGTGCGGGTGTGTGGTGCCCCACCCATCCCCTTAATTCTGACAACAAGGCCGTTAAGATTTCTGACCTATTGAGTGTTCCAAGTTAGCTTGTGACCAAGTGAGACCCTTCCTTAATGTGTAACAGAAATTGAAACAAAGCCACTATAATCAAGAAGCAAGAAATTTCAAGCCCCCAATATAGCTTATTTAAGAATGGCAAATCTGACCATCCACCAGATTTAACACATAGTTTATCCTGATATGGAAGGTACAATTAGCACTCTGGCTCAGGCCTACATACCAGGTTTATTAGGCAGGTACTGACCTGGTGTAATCCCAGTTACCTTTTGGGATGATTTTTGTCTCAGTTATGCTGCGCTCCTGCTTGGGTCCATCTTTGTTGTGCTGTGGGTTCAAGTAGGTTGGATTGGTTGCTGGATCACTGCTCTGTTCCCAGAGCTGGGCACTGGCAATAGGGCAGGGGAGTCTGCTGATGGTGGCTCTAGTTCTCTCACTAGTCCACATGTTCTTCTGATTTGTGATCTGCTCCTTCATTGTTCACTGCTTTTCTCCCTTCGTGTTTCTTGAGTTTGTGAACTGTTCTTGTGAGAGAGAAAATCCCCTCACCTGACTTTTCTTCCAGCTCAAGCTGAGCCTGGTGCCTGTGGCCCTGTGGACCTGGTGCTGCTGCTGCTGGAGCAGCTTCTGCTGGCTTATGTGTGCTCTGGATCTCTCCTACTTCTCTGCTGCCATTTCAATTTCCTATACAACTCACTTTTTAGTAAAAGTGTGTATTTTTCTTTTTTTCTTTTTTTTTTTTTATTGCTTTTCCTCCCATAGGCTGCTTTGGCATGGTTCCTCCCCTGCCATCTTAACCGAAAGTCAAATTTTGACTATACTTTCTGTTGCAGCATTATTGCATTGTTGTTAGGCACTTTCTTTTAAAAGATATGCCTATACTATAATAAAAAAAAAAGATAGGAAAGAACAGAATTAAAGAAAGCTTTCCCCAATTCTGTGTGGGTTCCTTTGGCAAGGGTATGTGCTGCACCTCTGTTTCCTGCCCTTCCTGGTGAATCTGGGTTCAGTGTCTTCAGGCTGCCACATTCCAGGCCCTACATGACTGGAGAATCCTCTTGATCACAAACTCATTTCTGAACAAGGTTCTTGGTATTTCAGTGCTCTTGAAAGTAGTAGTTAGACATTATAACCCTTACTCCCTCTGCTATTCCATTAGTCAAAATGTCAGAATAAGAATCTGCTTAAATTTACCAAATACAGTTAATAGTCACCAAAGTCATACATTATATTTTCTCTCTCATTTTATCTATGAATCATTTCTGAATACGGTTTGTTTATATGTTCCAAACTGAATTACACTGAAGTTTCTCTCTTTCTGAAATGTTTCCATGGTTTTGGTTATGTGTGTCTTATCATATTCTATGAAGACCACCAATTTAGATAAGTAGCTATTTTATTTAGTTATGCCCATTAAGAAAATGTATTTCAGGGCTGGAGGTTGGCTTAGCAGTTATGTGCTTGCCTGTGAAACCTAAGGACCCAGGTTCGAGGCTCAATTCCCCAGGACCCACAATAGCCAGATGCACAAGGGGGCACACATGTCTGGAGTTTATTTGCAGTGGCTGGAGGCCCTGGTGTGCCCATTCATTCCCTCTCTTTCTCTCCCTCTTTCTCTGCCTCTTTCCCTCTCTGTCTGTCTCTTTCAAATAAATAAACAAAAATGATTTAAAATAAAAATAAAGTGTATTTCAGGCTGCAGAGATGGCTTAGCACTTAAGACATTTGCCTGCAAAGCCAAAGAACCTCTGTTCAATTCCCCAGGACCCATGTAAGCCAGATGCACAAGGTGGCACTTGCATCTGGAGTTCGTTTGCACTGGATAGAAGCCCTGTCACACCCATTCTCTTCCTCTTTTTCTCTCTCTTTCTGATTCTTTCCCTCTCCCTCTCTCAAATAAATAAAAAGAAAATTATTAAAAAAAGAAAATGAAAAAAAGAAAGTCTATTTCTTTCATTTCTACTTTATTTGTAAATATATAGAAGTAGTTCAGATGAAATTTACATATGTTTATAACTTTGTTAGCATACTATTTATATGGCATTCTATGATTTGCTTTATATTTTTAGAATTATGAACATTTTCAACTCATTATAATATCATTACATATCTGTGACATTACTATGGTATGCTCATGGATTTGTTTTCTTCCTTTCATCACTTATTTTATAAATTTCTATAAATATTTGTGAATATTTTAACATAACCTTGACATTTATTCTGTTGATTTAGGAATCAAATTGTATATATATATATATATATTCCAAATTGTATATAACATATATATATATATATATATATATATATATATATATATATATATATATATACACGCACACATAATTGTATGTACATATATATTCCAAATTGTATGTATGTGTGTATATATATATAGATAGATAGATAGATAGATAGATACATATATATACCACACATATATACATAATTGTATGTGTGTATGTATGTATATATACATACAATTATATATGTATGTATGTATGTATATATATGTATGTATATATGTATATATATGTATATTTATATATATGTATATATGTATATATATGTATATATATATGTATGTATGTATATATGTATGTATGTATATATACATACATACAATTATATATGAATGTATTTAGAAAGCATACACTAATTTACCTTCTGTTTCATACTCAGATATACTTTTACCAGTTGTAGCTCCTTTATGTACTTTTTAATTCACCATGTCACTTAATAGTCCTTTATTTATTTTATTTTTTTGATTTTATTTATTGATGAAAAATAGTTTAGGGGCTTGAGAGATAACTCAGCAATTAGGATCCTCACCTACAAAGCCTAAGGACCCAGGTTCAGTTCCCCATTACCCACATAAAGCAGATGCATAGAGTGCCACATGCATGTATCTAGTGTTTATTTGTAGTGTCTGGAGGCCCATTCTTTCTCCCTCTCTTTTCTTGCAAATAAATGAATATTAGAAATAGTTTACTACTATTCTACATTTAAATGGATTATAACAATAGTATATTTTTAAAACTCAATTATTACTCAGTGAGCTGATAATACAAGTTTATAATGTATTCTGATCCCTATCTCCATTTCCCTCCCACTGAACGCTATTTTCTTGCCAATTAGTCCCTCTTCTTCATTGACGTATTTTCTCCTTGTGTGTGCATGTGACCCTTTGAGTTTAATTAGTGTTAATAAAGGTCTCCTGCAAGAGTATGTGTGGGAGCTTATTGATCAAAGCACATGGGTACTAACAGTGGCTGTATTACTGGAAAAAAACTCCTACCTCCCCAACTACTATTAGTTGCCCATAGCTCTCCAGGGATTGATGGGACCTAAGGATATCCTTCATCACCCATAATGTATGCTGATTAATGCAATGTTGTATGGGCCTTGTACAGGATACAACACTCACTGTTAGGTCATGAATGCCACATGTTTGTCATGGCTGGACAACAATGTTCCTCAGCTGTCTTCCTCATCTTCTGCTCTTACATTCTGCTGATCTTTTTCACACATTGTACCTTTACCTTTTTCGGGGTGATATAGATGTTTCATTTATCACTGAGCACTACAGAGTCACTTCACATCACCTTGAAGAGTTTTGAATATACCCAAAAGTCACCACCTTTTGCAAAGGGAAGTTTCTCTAACCAAAGATGAGAGGAGCAAAATTTTTTGGGAATAAATATATACTTTTAGAGGGCATTTCGATAGGTACAAGATCCCAGTTTAGCCAAGGAACAGTAATTACTGCCTTATGACCTCCCAGCCAAAGACTTTTGACTAGGCTTTTAGTAATAGACAAAAATTTGCTCCCATTGGGAGGCGTAAGATCCAACTGGAGAACAGCTAGTTACCTCATATGAGTCATGCCATTATTGTACTTTCAGGCACATTGTGTCTAGTCTGGCTGATTGGTCATGTAGATTGTAGGGTACACTGCTATGTAATATTGTTGATGACTCCTCTTCCACAGCAGCCTGCAAAGAATCTTAAAGCACTTTCACAGGTAAGTACCAGGAAAGAAGCTTTCAGCTCAGTTCCAGTTGCATTTCAGTGTCTCAAAAATGTAAAAAAAAAAAAAAAAAAAAAAAAAGTGGTTTCTTTAGAAATTGGGTCATACTATCTATTTATGGTTTGAAACTGAGAGCAATAACAGTACTTTGGAATTATTTGCAATGCTTCTGGGACCCCTCTGATCAATAACTCATTCGGATAATTTTTTGGTCAGAATGTTATTATTGACTATATTATAAAATATTACTTTGGGTATATTTCTTATATGTATGATATCTTGCTAGAGTATATGAACTCAAACATTCTTTACTGTTATATAATGCAAATATTCATTTTTTGTTTTACTTCTTTTTAGTTTAATATTTGTGATATATATTTATGAGATGAGGGAAAGCCTTCCTTGATTACTTAAGCAAAATGATGTAAGAAAAACCTGCATATAAGAGGAATATCTTTTAAAAATCTTTAAGGAGTATCTACATAAAAGGAGAGATATTTAATATCATAAATATTTGGAGATATTGACTCAGATATCAATTAATAAATCATGAGTCTTTTTTAAATTCTATAATTGCTAGGCATTTTTCAAATATGTCAATTGGAATAGTATTTTTGTAAACTGCAAAATACTTTTAAGTTGTGTTTAGCAAGTCTACAAAGTCCCATTAACTTTGATGATTTTGTGCCAAATGATATGAAAAATAATTTTGCTCAATGAGTAACTGATAATTTTCAAAACTGAAAATAGAAGGAAATATAATGGTGGATATCTGCCACTACATGCATTTATAAAAACATACAGAAGGAACTAAACCTAAACCAAGAGTGACTTATAACATGCACTACCTACTTTTCAGTATTTAAGGGGTGTTCCTTGATTCTTCAATTAAACACAGTGTTTTGTCAGAGGATATCAACATGGGAGTTAGTTCTTATATGTCATCAGGATTTATATAGTAAGTATATTTTATGCTATGAATGTCCAACTTCCTGCTGCCCTCTTGCAGATTATTCAATAAAGTAATTTTTCTTTAAGTAAGGTATATTTAAATTTACATGTATATTATAGACTGGGCTGGAGAGATTGCTTAGTGGTTAAAGCCTGTACCTGTAAAATTAAAGGATCCAGGTTCAATTCCCTACTACCTATATTAAGCCAGATGCACCAGTTTGTACATGCATCTTGACTTTGTTTGCAGAGGGCCTGGCATACCAATTATTTCTCTCTCTA
Organism: Jaculus jaculus; assembly: GCF_020740685.1. Classification (NCBI taxonomy): domain Eukaryota; kingdom Metazoa; phylum Chordata; class Mammalia; order Rodentia; family Dipodidae; genus Jaculus; species Jaculus jaculus. The sequence continues at coordinate 85,657,584 of NC_059103.1, forward strand.
TCTGCCTCTTTGTATTCTCTCTTTCTCTGTCTCAAATAAATAAATAAATTAAAAATAAATGAAATTAAAAAAATATTGTAGACCAATGCAAAAGCAATGAAAATTATGGTTTATTTCTTAAAATATAGACTGCTACAGGTACATGCCATTATCACAACTTCTTATGTGGGTGTGTAGGATTTGAATTTAAGGCTTCATAATTGAGGGACAAGCACTTTACTGAATGATCTATCAACTCAGCCACAGAGCTAAGTCTTATATATGCTTCGATTTGGGCCCTGAAATGAAATAATAATATTGTAAGCAAGCAAAGTAATGTGTATTTCACTATACCAAAATCAACAGTGTTAGTTCATTAAAATTAGAAACAAAGAAAAGAAAGTGACAGTTGAGGAGGAGAAAGTATAAAATTTCAAATGACTTATTAGCTATATGAGTGTCTATGAATCTTATTTAATACCATGTAATTGTGGTATGATCATGAATGGACAATTCATAAAATGTAAACACATGATGTATATAGGAATGTGAATAGATCTTGCATGTATGACAAGTTGAATAATAAAATCAAAACCTAAATAAGACTCAATCTCCAGCTTTAAGACTGATATGCATTAAAGATTCACACAGTCTTTTCCTTAAATTAGAGAGAAGACTAATAATATAATGACCAAGGTAAGAAATGTACAACAGATATTCTCAATGCCAGCAAACATTGTTCTTACAAATGAAGATTGATCTCAAAGTCCTCATGCAGATACCAGATAGAACTGCATACCCTAATGCAGAAAATGGTGGTATTGATACTGCAAGTATGAAAGCGGCCCATGACACATTTCTGCTGGTGGTGATGTCCCTGCTACCACCGAGAACCCATGTAATGTCAGAGTCATGACCTCTAAGATGGCTAAACTCCAAGATGGATAATCTGTTTAATATAAGGAAACTTACTACTGCTACTGGGGAGCCCTACACCACTGCAGTAACAAAGAGACAGAAGGAACTCTGCTGCAGTCTTCAGCCAGATATAGATATATTAATAAATAAGCTGGATCAAGAGTAAGTGAGTTATTAGAAAATGTAGGCTGGAAATCAGGTGGCTGTCACAGTCACTAATATAGCATTGCAAGGTGCATAATCCCCCCTGCCCTTTTATAATTCCTCTAATAAAATAAAGGGAGGTGAGTATGACACTTCCACACAGCATTCACCCAGAGTGCTGCTACTTCACACAGCCCTGGAAAATCTGAGCACAAAGATCATATAGAAGTGAGGCCCTGTCTAGATAGCATTGTCACAAGTAAGAAAAACTTTTATGTTATTAACCAAAATAGTGTCTGAAATATTTTGTAATTTATTAAATACCTGTTAAAATCCAAGATTAGTCCAGGTGTGGTGTCACAGGGCTTTAATTCCGGCACTGAGGAGGCCAAGGTAGGAGGATTGCTATGAGTTTGAGGCCAGCCATAGAAAACATAGTGAATTCCAGGTCATCCTGGGCTAGAAAGAGAATATATCTCAACAGCAAGAACAACAAAAAACAATCAAATCCAATATTAAAAAACACTATATGCCATAGTTTCCTGTTTCTTTTTTTTTTTTCTCTCTCCCTCTCCTCTCTAGTCTCTCTATCTTTTTTATAATACTTATTTTCTTCCCTCTCTTCTTCCAGAAGGGTGATATTATCCACAATGAGCTTTTGATCAGAGAGACTTACAAGGTTTCCCAAAAGAAGACAACTTTCTGTCAGAGTACTTGATGACCCTACTGCTGAAGACACTATATGCAGTTGACACGTAAAATGGAATGACACGGCTGGAAGCTGGAAGAGAGTCAGGCCCAAGACAGTCAGCAAGGCTAGTGCCAGAAGGTGCTACATGGGCAACTAGGGGAAAATGACCAATATCTGTCCAAGAAACTCATGGTCTAATCTACTTTGCAGCAAATAACCTGTTGTGATGCTCACACAAGTGCAATAGTGATGCACAGCCATGGTGGGGAACCAACTGCTCTTGATTTGGCTAACTGATCTGCTCAGTGGGATGGGACCCATAGCTGGAGCTGGGAAACAAGTCAGAACCATATCCAAACATAAACCCACTCTCCATTATCATGCGACCACCAATCGTGGGCTACAAGAGAGGGCTACACCTATTAAATTCTCTATAAAAAAAAAATAAGGGTTATTCCATTTGTCTTGGTGCTAACTTTACTCTCCATTAAAGAATCTATTTCTTTTTTTTAGATAGATGCAGATACTAAGGAGAGACCACCCTATCATACCTCAAAAGGGCCCCAGCTGAAACCAAGAATACTTGGTAAAACAAGAAAGCGTGCTGTTTTCTTGGTGAACCTGGTACCAGCACAAGAGTGAAGGAAATCAACACAGAGAACAATCAACTCCTACCAAATCAGATATGCAGAGACCCAGATGCTCACCACACCTCATCACTGAAGCATACCCCAAATGAACCCAAGATGGCTCAGAGAAATTTGCAGAAGAGGGGGCAGAAAGAATGTCAGAACCACACATTGGGTCATTATACAAAGAGACACTTCCTCCTACCCATTACTAATGGCTAACCCCACAATGCACAACCCATATACCCCGACAAGGAGGGTCCCTGTGGAGGAGGGAGGACAAGGAGGAGGCTAACAATGGTACCAACTTGACTGTATTCACTGAGTGCAAAACTCATAAAAAGAATAATTGAATGTTTACATGTTGAATAAACGGAAATAATGCTTATTCTATTTTTTGCACATACTTGCAATAAACTAATTATTTTCTTTTCAACTTCTATATGTACATATTATATCTCTTCAATTAAAGAAAACTAAAGCTTCTACAAGGAAAAAAATACTATATGAAGTATAAGCATTCAAAGAAATGAACAATATTTTAAAATAATAAATAAATAAATATTTATCTAAAATTCTATCTAGAACAAATTATCCTTTAATCTTTAACATCCTTTAAATCAAAGATGAAAACATTTTTCTGACAATATCTAAAAAATTTTCTGGCAGCCAATTTATGTTGTAAGGAATGTAGAAAAAAATAAGTTCTTTGGAGTGAGGGGAAAGCACATTAATCAGAAACTCATATATTCAAGGCTCAGGGTTGCAGAAGAGGGGGTGGAAAGATTGTTAGAGCCACAAGTAGGGAAATTTTGCACAGAAACATTCTCTCTCCCCCCATAATGCATGACCCACAACCCCCATTGGGTTAACCTACATCCCCAACTAGGAAGGCCTCTTTAGAAAAGGGGCAGGGAGAAAGGAAAGAGTGGTACCAACATGTGTTGTTTACATACAAAATATTTCAATATCCAATTAAAAAAAACAAAACAAAATACCAACCAGGTGTGGTGGAGCACACCTTTAATCTCAGCACTTGGGAGACAGAGGTAGGAGGATCAATATGAGTTTGAGGCCACACTGAGACTACAGAGTGAATTCCAGGTTAGCCTGAGCTAGAACAAGACCCTATGTTGAAAAAACAAAACAAAAAAAGAAAGAAAGACCAATAAGCAGTTTAAGTACTATAGAATAAATAAATGCAAATTGCAAAATGATTCTGAGTATCAAGATGAAATCACAATTTCTCTTCCACTGTCCCCAGAATGTGAATGACTCTTTGTCTAGCACCCATGTGCTGCAAATACTACAGTTGCCCTAGGTATTTAGCAGCACAGGTATTAAAATTATTACTGGAGTGTCATAACACTTGGGCTAACATTACCCTTATGTTCTTTCATTAAGACCTGAAGTTCAAAGGTAGCAATGTTGGAAGTCATACTGCAAAATATTTTTATGTTCTATTCTTTCTCAATGGTTCTCTCCTACTCTTCTTAATCAATCAAGCCATGCCAAGTATATGTAGATTGAAAAAAGCACAATATATACTTTAAGGATTGGTACTATCTACACTTTGTGCACATACCGGGGAGCTTAGGAATAAATTCCTCCCATTGGATTAAGAAAGAATATGTACACAGAAATTATTAAATCAGTTTATGCCTAGTTTCACATATATATTACATAGCACATATGTGTAAGTATATACCTATCTAAAATTATAATATTTATATTGTGGTATAAACAACTTTATCATAAGACTTATGAGATAGTGCAGTAATTCAGAATAAGAGGAGAGAATACAGAGAATTTTTGTGGGGATGAACGATAAGAATAAACTAGACAGTCAGCGTGTCTAGTGCCAGAAGGTACTACATGGGTGACTGGGGAAATGACCAATATCTGTACAAACAATTCATGGTCTAACCTAATTAGCAACAAATAACTTGGTCTGATGCCCACACAAGTGCAATAGTGGCACACAGCCATGGTGGGGAACCAGCTGCTCTTGATTTGGCTAACTGATGCCCTCAGTGGTAGGAGACCCATAGCTGGAGCTGGGAAATAAGTCAGAACCATATCCAAACATAAGCCCACTCTCCAATATCAAGCTACCATCAATCATGGGGTACAAGAGGACCTACACCTATTAAACTCTCTATCAAAAAAGTAACTGTTATCTCAATTTTACGGGTGCTAACTTACTCTCTGTTGGAGAATCTGCTTCTCTTTTTCAGATAGATGTAGATCCTAAGGAGAGAGCTGCCCCAACATACCTCAAAAGGGGCCCAACTGAAACTAAAGAAAATTGGTGAAACAAGCAAGGGTGCTGTTTTCCTGATGAACCGGATACCAGCACAAAGGGGAAGGAGACCAACACAGAAAAAAATCAACTCCTACCAAATCAGAGAACCAGAGCCTCAGAGGCCCCCAACACCTCAGCACTGAAGCAAACCAAAAATGAACCCAACATGGCTCAGGGAAATTTTTCAGAAGAGGGGGCGGAAAGAATGTCAGAGTCACATGTTGGGTCATGATATGCAGAAACATTTATCGTACCAATAACTGTGGACTAACTCCACAATGCACGACCCATTTACATCAACAAGGAGGGTCCATTGGGAGGGTGTAGATCATGGATGAACCTAAACAATGGTACCAAACTGCCTGTATTTGCTGAAAAGAAAGCTAATAAATTAAAAAAAAAATAAACTGTAGGAACATACTATAAGAATGAAATTTGGAAATAAACTATGGAAAATAACTATTTTTTTAGGGATCTTATAAATAACTTTTCTGATACTTTTGCTGTGAGATACTAAATTCTTTACTTATAACTTGCCCTAAGGTTGATCTTATAACCATGTAATTCACCCACTTAAAGGAATCTGACTATATTTCCTCTGCCTTTGTGTACCTTTCTCCTGAACAGCACAGATGACCAATATTGACAAGCAGTGTTTAGAGATGCTGATTGATCTTCGGCTAAGTTGTGTGACAAATATTTAAGAAGTAATGATCATAGCATTGAAGACAATGATGTCAGTAACAAAGGGATCATCGATCTCATAGAATTACACACATTTATACTGCAGTATGACATGTTAATATGCATTTATAATATATAATGAGTAGAGTACAGCAAATTGAATATCTATCACCAAGGACAGTTGCAATTTCTTTGATGGAGAACATTCAAAACTATGCTAGACATTTTAAAATGATTAACTGTTGCCATAATACTTGGCTGGCTATTCACTTTTCCTCTCCCATTGTACTCCTGTTCCTTTCAGCTGTCCTGCCTAAGTCACCATATCCTTCTTAGGCACAGAAAATTCTGTTCCTGTCAGATCGACATCTTAACTTCCACTTACAAGTGAAAACAAACAGCATTTGTTATTTAGTGTCTGTGCCATCCAGCCTATTTCACTTAGTTCAGTGTCCTCCATTTTCATCCATGCAGCTCAAATGGCATATTTATTTCTATTACATGGCTGAAATATATCCTATAGCATCTATATTTAACAACATACTACTCAGTAAACATGTGAATATGTTTTATTGACATACAGATTTGATTTTATTTATATATACTCTAAGTGGGAATGTTGAACCCTATAAAAATTTTATTCTTGGTTTTGAATAACCTCACTAGTTTTTTTTTTTCCTTAATGTTTGCATTGACTTACACTCCCATCAACAGAATAAAAATGTTTCGTTTTCTTGACCTTCTCATCAACCATTATATATCACTGATTTTTAATAAACCATAATTTGTTTGCTTTTATTTCCTGTGAATAATGTTAAGTTTTGGTCTTTGGCCTACATAATTTCTTATTAGTGATTCTCATACTCCAGTATTATTACAGTGTATACCTCTTAACATTCAGTCAGAGCTATCATATGAGCATGGTTTAGAGAACAGATACAAAAAATTATATGCATTCAGAAGAGTTGCTAGTCCTGAGTATAGATTACTGAAGCAATTTACCCTTCCCTGGGTACCTTCTAGACCTTTGGAAAAGTCCCTATGAAAAAGAAATTTAACATCAACAAAAATCATCTCCAACACCACCACAACCAAGCTATGGATCTTCTTGAGCAAAGAAAGTACATGGAATAAGTATCCTCCCTTACCAACACTACCAGTTAAAAATGTGTACTGGCTGCCCAATAATTCACATTACATAACCATCCTGGATATAAAAAATAGTGCATCTCCTAAAAAGAGCCTGTAAAACAATTTATTTCTATGCCATTTGGGAGCTTAATGTAATGGATTATATTGCCTATATGTGGTTCGACTTCTATTATTATTCTATTATTGTATTTAGATTTATTTATGTCTTATATTTAACCTTTGTAGAGTCATCTTTAAATTCAATAAACTAAAATAATTGTTTTATGAACTTGTCAACTTCATCCAATGAATAGCAATAAAAAATTTAAATATTACAGTGAATCACCCTTGGAAAATCTCAGTATTTGGAACTAATTTAAATATGCCTTCTCTAAAATACATTTTAAATTTTTTTCCTGTCTTTGAATTTCAGGAGAAATGCGAGGAATAAAATAGTACAGAAAAGAAAATTATAAAAGCGAAGCAAATATTAATTAAATTAGTTGTAGCACTTAGAGAAAACAGTCATTCAAAGCGGATATTATAGCATAAAAAGACCAGATATCTGGCTGTATGGTTTGGGAATTTATTGATAGGTACTTCTACATCTTGCTCACAGTTGAGAATTATATTACTTTGAACAATTTGACAATGAGCATCATCAGTCAAGCTGTTTATGCTATTAACTTCTATAACAGAAGAATATGTAGAGATGACATTTTTCCTTAACTTTAATAGTTCAGAGCTGATAGGATAGTAAAAAATTCAAGAATGGATGCTGTAAACAAAACATGAGCATATATTTTCCAGGGTATGCTCATCAAAATTGTACCATTTAGTGATCTTGTAGAATCAGAAAAAAATAATTTGACAAGTCAATAGACACAAGTTATAGCATTTTATAAATTAACCTTCTAAATCACCTCACAGGTATGCTCTGGGAGTTCCTGAGACTTAGAGAAAACATGACAAAGAAGTATATCAATGTACTCTGCCAATCTTATCTATTGAGAAAACCTGTCTCAGTAAATAAGATTGAGAGTGATAGAGCAAACATCCAAGTTCGACCTCTAGTTTCCATATGAACATGCATCGAGGTTTGTCCACACACAAACCAACATTCATACACACATGTACACATACTACATACACACATACAAAAAATTTCAGCTCGCCCAAGAGTGTATATATATGTTATTACTACTATTTCTGTTTTTTTAATTACTATTATTTTACTTTCTAAACTGTGATTGGAATCTGTCAATCATTTCTTGTTAAAAATAATGACTTTGGGGGGTGCACACATCTGGAGTTCATTTGCAGTGGCTGGATGCCCTGGCGCGCCCATTCTCTCTCTCTCTCTCTCTCTCTAACTGCCTCTTTCTCTCTCTGTCTGTCACTCTCACATAAATAAATAAAAATAAACAAAAAATAATGACTTTGAACTTTTATACTTAATTTACAGTTCCTTGTGAAGTTTTTGTTTGATCTTTCAACCCCAAAATACACACACACACACACACACACACACACACACAATTAAAGGAAATTTTAAAAATCACAGAAATGTAATTTAGTCCATTATTCAATTAGCTTATACTTCCCCACATTTCTAATGAATTGTACTTGAAAATGTGTTTTTAAATTGTGCATCCATGCCTATATTTTTCCATGTTCTTTGGTTCTGGTTTAGAAAAAATTCAAGCACAATTTGACACTTAAGAAGGAAGGACATCAGTCTCAGGTTTGGCATGTTTAGCATCTCATCCCATCCATCTACGTGTGTATCATTGCTCACAGACTTCCCTCATATGCCTGGCAAGAAAATTATATCTTGAATATATGTGCCTATGTGGGTAATAAAGCATATAGAGTTGCATATAAAATGCTACATTTGAAGATTCTTTGGGGAATTTTAAGTCCTTCTTTTTCTATGTATATTAGCTTCTCAATTTCCCAAGGCAAAATCAAAGCCTGGGATTTTCACAGCTTATCTAAGTATACAGATAGAGCAGTGACTCATAATTACCTTCAGAATGCACACAGAAACTCTATACATAGAAAGTAATCTTGCAACTCTGAGAAGTTCCTGTCATTTCTCACACTGATCGGGTCTTGCTACATGACTGAAAGTACAAATTATAAGAGCTAATGAAACTCTAACTATGGGAGTTTGGTGCAAGGTAGGCACAAATGTAAATACACGACTATAAGTGAATTAACCAGGTTCCAGATCATTAATGTAAATTAAAGAATCAAACCATAAGAAAGAATGCATGTGGAGGACAGGGGACAACTTTTGAGTGTGTCTTCCCATTCCACTGCATTTGAGCAGGGTGTCTCTGGATCTTACTCTGCTGATGTTCTTTGCTGAGCTGCTGAGAGCTTGCAGAAAATTCCCCTGTGTCCACCTCATTCTCGCTGGAAGTACAAAATTCCAGATGGCTTCCTATGTGGGCTCTGAGAAATGAATTCAGATACTCAGGCTTAAGTATGAGAGTAAGTTACCTCCTGACCCCTCTAGTCTTGTCCTCTTTATTTTGTTTTAGGTGGCCTATCAAATAGACATGCCACTAAGTTACCAAAGCATGGCTTTTATTTAGGTTCTTCCAGAAATACTATTATTTCTCATTAATATAAATAGTTAAAAATGATTTTTGAAATTTTGCTTCAACATATGCTTAGTTTTTTGTTTCGCCGTATAACTCATGTAAAATATTTGTTACTCATTAAATAGAATGCTTTCTAAAATAATATCACCTCTTCTGCTTTTATATTTTTGTAATTACTGGAATTTTATTTTACTATTTTAGAACACACACATATATCCATATATATAGAACAATCAAATCTAAACTATTCTCTTTTAGTTTAAGAAAATCCCGGGGCTGGAGAGATGGCTTAGCAGTTAAGTGCTTGCCTGTGAAGCCCAAGGACCCTGGTTCGAGGCTTGATCCCCTAGGGCCCACCCACATGCACAAGGGGGCGCATGCATCTGGAGTTCGTTTGTAGTGGCTGGAGGGCCTGGTGCGCCCATTCTCTCGCTCTGTACCTACCTTTCTCGCTCTGTCTGTCATTCTCAAATAAATAAATAAATAGATAATGAACCAAAAAAATTAAAAAAAGAAAATCCCAGAAAACCAAACAATGAATCTAAGCTGTCACATTTAATTAGTGCCAGGACCATCATTAGAACTTAGAATCTTATTCTTAAGTTTTAGAATGACTATTGTTGAGAAGAAATAGAATGATCTCAATTGAAAGCATGTAAAATTTTTTATAGCTCTAACAAGAGTTAAGTCAGATTATTTTTGTCCTTTTAAAAACTTTTACTTGAAAATTTTCATACATGAATATACTGTAATTTGATCATAATGCACTCTCATTAATTTCATTTGTTCCTTGTCACCTACCATTTGTATTGAACCCCTTCTTTCAAACAAGAACCTCTTCTGTTTTGATGACATTTTCCCGCTTCTACGTCATCTATATCAAAGTCTCGAGGAGCTCAATTTTGTGGAAGTCTTATGGAAGTTACACCAGCTACAGTGAAGTACTGAAGTAGCTGTCACTTCATGTCCCGAAGACAGTATACCACTGCACTCCTCTCTGACCTCTGGTTGCTATTGTCTTTCAGTTTCTTCTCCCTCAAGTTTCCCTGAGCCTTGCAGAGTTGATGATTTTTGACTTTCCCCAGTAGTCACCATCAGCACAGAGAAGCTTCTGTGACTAAAGGTGAGAACAACACTAATCTATGGACATAAACATAATATTCAGAGGATAATTTTATTGGTACAACATATCTATTTATTCAAACAGTAGTCATACCAATATTGCACCAGTTTTCAAACCCATGTGGGGGTGAATCATCTGTTGTTTAAGGCTTGTGATGATGTTTCTCTCCCAGCAGCCTGAAAAGCACATTGCAGGACCATGATAGCTTGCCAGCAAGGAGGAGGATCCCAGCTTAGGTCCCTCTTCTTTTATTAGTGTCTGACAATCTTTCTTCAAAAATCTTTGATATTTCATTTTTTATTTTACATTATTTATTTACTTGCACATGTGTGTATGGGTGAGATAGGGCCTCTTATCACTGGAAATGTACACCAGATGCTCACTCTACTTTTTGCACCCAGCTTACATGGGTAGCTTGGGAATTGAACCCAGGCTGACAGGCTTTACAACAACAACAACAACAGTTAGCCCCTGAGGCTTCTTTCTAATCCTTCTTTTGGGGACTGGGTTGAAGTGGTGACTCAATCTAAAGCCAAGTCTTGATCTCACTGTGATGCTCCTACCTCAGCCTCCTGAGTGCCTTTAGTCCCAACATGCAGGATGCTGAGGTAAGAGAATCACTGTAAGTAGTTTTGCAGCATTTATGGTTTTTTGTGGGTACTGGGTACGTGAAGTCCGGCAAGCAGGCTTTACAAGTGAGTGCCTTTAACTGCTGAGTCATCTTGTCAGTCAAAAATTGTATACCTTACATAAATGACTACTTTTCAACATAACATGCTCCTAAAGTCATTACTTTTTTTGTTTTTTTTTTTCTCTTTTTATTGAATATGGACATATTTAGTATGTAAGGAACACATGTTGGTACCATCCTTTTCCTCTTACCTGATCCTTTTCTGATGAGGCCTGCCTCATTTAGGATGCAGGGCAACCCCATGGAGATTGTGGGTCATGCAATAGGGGGTAGGGAGAGAAAATGTCTCTCTGCAAAATGTTCCAACTTGTGACTCCAACAATCTTTCCACCTTCTGTTCCACAAAATCCCTGAGCCATGCTGGGAGCATTATGTCTATTTCAGTGATGGGCACTTAGGAGCCTCTGGGTCTCTGATTTTATAGGTATTGAGTGTCCTCAGTGTCTATCTTCATTACTGTTGTGCTGTTATCAGATTCACAATGAAAGCAGCACTCTTGTTCATTTCCCCAATTCCTCTGTAGTTTCTGTTAGGACCTGGGTGGAGTGCCCTGGGTTATTTATCTCCTCAGGTCCAGCTCCCATCTGAAAAAGGGAAGCAGATTTTCCAGCAGAGAGTGAAGTCAGCACTGGTTAAATGGAATAACCATTATTAATTCAGAGATAATTAAAAGGATGCAGACCCTCTTATAGTCTAAGGTTAGTAGGAGCTTGACAAAGGAAAGCAAAATCATTATCTAGATATTATTCTGACTTGTTTCCCAGTTCCAGATATGATTTCCTTTCCACTGAGCAGATCTGTTAGCCAATCCAAGAGCAGTTGGTTACTCACTATTGCTGTGTGCCACTATTGCACTTGTGTGAACATTATGTCAGGTTGTTTGCCTTTGAGTCTCTTAGATTTTGAGTTGCTTAGACAGATGTTGGACACTTTCCCCAGTAGCTCATGTAGCGCCGTCAAGCACTAAGATGGGCTCATTGTCTGGGGACTGGCTGTCCTCTGGATTCCAGCCAGGTCTCTCCATGGTCCTGCCAACAGCCTATGGTGTATTCAGCAGTAAGTTCTTACCATTAACCTCTGGTTGGTAATCAAGAAATCTGTCTTGATTGTATTGGGAGATCTAGTAGGTATCTCTGATCAACAGCTCATTGTGGATGTAGACCACATCCTGGTGTAGGGAATTACAGGCCAGCACCAAGGGAAAAGAAAACAGAGGAAAAAAAAAAAAAAAGAAATAGGAGAAATTTGAGGTTCTGTTTCATCTGACCCTCTCCAGGGCCCTTTGATTCAGGTGCTTCCCCTAAGGTCCTCTTGAGGATTCCACCTTTTAGTCCAACTTCTAGAATATAGGATTCTATATACCACTTCAGTTTGGGTTCACTTTTGTGTTACCCCTCATCCCTTTCCTTCCCCCAAGCCCTACCATCTCTATTGTCCCAGACTCAAGATGCTAGTCAGATGTCAGCAATTCAAGCTGATCCAGATTAGGAACTGCAAATGAGTGTGATCATGCAATGGTTGTCTTTCCATCTTTCTGTGATCATGTGAATTCACTTAGAATGATCTGTTATAATGTGTCATGTTTTTTCTCCTAGCTGAATAGAATCCCATCCATACATATACCACATCTTCATTACCCATTCATTCAATGATGGGCATCTGAGTTGATTCCAGTCCTTAGCTCTTATGAATTGAGCAGCTCTAGACATGGTGGAGCAAATATCTCTGAATTGAGATGTGGAGCTTTTAGCATAAATGCCCAGAAAGGAAATAACAGGGTTTGCTGGTAACTTCATATTCATCCTTTCCAGGAGTCTCCATATTGACTTCCATAGCAGTTGTACCTTCTTGCATTCCCACCAACAGTGAATAAGCATTACTATTTCTCCATATCCTCACCAAAATTTGTTTTCATTTGAATTTTTAATGTTTGCTATCCTTACTGGGGTTAGGTAGAATCTCATACTTGTTTTAATTTCCATTTCCCTAATGGTAAGGGATGTTGAACATTTTCTTAAGTCTGTGTTAGCCATTTGTAATTCTTCCTCTGGGAACTCCCTGTTTAGCTCTCTGCCACACTTTTGGAGTGAATTGTTTGATCTTTTATAGTTTAGTTTGTTGAATTCTTTGTAGATTCTAGATATTAGGCTGCTGTCAGAAGTATAACTGAAAAAATTTTTTCTCCCATTCAGTTGGTAATCTATTGGCTCTGCTTATGGTATGTTTATCTGTGCAAAAGCTTTTTAGCTTCATGAGATCCCATTGGTTGAGTGCTTCTGTAATTTCCTGCGGTATTTTCCAGGAAGTCTTTTCCCAGTCTTATATCGTGGAGAGTGCCTCCTATTTTTTCTTCTAGTAGTTTGAGGTCTTCAATCCATTTGGACTTGATTTTTATGCATGGTGAAATGAAAGGGTCTAATTGCATTTTTCTACATATGGTCATCAAATTTGTCCAATACCATTTGTTTAAGAAGCTGTCTTTTCTCCAGTCTACATTACTAGCATATTTGTCAAAGATCAAGCAGCTGTAGTTACTTGACCTAAGGTCTGGGTCTTCAATTCTGTTCCATTGGTCTATGTTTCTGTTTTATTCCAGTATCATGCTGTTTTTTTGGTTTTGTTTTTCTTTTCTTTTTTTTCTTTTTGTCACTATGGCTTTGTAATATAGCTTTAGTTCAGGTATGCCAATATTGTCAGAGGTGTTTACTTACTTTTTTTTTTTTTTCCTGAGGGTATGTTTGGATATTCGAGGCCTTCTGCCATTACATATGAATTTTGAGATCATTTGTTCAGTCTCTGTGAATAATGATGCTGGTATACTTATTGGTATTGCATTAAATCTATTTATTGCTTTAAGTAGAATTGCCATTTTCACAATATCAATTCTACCTATTCAGGAGAATGGGAGGTCTTTCCATCTTCTCAAAGTCCTCCTCTATTTCTTTCTTGAGTGTTTTTATTATACAGGTCTTTCACATCCTTTGTTGGTGTTATCCCAAGGTATTTTATTTGTTGCCACTTATAATGGGGTAGCCTCCCAGATTTCTTTCTCTGTATATTTGTCCTTTGAATATAGAAAAACCACTGATTTTTGTGCATTGATTTTGTTTCCTGCCATTTTGCTGACAGAATTAATCACCTTTAGAAGTTTTGAGATGGAGACTTTAGGGTCACTTTTATGTGTAGGATCATGTCATCTGCAAATAGGGCTGACTTCACTTCTTCCTTTCCAATTTGTATCTCTTTTTATTTATTTCTCCTGTCTTATTTCTTGGGCTAGTACTTCTAGTACTATGTTGAAGAGCCATGGTGAGAGTGGGCACTCCTGTGTTGTTCCCAATCTTAGTAAGAACTTTTGAGTTTTTACCCACTAAGTATTATTTGACCTTTAGGAATATATATAATTTATTATATTGAGATATGCATCCCTCATACCTATTCTTTCCAGTGTTTTGATTATGAAGTGGTATTTTATTTTGTCAAAGATCTTCTCTGCTTCAATTGAGATGATCTTGTGGTTCTTATAGTTCAGTTTATTTATGTGGTGTATTACATTGACCAATTACCATATGTTAAACCATCCTTGCATCCATGCAATGAAGCATACTTGATCAAGGTGGATGATGCTTTTGATGTGCTATTGAATTCTGTTTGCAAGGATTTTGATCAGGATCTTTGCATCTAAGGTCATAGTTTTCTTTCCTTGTTGTATCTCTCTCTGGTTTTGGTATTAGGGTGATATTTGCTTCATAGAAGGAGTCATGGAGGATACCCTGATCTCTGATTATGTAGAACAGTTTGAGAAAAAGTAGGTTTCCGTTCTCCAATGAAGGTTTGATAGAATTCAGATGAGAAGTCATCCGGTCCTGGACTTCTCTTTTGTGGGAGGTTTTTGGTTACCTTTTCAATCTCCATGGATGTGATATATTTGTTTAAGAATTAATCTGCTCTGAATTTAGTTTTGGTAGGTGGTATGTATGTAGGAATTCAACCATTTCTTTCAGATTATTTAATTTTGTGGAATAGAGTTTTTGGATATATGTTCTGATGATTCTTCCAATTTCATTGATGTTTGCTGTGATCTTTCCTTTTTCATTTCTGGTTTTCTTAATTTGAGACTTCTCTTTTTTTCTTGATCAATTTGGCCAAGGGATTACCAATCTTGTTTAATTCTTCAAAGAACTGGCTCTTCATTTCATCAATTTTTTAAATTGTTTTCTTAGTTTTCAATTCATTAATTTCTGCTTTAATCTAGATTTTTCTTTCTGTCTGGAGCTCTTTGTGTTGCATTCTTCTTCTTTTCCCAATGCCTTTAGGTGGTTATTAATTTGGGATCTCTCTGACTTTTTAATGAAGGCATTTGGGTCTATGAATTTTCCCCTTAAGACTGCCTTCATTGAGTCCTATAAATTTCAGTAGATTATCCTTTAATTCTGTAGATATCCAGTAGGTCTTGTTGATCTATCATGTTGTGGAGCTCTGTTATTTCTCTGTTGATTTTCTGCTTAGATGCTCTATTGATGATAGTGGAGTATATTGAACTGTCCAACTATTTGCTGTTGATGTTTATTTCTATATTATTGTTGAGTAGAATTTTGCTTTATAAACTGTGGTATACCTGTGATTGGTGCATATAAACTTAAGCTTGTGATGTGCTCATGTTGGCTCATTCCCTTGATAAGTAAGAAATGGCCTTCTTTGTCCTTTTAAATTACTTTTGTTTTGACATCTATTTTATCAAGTATTAATATAGCAACACCTGCTTGTTTGCTATTTCCATTTGCTTGGAATATCATTTTACAATCTTTCACCACGAAGATGTGTCTATCTTTAGTAATGAGGTGGGTTTCTTGAAGACAGAAGATAAAAAAGGGTCCACTTTTTTGAACCATACCATCCTGATAACCTTTTATAGATTTTTAAAAAAATTGATTAATTAATTAATTAATTAATTTTTTTTAGGTAAGGTCTTGCTCTAGCCCAGGGTGACTTGGAATTAACTATCTAGTCTTAGGGTAGCCTTGATCTGGTCTCAGGGTAGCCTTGAAGTCACAGTGATCTTCCTATCTCTGCCTCCCAAGTACTGCAATTAAAGGCATGTACCACCACACCCAGTACCTGTGTCTTTTGATGGGTGAGCTAATACCATTATTATTTAAGATTATTACTGTGAAGTTTGAATTTATCCCTGCCATGATGAGGTGTTTTGTAGGGTTTGGTACTTTCTTGTGTTATGTACTGTTTTGGGCCTTGTTTATTTTGGCTATTGTAATCTTTTTCTTGTTGGCTCTTGAGATTGGTTGTTTGATTGTTCTGTGTAGAAGCCTCTCTCAAGTTTTTTCTATAGGTTTGGCTTTGTGTTCATATAATCAAAAACTTGACTTTATCATGGAAAGTTTTTGTTTTACCATCTATTATGAGAGATACCTTTGCTGTGTAGAGTAGCTTAGGTTGGAATCCATAGTTTTTCAGACTTTGAAGTGTTCCATTCCAGGCACTTTTGGATTTCAAGGTTTCCATTGAGAAATCTGATATAATTCTAATGTGGTTGCCTTTGTATATTGTGAAATGTTTCTCTCTTCCTGCATTTAACACTCCCTTTATTTTAAGAGTTAAGAGTTTTAACTATGATGTGTCTTAGGGAGTTTCTTCTTGGGTCCTGTCTGTTTGATATTCTGTGGTCTTCTTGTATCTAGATGGGCTTCTCTTTTAGAGATTCAGAAAATTTCTTCATTAATTTTGTTAAATATGGTCTCTATGCCTCTGGCCTGGATTTCCTCTCTTTCTGGTATACCCATGAACCAGTTGTTTGGTTGTTTTATGGTGTCCCACAGTTTCCTGTGTATTCTGTTCTCTTTGATTTTTGAACTTAGCAAAGTTTTGCACTTCCCAATCATTTTCTTCTGTCTTGTCTTCCAGGTCAGAGGTTCTGTCTTCCACATGGGTGACTCAGTTGGTGAGGGGTTCTAGAGAGGTTTTAATATTTTCTATTTGGGTTTTGTTTACTGTTACATCAATTTGCATAGTGTCCATCTTTTTTGAGTTATAATTTGAATTCAAGTTCTGATATTCTTTTTTTCTAAATTTTATTAATATTTTCCATGACTATAAAAATATCCCATGGTAATACTCTCCCTCCCCAAATTTTCCCCTTTGAGATTCCATTCTCCATCATATCCCCTCCCCATATCAATCGGTCTCTCTTTTATTTTGTTGTCATCATCTTTTCCTCCTCTTATGATGGTCTTGTGTTGGTATTGTCAGGCACTATGAGGTCATGGATATTCAGGCCATTTTATATCTGGAGGCAGCACATTGTAAAGAGTCCTACCCTTCTTTGGTTCTTACATTCTTTCTGCCACCTCTTCCACATTATACCCTAAGCCTTGGAAGGCAGTTGGTTTTCACAATGATAAATGAGCCACTATTTTACCCATTGGCTCATTTGGCTTGCCTGGCCGATTATAAGACTTGCAGTGTCCACTGTTGAGTATCTTCACTGGTGTTATCTCTTTCTTCCATTGAACTGCATGTAGAATGGCTTCTTCCAGCCTTCTGTCAGCTGGTCTACATGGGAGAGGATATTAACTGAGTTCCAGCAGGATTTCTCAGTGGCCTTGCAGGCCAAGTATGTGAAGTCTCCAGCAATAGGGTCTTACCACCTATTCCTGGTGGGAAACCAAGGGCCTCAGCAATGTCCTATAATGTTTTGGGGGCATTGGACACCTCCCTGACCAACAACTCACTGGAAGGTATCCCATCCAAGACACTAAAGATTTTTTAGCAATGACCTACAGCTCCTGAGTGTTCCATTGTCCAAAACTGCAGGAATCCATATGATTTATTTATATACTCTTAGATTTTCATTACTCCTCCCTCAATGTTTCCTTTACTCAATGTCCTCCCCTGACCTCATTTTGGGCCTTTTCACCCCCCATTAATCTATTCTTCTACTTAAATATATACAATACCAACCTATTAAGTACCCTCCTCCCTTCCTTTCTTTTCCCTTTGTATCTCTTTCTTAGCTTACTTGCCTCTGATACTGATATTTTTCCTTCTCACACAGAAGCCCAATTATCTGTAGCTAGGATCCATATATAAGAAAGAACATGCAGTATTTGGCCTTCTTGGGCTGGGTTACCTCACTTAGTATAATCCTTTCCAGATCAATCCATTTTCCTACAAATTTCATAACTTCATTTTTTCTGAGTAGAACTCTATTGTCTAAATGTACCATATCATTTTTATCCACTCATCAGTTGAGGGACATCTAGGCTGGTTCTATTTCCCAGCTATTATGAGTTGAGCAGCAATAAACATAGTTGAGCATGTACTTCTAAGGAAATTAAATGAGTCCTTAGGATATATGCCTAGGAGTGCTATAGCTGGGTCATATGGTTGATCAATCTTTAGCTGTTTTAGAAATCTCCACACTGATTTCCACAATATCTGGACAAGATTGCATTACTACCAACAGTGTAGAAGGGTTCCTCTTTTTCCACATCCCCACCAGCATTTATATTCATTTGTGTGCACGATGGTAGCCAATGTGACAGGAGTGAGATGGAATGTAAATGTAGTCTTAATCTGCATTTCCCTGATGACTAGGGATGTAGAACATTTTTTAGATGCTTATACTCCACACTTTTTTCTTCTTTTGAGAACTCTCTATTTATCTCCATAGCCCATTTTTTAATTGGCTTGTTTGATTTCTTATTATTTAACTTTTTGAGTTCTTTGTATATTCCAGATATTAATCCTCTATCAGATATACAGCTGGCAAAGACTTATTCCCATTCTGTAGGTTGCCTCTTTGCTTTATTCACAATGCCCTTTGCAGTACAAAATCTTTGTAATTTTATGAGGTCCCAGTGGTTAATCTGTGGTTTTATTGCCTGAGAAATTGGGGTTATATTCAGAAAGTCTTTGCCAAAACCAATATGTTGGAGAGTTTCCCTTACTTTTTCCTCTACAGGTTTCAGAGTTTCTGGTCTGACATTAAGGTCTTTAATCCATTTGGACTCAATTCTTGGGCATGGAGAGAGAGAAGAATCTATTTTCATCCTTCTACAGATACATATCCAGTTTTCCCAGCACCATTTGTGGAAGAGCCTATCTTTTCTTCAATGAGTATTTTTGGCATTTTAATCAAATATCAGCTGGCTATAGCTACCTGGACTTACATCTGAGTCCTTTATTCTGTTCTGTTGATCTACATGTCTGTTTTGTGCCAGTACCATGCTGTTTTTGTTACTATGGCTCTGTAGTATAGGTTAAAATCAGATAAAGAGATATCGCCAATCTTATTATTATTATTATTATTATTATTATTATTATTATTATTTAGATATTTGAGTTTCTTTGTGATTCATAATGAATTTTTGGGTTGTTTTTTCAATTTCTGTGAAGAATGCCATTGGAATTTTGATGGGGATTGCATTAAATGTATAGATTGCCTTTGATATGATTGCCATTTTCACAATATTGATTCTTCCAATTCAGGAACAAGGGATGTTCTTCCACTTCCTAGTGTCTTCTGCAATTTCTCACTTGAGTGTTTTTAAGTTTTCTTTGTAGAGATCCTTCACTTCCTTGGTTAGGTTTATTCCAAGGTACTTTATTTTCTTTGATGCAATTGTGAATTGGAGTGATTCTCTGATTTCATCCTATGTGTGTTTGTTGTTAGCATATAGGAAGGCTACTGATTTCTGTGTATTTATTTTGTATCCTGCTAAAAGACAGTAGGTGTTTATCAGCTCTAACAGTTTGCTGGTAGACTCTTTAGGGTCCTTTAAATGTAGAATCATGTCATCTGCAAATAATGATAACTTGATCTCTTCCTTTCCAGTTTGTATCTCTTTTATGTGTGTCTGTTGCCCTATTGCTATGGTTAAGACTTCCTGTACTATATTAAATAAAAGTGGGGACAGTGGACACCCTTGTCTTGTTAGTGGAAAAGCTTCCCGCATTTCTCCTTTTAGTAATATGTTGGCTGTAGGCTTGTCATAAATAACCTGTTTTTATATTGAGATATGTTCTTATTATTCCCAGTCTATGTTGGACTCTTATCATGAAGGGATGTTGGGTTTTTTCAAATGCTTTCTCTGCATTTAATGAGATAATCATGTGACTTTTGTCCTTCAATCCATTTATATAATGTATTACATTTATAGATTTGTGTATATTGAACCATCCCTGAATCTCTGGGATAAAACCTACTTGGTCAGGGTGAATGATCTTTCTGATATATTGTTGTATTCTGTTTGCCAATATTTTGTTGAGAATTTTTGCATCTATGTTCATGAGGGAGACTTTCTGTAATTTTCTTTTTTTTTTTTTTTTTTTGTTCTATCTTTGCCTGTTTTTTTGTATCAGGGTGATGCTGGCTTCATAGAAGGAGTTGGTAGAATTCCTTCTTTTTCTCTTTTATGGAAAAGCTTAAGAAGCCATGGTGTTAGTTTTTACCTGAAGGTCTGGTAAATTCAGCACTGAGTCCCTCTGGGCCTGGGCTTTTTTCAGTTGGGAAATTTTTGATAACTGCTTGGATCTCCATGCTTATTGTAGTTCTATTTAAGTGAGTAATCTCATCTTAATTTAACTTAGGTAGGTCATATAAATCAAGGAAATCATCCATTTCTTTCAGAGTTTCATACTTTGAGGAGTATATGCTTTTATTATAGTATGTCCCTGTGATTTTATGAATTTCTCTGGCATCTGTTGTGATGTTACCTTTTTCATCTCTATTTTTATAAATTGTGTTTCTTCTCTCTTTCTTTTGGTCAGATTTGCTAAGGGTTTATCAATCTTGTTTATCCTTTCAAAGAACCAACTCTGTGTCATTGATTCTTTGGATTGTTTATTTGGTTCCTATTTCATTAATATCTGCCCTAATCTTTGTTATTTCTTCCTCTCTACTGACTTTTGGTTTTCCTTGTTTTTCTTTTCCCAAGGCTTTAAGGTGAAGCATTAGGTTATTTACTTGCCACATTCTAATTTCTTAATATAGGCACTTAAAGCTATAAATTTACCTGTTAGGACTGCCTTCATTGTGTCCCAGAGATTTTGTTATGTTGTGTTCTCATCATTGGACTATATAAATTTTTTAATTTACTTCTTGATTTCTTCATTGACCCACTCATCATTTAGTAGTGTGGTTTTTAACTTCCATGATTTTGTGTATGCTCTATAGCTTTTCTTGTTATTGATTTGTAGTTTGATTCCATTGTGGTCAGATAGAATGCAAGGAATTATTTCAATTTTCCTATATTTGTTAAGATTTGCTTTCTGTCCTAATATATGGTCTATTTTAGAGAATCTTCCATGTGCTGCTGAAAAGAATGTATATTCTGCTGTATTTGGGTGAAATGTCCTATATATAGCTGTTAGGTCCATTTCATCTATGACCTTATTTAGTCCAGATGCCTCTTTGTTTATTTTTTGCCAGGATGACCTGTTAATTGGTGAGAGTGGGGTGTTGATGTCACCCACTACCACTGTGTTTGGTATTATCTGTGATCTTAGTTCTAATAGTGTTTGTTGGATAATTTGGGAGGCCCCCATGTTCGATGCCTATATGTTTAGGATTGTAATGTTCTCCTGTTGTAGAGTGCCTTCAATCAATATAAAATGGCCTTCTTATCTTTGTTAACTAATGTTGGACTGAAGTCTACCTTGTCAGGTATTAGGATAGTAACCACTGCTTGGTTTTTAGGCCCATTTGCTTGAAACACAATTTTCCAACCTTTGTGTCCATCCTTTGTAGAAAGTGGGTTTGTTGGAGGCAACAGATTGAAGGATCCTGCTTTCTAACCCAGGCTGTAAACCTATGTCTTTTTGTTGGGGCATTGAGGCCATTGATATTAAGCGATATTATTGAAAGTTTTGTATTCATTTTTGCCATTTTTTTTTAGTTCTTCTGGTTTTACCTTTGTTCTCTTGTTCTAACTAGTATTTGAGTATTGTTTCTTTTTTCCCAGTTCCTTATATGTGTGCTTTTCTTTTTCTTCAGTATGGAGGATTCTTTCAAGTATTTTCTGTAGATATTGTTTTGTCTTCAAATAGTTCTTTAGTCTGCTTTGTTATGGAATGTCCTTATTTCTCCATCTATTTGAATGAATAGTTTTGCAGGACAAACTAACTTTGATTGACAGTTGTTACTTTTCAGAACTTGGAATACATCACTCCAAGCCCTACTGGCTTTTAAAGTTTGTGTTGAGTAATCTGCTATAATCCTGATAGGCTTGCCTTTGTAGGTAACTTGATTTTTCTCTCTGACTGCATTCAATATTTTTCGTTGGTTTGTATGTTTGGTAGTTTGATTATAATATGGCAAGGAGAGGTTCTTTCCAGATTTTGTCTGGCTGATGTTCTAAAGGATTCCCCTATCTGCAGTGGTACCTCTTTCCCAATTTGGAGGACGTTTTATTTTACGATTATGTTGAAGATGCCTACTATGCCTTTGGAGTGAAATTCTTCTCCTTCTACTATGTCCTGAATTCTTATGTTTGATCTTTGCATAGTGTCCCAAATATCTTGAAATTCCCACTCATACTTTTCTATTAGTTTGTCTTTCTCTTTGTTGGACTGTATTAGATCTGCCACCTGCTCTTCCAGCTTAGATATTCTGTCCTCTCCTTCATCCATTCTACTGGTGAGATTTTCTATGTAGTTTTTTATTTCATTAACTGTGTTCTTTATTGCTAGTAATTCTAACTGGTTTTTCTTTATTATTTCTATTTACTTATTTATGTGTAGTATTGACCTCTTTATTTCATTAAATTGGCTTCCTGTGTCTTCTTTGCTTCCTTTGATTTCTTCTTTGAGTTCTTTGAACATATTTATTTTTTTTTAATTTTTTTATTCTTTTTTATTTATTTATTTGAGAGCGACAGACACAGAAAGACAGATAGAGGGAGCGCGAGAGAGAATGGGCGCGCCAGGGCTTCCAGCCACTGCAAACGAACTCCAGACGCGTGCACCCCCTTGTGCATCTGGCTAACGTGGGACCTGGGGAACCGAGCCTCGAACCGGGGTCCTTAGGCTTCACAGGCGAGCACTTAACTGCTAAGCCAATTCTCCAGCCCTCTTTGAACATATTTATAATCAGTCTTTTGAAATATTTCTCAGGCAGTTCCTCTAACTTATTCTTAATGGAGGTAATTTCTGATATATTAATACTTTTTGGTGGATTTATATTGTCTTCATTTTTGGTATTTCTTGTGTTATAATGTATATATTTTTGCAGCCTGGATTATTTAATGATTGGATTTTCTAGTTAGGTGGATATTATGAGATGTATCAATCAATCTTATGTTATATATCTTCAGGGTAAGAGCTTAAGGCGCTAGGTGTGGCTTTCAAGACTCTCAGAATATCTACAAACATGACCCTAGGAGTTGGGTTTGACTACTATGAAAGTATTCAAGTAGACTAAGTCGAACCAAATACCGATAGTTTCTAAAATTTAACTAAATAATGTACACTTTCAATAAAAAACAGCATAAAGTATTTATCCAAGATTAGGTACTATGACAAACAGATCCTCTGTCTGTCCCTTAGGCTGAGTATATCACCCACCCTCTTAAGCCTGACAACAAGGAGGTTAAGATTTCTGGTCTGTAGAGGCTTCCAAATGAGCTTGTGACCAGGTGAGACCCTTACCTAATGTATAACAGAAGTGGAAACAAAGCCACTATAAATCAAGAAGCAACAAATAACAAGCCCAAAATACAGCTTATTTAAGAATGGCAAATCTGACCATCCATAATATTTAACATATAATTTACCTTGATATGGAAGGTACTATTATCACTTCTGGTTCAGGTCTATATACCAGGTTTGTTAGGTGGATACTGACCTGGTATAATCCCAGTTACCTTTTTGGATTTTGGTTTCAGTTAGCTGCACTCCTGCTTGGGTCCCTCTTTTGTGAACTGTCAGTTCAAGTAGGCGTGGCTGGGTCCCCGGACTGTTGCTCTTTTCATGGGAGTTCGGCACTGGCATTGGGGAAGGGAGGCTGCTCTAGTTTGCTTACTGTTCCATGTGTTCTTCTACCTTATGATCTGCTCCTCCGTTGTTCACTACTGTTCTCCATGTGTCTTGAGTTTGCCAAGAACTCTGGTGTAAGTGGAAAATCTCCTCACCTGGCTTTTCCTGCTGCTCAAGCCAAGCCTGGCAGCTGGCTGGCACGCTGCTCCCACAGGCTCATGCGTGGACCTGCCAGAGCCACTTCTGCTGGCCTATGCGGGCTCTGGATGCTCTGGAGCTCTCCTCCTTCTCTGCTGCTGTTTCAATTCCCCATACACCTCACTTTTTAGTAATAGTGTGTATTTTGCTGTTTTTGTTTTTTTTTTTTTGGGGGGGGTCTTTTTCCCTTCTAGGCTGCTTTGTTGTGGTTCCTATGCCACCATCTTAACTGGAAGTCTCAAGTTCTGATATTCTTGATGCTTCCTGGAGTTCATTTTTGCAATTGATTAAGTCTTCACTAAGCTTAATCAACAAATTGTTGAGATTTTCCATTTCTTGATTTATTACCTTCAATTTATTCATATTTCTTTGGAGGGTCTAATGTTTTATTTTCTTTCTTTCTTTCTTTCTTTCTTTCTTTCTTTCTTTCTTCCTTTCTTTCTTTTTTTGTTTAACATTTTCTTAAGCAAGTTAAGCCTACTGTCAAAAGCTGAACACTCTGGGAGACAATATTATTCAATTTCATATATATGAATATTGGTTCTTTGATAGTTTCCTTCTATTTCAATGACTTTTTTGGATCAGTGTCTCATTGGCTGTTGTGTTTTCATTTTGGGAATGAATTTCTGTTGATTTTTTTCTATGATTTTATTGGAGACTTCGTTGTAGGACTAGACGTAATTTGCAGATATCTATGTTTTCTAACTTTCATTCGCTTTATGTGTGTGTGTGTGTGTGTGTGTGTGTGTGTGTGTGTTGTTATCTACCCATTTTAGGAAGACTCTTCATTTTATTGAGAAGGAAGCAAGTTTCTGTCTTTGGCCCAGGCACACACTCACTCAGGTTAGCAGAGATGTTGCTACTCAGAGGTCAGTTAGGATACCAGAGCAAAAGGCCTGACTCCATGGCTCACATAGGGACCAGGCCTCCCCAAGCAAGTCGCAATGGGACATACCAGGACTAGAGAGCTATGAGGAGCAAGGTAACAGGGATCTGGCCTAGTTTTTACTGTGCCCTCTAGCACACAGACAAGGACAGAGAGACCAGATCAGGTAGATAGGATCCTGTAGGAAACAGGGGTCTGGTCTACTCACTTCTGACTGTGGGCTTGCTGCCAATACACTGTGCATGTAAAGAATTCAGACTGGGGAGTCGGGAGTGGCCTGGAAAGAGGGGTCTGGCCTGTTCATTCCAGACCTCTGTGCCCACCCACACACTGTCTAAGCAGGCAACCCAGAAGGGGGGAGGTGGGAGAAGCCTGGAATCAGAGGTGTGGACTACTTATGTTTTGACCAGCATGCCACCTACAAGATGTCTCAGCAAGCGACTGAGAAGAAGAGAGATGGAAGAAGTGCAGAAACAGGGATCTGGCTTACTCACTCCAGACTGGAGTGCCTACCCACACATTGACCATGAAGGCAACCCAGAAAGGGGGAGAGAGCAGGATCCCAGAAGTAGGGGTCTGGCCTATTCACTCCAGACCTTCATACCCACCCACTCAACCCTTACTTTTTAAATTAAATATCAACTTGCATAACTGCTAGCAATTCAGGTTTAATCATATGTCATTCTATTACTTAGAAAATTACCAAAGCAAGCTATGTAATTTTACATGGGGTAAGAATGTATGTGAATTATATAATTTTTGACATCTTTGTTTCATTTATTATATGTTAATGGTGAAGCATCCATAAAATTCTAAATTATTGTCAAATGTTTGAAATATGGTAACTTATTGATAATAAACTGTGGCTTTGATGCATGAGACTTAAGATAGTTCAGTTTACCTGGACTGAGAAATTCAGAAGTACTTCATTCAACTAGAAAAGGAAGTGGGAATATTTTGAGGAAAATAAAGGATTAAGAATGTATTCTTAAGCTGGTTGTGGTGGCACATAACTTTAATCCCAGTACTCAGGAGGCAGAGCTGGAGGATCACCATGAGGTTGAGATCACTCTGAGACTTCATAGTGAATTCCAGGTCAACCTTAACTACTGTGAGAATAAAACAAACAAAATGAACAATGTATGTGTTTGTATGAAAAATAAAATTTATGTGTGAATCAAATTAAGTTACTTAACACATCAACACAGATCAATGATTCTTTGACTTGGCAGTGCATCACATTTTTTTTCCTTTGAGTAAAAAGTAACTTACTATCAAAAATTACTGAACATCATTATATATGCCATGGAATCTTTTCTCATCATGTTAAAAAATAAACACTATTTTAATAAATAATAACATGAATATTTACAGCAAACCTACAGAAAAAGACAAAAGGGAATTGATGCAATGATAGGTGGGTTTTTTTTTTTAATTTTTTTTATTTATTTATTTGAGAGCGACAGACACAGAGAGAAAGACAAATAGAGGGAGAGAGAGAGAATGGGCATGCCAGGGCTTCCAGCCTCTGCAAACGAACTCCAGACGCGTGCGCCCCCTTGTGCATCTGGCTAACGTGGGACCTGGGGAACCGAGCCTCGAACCGGGGTCCTTAGGCTTCACAGGCAAGCGCTTAACCACTAAGCCATCTCTCCAGCCCAATAGGTGGGTTTTTAAACTCATATTTTAAACACAGTAAAATATTTAAAATTAAAGATGTCATTAAATACTATCTAAAATTACAAGATCATATGCACTTTGTATCATAAATTCTTATAGCACTTGTACTTATTTGGTCACTTATTCTAAGACTATAGTCAATAAATGTTATCTACATAAAAAGCTACATGATGGATACTGGCACATGAAAACAGCAATTTAAAAATAAGCACAATTAAATCTATAAAAACCAGATCAGTGTCCCCTCAGGCTTCGGAGGGATTCAGAATGAGAGCTAGAATCAAATGTAGAAAGCTTACTGATTGGGAGAAAGGACAGAGGCACTTGAGAAGAGTCAAGTGTGGGCAACAGGAGGGAAGCAGTTAAGAGCCTCTGCTGCACTGATTTGGGCCTTTTAGTGTTCCCCTGTTAAAAGAGGTGATCAATAACTCAGGATGAGTGATGGGTAAAATGTAATGTTCTATTCATTTTCTTATGGGAAGGTTTTTTTTAATAGAATTATAATTTATGTTTCCTGGATAGGTTTGCAAATGAAATCATAATGTGAATTGTAAATGTCCTGGGTAGGCTGACATATGAATGAAAATTGTTATTAAGACAAAGTCATGGGTCAAAATTTCAAACAAAGTGATTTTGCTATTCATAGATATGTACACAGGTCAAGCTGTTTTCATTTTGTGTATGCTTTGCTAGTCATTTTACTACTTATGTTTTTAGGAGAGGGGAACAACTTCCATGACATTTGTGTGCATGGCAGTCTCAATTCACCTCTGTTACTGTTACTGACAAAGTCTGCAAGAGAATGAAGTCAGGTCAAGGTAGGTGAGGATGAGGGATTACTTTTCATCTTTCTGCTCATATAAATTTTTTCTATCATACCCAAAGAGTTTCATAGAGATTATATTCAATTAAACATCATTTTGTACAATAAAATGGCCTCAAAATATATGAGCCATGATTCTGGTAATTTAATCTTACCAGCAGAATTCATAATCTACTTTTTTTTATTGAAAAGATTAAAATACAATAAGGTATTTTGGTAGGGATTATATCCATATAACTTTCAATTCATCTTTTACTATGTCAGATTTATGCTAAGCTTTATCATAAGTATTTATTGGCTCAGAATTTCTTATGGTTTCTAGCCTCCAGTGGTGGTTATAGAACATACCTTTGTGGATGGGAAGGAAGTAATGCTAATAATCACGTCAATATGAATCTTTTTGTCAATCTTGCTGGAACCTGCTATCACTAAGCTGGAAAAATGGTTACTTGAATGAATTTGCTAAGTCTTAATTAATTTTATGTAGAATGGCACTGATTATTTTAGAAATCAATAGGAAATTCTTAGAGGCTGGAAAGATTGCTTAGTGGTTATGGTTCTTGCCTACAAAGCCTAATGACTGAAGTTTGATTAATCAGTACCCACATAAAGCTAAGAGCCTAAAGTGGCCCATTCATTCTGAGTTCATTTCTTGGAGGCCCTGGTGTGATTGTTCTCTCTGTCTGCCACTCCTCTCTATATCTCTCTGCTTGCAAATAAAAATAAGTATATTTTTTAAATTATGAAATTTTTAAAGCATTTGTGTCCTAATTCATATATAAAAACTATTCCACATATCATGGCTATTATTTCTTCTTTTTGAGACATGTTTCTCTGCATTTTTCCAAATGTACATCTATGTTTCTGGTTAAAGACCAAGTGAAAGCTAGCAGCAAACTCAGGGTGAGGGAGAAAGAGAGTTAAAGAGATTTTTAAAAAATATTTTATTTATTTATGAGAGAGAGAGAGGTAAAGAGGCAAGTAAAGAGAGAGAGAGAGGGAGGGAGAGCAAGAGAGAGAATGGATGTATCAGGGCCTCCAGCCACTGCAAATGAACTCTAAACATATGTGCCACCTTGTGCATCTGGCTTATGTGGGTACTAGGGAATTGAACCAGGGTCCTTAGGCTTTATAGGCAAGTGCCTTACCCATTAAGCCATCTCTCCAGCTCAAGAGATTCTTATAGCATTTATTCATATGGTTCAAAATATTGGATTTTAATTGTAATTATTAAAATCTGTATCCTATCTTTCAAAATTTCTCTTTTGAAATTCCTTTCTTGAAAAGCTAGCAATTAATTATGATTTTGCATAGAAGCAGAGTAGTCCATAGGCACTAATACAGTATTCTGAAAATATTCTGTTCTTTTCACTAATGTATTTGTTTTGGAAATCTGGGTAATTGAAAGTAATAAAGTAATAAATTCCATTCACATGCCTCACTGAATTGGCTAATTTGAGCTTGGTCCTAATATCAGATATATGGGTGTATACATGGGTGTATAACAAGGTGCTTTCGTATGTATACTAATGTGTCAGGAAAATAAGCAAAGACAAAATGCTGGCATAGCATCTAGAAGCTTATATAGTACTTTTTATTTTTTCTTGCCTGAAGACTTAGCAGTACCTCTGACTTATAAATAATAGTTTTAGTGGTCCAGTTTTGATATGCCCCAGAAAACTGGCTTTTACTTCAAAATCCTAAATAGTGCTGGACTATAAATAATTTTTTTTAGAATTTGTCAAATGCATTGGCAGGAAAGAAGGGCCCTGACTTCCTAATAGTTTAAGATGTGGAGTGCTTAGCGCTTCTTTTCCACTTATGTGAATGTCCTTGCTAACATTAGACAGAATGCATATAAAAGCTTGACTGGTTTACACTTCCTATCAGGGTAGAGTGATGGTGTTGGGATTTCTATCCCTGCTTCACACAGCTAGAAAACTGGGAAAGTCATGTGGGGAAAAAATGTAGACCTTGAACAACAAACAGCTCAGGACTGTATTGAGCCTTGCCTCAGAGCTCCAAGTGTCACATTACACATGCAGGAGGTCGGTCTGAGAGTCCCAAACAGCTTAACAACCTTCCTGAATTGAAGGGATTTTAATTAGCAGACACTTAGTGGCTATGATCAACCAGACACTATTCCATGCTGGACAAAACTACACAAGATTTCCCTTTAGTCAGCTGTGTACTATGCCATGTGTATGTCAGATAAGACTTCCCCAGGCTGTGCACAGATATTTTCTTAACCAACTAGAAAGATTCTGATGCATCACCCAGGGCATTGATGTTGAGGAGGTCAAACTTCAGTAGTACCACTTAGTTACCATATATTAATGACTACTCTATATTTCACTGGAAGCTCCAACACAAGCACATGAAGAAAGGATGGGTAAACTTCTCAAAGGGCCACAGGGTAAATTTTAAATTATCAAGGAAAGAAATTAAGGAATACACTAGAAAATGGGAAGGTCTTGCAAACTCCTGTATTGGAAGAATCAGTATCATGCAAACAGCCATCCTACTAAAGCAATCAATAGATTCAATGTAATTCCAATAGAAATGTCAAACCTCTATGCTTGCAAGTAAATAAATAAAAATATAAAAGATAAAAATTTTTAAAAAATAATAAAATTTATGGGCAAAATTGTCCTAAGCAAAAAGAACTCTGGGGCTGGAGAGATGGCTTAGCAGTTAAGTGCTTGCCTGTTTAGCCTAAGGACCCCGGTTCAAGGCTGGATTCCCCAGGACCCATGTAAGCCAGATGCACAAGGGGGCGCATGCATGTGGACTTCCTTTGAAGTGGCTGGAGCCCTGGCGCGCCCATTCTCTCTCCCTCACTTTCTCTCTCTGTCTCTTTCTGTGTGTCTTTGACTCTCAAATAAATAAATAAAAATAAACCAAAAAAAATTTAAAAAAAGGAACTCTGCTGGATTTTCAAATAGAACTACTACATGGCCCAACTCTAAACACTTTGGGAATATTCTATATGCTCTACACTTTATTATATAGATACTTGCTCATCCATGTTTATTGTTGCTCTATTAACAATAGTTAGGGAATGAAATTAGCCTAGATGTGCATTGACTAATGAATATCAGATAATGGAGATATGGTACATTTACACAATGGAGTTTTATTCAGCTGTTAAAAAAATGAAATTTTAAATTGTTTAGGAAAATGGAAGGATCAGGAAAAGATTACATTAAGTGAGATACCAAAGGCACAGCAAGACAAAAGGCACATGTGCTCTCTCATATGTAAATCACTATTTACTTTTCTATTGCATAAATAAATATGTTGCCTGGAAAGATTGTCCAGTGGTTAAGGCACTTGCCTGCAAAGTCTACCAACCCAGGCTCATCCATGTTCTGAACTGAATGGTTATTTGACCAGCACCAGCATAATACATCAGTTTTCCCCTTAATTCTGATGTGTTTGGAGGAAGGATCCTTTGGGAGGAAACTAACATTGGATTAGGTATGAGTGAGGAAGGAGCCCAATAATGGGTTTATTGCCCTTATGAGGAGATTAATGGTCCTGTGCTTTCTCTTGTTAAAGGAATATACAGGGAGAAGGCAGATGTCTATACAAGAAAGTTTTCCATCCGTTTCCGGTTCTGATGGACCCTTCGGCCGTAAGGATGATCGGGGACATCCTTGTTCCGAACGCTCCTGATGAACGCCGGGGCTGTGCTCAACTTTAAACTGAAAAAGAAAGACACGCAGGGTTTTGGGGAGGAGTCAAGGGAACCCAGCTCAGGTGACAATACCCGGAGTTCTTACTGATTTTCATCGCCCTGTGGAACGTCTTCATGTTCTGCATGATCGTGCTGTTTGGCTCTTCCACACATGGAAGCCAGAACTCACCTTTCCAGATGTTAAGGCTCCACTTCTCCAATCCTGATGATTTCAGGAACGTTTATGACCAGAAAACCAGGAACCTTCCTGGAAAACCTGAGCTCGTGGTGGGCTGAAAACTTCACCAAGATGTTCTGGTTTCCTGCCACACCACTGTGTTCAGAGATGGTGCGGCTTCACTCTAGGAACTGGAACGTCTGTACATTGGGTTTCAGAATGTTTTCTGTAAGAGGCTGTGAAAACTGACATGCCCTAGAAAAAATGAATATATACAGATTGTTCCATTGTATTGGTATCCCCTACTCCCAGCTTTCACAAGAATCTGTTTTTAGATTTTTCATGGTGGAATTCCGATAACTCTTTTTGCTTAGCACATATAGACTAACTTTGAACTTTTAATCATCCTCCAAAGCTCATTTATATCTGGGGGTCAGCACCTCAGGGCTAGTTTGGAACCGTTTGGGGCCAATCTTGGGAGCCGTGTTTTCAAATTTTTCATTTGCCTGACACAGTTCACTCAGCCACTTGTCGACTTGTCTGCTGTCCTAGGGACACCTATCTTCCTGTTTAGACACTAAGCTTGGTAAGGGCAGAACTGAACTGCTGAGGTGTGAGAGCTCTGGGCAGAGGACCTGGGGGAGTTGGCAGGGGTGGGTAGGGTGTTAGGAAGTAGTGTGCTTTGTTTTCAAACCCTTTGTTAAATGAAATGACTGTGCTTTAAAAAAAAAACAAAAAAGAAAGTTTTCCAAGAACCAAGTCATGGTGGCTCCCTGATTTGGAGCTCCATTCTTCAGAGCTTTTAGGAAATGTTTCTTCTGTTTTAAATACATAGTCTGTGACGTTCTGTTACAACGGTTTGAAGTGAAAAATACATTGTTTTTCTTTATCAGTATTAAAATGAACATGACTTTATTCTATTGACTGTAACTTTAATCCATGAACTCATGGATAATTCTAAATTTCTACTTGCAAATAAGTATAACTCCATAGCAGCAGTGAGAAACCTTGCTCCACCTCATTATATCTGAGCTTATTGGCTAAATCTCATCTTGATATACATGTACAATGATTTAAAACTTTTTATACCTTACATCCAAGGGAAGTACTTGAACAACTATTATTAAGCTCCGAGATAGCATTTTTCAGTAACTTATTTTACTTAATAACAAAAACTCAAAATTCATCTATCATTTAGATAGCCTATTATTTTCATTTGGCAAATTATATTACATTACATACTTGTTACATAATTTATCTACTTATTAAAGAATATCATTTTGCTTTCAGTTCTTTGTCATTTTTTAAACAAAACTATAAACATCTACATGTGGATTTTAGGATGGACGTAAATTGTAGAAACAGTTTGTTAAATGTCTAAGAATTTTATTACTGAGTAGAAGCTTGTATTTAATTTTATATGAAACTGTAAGCTACGTTACCAAATACAACGTTGCATCTCAGTCTACTTGACACTCTTGTACATATTTGGTATTATATTTTTTAGTGTATAGTAATATTTCTTTCTTTTTTTTTTTTATTTTTGAGGCAATGTTTTCCACTAGCTCAGACTAAACAAGAACTCACTCTGTAGCTCAGACTGACATTGGAAAAAAATTCAAAAACAAAAACAAAAACAAAAACAACCCGCCGCCCCGCAATCTTCCTACCTCATCCCCCCTAATTGCATGGGCTGGGATTAAAATGTGAGGCAATAACACGTAGTTTGTTTTGGTTTGTTTTTATTTCCAGTTTCCTAAGGACAAGTGATAGTCCTTTTTATGTGTTTAGTTGTAGTTTGTATATTTTCTTTCTTAACATGCTAACTTGGATTTTTAAAAATATTTTCATTTATTTATTTGCATGCAGAGAGAGATAAACAGAAGAGAAAGAGGGGGGTTTGTGTATATGGGAACACCAGGGCCTCCAACCACTGTGAGGAATTCTAGATGCATGTGCCACTGTGCACCTGGATTAATGTGGGTACTGGGGAATCAAACCCTGGTCATTAGGATTTGTAGACAAATATCTTAACTGCTGAGCCATCTCTAAAACTGTAATTTGAAGTTTTTATTACATATTTTTATTTGGGATGATTTTTAAAAAAAAATCTTTCTGTTGATTCAATTGTTTTTCTCTTTTTATTTTTTTTTTATTTTTATTAGCATTTTCCATGATTATAAAAAAAAAATCCCATGGTAATTCCCTCCCTCCCCCCCCCACTTTCCCATTTGAAATTCCATTCTCCATCATATTACCTCCCCATTACAATCATTGTAATTACATATATACAATATCAACCTATTAAGTACCCTCCTCCCTTCCTTTCTCAACCCTTTATGTCTCCTTTTTAACTTACTGGCCTCTGCTGCTAAGTATTTTCATTCTCAGGCAGAAGCCCAATCATCTGTAGCTAGGATCCACATATGAGAGAGAACATGTGGTGCTTGGCTTTCTGGGCCTGGGTTACCTCACTTAGTATAATCCTTTCCAGATCCATCCATTTTTCTGCAAATTTCATAACTTCATTTTTCTTTACTGCTGAGTAGAACTCCATTGTCTAAATGTGCCACATCTTCATTATCCACTCATCAGTTGAGGGACATTTAGGCTGGTTCCATTTTCAAGCTATTATAAATTGAGCAGCAATAAAAATGGTTGAGCATGTACTTCTAAGGAAATGAGATGAGTCTTTTGGATATATGCCTAGGAGTGCTATAGCTGGGTCACATGGTAGATCAATCTTTAGCTGTTTTAGGAACCTCCACACTGATTTCCACAATGGCTGGACCAGATTGCATTCCCACCAGCAGTGTAGAAGGGTTCCTCTTTTTCCACATCCTCACCAACATTTATGATCATTTGTTTTCATGATGGTGGCCAATCTGACAGGAATGAGATGGTATCTAAATGTAGGGTTTTTTTTTGTTTTTTTTTTTAATTTTTATTAACATTTTCCATGATTATAAAATATATCCCATGGTAATTCCCTCCCTCCCCACCCCCACACTTTCCCGTTTGAAATTCCATTCTCAATCATATTACCTCCCCATTACAATCATTGTAATTACATATATACAATATCAACATATTAAGTATCCTCCTCCCTTCCTTTCTCCACCCTTTATGTCTCCTTTTCAACTTACTGGCCTCTGCTACTAAGTATTTTCATTCTCACACAGAAGCCCAGTCATCTGTAGCTAGGATCCCCATATGAGAGAGAACATGTGGCGCTTGGCTTTCTGGGCCTGGGTTACCTGACTTAGTATAATACTTTCCAGGTCCATCCATTTTTCTGCAAATTTCATAACTTCATTTTTCTTTACCGCTGAGTAGAACTCCATTGTATAAATGTACCACATCTTCATTATCCACTCATCTGTTGAGGGACATCTAGGCTGGTTCCATTTCCCAGCTATTATAAATTGAGCAGCAATAAACATGGTTGAGCATGTACTTCTAAGGAAATGAGATGAGTCCTTTGGATATATGCCTAGGAGTGCTATAGCTGGGTCATATGGTAGATCAATCTCTAGCTGCTTTAGGAACCTCCACACTGTTTTCCACAATGGCTGGACTAGATTGCATTCCTACCAGCAGTGCAGAAGGGTTCCTTTTTTTCCACATCCCCGCCAACATTTACGATCATTTGTTTTCATGATGATGGCCAATCTGACAGGAGTGAGATGGAATCTCAATGTAGTTTTAATCTGCATTTCCCTGATGACTAGTGACGTAGAACATTTTTTTAGGTGCTTATATGCCATTCGTATTTCTTCCTTTGAGAACTCTCTATTTAGCTCCTTAGAACATTTTTTGATTGGCTTGTTTGATTCCTTATTGGTTAACTTTTTGAGTTCTTTGTATATCCTAGATATTAATCCTCTATCAGATATATAGCTGGCGAAGATTTTTTCCCATTCTGTAGGTTGCCTCTTTGCTTTTTTCACTGTGTCCTTTGCGGTGCAAAATCTTTGTAATTTCATTAGGTCCCAGTGGTTAATCTGTGGTTTTATTGCCTGAGCAATTGGGGTTGTATTCAGAAAGTCTTTGCCAAGACCAATATGTTGAAGGGTTTCCCCTACTTTTTCCTCTAGCAGTTTCAAAGTTTCCGGTCTGATGTTAAGGTCTTTAATCCATTTGGACTTAATTCTTGTGCATGGCGAGAGAGAAGAATCTATTTTCATCCTTCTGCAGATATTTATCCAGTTTTCAAAACACCATTTGCTGAAGAGGCTGTCTCTTCTCCAATGAGTATTTTTGGCATTTTTATCGAATATCAGGTGGCTATAGCTACTTGGGCTTACATCTGGGTCCTCTATTCTGTTCCACTGATCTACATGTCTGTTTTTGTGCCAGTACCATGCTGTTTTTGTTACTATGGCTCTGTAGTATAGGTTAAAATCAGGTATGGTGATACCACCAGCCTCTTTTTTGTTGCTCAGTATTATTTTAGATATTCGAGGTTTTTTGTGATTCCAAATGAATTTTTGGATTGTTTTTTCTATTTCCATGAAGAAAGCCTTTGGAATTTTGATAGGGATTGCATTAAATGTGTAGATTGCTTTAGGTAAGATTGCCATTTTCACGATATTGATTCTTCCAAGCCAGGAACAACGGATGTTTCTCCACTTTCTAGTGTCTTCTGCAATTTCTCGCTTGAGTGTTTTAAAGTTCTCATTGTATAGATTCTTTACTTCCTTGGTTAGGTTTATTCCAAGGTATTTTATTTTTTTTTGATGCAATTGTGAATGGGAGTGATTCTCTGATTTCATCCTCTGTGTGTTTGTTGTTAGCATATACGAAGGCTACTGATTTCTGTGTATTTATTTTGTATCCTGCTACATTGCTGTAGGTTTTGATCAGCTCTAACAGCTTGCTAGTAGAGTCTTTAGGGTCCTTTATGTATAGAATCATGTCATCTGCAAATAATGATAACTTTATTTCTACCTTTCCAATTTGTATCCCTTTTATGTGTGTCTCTTGCCTTATTGCTATGGCTAAGACTTCCAAAACTATATTAAATAGAAGTGGAGATAGTGGACACCCTTGTCTTGTTCCTGATTTTAGTGGAAAAGCTTCCAGTTTTTCCCCATTTAGTAATATGTTGGCTGTAGGCTTGTCATAAATAGCCTTTATTATATTGAGATATATTCCTTCTATTCCCAGTCTCTGTAGGACTTTTATCATGAAGGGATGTTGGATTTTGTCAAATGCTTTCTCTGCATCTAATGAGATGATCATGTGATTTTTGTCCTTCAACCCATTTATGTAATGTATTACATTTATAGATTTGCGTATGTTGAACCATCCCTGCATCTCTGGGATAAAGCCTACTTGGTCAGGGTGAATGATCTTTTTGATATACTCTTGTATTCTGTTTGCCAATATTTTGTTGAGAATTTTTGCATCTATGTTCATGAGGGAGATTGGTCTGTAATTTTCTTTTTTTGTTCTATCTTTGCCTGGTTTTGGTATCAGGGTGATGCTGGCCTCATAGAAGGAGTTTGGTAGGATTCCTTCTTTTTCTATTTCCTGGAAAAGCTTAAGAAGCAATGGTATTAGCTCTTCCTTAAAAGTCTGGTAAAATTCAGCAGTGAATCCATCCGGGCCTGGGCTTTTTTAGGTTGGGAGATTATTGATAACTGCTCGGATCTCCATGTTTGTTATAGGTCTATTTAAGTGATTAATCTCATTTTGATTTAATTTAGGTAGGTCATATAGATCAAGGAAATCATCCATTTCTTTCAGATTTTCATACTTTGTGGAGTATATGCTTTTATAGTATGTCCCTAAAATTTTTTGAATTTCTCTGGAATCTGTTGTGATGTTACCTTGTTCATCTCTGATTTTATTAATTTGTGTCTCTTCTCTCTTTCTTTTGGTCAGATTTGCTAAGGGTTTATCAATCTTGTTTATCCTTTCAAAGAACCAACTCTTTGTTTCATTAATTCTTTGGATTGTTTTTTTTGTTTCTATTTCATTAATTTCTGCCCTAATCTTTATTATTTCTTCCCGTCTACTACTTTTTGGTTTGCCTTGTTCTTCTTTTTCCAAGGCTTTAAGGCGAAGCATTAGGTCGTTTACTTGCGACCTTTCTAATTTCTTAATATAGGCACTTAAGGCTATAAATTTACCTCTTAGAACTGCCTTCATGTGTCCCAGAGATTTTGGTATGTTGTGTTCTCATTATCATTTGACTCTATAAATTTTTTGATTTCCTTTTTGATTTCTTCATTGACCCACTCATCATTTAGTAGTGTATTGTTTAGTTTCCATGATTTTGTGTATGCTCTATAGCCTTTCTTGCTACTGATTTGTAGTTTAATTCCATTGTGGTCAGATAGAATGCAAGGAATTATTTCAATTTTCCTGAATTTGTTAAGATTTGCTTTGTGTCCTAATATATGGTCTATTTTAGAGAATGTTCCATGTGCTGCTGAAAAGAATGTATATTCTGTAGCCTTTGGATGAAATGTCCTGTATATATCTGTTAGGTCCATTCCTTCTATGACCTCATTTAGTCCAGATGCCTCTCTGTTTATTCTTTCCCTGGATGACCTGTCAATTGATGAGAGTGGGGTGTTAAAGTCACCCACCACCACTGTGTTTGGTGTTATCTGTGACCTTAGTTCTAATAGTGTTTGTTTGACAAATTTGGGAGCCCCCATGTTAGGTGCATATATGTTTAGGATTGTAATGTCCTCCTGTTGGAGTGTGCCCTTAATCAATATAAAGTGACCTTCCTTATCTTTTTTGACTAACGTCGGACTAAAGTCTACCCTGTCTGATATTAGGATAGCAACCCCTGCTTGTTTTCTAGGCCCATTTGCTTGAAACACCGTCTTCCATCCTTTCACCCTAAGATAATGTCTATCCTTTGTAGAAAGGTGAGTTTCTTGGAGACAACAAATTGTAGGATCCTGCTTTTTACCCAGTCTGCAAATCTATGTCTTTTCGTTGGGGTATTGAGACCGTTGATATTAAGAGATATTATTGAAAGGTGTGTATTTATGTTTGCCATTTGTGTGTGTGTGTGTGTGTGTGTTACTTGTTCTACCTGTGCTCTCTTCTGTTAACTGGTATTTGAGTATAGCTGGTTTTTTCTAGGTTCCTTATAGGTGTGCTTTTCCTTTTGTTCAGCATGGAGGATTCTATCAAGTATTTTCTGTAGAGCTGGTTTAGTCTTCAGATACTACTTTAACCTGCTTTTGTCATGGAATGTCTTTATTTCTCCATCTATTTGGATGGATAACTTTGCAGGATAAAGTAACCTTGGTTGACAGTTGTTATCTTACAGAACTTGGAATATATCACTCCAAGCCCTTCTGGCTTTAAAAGTTTGTGTTGAATAATCTGCTGTAATCCTGATGGGATTGCTTTTGTAGGTAACTTGATTTTTCTCTCTACCTGCTTTCCATATTTTTTCTTTGGTTTGTGTGTTTGGAAGTTTGAGTATAATGTGGCGAGGAGAGTTTCTTTCTGGGTTTTGTCTGGCTGGGGTTCTAAAGGCTTCCTGTATCTACATTGGCACCTCTTTCCCAATTTGGGGAAAATTTTCCTCTATGATTTTGTTGAAGATGCCTACTATGCCTCTGGAGTGGAGTTCTTCTCCTTCTACTATGCCCTGAATTCTTATATTGGATCTTTTCATAGTGTCCCGAATATCTTGAAATTCCCACTCATACTTTTCTATAAGTTTGTCTTTCTGTTTGTTGGACTGCATTAGGTCTGCCACCTGATCTTCTAGCTTAGATATTGTGTCCTCTCCCTCATCCATCCTACTGGTGAGATTTTCTACAGAGTTTTTTATTTCATTAACTGTGTTCTTCATTGCTAGTAATTCTGACTGGTTTTTCTTTATTATTTCTATTTCCCTATTTATGTCTTGTATTGCCTTCTTTATTTCATTAAATTGGTGTCCTGCCTCTTCTTTGATTCCTTTGATTTCCTCTTTGATTTCCTCTTTGATTTCTTCTTTTGATTGTTTTCATGTGTTCTTTGACCTCTTTGAACATATTTATAATTATTCTTTTGAACTCTTTCTCAGGCATTTCCTCTAACTCTTTCTCACTGGAGGACATTTCTGATGCATTAATACTTTTAGGTGGATTTATATCGTCTTGCTTTTTAGTGTTTCTTGTGTTATAATGTATATATTTTTGCATCTTGGATTAAGTTAATGCTTGGATTTTCTAGCTAGCTGTGTATTCTTAGCTGTATCAATTGATTTGATGTAATATATTTTCAGGGTAGGACCTTAAGGTATTAGGTGTGGCTCTTAAGACTCTCAGAGTATCTACAAAGATGTTCTTAGGGGTTGAGTTTCCCTGCTATAGGAGTATTCAAGCAGGCTGAGTGGAATAAAATACTGGTAGATTCTAAAATTTAACTAAACACTGTACACATTCAATCAAAAACAGCCCCGAGTATGTATGCAAGAGTAGTTATTATAATGACCAGATCCTCTATCAACATAGAGGTTTAGATTTCTGGTCTGTTGAGGTATCCAAGTCAGCTTGTGACCAAGTGAGACCCTTCCCTGGTGCAATCCCAGTTACCTTGGGTGATTTTGGTCTCAGTCAAGTTGCTGCCTGAGTCGTCGGGCTGCTGTTCTGATTTCTGGAGCTGGGCACTTGCTTTTCCTACGGGGCAAAATGAGCCGCTGCTGCTGCCCCGAAGCCGCTGCTGCGGGATCTGCCGCCGCTGCCGCTCCTGGGTCCGCTGCTGTTGGGGCCACTGGTACCGGTGCTGGAGCCGCTGAAGTTGCTGCCGAACTCTGCTCCTGGTTGGGTCCTGCTGTCAGCCCAAGTTGGCGTGGCCGGGTCCCAGGCCGCTGCTGTGTTCGCTGGAGCTGGGTTCAGGTGGTGGGGGAGGGGAGGGAGCCGCAGCTGCTCTGGTTGTATCGCTGTTCCACGTGTGCTTCTACCTCGCAGTCTGCTCTTCCCTCCGGTGCTCGCTGCCGCTCTCCCCTCACGTTTCCCGAGTTGCGGAGAGCGCGGTGTGAGGGGAAAATCCCGCACCTGGCTTGTCCTGCGGCTCGAGCCGAGAGTCCGGCGGCTTTCTGCCACTCCGCGGCTGCAGCGGGTGGCCGAGCCGCCCCAGAGCCGCTGTTCCCGCCTGTGCAGGCTCTGGATGCTCTGGAACTCTTCTACTTCTCCGCTGCCGCCTCAATTTCCTATACACCTCACTTTTTAGTAAAAGTGTGTATTTTGCTGAGTTTTTTTGGTCTTTTTCCCCCCTAGGCTGCTTTGGCGTGGTACCTACTCCGCCATCTTAACCGGAAGCCTAAATGTAGTTTTAATCTGCATTTCCCTGATGACTAGTGATGTAGAACATATTTTTAGATGCTTATATGCCATTCGTATTTCTTCCCTTGAGAAGGCTCTATTTAGCTCTATAGCCCATGTTTTGATTGGCTTGTTTGATTCCTTATTATTTAACTTTTTGAGTTCTTTGTATACCTAGATATTAATCCTCTATCAGATATATAGCTGGCGAAGATTTTTTCCCATTCTGTAGGTTGCCTCTTTGCTTTTTTCACTGTGTCCTTTGCAGAGCAAAATCTTTGTAATTGCATGAGGTCCCAGTGATTAATCTGTGGTTTTATTGCCTGAGCAATTGGGGCTGTATTCAGAAAGTCTTTGCCAAGACCAACATGTTGAAGGGATTCCCCTAATTTTTCCTCTAGCAATTTCAGAGTTTCCGGTCTGATGTTAAGGTCTTTAATCCATTTGGATTTAATTCTTGTGCATGGAGAGAGAGAAGAATCTATTTTGATCCTTCTACAGATATATATCCAGTTTTCCCAACACCATTTGCTAAAGAGGCTGTCTTTTCTCCAATGAGTATTTTGGGCATTTTTATCAAATATCAGGTGGCTATAGCTACTTGGGCTTACATCTGGGCCCTCTATTCTGTTGAACTGATCTACATGTCTGCTTTTGTGCCAGTACAACGCTGTTTTTGTTATTATGGCTCTGTAGTATAGGTTAAAATCAGGTATGGTGATACCACCAGCCTTATTTTTGTTGCTCATATTATTTTAGATATTTGAGGTTTTTTGTGATTCCAAATGAATTTTTGGATTGTTTTTTCTATTTCCATGAAGAATGCTTTTGGAATTTTGATAGGAATTGCATTAAATGTGTAGATTGCTTTTGGTAAGATTGCCATTTTCACAATATTGATTCTTCCAATCTAGGAACAGGGGATGTTTCCCCACTATCTCGTGTCTTCTGCAATTTCTTGCTTGAGTGTTTTAAAGTTCTCATTGTAGAGATTCTTACTTCCTTGGTTAGGTTTATTCCAAGGTACTTTTTTTTTTTTTTTTTTTGATGCAATTGTGAATGGCAGTGATTCTCTGATTTCATCCTCTGTGTGTTTGTTGTTAGCATATAGGAAGGCTACTGATTTCTGTGTATTTATTTTGTATCCTGCTACATGGCTGTAGGTTTTGATCAGCTCTTACAGCTTGCTAGTAGAGTCTTTAGGGTCCTTTATGTATAGAATCATGTCATCTGCAAATAATGATAACTTGATCTCTTCCTTTCCAATTTGTATCCCTTTTATGTGTGTCTCTTGCCTTATTGCTATGGCTAAGACTTCCAGAACTATATTAAATAAAAGTGGGGACAGTGGACACCCTTGTCATGTTCCTGGTTTTAGTGGAAAAGCTTCCAGGTTATCCCCATTTAGTAATATGTTGGCTGTAGGCATGTCATAAATAGCTTTTATTATATTGAGATATATTCCTTCTATTACCAGTCTCTGTAGGACTTTTACCATAAAGGGATGTTGGATTTTGTCAAATGCTTTCTCTGGGTCCAATGAGATGATCATGTGATTGTTGTCCTTCAACTCGTTTATATAATGTATTACATTTATAGATTTGCATATATTGAACCATCCCTGCATCTCTGGGATAAAGCCTACTTGGTCAGGGTGAATAATCTTTTTGATATGCTCTTGTATTCTGTTTGCCAATATTTTGTTGAGG
The DNA here is from genome assembly GCF_020740685.1 of Jaculus jaculus. Taxonomy (NCBI): domain Eukaryota; kingdom Metazoa; phylum Chordata; class Mammalia; order Rodentia; family Dipodidae; genus Jaculus; species Jaculus jaculus. The sequence goes on from NC_059103.1 coordinate 85,699,924, forward strand.
ATTTTTGCATCTATGTTCATGAGGGAGATTGGTCTGTAATTTTCTTTTTTTGTTCTATCTTTGCCTGGTTTTGGTATCAGGGTGATGCTGGCCTCATAGAAGGAGTTTGGTAGAATTCCTTCTTTTTCTATTTCCTGGAAAAGCTTAAGAAGCAATAGTGTTAGCTCTTCCATAAAGATCTGGTAAAATTCATCAGTGAATCCATTCAGGCCTGGGCTTTTTTTAGTTGGGAGATTATTGATAACTGTTTGGATCTCCATGTTTGTTATAAGTCTATTTAAGTTATTAATCTCGTTTTGATTTAATTTATTTAGGTCATATAAATCAAGGAAATCATCCATTTCTTTTAGATTTTCATACTTTGTGGAGTATATGCTTTTATAGTATGTCCCTATGATTTTTTGAATTTCTCTGGAATCTGTTGTGATGTTACCTTGTTCATCTTTGATTTTATTAATTTGTGTCTCTTCTTTCTTTCTTTTGGTCAGATTTGCTAAGGGTTTATCAATCTTGTTTATGCTTTCAAAGAACCAACTCTTTGTTTAATTAATTCTTTGGATTGATTTTTTTATTTTGTTTCTATTTCATTAATTTCTGCCCTAATCTTTATTATTGCTTCCCACCTACTGAATTTTGGTTTGCCTTGTTCTTCTTTTTCCAAGGCTTTAAGGTGAAGCATTAGGTCATTTACTTCTGACCTTTCTAATTTCTTAATATAGGCACTTAAGGCTATAAATTTACCTCTTTGAACTCCCTTCATTGTGTCCCAGAGATTTTGATATGTTGTGTTCTCATTATCGTTTGACTCTATAAATTTTTTGATTTCCTTCTTGATTTCTTCATTGACCAATTCATCATTTAGTAGTGTATTGTTTAGTTTCCATGATTTTGTGTATGCTCTATAGCCTTTCTTGCTACTGATTTGTAGTTTAATTCCATTGTGGTCAGATAGAATGCAAGGAATTATTTCAATTTTCCTGAATTTGTTAAGATTTGCTTTGTGTCCTAATATATGGTCTATTTTAGAGAATGTTCCATGTGCTGCTGAAATGAATCTATATTCTGTAGCCTTTGGATGAAATGTCCTGTATATATCTGTTAAGTCCATTCCTTCTATGACCTCATTAATCCAGATGCCTCTCTGTTTATTTTTTACCTGTCTGTTGATGAGTGTGGGGTGTTAAAGTCACCCACTACCACTGTGTTTGGTGTTATCTGTGACCTTAGTTCTAATAGTGTTTGTTTGATGAATTTGGGAGCCCCCATGTTTGGTACATATATGTTTAGGATTGTAATGTCCTCCTGTTGGAGTGTGCCCTTAATCAATATAAAGTGACCTTCCTTATCTTTCTTGACTAATGTTGGACTAAAGTCTACCTTGTCAGATATTAGTATAGCAACCCCTGCTTGTTTTCTAGGCCCATTTGCTTGAAGCACCACTTTCCAACCTTTCACCCTAAGATAATGTCTATCCTTTGTAGAAAGGTGAGTTTCTTGGAGACAACAAATTATAGGATCCTGCTTTTTAACCCAGTCTGCAAATCTATGTCTATTCGTTGGGGCATTGAGGCCGTTGATATTAAGAGATATTATTGAAAGGTGTGTATTTATGTTTGCCTTTTTTTTTTTTTTTTGTGGTTCCGGTTCTACCTGTGCTCTCTTGTGTTAACTAGTGTTTGAGTATTGTTTCTTTTTTCTAGGTTCCTTATATGTGTGCTTTTCCTTTTCTTCAGCATGGAGGATTCTATCAAGTATTATTTTGTAGAGCTGGTTTTGTCTTCAAATACTCCTTTAACCTGCTTTTTTCATGGAATGTCCTTATTTCTCCATCTATTTGAATGGATAAGTTTGCAGGATAAAGTAACCTTGGTTGACTGTTGTTGTCTTTTAGAACTTGGAATATATCACTCCAAGCCCTTCTGGCTTTAAAAGTTTGTGTTGAATAATCTGCTGTAATCCTGATGGGCTTGCTTTTGTAGGTAACTTGATTTTTCTCTCTGACTGCTTTCCATATTTTTTCTTTGGTGTGTGTTTGAAAGTTTGATTATAATATGGCAAGGAGAGGTTCTTTCCAGGTTTTGTCTGGCTGGGGTCCTGAAGGCTTCCTGTATCTGTATTGGCAGCTCTTTCTCAATTTGGCGGAAGTTTTCTTCTGTGATTTTGTTGAAGATTCCTACTATGCCTTTGGAGTGGAATTCTTCTCCTTCTACTATGCCCTGAATTCTTATATTTGATGTTTTCATAGTGTCCCGAATATCTTGAAATTCCCACTCATACTTTTCTAGAAGTTTGTCTTTCTCTTTTTTCGACTGCATTACATCTGCCACCTGGTCTTCTAGGTTAGATATTCCGTCCTCTCCTTCATCCATTCTACTGGTGAGATTTTCTACAGAGTTTTTTTATTTCATTAACTGTGTTCTTCATTGCTAGTAATTCTGACTGGTTTTTCTTTATTATTTCTATTTCCTTATTTATGTCTTATATTGCCTTCTTTATTTCATGAAATTGGTGTCCTGCATCTTCATTGATTCCTTTGATTTCCTCTGTAAGTTCCTCTTGGACTCCTTTGATTTGTTTTCTGACTTCTTTGAACATATTTACTATCATTCTTTTAAAATCTTTCTCAGGCATTTCCTCTAACTCATTCTCACTGGAAGTCACATCTGATGCATGAATACTTTTAGGTGGATTTATATCATCTTGCTTTTTAGTGTTTCTTGTGTTATAATGTATGTATTTTTGCATCTTGGATTAAATTAATGCTTGGATTTTCTAGCTTGCTGGGTATTCTTAGCTGCATCAATTGATTTGATGTTATATATTTTCAGGTTAGGAGCTTAAGGTGTTAGGTGTGGCTCTTAAGACTCTCAGAGTATCTACAAAGGTGCTCCTAGGGGTTGAGTTTCCCTGCTATGGGAGTATTCAAGTAGGCTGAGTAGAATAAAATACAGGTAGATTCTAAAATTTAACTAAACACTGTACCCATTCAATCAAAAACAGCCCCAAGTAAGTATGCCAGAGTACTTATTATAACAACCAGATCCTCTATCAACATAGAGGTTAAGATTTCTGGTCTGTTGAGGGCTCCAAGTCAGCTTGTGACCAAGTGAGGTCCTTTCCTGGTGCAATCCCAGTTACCTTGGATGATTTTGGTCTCAGTCAAGTTGCTGCCTGGGTCGTTGGGCTGCTGTTCTGATTTCTGGATCTGGGCACTGGCTTTTCCTGCGGGGCAAACTGAGCCTGGCAACTGTGGCCCTGCAGGTCAGCACCCCTGCTGCTGGAACTGCTGCTGCTAAAGTTACCTCTGCTGGGTCTGTCAGTAGCTGAAGCTGCTGCTGCTGGGCCCACCACTGCTGCTGCCTCTGCTGCTGTTGCTGCTGTTGCTGCTGCTGCTGCTGTAGCTGCTGTAGCTGCCACTTCTGGAGCCACTGCTGCTGCTGAAGCTGTTGCTGCTGAGTCTGCCACTGCTGCCGCTCCTGGGTCTGCTGTTGCTGGACCTGCCGTTACTGGTGCTGGAGCCGCTGATGTTGCTGCCGATCTCTGCTCTTGTGGCCCAAGATGGTGTAGCTGGTCCCGGGACCGCTGGTCTATTCTCTGGAGCTGGGCTCAGTTGGAGGGGGAGGGGAGGGAACCGCAGCTGCTCTGGTTCTCTCGCCTTTCCACGTGTTCTTCTACCTCGTGGTCTGCACTTCCATTGCTCACTGCTGCTCTCCCTTCACATTTCCTTAGTTGCGGAGAGCCCCGGTGTGAGTGAAAACTCCTCGCACCTGGCTTTTCCTGCGGCTGGAGCCGAGCCTGGCAGCTTTCTGGTGCACCCCACAGTCGCCACAGTTGGCGGAGCTCCCAGGGCCGCTTTCGCAGGCCTGTGCGGGCTCTGGATGCTCTGGATCTCTCCTACTTCTCCGCTGCTGTTTCAATTTCCTATATACCTCACTTTTTAGTAAAAATGTGTATTTTGCTGATTTTTTTTTTTTTTTGGTCTTTTCCCCACCAGACTGCTTTGGTGTTGTACCTACGCTGCCATCTTAACCTGAAGTCCTCGAATAAATTTTTAAAAAATTTTCTGAGTAGCAACTCTTTATCTTAGTTTTCAAATGTTTGTCCCTACAATGATCTTCATACAGTATTTTAACTTCAATGCAACCAAAATTCACATTATTTTTTATTTCCCAGATTATGCTTTTGATTTTGCATCTGGATAGTATCCAGAATTTCCATTGCAACACAGATTTTTCATAGAAGACCTATTACTTTTATGTCATATTAAAGTCTGCAATGCATTTTGAATTAATTTTGTGAAAGATACAAGATATGTGACTTGACTTTTTTATATGATGATATGTAAACATTCCACAACAGAACTATGGAGTGGTAATCCTGTTTTCAGTGAATTGTCTCTGTACATCTGTCAAAAATCAGCCTGCTCTTTTTGTGCAGGTTTTTATTTCTGAGCCATCCATTTGCCTCATTCATACAAGTGTGTATTTTTTCCTCTGTGTCATGCTTTCTTTTTTTTTAAAATTATTATAGGGTATTTTTTATTTGAGAGAGTGACAGAGAAAGGCAAAGGGATTTTATATAGAAAGATTCTCTTGTGGTATTATGATGGATCCAGTAAGAGATTGGAGAAGATGGCAAAAGATTCAGAAAAGATGTGAAGATGTGAATACAGAGGTAAGAGAGATGTGATGATCTCCTTTGCACATGAAGGAAGATGCTATCAAACAAGGAAACTAAGGGACCCTTACAAATCACAGAAGGCTAGGATTAAAAGATTTGTTCAGAAGAAATGCTACCAACATCTTGATACTGGATCACCAAATGCAATTTGGACTTCTAATTTCTAGAATTAGAATTCATTGTTTTTACAGTATATTACACAATGTGTCATAAACTTTATAACAGCAATGTAAAAAACACAATGATATATATCAATTCTTAGTTGTCTCACAGGTGAAATATCACTGCACTCACTCTTCTCCAGGCCACCTCAGAACACTCCTCACTAGATTCTGTGTCATCTTATACATGAATTGCCTTATTGCATAGAGATAATTATGACATCCTCTCTATCTTCCCTGGTCATCACCTCAGTGAAAGACTGAGGACATCATCGCATACACAAAACATTTTCAAAAAAATATATGTTTGTATGTATGCATAAATAAAAAAGAATGACACCATATTACATATTTAAGAGGCTGTGCTGTATAGACAGTATTACTATGACAGGGTGGGTACATTTGCATGTATGTGTCCATGAAGGTTTTATTATCCTTCCTACATTGGTCATAGATGTCTGCAAGTGGAAATCTATCATTATACATTATTAAATAGTGAAAGCAGTTGTTACATGAACTGTGCACTTCCAGTTGAAGGAGGTGATGACACACAAGCCTTGGTGTTCCTGAACGTTTCTGTGCACATTGAGGTATTCCATGCTTTTCTGCTCCTCTCTTTCCTCATTGTGCTGAAGATAGAAATTGAATCCCATGAATTATATTTCATGTAAGGATAAAACTTATTCTGACATGAGATGATAAAGTAAAAATGATAACGTGCTTTCACTAGAAACTCCCAAGAAGTAGAATTTAAAGTGTTTCATCATATTATTTTTATTTTTTATTTTATTATTATTTATTTATTTATTTATTTGAGAGCGACAGACACAGAGAGAAAGACAGATAGAGGGAGAGAGAGAAAGGGCGCGCCAGGGCTTCCAGCCTCTGCAAACGAACTCCAGACGCGTGCGCCCCCTTGTGCATCTGGCTAACGTGGGACCTGGGGAACCGAGCCTCGAACCGGGGTCCTTAGGCTTCACAGGCAAGCGGTTAACCGCTAAGCCATCTCTCCAGCCCTCATCATATTATTGTATGAAGTTCCACAATGTCATGATCATTCTTGGTTACTCAGTAAGTTCCAGTCTAACTTGGACTACATGAGACTCTATATAAAAATTATTCATGGATATTCAGTGTACAGTTCCTTGAAAAATGATTAAATTTATGACTCCACCTTCCCCTCCTCTCCAACCCTTTCCCAAAGAACAGGTTCTGACATATTTGCTTTTACAATAAAGCATATGCATTATTATCATTAAAACTGAGTCATCAGAGGTCATGGAGTTTCTTGTCCAACACAGGGCCTTTTTTTTTTTTTTTTTAACAACTTGAGCCACTGTATGAAGATGATGCCAGTATGCTACAGAGAGTACATATGTAAGCATTATGGTAGAGAGTCCCAGTTCATTTCAGTCTTTCTTTCCCCATTCTAACTTTGATATGAGACAACGTGATTGTCACATTGTCAAGGGCTGAATTGTTCTGTCAAGGTTAAATATTCATTGTAGAACACATTAAGCTTTTTAAGAATTCTTAAGTCATTGTGTACTTAGACATGAATTAGCTTTGTTTGTAATGCCATTTTAGCTTCACTTAGAAGTATAAATATTCATTTGTTTGTTTTTTAATCCTGTTGCAATGCTGTAAGTGTCCAGTGTGGAGAATCTTAGTTTCCAGCTATTTTAAATTGTAAATTATTAGTCCTGTGTATGTTTTAGTACATTTTAATTTACAGTTTCCTTACCTTGGCCATTTTGTGTGTACAAAACTTCATCATAGGAATTGATCTTTGGAAACCTTTGTGCAAACTGTGAGAATTCATTCATCACTTAGCATATTCTTCACAAATATTTGTTTAGTAAATTTCAGTGGCCTCAACTTCTATTTCCTATCTTTTTCTCAAGTCAGCAAGATTTTTTGGTTATTTTTTGTTCTAGTGCCTCTTTACAATGACCTGTACAATCTTTTCAGGAAGAAAATTATGACATGTCCAGGGGCTTGCCATGTGAGGTTAACCACATTTGTCTCCTTTTATTTGTGATCATAGTACTATGCTGTGCATTTTGGTATTTCTGAAAAACAGTTATTTCATACAATTTGTCTAGTTATGAAGGTATTTGCAAAGGATTTGATGTGCAATCACTGTTACTTCCTCCTTTATGAACATATAAATAGCATATGAATTTTAATGAATATCCAACTTGAAGGCATAATGCTGTGCATAAAGAAAAAATATTCCACATACTTTAAATAACATATAATTATAGTGGTATTTTATGTTAAAATTAATTTACCATATATTTGACTTTTGTCAAATAAAATACCAAAAGGACCTCTGAGGTTAAACAGTGTACTATATATTACTTAAATATTCTTATAGCTACAATTCAATAATTTCAGAAAGTTGATATAATTTTATTTAATATTCACACAAATTAAAATATAAAATATAAATGCTTACTATATTTCACAGATTATTTCAAACTATCTCACACATTATTTTCTTTAATTAAAAAATATATCTGTGCCATTTATCTTGATATGTGCTTCTTATCCCTTTAAGGTTAAAATAGATCATATCAGCACAAATAAGGGTGAGGAAGCCTGTCAAAAATTGTCCCAAGTCTGGAGAGATGGCTTAGCGATTAATATGCTTGTTGATCAATCATTTCTATTTAAAATACACGAATTCTATGTTTAAAATTATCATAAGCCTGAGATATACATATTGCACATGAAGATTATTTTCAATAAGTTTGCCACTCCCCGTTTCTTTGTGCATAAATTTTCCACAGTCATTTCTCATTTATTGGTAAGTTAACCATAATTTTCATAGTGAAATTGTCAGATTCAGTAACTGACAAATGCTGAGGATAAGTAAAGAAAAGGCACTGTCATAGTTTCTAAAAGAACACTTTAATAAATACAGGAATCATTATAGAATGCTTTCTATCACAACCCCTGGATGCATATATACAGTCTGCAGTATTATGACATGTAGGTGCAGCTTACTGAGCAGAGCATGTTTTTCACTCAGTAAAATAAAGTTACACATTCAGGGCAGCATCTGCAATCAATTGCAGCATGCAGAGAGAGGATGGTAAAAGAAACAGCGATAAAGGGATTCATTCTTTAAATCCAAGGCATTTTTTCTTTGGAAATGTGTATTTCAAACCTCAGACCTTAATTTTACCAGTTAGGATTTAGATCTTACCAGATACCAAAGAACCAAGAATTTCACTTCCCATTGCAAGATAAATTTGAGCACTAACATGAAATTTCAATTAAGAAATGTACTAAAGTTTAAGAGAAGCTGTTTTGAAATAAGAATTCAAGATTAAATAAATATGAAAAATCATACAAATGAAACTGCGATTCTGATACAAGAGTGAAAACATTCAGTCTCGGGTTTTGTAGTCAAGTGAGTTATCCATTAAATGTTAAACAATCTGTGCTTCCAAATACCATAATGGACTAGAAGGTATCATTGCCATCATTTTACTATTGTTAGAGGAGATTTTCATTGTTTTTTTCTTTCTAAACATGCTGTGCGTTTCTAGGTGGGAAGAATGTATGAAGAGAGCCAGGCTAGCACACAGCTCAACAGTACTTGCTTTCCAGCCAAGAGAGCTTCAATCTTGGCTACCGCCATGCACTAGCTATGTGATCTTAGTCACACTTAGCTGCGTGGTGCCTCAGTTTCTCGTCTATCAGAGGGCGGGGAGGGGGAGGCCAGGGATGGAGGAGGGGAGAGAAGCTGATTTCATCGGTGTCCTGCCCCTGGATTTTCTAGGAAGGTGAAATTCTAGTGGTGAGAGAGTTTGCTGCGAGGACAGCGGGGGTGATAACGGTAACGATGGAGATGACGAGGATGCTGCGCTCGCCATTCAGGACCTCTGAAGAGCCATCCGTCCTTCCCCGAAGTCTCGCGGCAGAGGACGATGCGGGCTGACGGCGCCGCGGGCGCGCCGGGGCTGCGGCGGCGGTCGGCGGGCCGGCGGGGCAGGGGCGCGGCGCTCGATTTCCTGCCCTGCCCCCGCGCCCCGGTGCGCATGCTCGGCCCTGCGCGGCCCGGGCTTTGACTGACTGGCCCCCGGCGGGCGGGCGGGCGGATGTCCGCGGCGACCCGCGCGGCTCGGGCGATGGCGAGCGGAGCGCCGGGAGCGGCGGCGGCGGCGTTGGCGGCGGGGGCGGCGCGCTGAGCGGCGGTGGCGGTGAGTACGGGGTCGCCGGCATGGGGCTCCGCAAGAAGGGCACCAGGAACCCCCCGGTGCTGAGCCACGAATTCGTCCTGCAGAATCACGCCGACATGGTCTCGTGCGTGGGCATGTTCTTCGTGCTGGGGCTCATGTTCGAGGGAACGGCGGAGGTGTCCATCGTGTTCCTCACGCTCCAGCACGGCGTCCTGGTCCCCGACGAGGAGGAGCGCGCTTCGGGGTCCAAGACCCTGTATCACTACGGCGTCAAGGACCTGGCCACCGTGTTCTTCTACATGCTGGTGGCCATCATCCTCCACGCCACCATCCAGGAGTACGTGCTGGATAAGATCAGCAGGAGGCTGCAGTTCACCAAAGCGAAGCAAGTGCAATTAAACGAGTCTGGCCAGCTGAGCGTGTTCTACGTGGTGTCTGGGGCGTGGGGCTTGTTCATCCTCACGTCTGAGAACTGCCTGTCAGACCCCACGCTCTTGTGGAGGGCTCATTCCCACAACATGATGACGTTCCAGATGAAGTTCTTCTACATCTCGCAGTTGGCTTACTGGTGTCACAGCTTTCCCGAGCTGTACTTCCAAAAAATCAAAAAGCAGGACATCCCGGGTCAACTCATCTACATCGGCTTGCACCTCTTCCACATTGGCGGGGCCTACCTCCTGTACCTGAACCACCTGGGGCTGCTGCTGCTGGTGCTGCACTACTCCGTGGAGTTACTTTACCACCTGTGTGGCCTGGTCTACTTCAGCGATGAGAAGTACCAGAAAGGGCTCTCTCTGTGGGTCATTGTGTTCATCTTGGGGAGACTCGTGACCTTGATTGTCTCCGTGGTCACAGTTGGCCTTCACCTGGCCGGATCAGGACCTGGGCCACAGACTCGGACTAACGATGCCCTCACTGGAAACGTCAACGTGCTGGCCGCCAAGATTGCTGTCCTGTCGTCCAGCTGTAGCATCCAGGCCTACATAACGTGGACCTTGACAACTGTGTGGCTTCAGAAATGGGTAGAACATTCAAACCTTCGGATCTCATGTGGGAAGAAGAAACGATCTATGGCTAAAGGCAAATCTTCCAGGAAAGGGACAGAAAATGGAGTAGAGAATACAAATAGAGTGGAGCCTCCCCCCAAAAGGAAAGAGAAATCCTCATAAGGAATCACAAGCAAATCGGTTTGTGTCTCCAAAAGGAATCCACTCTGTACTGTGTCCTATCTCTTTGTGCTAGAGACTTTTCTGGTCTTCGGAATAGTTTGTGCTCTTTGACTATAGTTGTTGTATTATTTAATGTGTTTAAAAGCCTTGGAGCCAAGGATGGTTGAGAAACAAACGTTTTGATTAAGACTAAGCTGCCCATCCTCAAAATAGTGTCAAGTAGAGTTTAGGCATCAACATCAGGTTTTATTTTGTCTTTTACCTCAAACAATTCCTAACATGGACCATGGAGATGACTACCAAATTGTTCATATGAGTGGTACAATTTCCTGCCTCTACCAGTTTTTTACGATATCACAAGATTATTATTGGAAGGTTGTACTTTTAATTCTCTCTTTAGGGATAATCTGGATAATCATCTTAAGGTGGAAATATAATTGTTAGTAATTTTATTTTTCTTTATTTTACAATTGAGAAAAGATTTGTAAAACCCCTATCATGCTTAATTTTATAAATGGTAATCATTAGTGCTACATTCTCATTAAGGAATCTCATAAAGAATCATTAAAAAACTTGTATGGAGGTTTACTGGAATTTATTGATAATATCTTTAATAAGTATAAAATTATGAATTAAGTAAAATCAGTCCTGTCCATTTTAAAATGTAAGTGAAGACTCACAAAATTAAATATTGCTGAAAAATTAAAAATTAATTCAGGCTTACTCTTTCATGATTTTTTTAAGTGAGTATAAGTTTGGTATCAAGAGCATAACACAAAAATATTGTTTAACTTCTAAACAATTTTGTAAAATAATATTTGGTTTGTCAGTTTTAAAATGTCAGCTAATTATGTTTGGAAAATATTTTATGAACCGAACTTACATCATTTGAAAGTAAGGTTGATAAATATTTTTTTCTGAAATATTTTAAAGATGATTTCATAATTATAGTTTTATTTACTTCTTTAATCAGGAAATGTTATTTATCTAGGGCATATTTTAGTGAATGCATTTATATTTACATAGTATATATATTTATAGAGGCCAGTAGAAACAGTGGCTGTAGGGGAACATATTTGTCTTCCTGGTATCTTCTTGTGGATTCTATGTATATTTATGTTTTCAAAGATGTAACAACTGCAGATATGCGAGGCTAAAGCCATTTGTTTCATATATAGTTTCTCTTAGTTTGTATCTCATCTATATTTTTGGTAAACATCTCTTACTTTTATTGTAAATAATTTTGCTTTTTTAATTGATGAGGTTCCCCAAAATTAAATTTGGATATTTGATATACTTATATGTTAAATCATAGGTGAAAGAGCCACACTTTGGAAAGCTTTCAAGTGTAAGTATCAGTTTTTAGACTTGTTCATTCTTTTATCTTTTTCCTAGTTTCCCAAGCAATAGTTTTGGGTGTACATGCTATGAATTGTAAAGTAATTCATATTTTGACCAATGGTTGGGCAATTGTAAAACAAGTTTCAACATTTCATATAACTCAGTTTTTTGCTATTTGTAACCCTACTCCTGGTAACAAATATTTATCTGCTGGCCACTTAATTTGCAAACAATAAGTTTAAACCTGACTAAAACTGGTATGAGATTGAGAAAAAATATTGTTTAATGTGACTGATAATGCTAAGAGTTAATTTTGGCTTAACAATAAATTTAATTATGGCCCACATGGCTATCACTAAGATTTTTCTTGGGTATATCCCCTCAAATTAACTGTTTTCATGACAGCACATAATTATCACTGTTTCAGCCTTTATTTATTTAATGTCATGATGGGAAGAAAGAAAACATACTAAACTTCCCAGAACACTGAGGCTTACTTTTGGTAGTTACATTTAGTAAAGGGATTCTCTATGATGATTGATTTAATTTATATTGTTTGCTTCATTGTTAGTAAAAGGTAAAACTATTTTCTGGTAAAATGTGAGTCCCCCCAAATAGCAGTTATTAAAAAGAAAAATAGGAAGGAATGATGCTGGCTGTATCTCAACTCTTCATGAGTTTAGTCAACAATTCCTGAAAATGCATGTATACCAAATAGGCCTTCAAGCAGTATACTAAATTAAATTGAGCTTGATACAAACTGTTAAGCCCCTCAAAATATATTCTCAAGAAACTCATGATTCAAGACATTCCTAAGACCCAAATTAATTAATTCTATGAAAGCTCAAGTAGCTGAATTATCAACAAATGCTGAAATAGTCTTAAGATTAATCTAGTAATTGAATTCAAAGTTTCTTCTCTGATTTATTAGCTTCACTGTTTGCCAAACTTCATTGTTTAAATAATACTGTAAGAGATGATTTCCAAAACATAAGAGAGTGTGTGTGTGTGTGTGTGTGTGCGCGCGCGCGCACGCATGCTCCTTTGAGGACCAGAGGACATCTCTATGAGTTATACTACAGGTGTTGTTCCTTAGGGATCATATATCCTTTTTTCTTTTTCTTTTCTTTTTTTTTTTTTTTTTTTTTGAGATAGAGTCTGTTATTGGCCTAGATCTTGCCAAATAGGTTAGACTGTATATCTGTGTATCAGTGTGTCCCAAGGATGCACCTGTTTCTAGTTCCCAAGCATAAGCAAGATCCATCACAATTGGATTTTTTTTTTTTTTTACCATGAGTTTATGGGAACAAATTGAGGTCCTCATATTTACAAGGCAACACTTCACACATGAAGCTATATCCCTTTCCTTAGATATTATATTTTTAGACAAGGTCTTGATGAGAGTTATCCAGGCTGTCTTGAGTTCATTCTATAACACAGGCAGGGCTTAAACTTGTGATGAGTAATAAAACTGTCACTTTACCCAGGCTTTGAAGTTATGGTCAATAATCTAAGGTAGTTATTCCTAGATCCCTGTATAGGGATAATTCCTTTATTCAGCAAATGTTTAGATATACATATTACATTATTTCAAACTTTAATAAAATAACACCACATGTGTAGGAGTTTCTAATTTGGTGATCATTGACTTCCTAGAAGATTCTGTAGATAAGCAGAGGACAGCTAATCAGCTGATTAATCACCTCAAGAGGGATGGAAAGTGTTTAGGCAGTTGAGAAGCCCTTGAAGGTCAAGTGCCTGAGTTTGGACTTCTTCAGTTTTGGCTAAGTGCATTTTCTCTTGCTGATTATAGACTAGTGCTAGTCTTAAACTTCATTGTGTGGTGTGGCTCTAATGTTAGAAGAGATCTTTTATAATTCACGTGATTATTCATTCATGACTGGGGAAAGGGTTGCACACATGCCTTTTTCTGTGATTGTGTGTGTGTGTGTGTGTGTGTTTGTGTGTGTAGGAGCCAGAGGACAACCTTAGATTGTTTCTCAGACATGCTGTCTACTTTTATGTAAGCCAAAGTTTCAGACTGGCCTGGAGCTTGCCACGGAGGCATGCTGGCCAGCTGGGGAGAGCTTCAGAGACCCACCTTTCTCTGCCTTCCAACACTGGCATTTGAAGCACTTGCCGCCATATCTGACATTTTCGTGTGGGTACTGGGCATTGAACTCAGATCTTATGCTTTTATGGCAATCATTTCACAATCTATGATCTTTTGCCAGCTGCAAAGTGTGATTTTTCTTTTAAAATATGGTTTTTGCTAGCACTTAATTAAAAGTTTATTCTGTTTTAAACAAATAATATGTATGTGTCACTCAACCTGCATATCTTGTAAGGTACAAACAAGTTGTAGGCTCCACCACAATGAGTATAGCTCTACATTTCAATTCAATAGGAAACAATACTATTGAAAGATATTACTATATTTTCCTTCCATCCATGTTTGTTTATCTGTTTGAGAATCATGCATAATCATTACAATCTCTTATTTGAAGACCTTCAAGAAAATTATAGTTAATGACAATAATTTAAAGTGTTTTGAAGCTGTAACTATTCTGATAGCCTTTCATTTTGGACAATAGGACTAAGTTTTGACTTCATACTCAACTAGAGAGAATTATCTACATAGAATATGAAAAGATTTCATGTGAATGCCCTACATAGGCACTGCCTTATTAGCACCATTTCTTAGAGGAAAAATTGTGGGGCATAATCATGCCTGAATGCAGCATGCAGAGTGGGCTGGGATTTGACCACTTTTTTGTGGCAGAGAATGCTCTCCAGATGGGAGATCAGATTTTTGTGCCATGGATGCCTGGCTGGAAAGATTAGACAGTTTGGATGGATATATGGAGGCTTATTAACTTCAGAGCAGATGAACAGGGATAACTACATCCACAACAGAACAGGATAGTACCTGCCAATTAAGCACAATTGCATGAACAGATTGTCATAAATCCTTTATGCAAAATCAGGCATTTCAAAATATTAATTTGAATTTTCTTAGAAATATTCAGCCAGTTTGTTATCTAAATTTTGCTAGTTAATCCATGTAAAACTTATTTCTAGGCTCTGTTTTATATTTGATAGTTTTAATATTTAGATAATGTGGGATAACTCAAACGTAAGAACTTTAACATCATTCATCTGTGGCTTCATTTGTTCTGTCAGATGATATTGTGCTTCATATTTAGATCTCAAAAGAATACATTAATGTATGACCAGTGAGAATTCTCAGGGATGAGTACATTGCTAGATGTATTTCAGTGGAATGTTTATAGGTTTATTTAATTAGAGATTGGAAAAAGTCACTTCACAGTTGAGATGTATATATATTTTGGGTAGTCTTAACAGGAGCTGTGTCACTGATACAGAATCTGGCTTTTCAGAATACTTACTTGCCAAATTTCACTAGTAGTAACATTCCGTAATTAAAATCATGTTAGTACACAGTATCAGGACACTTTTAAATCAGAGTAATTCATTAGTGGCAGATTAAGATTCTTCTAAAATATATTCTAAAAATCCCTACTACCCAATTAACTACAAAAAGAAACAAAACAGTTTTCCTCAACTTTCAAGTAAACAAATATTATAAGTAGCACATTGCCAAAGTTATCAACACAATACCGAAATAAAATTTATGAATATTACATTGTGTTTATGTAGATGTTTCCAACTATAAATATAGCAGGAAAGACTAATAATATGATCATGAATAATAGTAAGCAATCCCCTACTGTGGCTATAAAACTGTTGAAATTTGAAGGAAAGAAAAAAAGACTGCAAGAGCCTATGTTCTGGATCACAAGTCACTAAAGTTACAAAGATATTTGTTAAACTTAAAATACTGTGGTAAGGTTTTATCATATTTACATGTTTAGTGTTATAGTTTATTTGTACATGCCGATAAATAAATTTTCCATATATTTATTATATATGCATCCTGTTTTATTTACTACTCTAATGCATACTATGTACATAGATATCTAACCATATATATACACAGAGAGAGAGAGAGAGGGAACACTCATATATATATATATATATCCATCCATAGATGCTTATCTGATGCATTTATTTATTTTAATGGTCTTTATTTTTTGAGTGGTTTTAGGTTCACAATAGAATTGATGTTCTTGTTTAGGTAATTATCACATTATTCCCCACCTTATTGATATCCAGCCTTCCCACTATCACCATCTGGCTCTAGGAAGGTATACCATTTAAATCAATAAACTGAGGCTGAGGACTCAGTGGTTGAGGGCTTCCCCTGCAAGTATAAGGGCCTGAGGAGGGCCTGAGACTGCTTGAGTTCAGTTCTCTAACATGTGAACAGCCGGGCAAGGTCATGCACACCTGTAACTCCTGTCCTGTGGGGAGTAGAGACCTGGGAATTGCTGGGGCTAATAAAACTGGCAAAACAGAAAAGGAACCAGTTGGAAAGAAGGGGTTTTGTGTAAGAGTGGTAGGGCTGATGGAAAAGAAGGGGAATATGATCAAAATATGTTTGTGCATATATGAATAATTTCAATAAAAAGTTTTAAAATTTGAAATTTTAGATTTTCATATATGACAACAGGTGTATCTCTAGAGATAGTATGAGACCTCTCTCAGTGGATTGATGGGGAGGAGAGGCCTACTGCCATGGTTGAAAACAGAATAAAAAGTAAGGAATATGATAGAATATTACAAGCATGCTGTTGATCAGCCTCCCTGTGGTAAGCAGAGGAATGCAGAAAAATTATTTATTCCATTTCCTAATGCAATAAACTAAAAAGAATATATAGTCAATAGAGTTAATTTTGCTATTAGGTAGGAGAGATTAAATAGTACTGTATATTTGAAAACTAGAAAGATGAGATAAAAGAGAGATTTCAAGACAGATAAAGGCTACTTTGCTTGGACCCAACATGAATCTCAGCCTTGAAATGCATATTTAAAAATTATTTGAAGTAAATATTACATTTGTACAATTTCCCATAGCTGTCAAGACATCTGCTTGAATGGTATTTTAAAATATGTAGATAAATATTGCATTATGTTTTTTAGAGTCAACATTAAAAATACAAAACAAGCAAAATTATTTGAGACAATGGCCTCAGTTCATGCCCCTTTACTTTTTATAGCCATTGTGTGTGTGTGTTTATGTGTGTGTGTGTGTTTTATTTCAGAAAAGTAAAAGATATCATCCACTAAAACTGAGAATATACTAAACCAAGGACTTTGCTTCTGTCTTGTTTGCTTATGGAAAACACAGCTTGGTGCAGGAGAATGTGTGTGTGTGTCAGTTAATTAAGGAAGGTGTCTATGCCAGCACTGGGTAATTATCCCAAGGAATAACATGTTACCATTCAAAATGTTGCAAAAATATTTGAAAATATAATTTATTCTGCAAGGAAAAATTGATATTCAACACTTAAATTCTATAATTATTTTTAATTCTTAGAATTTCTCTTAAATTCTTTCAGTATAGCATGGGCACCTTTTTTATAACAGTGAACCTGGCACTTTTAAATTTTTTAATTTTATAAAATGTAATTTAAGATCATATAAATTCAGTTATTTTGTATGGTTTCTGCAGCTAAACAATTTATTCAAAGATATTCAATCACCAGCCACCAGATTTTATATATATATATGAAATATCTCTCAAGCAATTCAAAACTCTGAACCCATACAAAATCTTTAGCCACATAATGGAATTTTGAATCTTATTACATTTCAAATTAGAATTAAAATGCACTCAAGAAACTCACTGAAACTGGGTAAACACAGTGTCTTTAATTCTGCCAACATAAATCTAATTGTAATCAAGTTTTAGTAATGATTCTACATTGCTCTGAGAGGGAGGGAAGAACAGATGGAATCATAAAGAAGCCAGTAACTTGAAATGCAGGACACTATGAGGCAGGCATCCAGACAGCAGGGAATTGACATCATTTGGAAAGTAAGATGCCTCTTTGAAGGCACAGGTACTTGGCTTTATTTTGTCCTTTGGTCCTAATTTTCCTCTTACTTACCAATATTTCTGCATATAATGGCACAATAACTTAAAAACACCAGGTGCTCATTAGATACCAAGTATACAATATCTCTGAGTCTGTCTTTTTAATTGAATTTCCTATTTATTCAAATCTAAATATGATTACTATGGGAATAACAGAACTAATAACAGCAGAGAGAAAAATAATGAGAAATCTGGATGATGTGTTAGTCAATTGAATTATCCATGTCAACAGTAAGACTTCCAAAGAGGATAATGAGATTCATTAACACTACTTGAAATGTTTGATTTCATCATATTAGTGACTGAGATTTTACATTCAATGCATATGAATGAAAGTTAAATGTTTTGAATGACTTTTTCTATTTGAAGATAGTTTGAAAGGATTACTTCCTTCATGTACATTCGTGGTAGAGTACTCAAATAAAATAATACACAACTTATGAGTAGCTAAGTTTTATGTGTGATAAAATGTGTTATTTGGCAGAAGAATGGAAAAAAAAGAGCATAAAATCACAAACTATAGTGCACTTTGGAGGAGTTTTTTTTTTTTTTTTTTTTTTTTTGTAACCAATGGTAGTGGATGAGAGCATTTACAGGAATGATGTGGCTGTGGGTTGGACCTATTCCAAACATGGTGGCAATAAAGCAAAACAAAATATAGCTAAGCAAGCTTTGGGGGCCTAAAATGCTAAGTTCCATTACTGACTTTTAAAATCTTCTAGACAATATTCATCTATTTCCAAAAGAAAAGTGAGTTTCAGGAATCAAAATAAACAAAGCTTAAAATTCTTAAAATATTTCTTCCATGTTTAGTTTGTTATAGTCTTGGTAGTAGGTATTGGAGACACAAGATTTCATACAACGCCCAGTGACAAGAGTCTGAGAGCCAGTACAATGTCATGTGCAGAGGCTATCTTAAGGAGTAGACAGGTGACTTTGCAAAGATAGTTAGTGATTGGAACATGCATTGTCCTCTGTGGAGAGACCCATAGTAGGGCCAAAGTGAACAGGCCAGATGCAAACAGCACACATCCTGAAATCCACAGACATTTGAGTAGCTAGCTTCTCAGAAGGGAAAGGGCAGTGAGCTCAGAGTGAGATCCCAGCTGAGTCTAGACAAGAGGGAAGGTGCTGGGGGAGTGGAATAGCCAGGGTCACCAGCACTCCAGAGAAACCGTCTGTCTGGTAAAAGTTTCTCAAAACCTGCCAGTGGGAATGACATAGCCCTCATGGGGGCAGAGGGGGGAGAAGTGACCTGCAACAAATAGTAAGGGACAGTGAAAAGTTGCCACCAAGTTGGTTGCATGCAGCTTTGTAACTAGAGAAATAAAGGAAACAAGAGACTGGATAATGCATTCAGTTTGGATGTCAGAGCGAAGTCACTAATGTTCCCATGAGAACACTGTGTTTGATAGGACGAGTAGGAAACAATTCACACGAGCCATGACACAGCACAGTGGCATATGTCACCAAAACCTAAACCTGGCTTAAAGTTTCACATATATTACTGTTCAAGAATAATTGACAATATATATTTTATGAAATGCATATTTGTAATCTTTAACTTACAAATAGTCTCATGTTGTCTCAGAGTTTCCATGAGTAATTAAATCTCCAATAATCTCTTCACCCTAATCACTTTGCAATGTGACATTATTAGTGAACAATAATAAATCCTAAGAAATTGGAGAAAAGAAACCATCCTGGTTCCAAAGAAAGTTTTAAGCAGGAAGAGTTGCACCCAGAAAATCCATAGCAAAGCGCTACCGTACTCCCTCCCTTGGGCTGTGCTGGGGGTGACCTCTACCCTAGGAGCAGCATGTATTTCCTGGTGTTCTGTGAGACTGATCTTCTATTTATTTATTTATTCTATTCTATTTATTCTCATTTATTTTCAGCGTTGTTAAGTAGAAAATTTTGTGTGTGTGTGTGTTTCTTACTGTCTATAGGAAAGACTGGAGAAAGTAATGACATTTTTTCCCACTAAAGTGTTTTCCTAAATGAATAAATAAGGGATATAGTTGGAATATATTGATAATTATTTTACATCAAAAGGCAAATTTAATTTTGAAATAATGGTATGCTTAAAATAGCAGAAGAGTAAGCATTTGTTTTCTTTTCAATTATTTCCATGCATTTTTACTGAGTAATTACATAAAATTAGAAAATACATAATAAAAGTGTGTAATGGTTTACATTGTATCACAAAACACATAGTTTTGCTTTAAAGAACAGCATAGCTTGTAAATTATACTTAATTTCTTGTTGATGACTATGAAAGTAGCCTTAATTTCCTCAAGTGACTAAGGTGTTTGTTTCCTCCCCATTATATTTTCTAAAATAACTGAAAAAAATTAACACAGGCACCTACCAATTTTAACCTACATACAAAAATTTACAAAACATATTCATAATTAATACTAGTAAAGTATTATTGATAAAGTTTTGAAATCTATGCTTTATCAACTAAAGCTGTCACAGTGAGCTTGAAGACATTAGAAAATAATATGATAATTTAAATGATAGTACCAGAATTATTATATTCACATTTTTGTTAATCATAAAGTTCAACAAGTCATTAAAATATTACCAATTTCCCTGAATATAGTTCTGTCATTATTTCAATTTTTTTCCTCTTTTAAATTGTGTATGTCCAGCACAATTTAAGCATAAAATAGATGTAATTTAAAATTTGTATAACTGAATGTGGCTATTTGTAATATGTTATTTACTTTATAAATTGTAGATGCCTGTTCCTACTTCTTATGGACAAGGCATTGTGTCAGACAAGCAGGGAAGCACCATGATGGTGAACTGTAAGAGAAAGTGATAGCATATGGAAGAATTACTGAGGTAAATTTTCCAATATTCTTCTAGGGAAATTATTTGCTGTAATAGGTATTGGCAATAATAAATGGCTGATTTTTCATTGCCTTGAATGAACTTGGCTCTTTTATGGCTAATTAGTCTATAAACTGCCTAAAAACTGGAATTTCATGATTCATTATTATATGTTCAATTCAATAGCACATAGTATAATTACCTGATGCCATTATACTTAAGTAATATATCCTATTAATTTTACTTAACTATCAATTCTTTGTGAATCAAATGCTGTCCAAGTTTAACAATACGATTAGTTTTGCATCTAAAAAATCAATGCTACCCCCTCCTTGTCTTTATAGCCTGCAGGGAGCAACAGCTAGATTTCAAGCATATATAATTTGCTATGATAAACAATGTGATTGAGTGTGTCAAAGTAGTGTGATAAAATTGGCTAACTGATTTAAGGACATCTTCCTCAAAGAAATTGGACTAGCAGCACAGCTCAGTGGTAGAGTGCTTTCTTGCCATGCCACAAGATCCTTACTTTGATCAACACCATTGCAAAGCAAAAATAAAAAGCTGTAATAATTTTCTGTTATGAAAGGCACATAGAACTACAAGGGAGTTGGGAGGTACACCGTTTAAAGAGCACATGGATTTTTTTTTCCACCCAGAGGAGAGTGTGTACCTAGGTAGAGTACAAGTAGAGAGAGGACTGGCTTTCTTTTTAATTTTTAATTTATTATTTTTTGAGGCAGGCTCTCGCTGTGGCTCAAGCTGACCTGGAATTCAAATGTAGTATCAGGCTGGCTTTAAACTCACAGTGATCCTTCTACCTCTGCCTCCAAAGTGTTTTGATTAAAGGTGTGCGCCACAACAACCAGCAAGTGGGGACATAGTCTTGAACACTAAAAATAGTGTTTGGACATACAGCACAAGTAAGAAAGGAAATGAGTATCTTGGATGTCATAACAAAAAAGTTTTACTTAATCTAAGATCAGTAAGTATTAATTGAAATATTTTACAAGGATTATGATATGGTGGAATTTTATATTGATGGTATTATTATGAGAAATTCATTGAGAGCAAAACTATAGAATCAGGTCTTTGAGGCTAGCTTTCTTCAAACCCTGGAAGCCTGGGTTCTATTTCTCAGCACACACACAAATCCAGATGTACCAAGTGGTGCTGACATACAGTTAGAGTTAGTTTGCAGGTTTCTAGGAGCAAGAGGCTCTGTTTTGCCCATTCTCAGCCTCTATTTTTCTAATAAATAGGCAGTATTTTAAATTTTATTCCTTTACTTATTTGAGAGGGAGAGAGGGAAATAGAATGGGCATGCTAGGGACCCCAACCACTGCATATGATCTCCAGATGCAGGCACCTAATGCATCTGGCTTATGTGGATACTGGAAAATTGAACCTGGATCCTTAGGCTTCACAGACAAGCACCTTAAGCACTAAGCCATCTCCACAGCCTGTATAGGTAATATTGTTAGAAACAAAAGATATGTAATTGTTCAAATGGTACAATGATAATCAATTCTGAATTCAGAAGATAAGTAATTAAAAAATATTCACTTGTATACTCTTGATAAAATTCTGTGATTTTGCATATGCATAATAAAAAAGAACATGGACCAAGGATGTGTTACTTTATAAATGAATTTTGGGAAATTCAGCAACAAGTGGTGCTGTTTTCTGGATTTATCCATATAGATGGAGAAGATTTTAAGCTACAACCAATTGATATTTTAGATATTTAATAAATGCCAATAGATTCCCCTCAATCAAGTATTGACATTAGGTAAAATACAAAGCTAAAGATTGATTCATCTGTAAAGCTTCTTATAGAATTGTGACTATCAACTTATTTTTTCTTTAAAAAATTGATGCTCTCTTAAAATAATAATGTTCAAATAGAAGTAATCAGTGATGACAGTATATTCAGGTCATTTTGGAAAGTCACTAGCACATGGGTGATAGTTAAAATCAGAGTTTAGGATAAAATCTTGGTGAATACATAAAATGAGAAAATAGGCACCAATGATTAAGAATGGATATGAGAAGAAAAATATGCAATGACAGGAATAAGGGCATATAAAAACCTACTTACTTCATAATTAATTAAAAATATCAAGAAAGAGAGAGATAGAGAGAGAGAGCCAAGCATGGTGGCTCACACCTTTAATCCCCGCACTTGGGAGGCAGAGGTAGGTGGATCACTGTGAGTTTGAGGCCATTGTGAGACTAAAGAGTGAATTCCAGATCAGCCTGGGCTAGAGCAAAATCCTACCTCAAAAAACTGAAAAAGAAAGAAAGTAAGAAAGAGAGAAGAGAGAGAAAGGGAGAGTGGTTTGACATAAGTACCCAAAGAGAGTGGATTATGCTGCCCCCAGAAAAATAAATTGCTATAGGAAAGTTCTGGTACCAGTAATGGTATGCCTCCTGATTAGGTGTTCATCAAGAATGTCCATAATCCCCACTCCAAATCATACAGACTATTGTAAACATTCTTGTTTGCCCACCAGAACTCACTGGCAAGACCCTAGTGCTAAAGACATCTTCAGTTTAAGGAAATAAGGGAACTCAACAGAAAGCCTCCTTTATTTTGGCTTGCTATCACAGTACTAGAAAGTGCTATATAGGCTGCTTGGGGAGAATAGCTATCAGTAATCTTTCCCAGAATGAGAGCATGTGAATTATAAAACCAATTAGAGAAGGTGTGCTCACTGGAGCAACAGAAGTGACAACACTTACGAGGATAATGAACTGATCTCTGGTTGAATTTGAGGTCTACTCCACAGAAAGTAATTTGTTTCTGGTTCTGAGAACCCAGTCAAGGGCTTGTTGCTTTGAAAATCATAGACCCTAGGAGTCAGCTTCTATTGTTTGGATAAATTGATGCAGTGCCCATTAGATTTTCCTCTAAATATTTATGTTTATGCTCTTACATAGAAACTTCCTTTTGCAACTGATGGTGATTTAGAGGAGACTCAAAATTCATATAAGTGCTGAGAGTAAGCGAATGAGTGCTCAGAAGTAGTAAGTGCCACATCTTCAGCACACCCTCCAAGGCTGAGGAAATGTTATAGAAGGAGGGGCAGAAATAATGCAAGATCCAGAGTATGGGGAAGACAGCATTGAAATGTGGTCACCCAGACATGAAGTATTCGTTGTATTTATATCTTATGGAAGTGTCATTAACTTCAGAAGACCTGAACAATATTGGGACCATCAACATTTTGTAATTGATGATAGAGAACGGTAAGAAGAATACATGGCATCAAATTAGTAGAAGGACAAACTGGATAAAAGAAGGGGAAGAATGGGATAAGAAAAGGTACTTGGAGGAAATTATGTTTAAATTGCATAAAATTGTCAATAAAATGTTTTAAATTAAGAGAAAATGCAGAAACGTTCAAAAGAAGTTGAGAAGAAGGCCTGAGAGATGGCTTAATGGTTAAGACACTCACCTGAGAAGCCCAAGGACTCATGTTTAACTCTCCAGGTCCCACCTGAGCCAGATGGAAAAAGTGAAGCAAGCACACAAGGGAGAGCACACATCTGGAGTTAGATTGTAGTGTCTGGAGGCCCTGGCCTGACAATTCTCTCTCTTTCTGTCTGTCTCTCTTGTATAAAAAAGAACAGTCTATTGGCCTTGCCTCAAAAAAAAAAAAAAAAAAAAGAAAAAAGAAAAAAAAAGAACAGAATGAGAAGAAAACTAAAAATAAGCTATAACTGAACAGGAATATAAATAAAAAGTTAAAATAACATGCAGCTTAAATATAAATTGTTTATATTTTATAACAAAACTTACAAATTATTAAACTAGGTTGGTGTGGGTCCCTGGATCCTCGGGACTCCAGTTCACTGAAGGCTACTGTGGAAAGGAGGGTCTTGAGCAGCCGTGAGCATGATGGGAAATATACCCAGGAGACGACTTCAGGTAGTAGCTCAGTTTATTCAATAGGAAAATGTGTTTATAAGCAGCTGAGAGAGAGCAGGAAGGGAGTCCTAAGGGGATTGGTGGGTTTAAAGGTTGTTTGCCTAGGAACATTCATTCCAGCATGTAGGGAGAGAGTCAGGTGATCTACATAGTGGTGGGAAGAGGATTGTAGGGGGATGGACCCTCTGAAGGCTGCTGGCTGATACCCTGTAAGGCGTTTCCTAGGCAACTGGCCAAAGGTCATAGGGCTATGAGCAAAACCCAAGTCCAGGTGTGCCAGGCTTGTAAAGGGAGAGATATCCTGTATTCCAGGGTGTCCTTAACCATGCCTGGAAGCTCAGGCCCATCTCCTGAAGGATCCAGCCTGTGCCTGACAGTGCCCGACAACTCTGCCTTTGTGTTTAGAATGGGGAGGTGTCATCATATTAAGTGAAATCTTTATAGTCAATCATAGGTTCAGATTGAGCTAGATGGTGCACAAGGACCTGATTAGTAGCAACCTTAGCAATATTAGTTATTTGTTCTCTGAGAAATTTGATGAGGCAGGGGACTAAAAGTAACAGAGTTCCTATAGCAAGGAGGTGAAGAAGCCAAGTGACTAAAGGATGAGAGTACAGGTGGTATGGTCCTTAGGCTTGTAGTGGTCAAGCATCTCCTTGTTGAGTTTTTTGAGAGTTTTAACATTTTGTTCAACAGCATTTGATTCATTATCAAATAAAACAACATTTTTTTCTCAAGACCGCACATGTCCCCCCATGTTCAGCAGTAATGAGGTCTAAGGCTAGACAGTTTTGAAGTACCACACCTATGGGAGAGTTCAATAGTCTCTGGAAAGATTTGAAGCTGTTGGTTACCAGAGGCACCCAGAGATAGCATCACGACAGGGCCCACCAGCAGAGGGATGAAAATCTCTCTCTTGGTTGGTGTAGATGGAGTTTATAGACCGTGTCTTCTTCCTCATAGATATACACCTGTGAAACAATCAAGACTGGGGAACAATAAGTGGCAGAGGAAATATCTATTTGTGGGTTGGTTACCCTTTTTCACCATAGAAGGGCAGATGCCTTGACACATGTGGTCCTGGTTATGGAAATATTGAGGAAACATTCAGCTCTGGTCAGTTTGGAGCTAGACAGACAGAGAGGCATAACCTGGCTGGCATTAAAGAGGGTCCTGCAGCATCTGGGATGCAGAGCACACAATGGCAGCAATGCAGGCTGGTTGAGATCTGGGCCCCACCTGTGCCCCTGAGGGACTTGGAAATTTAAAAAAAAAAAAAAAAAAAACAGTTCTTTGGAAAACTTTCCTGCCTTTCTTACCTTCAGGGGTCCAGTCACTCTAACTCAAACCCCACTTATTTCTCCCTGTCATGAGAAGACACCTCTAACTGCTGTTAGAGAACGAGGATGATGAAGTCATACCATTAACTATTTCCTGCTTAATGGGGCAAGAAGTTGTGGCAGTTAAAGAGTCTCTCTCAGAGATGGGAACTACTCTAATGGACCCTGGAACTGTATTGATGGAGTGCAGAGAGATAGTCTTGGAAGAGAACATTGGGGAGAAAGAATAAAAGGAAAGAGTTAATGAGAAGTGAGTACACAGCAAACTGGTCCCATTCAGAACTATCATTTCTGTGGTCAAGGGGACTCAGGTAGATGGGGTTGGATTGTCTGTGGACCATCTGAGCATGAGTTGGCTGAGATTTTCTTCCAGAACTGTTCATCGAATGGCACAGTAGTGTGTGACATGGCCTGATTTTGTTTCCATATGGCTTGTAAAACAGATGAGATATTAGCAGAGTTATCAGAAAGATATACACAACATTTAACCTTGATAACAGTCTGCCATAGTGCCTTTTTTAAATACTTAAAGATGTTCTCGCATAAGTTAGAAGAGATTCACCATTCCAGTATAAGGGAGCCTTTTGAATAGTCAGAATCATATATATATATATATATATGTGTGTGTGTGTGTGTGTGTGTGTGTGTGTGTATTCTAGATTTGAAAATAACCCTTTTGACATCTTTAGTTAGTTTTTTTTCTTTGGGCACAAAATAGTTTATTAAGGGAACAACACGGGAGAATCAGATGGGAAAGTGCTGGAATGTGAGGAATCTGCCCTCTTGTTCAGGAACTGGAGCAGGTAGGGCACTGTCTGATGGTGCCTTTAGAGGACTCAGAGCTTCCCAGAGTCTCAGGGGCGAGGGCAGAGGCAGAGGTCAGCAAAGGTGCATCTTCCCAGGAGCCCGAACCATCACTGGCCTCTGGCTCCAGCTCCTCTTCTCCATTCGGGGGCTTCTGGTCTGGTTTTTTCTCAGGCAGCTGGCTCTCTGTCCCTGTCCCTGAGGGATCTTCAGGGCTCTCACCATCTTTCACATCTGACTTTTGGGTAGACTCCTGACCTTCGGGCCCTGGCTGATGGGGGGAGGCCCTATGCCTGGCTTCCGTTTTAGAGCCATCCCTTCTGCAGATATTAACCTGCAAAGAGAAACGATGTCGGGGCCAGATGAACCCCCCCCCCCCACGCCCACTGCATGTAGCTGAACAGCACAATGACACTGAGAAAGGTGAAGTTGCTGGCAACACCCACTAAGGCACTGGTCATGGGGAAGTTATACAGCAGGTACCTGAGCCCAGTGAAGTGGGCATGGATGCGGAGGTAGGCTCCATACATCTGGATGTGCTTGCTGTGGATCTCAATAATCACTCCTGTTTTCGGCACATATGAGTTCTCTCTATAGTCCGCATAAAGTTCCACCTCCAGCAGCTGCTTCTGCTCAGCAAAGCCAAACAGCAGGAGGCTGGAGAAGACAAAGGTGTCAAGCATCTGAAGCAAGTCAGAGCGGTAATGCTGCATTACCAAATGTGAAGACGTGGAGATGATTCGGCCGCCTCTGGTGTAACATGAAACAGTGACTAAGAACATGCCCAAATCTTGATTCACAGGAGACTCTGGCAACTCAAGCTCTAAGGTGACATGATATGGCTGTCCATGCATCAGTACCTGATCACGTCCAGTCTTAGCCAGCAAGACAGTGGCAACATGGAAGGAGCACAGTGAGGTGGTAGAAGAATCACAGTCAGTCCTGTAGTAGAAATGCACAGGGCTGAGGTGGCTGACTGTTGGCATGTAGGAGTAGTAGAAGGAACCATATAGGAAGACAGACACCCAAAGCAGGAGGAGGATGGTGCACAACAGCACCCCCAACTGCAGCAGCAGCTTGCGGGCACAACCTGCCAAGAAGTGGCCCACTTCCTGGGCCCACAGTAAGGCAGGTACTGGTGGATCATTGACCATGGTGGGAGGAGGAGGGGGTCTGGCTCCAGGTTCAGGCCTTGAGTTTCTAGCTGGTCTTCTACATGGGCAACTCCCCTGGCCATGGGATGAGGCAGCAGCTGGAGGGTTAGAGATGGAGACAACATGTTCTAAGGTCTTGTTTATTTCCTCCCTTGGACACAGAAGTAGCCCTATAACTCACTGGTGTTTCTGTCTGTTAGGATGAGTCAGGACCATGTGACCAATTACTTTTCCCTTTTTGGGGAAGCCAGGAGTACTGATTGTTCTTCAATTTGACTCTCCTACTTCAGATTGTACACCAGTTTTTGTTTGGGTCTCCATAGCCTCCCTGATCAGGAAGGTTTGCCAGGGAGCCAGTGTAGAAATGTCCCATCATATCCAGTGGCCTCATGACCTGGGCACACAGGCCAAAATACTGGCCTTTTTAGCACAGATGATTCCAATTGGTTTTGGCTTCTACATAGGTTATTAATACACTTAGAAAAGAAGTTATACCATCCTGGATGTACGTACATATAGAGCACATTTTATTACTGAAATGATTTGAGTTAAGGAATGGCACAAGAGCTTCTTAAAGTTATTTTGTCCAGCTTTTAAAAATTTTGTCATCGTATGGCAGTGTAAGCCATATGTGAGGGATAGAAAATAGGCATAGCTTACACTTTAAATATCTAATAGTTATAAATACTGGCATAACCTGTTATCAGTATTGAAAATAATACCAATTACTTTATAAACAAACCCATCAATTTAACATAGAAATTGTCAGAAAAGATGAGTAAGACAGTATAAAGTCTTAGCACTTATGTTTGAAAATATCTTTGATTAGTTTAGATATCTGTGTAGGTACCAATTACCCAGAGAACATTGGAAACAGAATCACAGAGCTTGAAATTATTTCTGTCAGATGAGGACCACTGTTTGAGCATGAGACTGTGCCCTAAAGTAGGGAATGTGTCTTAGGAGCTAATTTTGTTATCAGCACTGGACTTGAGATGCCAGAAATGAGACAGTTACTTTATATACAATAGAGCAGAATCTGGTCTTTGTTGAGCCAAAACAGTTAAGCTCTAATATAACCCTTGACAACTCTGTTTTGAAAGAACAAACACCATTTGACAACCAGTGGTTTTAGCATAATCTTGATAGCCATTGATATTAAGTGCCATAGAAATTTTTATTAACATAAAACAATTTTAGGTTTTACCTATAACTTAAATTTGATAAAGCTTAAGCAAGCTATCC
Source organism: Jaculus jaculus (assembly GCF_020740685.1). Lineage (NCBI taxonomy): Eukaryota > Metazoa > Chordata > Mammalia > Rodentia > Dipodidae > Jaculus > Jaculus jaculus. The sequence goes on from NC_059103.1 coordinate 85,728,808, forward strand.
CAACATATTTTACCTAACAGGAGCATAAAAGTCGTAGTCACTGAAATTAAATCACTTAAGGCATCCTTAAGAGTTTGTATAAACAGTTGAAAAATGTTTAATTTTCTGATCTAAGTACCACTCAAAAAGCATTTTCAAAAAGCATTCTATGTACAACCTTGAAAAGTTCCTTCCCAGTATCTTCAATCAACTCATCTCACCCCATAATTTACCATCATTTTTATAAGACTATTAAGAGAAACTACACCAAATTGATTAATCTTATTACTCACTGACCGGCAAGTAGTCTAGATTAAAACAATTTCACGTCATCAATACCTCTAATACATTTGTAAATGCTTTTATTAGGAGTAACTAAGGCAAAGTTTTGTTTCTTTCTTGAGGCAGGCTGACCTGGAAGTCAGACCAGTTGCCTCCTTCTTTGAAGTAACACGGCATTACAATCTTTTTACAAATACCTGGCAAATTATGAGTCAACACCTCACAGAGAATTTTGCTATTTTCAATAATTCTCTATGTAAGTCAATGTTGGCCTAGAACGTAAACTTACTAATTATATTTATACTATCATGTAACAAAGTATGGCATTGTTTATGTAAAGTTTCAGCTCACTATAGGCTTTAGTTAAACTTTTTTGTTTTGTTTTGTTTTGTTTTGAGGTAGAGTTTTACTCTGGTCCAGGTTGACCTGGGATTTACTATATAGTCTCAGGCTGGCCTTGAACTCACAGTGATCCTCTTACCTCTGCCTCCCGAGTGCTGGGATTAAAGGTGTACACCACCATGCCCAGCTTAAACCTCTTTTTTTTCCTTCTTCTTTTGCTGCTTCATGGAGTCAGAAGGTGGAGGCTTGGCAGGGCGAGAGCTTGCATGACTCACTACCTTCAGATCAGCCCTGCCCTGCTCCCCGGCTCTCACACAGTGTTTGGTCTGGTAGGCACGGGAGGCAATGGCTGAGATGCTGCTGGCCTGGGTGGCACTTAAGGTGTAAGACCCCCAAAACGAGGACCCCACGCTCTGCCCGGATATGGCGACACCCCAAATCACTCACGAGAAGTGGTCTTGATGCAAACTGCAAGAGGATTTTATTCCAAGCGCACTGGGGCCCACAGTCATACACCGCACAGGGGTAGAGGACTGCAGAGCCCCGAATTCAGGAACGGGACAGTTTTTATAGGGTTTCTAACAAAGCCTGTGCGTTAGACCAATCAGTCTCCTATGACCTTGGTGGTCAGCATTTGCGCAGGTCCTTGGGTGGGAGTAGCAGAGTGTGGTATCAGTCTCCTATGACCTTGGTGGTCTGAGGCAGGCTGCTACTGCTTATGGTGTGGGCTATTTACAGAAACCAAATAAGTGGTTTACTTTATTATTTATTTCCCATCCTTGAGGGCTATCTCATGCCCTTTTTACTTAGTTTATATTAGGAGCGGGCTCTGATATAATGAGAAGAGGGATTCTTTACTTGCTTTCAACAGAGAGTAAAAGCCTGGAGTTGGGCTGGAGAGATGGCTTAGTGGTTAAGCGCTTGCCTGTGAAGCCTAAGGACCCCGGTTTGAGGCTTGGTTCCCCAGGTCCCACGTTAGCTAGATGCACAAGGGGGCGCACACGTCTGGAGTTCGTTTGCAGAGGCTGGAAGCCCTGGAGCGCCCATTCTCTCTCTCTCCCTCTATCTGTCTTTCTCTCTGTGTCTGTTGCTCTCAAATAAATAAATAAAAATTAAAAAAAAAAAAAAAAGCCTGGAGTTTGAGGTATGCAGGGGCCCGCTTAAGCTCCCTTTGGAGCGTGATAATATTTCTGGGCTTCTGAATTCTTGGGCCTTTCAAAGGAGGGGGCCAGGACCACCATGAAGCTGAGCAGAAACACTTGGTATGTATGAGCACACCGCCAGACCTGAGCTGCTTTGAAGCACTTGAGCAGCTAGCTTGAAGTTTCACACTGCGCTAGTGGGGAAACTTGAAAGGAGATGAAAAGGGAGTAAGAGGAAATTCCCTTCCTGAACTTTTTGTCTCATGGCTAGATAAGCTATGTGGCTGCATGACATAGGTCCCAGAAATCCTCCAGGGGGTGATCTGGAGTACTTCTTCCCAGAAGGAGATAGCCTATCTCTGGGTGAGCTTAATTCCTTAACTTTCAGGAGAGCCCTTAATGCACAAATCTGTGATTCCTTTTGGTGGGAAACAGTATTACCCATGATAGAAAAAGGATGGAAACACCAAGATGATGGCATGAACCAAAAGTAAAGGAGGAAAAAGAGAAACCTGCCTGCCCTCAAAATATGGAGGCAAGGCCACAGGGGGCCGATGTCCAACCCCCCTCCCAGACAATTGTCTGATTGTCCATCTGGGAGAGCATTCACCTACCCTGGCACAACTCAGTGGGTCCCTGGATCCTCAGGGCCATGGTTCCTGAAAGTATCCTGGCAACCAGAGAGCAGGGTCTTGAGCAGATGTGAGCATGATGGGAAATACACCCAGGAGACAACTTCAGGAAGTAGCTCTGTTTATTCAGTAGGAAAATGGGTTTATAAGCAGTTGAGAGAGAGCAGGAAGGTCCTAGGGGGATTGCTCACCTAAGAATGTTAATTCCAGCATGTAAGGAGAGAGTCAGGTGATCTACATAGTGGTGGGAAGAGGGTCGCAGGGGCATTGTCTGTGTGAAGGTTGCTGGCTGATACAATATAAGGAGTTTCCTAGGCAACTGACTGAAGGTCACAGGGCCTTGTGTGAAGCCTAGGTCGAGGTGTGCTGGGCTTCCAGAGAGTCCTTAGCCATGCCTGGCAGCTCAGGCTTTTCACCTGGAAGCTCCGGCCTATGCCTGACAGCACCTGTCTGGTTGGTTAGACAGATACAGTAAAAGATAAGAAAAAAATATTCAATTTTAAGAGAAATATATTTGCATAATAAAACTTGTAGCTATAGAAATTTGAGTCAAAGAAGAATTTAAGAGAAACTGGCACCACTGGGAAAAAAAAATCTGATAACCATGAAGATGCAGTTTTATCCCATAATGACCCTATTAATGGAGACTTATAACTTACCTTTCAAATTTATCTTTCCTTAAAAGTTCTCTCAACAAAAATTAATGAAGATTCCAAAATAGAGTGAGAATTGTTTTTTTAAATACTTATGTATTATTCACCTAGCATGTGTCTAGGGGAGCTGGACCATTAGAAAATATATAGAAATCTAGACCTGCAGGAAATGACATGATACAGATACAGTGTGCTTATAATGCCTAGTTGACACAATTGTCACTGTAGGGCACCACAATGTGGTGCGCACCCAGGCAGCTACCTCCCTATGCCTCATTAATTTACTCAGGTGAAATTGAGTAAAACAGCTATAACTTTCACTTCTGTCCCATTGACTAGTGTCATGGATTCAGAGTAGGTGCACTTTTGTGTCCACCCATTAAAGAGGTCATTTCAAATGTATTCATTCTTTGGGTACCTATTGACACTAACCCAAGTGGTATCTTCTCTGCACTCTTTGTTCAAGATTAGTGTGAAGGGGCTGGAGAGATGGCTTAGCTGTTGAGGCACTTGCCTGTGAAGCCTAAGGACACATGCTCAACTCTCCAGTTTCCACATAAGCCAGAGACACAGTGACACAAGCATGCAAGGTTGCACATGTGCCCAAGGGGGTACAAATATCTGGGGTTTTATTGCAGTGGCTGGAGGCCCTGGTGTGCAAACTCACTCACTCTGTCTCTCTCTCTCTTTGTCTCATAAACAAAAGGTTGCCCTTTGGGTTTGCCTCAAAAAGAAAATATGTGTCAGGACTTGCAAACATTTTTTTTTCTCAGTCATTCTCTTGTTTAGGACACAACACACACACACACACACACAGGTTACCTATGTACAGAGTAAAACAAATAATTTAAAACAAACACTGCCTATAATAAAATATTGCCCTAACACATAATAGAATAACATCTTCCCTCAAAGCTACATTCTAAGATTCAATTTTTTGTGGAAATTATTACTCAGGAGTTTAATTTACCTTTTGAGGACAACCTTGACTGGAATTTTTGAATTATTGGTTCATCCACAATAAAAATTATTAAAATAGCTTGAATAATTAAGAGTATGAAATTTAATTTCTGAACCACAAATGACTTCTTTCACATCCATCTGTCCTACCCTTTCATCCACCCTCCCCTTCTATGTCTTAAGGCTATAAATATTGTCCTGCCTTCCAACAATCCCTTAACCATTACTGACTTGAGGAGGCATCCGACAGTCTCCAAGGAATGTCAGCTTCACAGATTTTTATCAATGACAGGTTTTACTTTGTTCCTAGCATGAGGTTTTATTTTTTTTTTTAATATTTTGTTCATTTATTTATTTGAGAGCGACAGACACAGGAAGAAAGACAGATAGAGGGATAGAGAGAGAATGGGCGTGCCAGGGCTTCCAGCCACTGCAAACGAACTCCAGACGCGTGCACCCCCCCTTGTGCATCTGGCTAATGTGGGACCTGGGGAACCGAGCCTCGAACTGGGGTCCTTAGGCTTCACAGGCAAGCACTTAACCGCTAAGCCATCTCTCCAGCCCGCATGAGGTTGTATTTTAAGGTTCCTTTTTAAAAGTATCTTCACACAGGTTTACACACAATAAAACTGGCTACAGCTACAAAACTGATTTTGGCACATTTAATGAAGAAGATATTCTTTTGTTTAGAAGGCAGAATTATTTGCAGAAAACATTATTGTTCTCAGAATAAATCTAAAAACAGGGTTATAGAAATGGTTCAGCAGTTAACTGCACTTCCTATGCACTCATGAGGGCCTGAGGAGGCCTGTGAAATTGCTTTAGTTGCATCACTAGACCCCACATAAACAGATGAGTTTTGACACTCACAGTCCTGGAGGGGAGCAGAGACTGAGAGTTGTCTGAGCTTCTGGAAACAAACTCCCCCCCTCCAAAAAAAACACAAAAACTCAGCAAACTCTTGTATCCAACTTCCCTGTTAAAATCTTACAACTCATAATTCTGTTTGTGATATTCCAAAGGATAACCTCAAGAAAAAGTGCAGGCTTTGATATTAATGACCAACCCTGAAGACCACTAGTAAGAGAAAAAAGGTGGCTGTACAGCTTCTATGTGTGTGCTTGCAAGTGCTTTGTGTAGTACAATACCAGGAGACCCATCTTCCAAATAACCAACAGTGATAATGAGTACAAAGCAAATGCTAGTGAGTCTGAAAGTGTAGGTCTATAATTTCAGTTACTTAGGAGGCTAAGGCAGGGGGGATGCTGAACTCAAGGACAGCCTGGGTCAAAGAAAGTTCTAGGCCAGTGACCAATTTAGTGAGACACTTACTCAAAATAAAAAATGGAAGGTGTATTTCTATAAATATGTTACAGGGTGTTTGTAAGATATCTTAACTAAATTTGCAATATAGAAAAATGAAAATTACCAAAATAAAACTTAACAGCATAAATTTTGTAATTTCATTCCTTAGTAGCAATTTGTGATGAGTTGGTAAGTTTGGTTTTAACTCACGTGGGCATGCTTCAAGTGACATTATTTTGATTGGCATCAGTCATGTATATGTTATCCATGGCTGCATTTTCTACTGAAGTCATGCCTAGTGGTGCTTAATTGATTATTTTACTTAAATCTAGTTTAGCAACTCTTTTTTGGAATAGATCAGTTTTCATCTTTTGACTGAGAAAAAATTAATTTTTATTTTCTAAATATGTGTGTTCCCTTCTGAAAAAAAGGTGAAAATTGTCTTCTCAAACTCAAGTAAATATTCCTGTCCTTACTCCAGTAACATACACCACTTTGAAGGCTGAGCCAAGTGCTGTCTACCAACACAAACACCTTTGCCTTCTATGGTACATTGTACATGGAGCATAGTACTCTGCCCATATAGTCCTCCTTTCTAGGTGTTTATAATCACAATAATTTTCAATTGCAAGTAATATGGGAAATATGGAAGGTGAACTAAAGATTCACGGTCAGTTTATAATTACTACATAACTATAGAAGAACAAATCATGGCTTGGTAAAAATTAGAGGGAAAGAGGCTGGGCAGATGGCTTAGTGGATAAAGTATTTGCTGCACAAGCATAAGGGATGGAGTTAAGATCCACAGAATTTGTATAAACTGCCAAATGGGTCAGCCAGCCAGCATTTAACTCCAGCACTTTGAAGACAGAGACAGGATATTCTGAGGCAAACATGGCTAGCTAGACTAGCAAAATCTGCAAACTCTGAGTTCAAGTGCAATACCCTGCCTCAGTATATAGAATGGAGTGACATCAACGAAGACATTGACATCAGCTTTGGTATCCACAAGTATGTACACACATGTATACAAGCATACATATATGCATGTATATATATCACACATATCATACACAAAGGAGATATTCTTTATTCAATAGGAGGCTATTGTAACCCTGATAATATACATGTATGGTTATATGTACACATATCTACAAGGAAATGAAAAAAATGTATACATTATAGTATCTTCTTTTGAATTTTTAAGACTGATTCCATACAGTGTATAAATGTTGGGACTTACAATAATTGTATGTGGAAAAGCTAGCTACTGCTTATGTATTAAATTTTCATTTGTTTAAGAACCTTTATCATTCTGGTTCTCCCTAAAGGTATCTCAGTGCCACAGTTGATGACATCTCTGGTTCTGAAGCTGGCATTTTAGGATGACAATTGGCCATGGTGTGGTTTTCACAAGCAGCTGTGCACAAGAATGTGAGGACAAGTGAGAGCTGAAGGAGTGTAGAGAAGACTGGGCAACCTACTGTATTTATTGCAGTTCATAAATTCACAAATTGGTATGTCCAAAAGTCTCCACTAGATGCCCAGAAATTAATACTAGATGTTGTGGAAGCAAGATGCATGTTCACACCTTCGTGTAGGTCAGGGATATCACCCCAAAAGTCATTTGAGTGAAAGGAATGACGAGCAATTTTAAAAGTCCAGCTGAAATTGGAAACTATAAATCTGTCCTACTTGGCAGACTTATGTAATTTTCTACAGCAAAGCTCAGCAGTCCAAAAGTTGGGAAATGTTTGTGATTGCATAGAAACAGGTAGGAAAGCAAGTATAGCTCTAAGAAGAAGAAAGACAGGAGGAGAAATTTATTGTGATTGGCATGATAGAAAATGGGGATATAATGATAAATTTCATTAGAAAAGGAAAGCCAAGAAACATGGATGTGAAAAGCAACGGCAGTGAAAGATTGAAAGACCTAAACATCAGTGATAAGAAAGAGTGAGTTAGGATATAGTGCAAATTAGGGGGTTTAATTTCTTCCTCTGGCCTCAGGAGTAATTTTATCTTGAAAAGCTGATGAGAAACGATGGACAATGAAATTCTGAGTGCAGTAAAGGTATTCAAACTAATATAAAATGATGTACCATTGGGAAGAAACATAATGAGAATGTTATCACAGTCTCCTTGGTATGACAGACTACAATGTGATATTTGGAGAATGTGCTAAATATGTATGATAATGACTGCTGTTCTTAAAATAGTCAAATATTATTCACTAATATGACACAGTATTCATTCACAGAGAATCCCAAATAAATAAGTAATAAGTAAGTAAATAAGATGGTGTCAAAGGTGATTCAGTCAAATAGGGTCCTCTTAATCCCTTGAGTTTTTGTAAGATTTGCTGCATGTGAATGAGAGGAAGAAGAGATTCACTGAGAAAGACAACTTTTCAAGACCAGTCAGAACTTGCAGCAGTGAAGATTTGCTTACTGCCATTGTCTGGAAATCATTTGTGTCAATTTTAAGAAAACTTAGAAATTCAGCTACTCTGTGTTTAGAAAGAAAGGGGAAAGTACTGACTTCAGTAATCACCATCATCTTGTGCCATTGTGAAAACAGTGTTGGTGGGTGGGAATCTACTAAAATATTTTTGCAGTTAAATACATTCACATACAAGGTTTTAATCTGGAAGTAGAGTGTGTTCCCAGACACTGGTTTTTGTGAGAAAATTAGTTTCATGAGATTTTTTTTTCATAAAAACAAGTGTTAGCATTTAAGTACAAATTGTAAAAACAATGAAATTCATCTGAATTGTCTAGAATGATATCTAAAATGAGAGTAAACATAAAGTAATTGAGAATACTTAAGAAAGATAAAGGCTACATTAAGAATTGGTATCAATTTGGCTAGAGAGATTGCTTAGTGTTTATGGCACTTGCCTACAAAGCCTAAGGACCCAGGTTCAATTCCCCAGTACCTACATAAGCCAGATCTATGTGGTGGCACATGCATCTGGAATTTGCTTGCAGTGGCTCTAGTGGCCCTGGGGTGCCCATTCACACTCTCTCTCCTTTAAAAATAAATAAAATTTAAATTAAAAAATTGATAACAATTGTGTTAAGGTTAAGATTTCCTCATGGGTCACATATGGCATGATAGGAAAGAATAATAGAAAAAGGGACAGGTTGCATATGCTGAGGATTTTAATATGACATTAAATAAATGTACCATTTGTATACACTATAGTCACTCCTGTCCCATGTTCTCAGGTTTATGGATCTTCCAAATAACATTAGCAGCATTTATATAAAGGATGGCCTCTCTAAGAAATGGGATCAAATGATAACCCCAAACTTGGACATTCACACATGAATTTGCAGATGGAGAAGAGCAAAGAGAGTGTACTTAAGACCTATTAACAATTATACAAGTCTGGTATCCAATTAAAAGAAGAAACTATAGGAGGAAAGCATCTAGAAATGAGACAGGCTGGGTGATTCCAGGGTCTACTGGGATAAGGACAGAATGAGACAGATGACACTAATTTTTTCCTGTATTCAAAGAAGAGTACACACTTAATATTCCCAATTTACTGAAACCTAAAGAAACTGACCTGCATGATTCTTTTATCAATATTTTTAATGCACTCCAAAATTATAGCTGGTTACTGGTTTTGCAGAGTTCTTGGTGATATTATTCTCTTCATATTAACTTTCTTTTTTTTTTTTTTTGCCTGTTTTTATTTGAGAGCAACAGAGAGAGAAAGAGGGAGAGAGAGAGAGACCGAGAGAGACAGAGAATGAGTGCACTAGGGCCTCCAGCCACTGCAAACGAACTCCAGATGTGTGTGCCCCCTTGTGCATTTGGCTAACGTGGGCCCTGGGGAATCGGGCCTCGAACCCATGTCCTTAGGCTTCACAGGCAAGCGCTTAACCTCTAAGCCATCTCTTCAGCCCAACTTTTTAAATTCATAGGTTGGCTTGGACTCTTTAATATTCATTTCAGGTTGTCAGTTTTCTCTGTTAGTGAAAGAATTTCTGAGATTTTTTTTTTCCCCATAGGCCCTTCTACAAAATATGATCACAACTTGGCAAATGAACTCCAGACACATGTGCCATCTTGTGTACCTGGCTTATGTGGTTCCTGGGGAATTGAACTTGGGTGCTTTGGCTTTGCCAGCAAGAGCTTTAATCCCTAAACCAGTTCTCCAGCCCTTTAGTACTGAATTTTTAAACACAAAAGTAGTAAAAAGGAAGAATTCTATTCCTTTGGTCCAGGAAAACAAAATAGGGATTTAAAGTTATTATATATAATCATCTGTTTTCATTAAATTAAGTTATATAGAAAACTTACTACTTGAAATTATTTTAACATTTTAGAATAATCCTTACAAAGGTAAGAGTCCTCATAAAAATCAAATTTTAATTACCATGGAAATCATTGCATTATTCAAAAGGATTAATATTTTATACTATCCAAAAGACAAAGTAGAGTCTGATCAAATTGCATTGTTTTAAGCACCTTGGTTATCTATACACTTGGTGTCAAAATTCATGAGTCAGTTTAGAATAAAACTGGTAAATTTCTTTTATCAAATTATGATTTAAGGATCACTTTGATTCCTTCCATTCAATGAATGTCTGTTTCTGGATGGAACCTTATCTCTGCATGTAGCTCCTGGGACAGTGAGGGACACTGTTTCATTTCGCTGTTACCAGCAGCAACTAACCTACCTCCTGACTACAGTAACAAAGACCCTCTATTCATTTTCCATGGCACCTACTTTGCTTATTTCAATTCTCCTTGTTCTCCTCTTGATTATTTTCTATAACTCAGCTATCTTTTTGAAAGATTTCTGTGACTTTGATTGTGGACTTTATAATACTATTTTGTTCCCAAATATCTGTCTGCTTGACTGGATTAGAATCTATTCATTTCCTAAAAGCTGGGAATAAAAAAAAAATCCTTTAGTTATGTTTCATTTAATCAGACACAGTTTATGGGAGGCAAAGGGTTTGTTTTAGGCTTGTAAATTTCAGACAAAACTCCAATGGGCTGGAGAGAGGGCTTAGCGGTTAAGTGCTTGCCTGTGAAGCCTAAGGACCCGGGTTCAAGGCTTGATTCCCAGGACCAAGGTTAGCCAGATGCAGAAAGGGGCACACGCATCTGGAGTTCATTTGCAGATGCTGGAGGCCCTGGCGTGCCCATCCAGTCTCTCTCTCTCTCTCTCTCTCTCTCTCTCTCTCTCTCTCCCTCTCCCTCTCATTGTCTCTCTCTCTCTGCCTCTTTCTCTCTCTGTCACCTTGAAATGAATTAATATTATAAAAAAAAAAAAAACTCCATCAACACTGGAAGAAGCTGGTTCACTTTCATAGATCCAAGCAGAGAATATTTCCAGCTACACAAACCTGCCAGAGCTCTGACTGACTAGTAGGAATGGAATGAAGATCCTGCCCAGAAACACACCTTAGGGCTGTACTGTCATATCAGACTCTGGTGGCATGCTTCTGTTTGTCTTACTAGTTAATTAATTTTTACAATTTTGATTTTGTAGTACTGCACATTGAACAAAAGGCCTCATACATAAGAAACTAATACTTTACACTGAGCCTCACCCCTAGCCTTTGAGAATAAATTTATAAGTCACCAAATATGTGATGTTATATTATGAGAGCCATAGAAATGAATACAATAGTAATGTTTAGCATCCCAAAAAGATGTATGGGACAATATTAGAGTTCCAAGGTCTGCTTATGATAATTCACATGTTGCATGTTAACTCCCTGTACCTTCAAAATGATGAGGTAATAATTATCTAATTTCTTTGTAGCCATTTTCAACCGACCTCTGAGGGCCTAGGTTTGGACATCAGAATTCTAAAGCTTTTTACTTGAGCTTTCGTTGATACTTTTGGCTCTTGCAATTTTATACTTTACTTAGAAGAATTATAATTTTTTAAATTTTATTTGAAAGCACAAAAGTGATGTTTTTAAAAGTCATGCTTTTTCATAAAAATGTGTGCATATACTATGTTTTGTTTTTATACATAAACATGGAATATAGTTAATACATACAGAGAGAGTTGTGGGCTAGCTAGCCTGGCATATACAGAACAAACAAGAGACCCTACCTTAAACAAGTGAAAGTGAGGGCTGACACCTGAGGCTATCTTCTGAACTCCACAGACCTACTGAGGCATTGAAATGAACATGTGTACACATACATATGTAAGAAAATATGCTTTTCAAAAAGTACTTAGTTCTACTAATTAAATCTAAGTAAAATGATCTAAAATTAATATTCATACTGTGGAGTATTGCTTTTGTTACTTCTACTTTATTTATTAATTTGTTATAATTTAAATCTGTTCAAAATACACTTTCCCCAAACCAAAGAGAGTTTATTTAGAATGTTAACCTCTGGCGATTTCTATGAATATAGTTTCCACAATCTCTACAGAAAAAATTCTCAAAGACAAAACATTTTAATACATATATTGTTCTTTAATCTGCAGTTTCTGCAGTTTTTCAATTCAATTCCCACCAGTCTAGGAAAACAAAAAATATTTTTAAGTTATCAACATGAATTTTAGGATACTTCATTATACTTTACAAAGGTTAAGTGCGAACCTAAGAACATTTACTTTAGCTGCTGGTAATACCAGCTCAGAAAGCTGAAGTAGGAAGATGAGGCCACGTGTCTACATGGGCTTACAACTCATTGCATTGGGAAACCCTGCCTCAGAAATGGAGCACTGAATTCACAAGTGAACATTACGCAGCTAGTGTCTCAAAGCTTATGCTTCCACGTATATATTTCTCCTACCTCAAAGGGACATTGGAAAATGATGCTTTGGCAGTACTATATACTTTATCCAAGTGTTGTCTGGCTTGAATGCTTACCCAGTACTCTTACCAAAACAATGGAGGCTCAACAGGAAGCTAATTGCAGTGACCTATTTTAAATCTTCAAGCATATACAACCAACATGCTGCACCTTATTAAAGATGAAAAATAAAGGAAAGGAATCATGGACTGACTTTCCTTCTAGGACAGGTTGTTCATAATAAGTTAAAATGATGCAATACACATAAGAATAAGTGCTTTAAACTTCCTTGGCCGCTAACATTTGTACAATGTTAGTGTCTTCTTTATGCACTTGGAGTTCTGGCTTGCATGGAAAGCAGGACATCTTGTTTTTGTTAGTCACCTGTAGTCATAAGCTACACTCTTTCACACACGTGTGTGTATGCATATACACACACATACACACTCACATACTCAATGGTTTTGAGCTTTGTTGAATGTGTATGGATTCCAAGAACACCAGGGTTCTGTATTTATGAGGCCTCCTGAGCATGCAAGGAATGTCTGCTACACACATTGAATATATTTCCTATGTTCACATTCTTGCTTGATTCCCTCATTCAACTTGACTGGAAAGATAGAAGTTCTGAATGTATTGTGAATCTTAGCATAGCCATAACAGCATTAAGCAGGCATGGGTTTCTTTTCTGCATGCAGCCCTATGGTCTTGTTTTGGCCAGATGTTCATGAGTATTGTCCTGAGAATTTTACTTTTTAATGTGATCACAGAGTAATATTGTTTTGTAATGTCTGAAGCATATGATTTTGACAAAAATAAAAGTCAGAAGTATGAAGCTGGAATGGAACACTAGAGGCAGACATGGCATAATTTAAGTTTAACTGTAGCTCTGTATCTAGTAATCAGAAACATTCAATCATTTTTTATTTCTACATTTTGTTTTTCAACTGAATCAATTATACCTAGTCAGGACTGTTCCTAGTTCTTATTAGGATTATATTACTGCATTCTTTATTACATAATTACTGTTGGGGCCAAGAGAGATAGTTCAGAGCAAAAAATTCCTTGCCTCACAAGCATGTCAGCATGAATTTGATCCCTCATAATGCATGGAAAATACAGTGTGTGGAAACCTACATATGTAATTCCAGCACTGCAAATACAGAAACAGGAGAATTTTTGGAGTTTACCAGATAGCCAGTATAGCCTAATTAATGCCCTTCAGATGAATGAGAGGCCCTGTCTCAAAGGAGATTCATGTCTTTCCTGAGAATGAGACCCAATTTCCTCTAGCCCACTCTTTCCTATGTACTTGCATCCATATATGCCAGCACACACATGAACATAGAAATACACATACACCACATGCCCACAAGCACACCAATGTTAAAAAAGAGAAAAAAATAGTGCTGTTAACAAAATGCTGGACAGAAGACATAGGTCCCAGACATCAACAACAACTCAAATATTTTATCACTTATTTAATAAAACACTATCTTGGATTTAATGACAGAAAATTTTCTCTTTAGGGCAAGAATTACTCCTAGCTTATGTTTGTAAACCCTTACTTAGGTTGACTTCTATGCCCTTCTGTAGGAATTTTTTCTCCTTGGATTCATTAGTTTAGGGGAAGAGCACAAAGATTCCTTAGGAGTAAGCTCTGGGACTTCATCATCATGAGTCCTAGCTGATACCACACAAGGATGAAACAAATACAAATTCCCTTGAGCACTTGTCGATCTCCACTCCAGCTCTGTGTGACAGGTACCAATGTCACAGGGCATGAAATGTCCAGGAATTTTTAGGACCACTGCCTAATGCATTTACCTTATGTCTGTACACAGAGATTATAGACTTATTTAACATTTTTTCAGAGATTAATAGTAGTATTTTCTTTTCTTATTCTTAATACATGGATTTGCTTTGGATTAGTCCTTCCTCACTACTCACTTTCCCCATCTACTTGCTTTCTTCCTCATCTCCTACCTGCTTTCACCATCCCACTGTCAGTATTTTCCCTTCAGCTTACATAACACCTAACATTTGCCCCTGAAGGTTCCTTTCAATTTTCCTGGCATCCACATATACTCTTTCACACAGTAACGCATATACATAAAGGTTCCAAACTGGAATAAGACAGAACATGTGGTGTCTTCTTTTTATGGTCCAGAACTACCCCTCTTAGTATGACATTTTATTTTATTTATTTATTTGAGGTAGGGTCTCACTCTAGACCAGGGTGACCTGGAATTCATTATGTAGTCTCAGGGTGGCCTCAAACTCACAGTGTTACTCCTATCTCCACCTCCCAAGTATTGGAATTAAAGGCATGTGCCACCAAGCCTGGCTCAAAGTATGATATTTTCTAGATACATCCATTTTTCTAATAATTTTATTTTTCACTTTTATGGATGAGTATAAATATATATATATATATATTCCCCACATTTTACTATGCATTTCTTAATTGTTGAACATCTAGATTGATTCCATTCCTTTCCTATTACACAGTATGCAGCAATAACTGATGAATGAGTATCTCTGATGTGTGATGTAGATAGATTTTTTTAGGGAATATGCCCAGGAGTGGGATTGCTAGGTCATATCATAGTTTTTAGAGACACCTCTACACCGATTTTCATAGTGGCTGTACCAGCTTATACTCCCACCAACAGTGGTTTCCCTTTCCATATACCTTCATTAATATTAATATTTGTTCATATATATCTTCTTCAAGATAGCTATTCTGATAGGTGTAAGATGAAATCTCAAAGCAGTTTTAATTTGCTTTCCCTTGATGACTAAGGATATTGAACACTTTAAATGAAATCATTGGCCAATTGTGTTTCATCTTTTGAGAATTCTTGCTTCAGTTTTTAATCTTCATGCTAATTCAAAGCCTTTATTCTATATAGCTATGAAATATAAATTTTAACTTTATTGGCAACACAGACAGTGGTATTTTTCTAGAAACTGTAATTGTTAGTTTTGACTAGAAGAAAAAAAATGCAAACATGCTAGGGGTCAGATCTATGGCAGGAAGGAGACACGGCCTCCCAGGGCTAATCACGCATGGCCAGTGACCAGGTAAAATCTGCTCCTCTAGTCCACAGCCCATGCTGCAGATGCAACCAACGAATTGGTTTATTTATTGTTTAATTTGTTTTATTTTATTTTCACTGATGTTTTTGCTATCGGTTCACTACTATTGTTTAAAAAAAAAAAATGTATCATTAGGCTGGAGTGGTGACTTAGCAGTTAACACGCTTGCCTGAAATCCTAATGACCCATGTTTGATCTCTCTGCAAGCACCAGGTCGCAGGTGCCCACTAGGTGGTGCAACCTTCTGAAGATCTATTTCCCCGGCTGAGGCCCTGGTATACAAATCCTCTCTCTTTCATTCTCTCTCTTAAAAAAAAAAAAAAAAAAAAAAATTAAAAAATGTGCATACTCTTGTATTCAATAGATAGGACTTAAAACTTGAGAAACTATTTGCTTATTTTGTAAGGAAGAGGGAAAGACTGTTTAGTTTTTCAGCCCAGTTTCTATTGCACTATTTGTTTGGGTGTTGTTATACTTCTGAGATTTGTGTATATCATAAATATTAATCCTTTTTAAGATTGCTTCCAACTTTGTAAGTTGTTTTTTTTGTTTTGTTTATTTTTATTTTTAATTTTTATTAGTATTTTCCATGATTATAAAAAAATATCCCATGTTAATTCCCTCCCTCCCCCATGTAAGTTGTTTCTTGACACACTTAACTTTTTAAATTTCTTTAAGATCCATGTGTTAGCTGTTGACCTATATGTAGCTTCCCTTAGCAGTTTTCTAACAATGTCAAAGAGTTTCAGGCCTTTGGTTTACTTGGAGATCATTGTGTATGGTGAGAGACAGGAATCTAGTTTCTGTATTCTACATGTTCCAGATTTCAGACACTCACCTTTACTATCACCATTTATTAAAGAGGCTATCTAATTTTTCCCAATAAAGAGGTTTGGCATTTTTGGCACATTTATTTGTGCTGGATAATGCTAGGATGGTCTATTGTGTTCCATTGATCTACCTGACTGTTTTCTGTGCCAGTACCATGATGTTTTCTGACCATGGCTCTGGAATAGAGCTTGAAATCAGGAACGGTGATATGTTGATGCCTTCTGTTGTGTCTCCCTTCTGCTCTCATTCAGGGTTGCTTTGACGATCTGAGGTACCAGGTTCACCAAGAAAGCAGCACTTTTGCTTGTTTCCCCAATTACTCTTAGTATTTCAACAGACATCTCTAGAGTTAAGTATTACCTACAGTATCATTATGACAAAAACTAAAGCAAATTTAACTTGTTATCTCTTCTTGAGTTTCCAAAATTGACCTGAACTGTATTCAAATTTGTGTCTAAACACAACAACATTTTATCTCTGACTTGGTAGGAGTTAATTTTTCTCTGAGTTGGTCTCCTTCCCCCTTGTGCTGGTATCTGGTTCATCAGGAAAACAGCACCCTTGTTTGTTTAGCCAATTTTTCTTAGTTTCAGCTGGGGCCCTTTTGAGGTATGATGAGGTGGCTCTCTCCTTAGGACCTGCATCTATCTGAAAAAGAGGAGCAGATTTTCCAAAGGAGAATAAGTTAGCACCAGGACAAATGAGATAACCCTTACTTTTTTTATAGAACATTTAATAGGTGCAGGCCATTTTGTAGCCCATGATTGATGGTAGCTTAATATTGGAGAGTGGGGTAATGTTTGGATATGATTCTGACTTGTTTCCCAGCTCCAGCTATGGGTCCCATACCACTGAGGGGATCAGTTAGCCAAATCAAGAGCAGTTGGTTCCCCGCCATGGCTGTGTGCCACTATTGCACTTGTGTGGGCGTCACAACAGGTTATTTGCTGATAAGGAGGCTAGACCATGAGTTGCTTGGACAGATATTGGTCATTTTCCCCCAGTTGCCCATGTAGCACCTTCTGGCACTAGACATGCTGACTGGGGACTGACTTTCTTCTAGCTTCCAGCCATGCCATTCCATTTTACGTGTCAACTGCATATGATGTCTTCAGCAGTAGGGTCTTACCACTAAACTTTGGTGGGTCATCATGTACTCTGATGGAAATCTGTCTGTCTTTTTGGAAACCTTGTAGGTTTCTGTGATCAAATGCTCATTGTGGATGATAGCTCCATGCTGGTGCTGGGAGTTACAGGTCAGTGCCCACCAAGAAATTGAGAAGAAAGATAACTAATATACAAGAGTTAGAGAGAAGAGAGAGAGAGAGAGAGAGAGAATGAATGAAACACAGAAGGAGGGAGGGAAGATGTAGAAGATTAAGGTTAGTCTTGATCCTACCCTCTCCAGTGTCTTGTGGTTCAGGTGTTCCATGATAGAATTTAAAATTGTTTATTTTTCTATGAATAATAGCACTGGAATATTAATGGTTACGGGATTGAGTATGTACATTGCTTTTTGCAAATAGCTGTCTTCATTTTCAGCCTATTAGTTGTTCTAATCCATGGATGAATAGTTCATTAGAGTTTGAAATGTTCTCTTAAAATTCTATCGTGAATGTTTTATAAATTTTATTATACTCCCTCAGTTAGGCTTATTCCTAAGTATGTTTTGAAGCAATTGTGAATGGAGTTGCCCTCTAATTTATTCCTCAGCTTGTTTGTTATTGGTATTATAGGAAGGCTACATATTCCTGTATGTTAATAACCATTTTGCTGAAAGTATTTAGCAGGTTGCTAAGAGTTTTCTACTGAAGTCTTTATATCTCTTGTTTATAAAATTGTTTCATCCACAAAATAAAGATAAGTTGAATACTTCCTTTCCTATTTGTGTCCATTTTATTTGCTTCTCATGTCTTAGTACTGTACGAGGGACATCCAGCACTCTATTAAATAAGAATGGAGAAAGTGAACACTCTTGTTCCTGATTTTAGTTGACATTCTTTGTGATTTTCTCCATTTAACATAATGTTTGTTACATATTTGTCACATATAAGCCTTATTATGTTGAGCTGTGTTCCTTCTATCACCAGATTCTTTAGGAATTTTTATTATGAAGGGCTATTGCATTTTGTCAAAAAGCACTGGCAGATTTTAAAGATGAATATGAAAGGCCCTAAAAACTAATGAATGTCTACCGTGGAAACAAATTGATCCTGTTATCCTGAAGCTATTCTTTCCTTACTTACTCTTTGGCTAAAGTAAATTGCCCATCAATGGCTGTCAAAGTAAAATCAGTCCATCTCTCTCCTGAGAAACATCCTAAAGGAGAAATGTCCCACTTCTGAAAATTATATATCTGAGAAATTACATGGTTGACTGGAGATGGCTGATGACCTAGGAGTCCACCATGGCTTTGGACGTTCAGCCATAAACATTGTTGCCAGGAAGGCTCAGGTGCAGCTGGACATTTCTTTTTTTTTTTAATATTTTTTGTTCATTTTTATTTATTTATTTGAGAGTGACAGACACAGAGAGAAAGACAGATAGAGGGAGAGAGAGAGAATGGGCAAGCCAGGGCTTCCAGCCACTGCAAATGAACTCCAGACGTGTGCGCCCCCTTGTGCATCTGGCTAACGTGGGTACTGGGGAATTAAGCCTTGAATCGGGGTCCTTTGGCTTCACAGGTAAGCGCTTAACCACTAAGCCTTCTCTCCAGCCCAGCTGGAAATTTCTAACGCTTCTCCGCCGCCAGCTTGCCGCTTCACCTTGTTCTTCCCCAAATCAATAATGTAATTCAAAACATCCCCCAGTCATTACTAAACATCCAATATAAAATCAATTTAGGACACCTTCAGTTATATGTAGAGTCAACTCCAACATACTTAAGCCCCCTGAAGCCAGTTTTCAACTGAGTTTCCTCCTGTCAGAGGCTCCATCCATGTTATTGGATGCTTTCTTGAGTTTGTCTGATATTTCTCCTGTACTCTACCTCTAAGTCCTGTTTAAGAAAGCCTATTACTGGGCTGGGGAGATGGCTTAGTGGTTAAGCGTTTGCCTCTGAAGGCTAAGGACCCTGGCTTGAGGCTCGATTCCCCAGGACCCACGTTAGCCAGATACACAAGGGGGCACACACATCTGAAGTTCTTTTGCAGTGGCTGGAGGCCCTGGCGTGCCCATTCTCTCTCTCTCTCTCTCTCTCTTTCTCCCTCTTTCCTCTCTCTGTCCATCACTCTCAAATAAAGTAAAAAAAAAAAAAAAAAGAAAAAAATAGAAAGCCTCATACTTATATTCCTCTATCAAACTTGTAGATTGCCTCACAGCTTAGTAATGGTAATTTCCTTGATGTACCTCTGCTCACCAAGAGCAGAGCTACTCCTCTCCTATTCCAATCCTTGGCCAGCAGTTCCTAATTCCAGATGGCAAACCTACAAAATAAATCTAACAACTTACCTTACTTATCTCTAGTAGAAGTCTCCTTATGCAATTGCCTAAGTGATCATAATGTAGTCTCTGATTAGTTTTCCTGTAGTTCTTGAGGAAGTAACCTGGTGCCAATCCTGGTGCCAATGAAAATGTTTGGTATTGTCATAATTACTGTGATTACATAAAATATGTGATTGCTTTAAGTAAGAGTATAACATAAAATTTGCTAACATATTTTTAAATATGTGTGTATTTAAGAGGCCATATCTTTTTGATATTTATTTCAAAATATCAATTGCTCTTAAATTATTATTCTATGTCTATCCCATCCTGTATTATAAATTTAATGGGTTTAGAATTATTAACTTCCAACCAGGTATGATTTGAGCCTAATCCCCCAGGAGGCATCAAGCACCTGCAGGAAGTGTTTGTTATTTTCCTAACTGGCAAATGTTGGGCTACTGGCACATAGAGGAAAAAGGCCAGGTGAGTGCAGCATATTCCTAAAAGCACAATGATCTACAACAAAGTATTGCTGATAAAAAGTGTCAACAGTTCCAAAGAGTAAAAACCCTAGCCAAGAAAGTAGGATCTGAGTGTCTTTTATTTTTTGCTTTAGTTCTTTTATTAAAGAAATATTACAGATTAATGTAACAACTCCCACAAAACCTTGCCATGTTCCAACAGGTGGTCAATGTCATAAATAGACCTGTGAACAATATACAATACTGTATTTTTGCACTATCTTATTAAATTGCATAGATACTTGGCCAGGCTTGTCTTTTACATTCTTCTCTCAAAATATTTTGATCTCTTCATGAAACACATGTGGATTTTGTATATTCTAAATACTCCATGGTATCCTGCCATAGAAATGGGCATTATACTGATCTAACCCTGCACTGACATAAATGTTCTGTCCAATGTAAGCAAACCACCCTGGTGTGGGGAGCATGGTGGCAGCCATCTCTCTACAGATACAGAGATGCTGAGGCCAGTGCACACAAGAAGCACCTGTTCCATGTCCATGTTTTTTTAAAAGAATTCTAACTTTATTATATTCAACTTCATGTCCACCATAGTTTCAGATTTTACTTTTGCTATTCCACTGTTCAAAATATCTAAGTTTGAGATGACAGCAGTATGTGATATGCATGCAGGGTGTCCATTTTCTCTGGTTGTTTTGCTATGTCAAGTTTATCTTAGCATCAGTGGTTTCTGGCATCTGAGTTTTGTTGATGCCTCCACATCTGAATATGCTTGGGGATGTTAGCTATTTTAAAAACCACATTTATAGGTCCAAATCTTGGGGATTGGTGACTTTCTTATTACATTCTACCTGGAGGCAGACTAAAGTTTGTATGTTGCACTAGTTCAGAATGGAAGGTTCTGATAGCTGTCAGATTGACAGACATATGACTAGCCAGAACTATAACATACATTTGGTGCTAGTTTTAACAACATATATATATGTGGTAGGATCTATTTCAAGTTACTCATTCCATAAATAGCAGGATTTAGAACCCATAGTAAATAAAAGTATATAGTAATAATTAATTTAAATCTAAAATAATTCATTTTTAATTAGATATATTATAGGTTATTATAAATCTAAATGTCTATAAGTCTCTCAGGAAAATATTTTCATATTGAATCTGCCACTGAGACTTTCCATGTGGCACTGCTATATTTTACATTGCTTCATGATTTCAGTTTCTTTTGAACAACAGAATCTTCCCCCATTTGATACAAGTGCTAACTTATGTTTTAAAGGATTATTTTGACAGTAGATTAGGGATTTATAAACATATGAGGACTGAACGAATAATAGTCAGATGAATCAGGGGACAGGCTGGAACTGAAGAAGCAAGCAGCTTGTTTATTGGGAGCACTGGGCCAAACTTTACCACTGGCGTTCTCCCTTTTCCCTGAAGCCTTCGACCCTTTGGTTGTAGATTATTTCAGGATGTTAGGTGGTTTACTTTCTGACTCACTGTACATGCTACATGCATTGAGCAAAGATTGAATGAGTTGAGTCATTTAGTCAAAAGTCTAAAAAAAACAAACAGATATTCTGTTTATATCTTATATCTTAAGCATTCAAATCAGTAGTTTTAGTTAATGAAATTTATTTATTTATTTATTTATTTATTTATTTATTTGAGAGTGACAGACAGACAGAAAGACAGATAGAGGGAGGGAGAGAGAATGGGCGCGCCAGGGCTTCCAGCCACTGCAAACGAACTCCAGACACGTGCGCCCCCTTGTGCATCTGGCTAACGTGGGACCTGGGGAACCGAGCCTCGAACCGGGGTCCTTAGGCTTCACAGGCAAGCGCTTAACTGCTAAGCCATCTCTCCAGCCCAGTTAATGAAATTTATTAATAATTAATTCATATTACTAAGTTTCATTCAATTATACAGAAACATCACTTGGAATATCATTATTAAAAATATTAGTTTCAGTGCCTAATATTAGACCATTATTCCTGACACTCACTGTCAATTTAGTGAGTTATTTTAATTTCCATAATGTTAAGATGATTATAACATTTGTAAAGGAC
Organism: Jaculus jaculus; assembly: GCF_020740685.1. Taxonomy (NCBI): domain Eukaryota; kingdom Metazoa; phylum Chordata; class Mammalia; order Rodentia; family Dipodidae; genus Jaculus; species Jaculus jaculus. The sequence continues at coordinate 85,750,808 of NC_059103.1, forward strand.
TCTTCTACATGTTTCAGTGTGTCTTTTTCGTTTGTTTGTGTTCAGGTAGGGTGTCACTCCAGACCAGGGTGATCTGGAACTCCCTCTGTAGTCCCAGGCTGACCTTGAGCTGACAGTGAACCTCCTACTTCTGCCTCCTGAGTAGAATTCTGTTGTTAAAGTTATATGCCACCATGCCCACCTTTCTGTATGTCTTTTAATGACAATACTGGCCATTGCCATTCCATTGCTGTTGTGTGTATGTTATGAACTGTACTTTCATCCTTCAGAAGCCAGAAAAGATAAAATTATGTAATGACAATACAAATAAAGATAACTTATCCAGCAAATATGTTATAAGGATTTGAAGAAAGGGTATATTTTCAAATACTTAACAAATACTTAATTCTATTAGATGAATTATACATTTTATAGGTTTACGCAAGTTATTTGCATTAATAAGCCTTTATTTCCCTTAAAAATTTTTTTTGTTCATTTTTATTTATTTGTTTGAGAGTGACAGACAGAGAGAGAAAGAGGCAGAGAGAGAAAAAGAGAGAGAGGGAGAAAGAATTGGCATGCCAGGGCCTCCAGCCACTGCAAACGAACTCCAGACAAGTGCGCCCCCTTGCACATCTGGCTAACGTGGGTCCTTGGGGAATCAAGTCTCGAACTGGGGTCCTTAGGCTTCACAGGCAAGCTCTTAACTGCTAAGCCATCTCTCCCTTTTTGTTTTATATTCTATCATGTATCAAAGTTATCAGGTTTATCCTTTGAATATTTAACTATGATATGTACAGACATTTAAGGATGCAAATGTTAGCTAAAAATTCCTGCTGGAATTTAGATTTTTGTATTAGTTTTATGCATGGTTCTCTTTACAAACATCTCATTTAATATTTATGGCTGATGTTACAATAGTGGTTGCACAACCATTGGTAAAATTAATGATACCACAATGGATATTCTGTAATGCATGTTGTCTCCACAAGGCACACTCACAGATGTACTGTACTTAAGAACACCAGACAGCACTTCACCATTACAATTTTGAGGCCTTTTACAGTGTTGGAATCACTTTTTTAGAAATTACAAGGGAACAGAACCCACTTCTGTTACCATCAGTCTGGAATGACCCTTGTTAAGTTAATAAATTCACTAATAAGAATCTACTGCTGTACTCACATATTCAAATAAGTCTAAATAGTTATACATGCAACAGTTAAAACTAACAATCTGAAAGAAATGAGATTAAGAGAAAGAAGCATAGAATGGATGGGGTATTTCTTTTGATTTCATATTTTCTACTTTTGAAATTGTACAAACTTTTCTTATTTTTGTAATTAGTAAGTACATGGTTTTTTGTTTTTTTTTAATATTGATCACTTTGGCCATTCTCACATTTTGGGTTATGCCATTATTCTAGAAAAGTACACAAGAGCCATAGTAAAGACTTCTAAGTAGCTGACTTAGGTGAATATTTACAAAAGGGGAACTGCTGGGAAAGTGATCTAGCAGTGCTGATGAGCTAGACCTATACTTACACCATATATGCTAAAGTTTTCTACTTCATATTATCAGCATCTGATATATTTATTATGTATTTAGAGACCCTCTCTCTTCAGTAGAATAAGAATTCTTAGAAGGCAGAAAATATTTTTATTTTTAAAATTAATTTGTTTATTTACCACCATAACAAACTGTAGAAAAAACTGTTGAAAAGATATATGAATGGAACTTATAGTCATACCTAATATATGATGTAACAAGGAAAGATGTAAAGTTACAAAAAATGTAAAATGATTGCCTTGGAGTGATCAGGAGAACCATTTAGCGCTCCCTAGATTTAGATTCATAGGAGCAAGAAAATGTGAGCCCAATATAAAATAATTAAAAATAAATAATATATACTATCAAATGATTAAAACTTTAGCATAACTGGGACATTTAATGTGAAATCTTAAAATTTGTACTTACTGAGTGTGATTTGATACCATAAATAAAAAGTCACCCTTAAATTTGTACTTTTCCTTTTGTAATGGAAATAATTTACTATATTTAAAATCATATACCAAGATACTCAGGTTAATTTGATATACTCAGTATGTTGGAATATCCAATAACATTACTAATCAAATATCAAATGAAAAACTTTTAATATTTTATTATAGGAAATTTAGAGGGTCAGTAATGTAGTGTTTATTTAGAAATACATAGATGAGGAAAGCTGAATAGGCATTTAGAAAGATAATTCAGTATATGTTGGAAAATTATTATTCAATAAAGTTGTTAGTATAAACAATGGGATAAATTGGTTAGCTAATGCATGATATTGAAAATAAACTGTCAACTTATATATATAATTATGTAAAATAGACCTTCTGAAGCCTTATAGAATGAAAATTTTTGCACTGTGTCATATTATTAAACATAAATTTTATGAAAGAATTTTATGGAACAATTTTGACTGCCTACTTGTATTGAATGAGAAATCCCTTAATTGATCATGGCTGCTATTTGGTATCTGAATATAGATTATAATTTGAAAGGTCTCAAGATCTGATGCCACTAGTTTCTATTAGTATAGAAATGAAAATGGGAGTTCCAAGGTTGGAAAATAAAGTGCATAGAGAATTAGTCATGAGAAAAACATAGTTAAAAAGGATTCAGCTCTTTCTGCACAAAAGGGCATCGAAGAGATGGGAAACATTAATCTAGACCCAAACGGCAATGGTACCATAAAATTCTACTTCCTAAAAGGCAGACCAAGTGACTGAACCTTCACCAGGCCCTTACAGGAAACACCTGAACCACAAGACACTGGAGAGGGTAGGATCAAGTCTAACCTAAACCTTCTACATCTTCCCTCCCTCCCTCCTTCTCCCTTTCTCTCTTGCCTCTCTAACTCTTGTATACTAGTTATCTTTTTCCTTATTTTCTTAGTGGGCACTGACCTGTGATTCCCAGTACCAGCATGGGGCTATCATTCACAATGAGCTTTGGATCAGAGAAACCTACAAGGTTTCCTAAAAGAATGACAGACTTCTGTCAGAGTACTTGATGACAGTGGTAAGACCCTATTGCTGAAGACACCATATGCAGCTGACACTTAGAATGGAAGGGCATATCTGGAGGCCAGGAGTCAGTCCCCAGATAGTGAGCGTGTCTAGTGCCAGAAGGTGCTACATGGGCGACTGGTGGAAATGACCAATATCTGCCCAAGCAGCTCATGGTCTAACCTACTTAGCAGCAAATAACTTATTGTGTTGCCACAAAAGTGCAATAGTGGCACACGGCCATGTTGGGGAACCAACTGCTCTTGATTTGACTAACTCATCCTCTCAGTGGTATGGGACACATAGCTGGAGCTGGGAAACAAGTCAGAACCATATCCAAACATAAGCCCACTCTCCAATATCAAGCTACCATCAATCATGAGCTACAAGAGGGTCTACACCTATTAAACTCTCTATTTAAAAAAAGGGATATCTCATTTGTCCTGGTGCTAACTTACCCTCTGTTGCAGAGTCTGCTTCTCTTTTTCAGATAGATGTAGATCCTAAGGAGAGAGCCACCCCATCATACCTCAAAAGGGCCCCAGCTGAAACTAAGGAAAATTGGCAAGCAAGGGTGCTGTTTTCCTGATGAACCAGATACCAGCGCAAGGGGGAAGGAGACCCACACAGAGAAAAATCAACTCCTACCAAATCAGAGAGCCAGAGCCTCAAAGATCCCCAACACCCCATCACTGAAGCCGACCAAAAATGAACCCAACATGGCTCAGGGATATTTTGCGGAAGAGGGGGCGGAAAGAATGTCAGAGCCACATGTTGGGTCATGATATGCAGAGACATTTATCATACCAATAACTGTGGGTGAACTCCACAATGCACGACCCATATACCTCAACAAGGAGGGGCCAATGGGGAGGGGGTAGGACATGGATGAGCCTAATAATGGTACAAAACTGCCTGTATTTGCTGAATACAAAACTAATTAAAAAAAAGTAATTAAATGGTTTTCATGTTGTAGATACCATGTAGTAGAGGAGCAGAGATGAGGCAGGACAGAGTACTTGGAAGTCCTGGGAAGCATCACCTGGTTTCTCTTATTAACTAATAACCAGAGCACTACAAAAGTCCCAGGTGTTCAGAAAGATCTCAAGAAATAAATCTGATGACATCTCAATACAATGAGTTGGTCCCTCAACTACTTCAAAGTCAATTATGCAACCAGAAAAAAAGATTTATTAGTTAAAACAGGTAAGGACCACATGGAGATAATTTTCTTAGTGCCTCCTTGAGCAGAGGCCACAATTTGTGGTTTGTTGGGTTTTAAATAAGATATCCAGAGAAACACACACACACACACACACACACACACACACACACACAATCTCCATACGGGAAATATCCACCATCATATGCACAAACAGGCATATTGCTAAGCAGTCTCAGTTAAACATCACACATACATTTTGAAGTAGTGGTGAAGAGTACTGTCTTTGGATTGAAAACTTAGCATTATAATGAGTACCCTTTACTCTAAGTCACTAACAATGAGTAAGTTTGTGATGGGCGAATTTTAGCTGCTTCCTGCTTTGTTCCACAGAAAATGTACATGAAACAAGCAAACAAAACATTAAAGCATCAATACTAACCACATATAAAGGGATAGAAACTCCTTGACCACCACAAAATAAAAAGTATAAGTTGTTGCCACTAATATTAGCTGTCTAAAACCTAGCCATCTAACTGGTGAGATAGCAAAGAAATCCTATTAGCAAAGGTATAAACCATAATTTCCCTAAATGCTAGGGGGGAGCTGCCCAAAGGAGAGATCTGCAGAATGTGCAGTCAGGCATTAGTGGATCTTCAGCTGATCAGTGTCTAGAGCCCAACTCCCAGTGAATCGTCACCCTAACCCCAGATAGCAATGAGCTGCATGTAAACTGCAAAGTCGCTGCTCTGTTTCAGGAGACAGATAATATGATGATGGTAATTACTTCTACACTAGATCATGCACAGTGTAAGGAAAACACTTTTAAATTGTTTTATGGGGTAGTGAATTAAAATGGTCCAATTCCCGAAAAAATATTGATTTTTACTATTACCATTTTAATATGAAGCTAGTGATATTTGCATAATATCCTAAGGTACAATGATTCTTCAGAATGGTATTCTTTCAAATTCTCAGTTTTTCATCCCTCTCCATTTCTCCTATCACTGTTCTTCTGTTTTTTTCATACCCCTCTCTCTTAACACCATCACCATTAAGCCCTTTTCCTCTTCATGACACAGAGGGAAGAAAAGAGTGAAACTGAGGCCAAAAAAAAAAAAAAATCTCTCTTGCACCACCACAAATCTGAGAAGACACATGTCCTAAATGCAGAGGCCTATGAGAAATATGGGAAGTCAAGAGAAGTCAACAATAAAGAGTAGACTAGAGAAAGAAAACAAGTAAAAGCTTGCATCATTTGATATTAGATCGTCAAAGGATGAACAGAATACAACTTAAGGCACTGTAATGAGTAGAATGAAAGAGGAATAATGTCCCACACACTGGATGTGGTGATGCAAACAAGAGAGCAAGAAGTTCATCATAAGCAAACTCCACTAACAGGAGAGATAGTGATCTGCACCAGGCACTGACATATATTAGGAAGATACTTGTTCCCACCTATACCTCCCTTCTTCCAATGTTGGGTTACAGGAAGGAACCAGTCCAGAGGGAGCCCCTGTTGCCAAACCAATGGCAGGAAACCAGACAGGTTAGCACTATTTCATCTCCAAATCTCAGGGACTCACTGTCCACAAAGTAGGTGGTGACAGCCCTGACAACCACAAAAAGTAGGGGAAGTGATATGAACCTGATTTGTGTGTGTGTGTGTGTGTGTGTGTGTGTGTGTGTATAAATATATTGAAGCTACACGTGTAAGTTGTTTATGTAAGGTTTCAGTTCAAGACTAGAAGACTCAAAGACCAACTGTTTCTTGAGGACGCAAATTTACCATCAGGTGAGAGAATGGAAGGATGCCAAGTGAATGGAAATAAGCTTTAGATCACTCAATAGAAAAATGTGGTGGGAATAAAGCTTCTAGAAGAGAGGAAGGGACCTTTCATGGAGAGGGAATGTGGGTAACTTGAGAGGGGGACCACCATTAAGTCCTACATGATGAGAGTGATTCTTCTGGGTTGGGTATTATGGTCGCTATTACAGTTCTGTTTTCTGGAATAGCTCCAATACTCCTTTGGGAAAGTGAGACTTAGAATTTCTGCCCTCCATCTAGGTCCAGATTTTGTGACTGGAAGGAGGTAGCATTCCCTACCAAAACCACTGGGGCAGTGTGGATTAACAGTAAGAACTACAAAACCACAGACCTGAGCACATACTGGGGTTTCTACTATAGTTGTACAGAGGAGGAGTGAAAGGTAGCTCACTGGAAATCTAACAGATGAAAGAAAAGTATGCAGGGTCTTGGTGTGAGGGGAACATTAAGTCAAGAGATAAGTTCAAATGTCAGAAACCCCTTACCAGAGCCTAGGGCACTGAAAATGATGGAAAGTGGGACACAATCACTCAACAAGCCACACAGAAAACTATAGCTACTGGGAAGGGACATAAAGTACTAGTGGGAGCAACACACTGATTACTGTGCAGGAACCTAACCCAATAGAGAAGAGATTTTGTTCTCTCTTTCAGCTACCTGCAGAGTCAGCAGCAAAAGACAATTTAGCATCTGCTGAAACCAAAGTCATCCCAAAACAGAACAAAAATGGTGAGTGATAAATGAGCATTTTTCCTCTTTTCATACTTTTATGGTGTTGCATTTTCATTTCATTTTCAATTTTGTTTTGTTTCAGCATTTTTGTTGCTTGAATAGGCTTTTGTGACTGGCCTTTTAATCTACTCTATTTTTCCATTATTTCATATCTCTAACTCATATTCCTTCCCATTCATTCCACATTCTCTCCCCCCCCCCCCACTTTTTTAAGGTAGGGTCTCACTCTAGCCCAGGCTGACATGGTATATGTAGTCTCAGGGTGGCCTCGAATCCAGGGCGATCCTCCTACTTTTGCTTCCTGAGTGCTGGGATTAAAGGCATGCTTCACCACAACTGGCCTCTCCTGTTCTTAATTCTTAGCAATCTTGACTTAAAAATCTTCAGTCTACAGCTTTCCTATGTTATACTGGTGTCTGTGTCTTTGAACCTTACTAGGTAGATGAATGGATTGTAAGTGTTATTTAATAAAATGCTGTGATGGTTGTCAATATGGCCCTGGTACATTTGTCTGATGCTCCCCTCATGAAATGGTAGTGAAAATTGAGATCACATATCCACGTAAAGACTATTCTGGCAAAGGCTCACATAAAATCAATAGCAAAACAGTGAGACAAATAAAATGAAGTATTTATCCCCCCTCAACAGTGTAAAACACATACACCCCCACACACGCACAAATGTACCTGAGAAAACTAGCTTCAATGACTAATCCAAATAACTACAAACAAAGCTAATAATATAGAAGGTATCTCAAGAAAAAAAAGAAAAGAATTCTTCTAGATGTCTACATTTATAACTGTTCAAGAACAACATGAAGCCCAAAAGAATGAAGTAAGCAGATGAAATAAAGAAATCATATCAGGATTTAGATAAGAATTTAGCTAAGTGAATGAGAAAAAACAACGGAGAAAATCAGGCAGAAGAAAGAATATGAGGGTTTGAGGTAAAGAAGATTTATGATTTTCAGAGCTAGAAGTTAAAGAAATGTATTACTACATTTACTCAGAAGAAAGAACATCATGATCACAACCTCCAAGAATGCTAGAATACAGTTAAGAGACCAAACTAAGTATTTAGAGTAGAAGAAACACCAAGTCTTCAAAAGCTCAAACAGCAAATCTATACAACAAAATTACAGCAGAAAATTTCTCAATTTTAAAGAAAATAAATGGATGTCCAAACACAACAAGCATTTAGAACATCAAACAAACTTGACCAAAGAAAATCTTCTCCATAACATATCATAGTCAAGATACCAAAAGTACAAAACAATGAAACAATATAAAAAGTTGTTAAGTGAAAAATGACAACTCGCTTTATAAAGACAAACGTATCAGAATAACACCAGATGAGTTATCAGGAAACCTGAAAGCCAGGATAACATTGAATGATATATTTCAGGGCTTGAAAGCTCAGAACTGCCAGCCAATATTGCCACCTACAGAAAGCTATCATTGAAAATTGATGGAACAATTAAGAGATTGTATGAAAAATACAAACAAAACAATTCAAGGCTACCAAATAACAACTACAAAACATATTTCAAGGTGCTGAAGAGAAGGCTGAGTGGTTAAGGTGCTTGCCTGCAAAGCTTAATAACATAAAGCAACATAAAGCCAAATGCACAAAGTGGCACATGAGGCAATAATTCTTTTGCATCAGCTAGAGGCCCTGGCATGCCCACCCTCACTCTTTCTTTCTCTCTCTCTTTCTGCTGGAAAATAAATAAATTTTAAAAAGTACTCAAAACAATACTAAACAGAGAATAGAAAGAAATATGGTTCAGTCATAAGAGTACAGGAAAGAATAATTGTCATGAGGGCTAATCAAAGTAAATTTAATAAATACAGTAAAGCAGCAAATTCCCAGAGAGGAAAAATAAAATAAAATAAAAAAATAAAAACAATAACCCAACTAGCCAGGAAAAACAACACTACAACACTATGGGATATAGAAACCTTCGTCATTAATAATCCTAAATGTACATGTCAGTTCCCCAATTAAAAGACCAATGAGCTGACTGGATATTTTCTTAGAGAATAAACTATTTCTCCAAGAAATAAAAAAACAGAAATACAGAAGCTATGGAAACACTTGGTAAAAAATGAAACTATATTTCCCATCCTTCACAATTATCAATTTGAGAACAAAGATCTTAGTGTAAAATCTGAAACTGCTAGAGGAAAGTATATGAAAAACATGCTCACATGTAGATATAATTAAGACTGCTTGCAAAGAAATCCAATAACCCTAGGAAGCAGCCCAAGACATGACAAATACAATGAAATTAAAAAAAAAAAACAAAAAAAAAACACTTCTGCTCAAAAAAGGAATAATTGTCCAAATGAGAGAGACAGAGAGAGAGAGAGAGAAAAATCAGAGTAAGTGTAGACAATGGGAGAGGAACATTCCCCGCCTATATATGTGACAGGGATTAATATCTTGAGTTTATATAAACCTAACACCCAAACATTCCAGGATCATTAAACGAACAGACAAACTGAACAGATAGTTCTCAAACACATAAATATGCAAGGGCAATAAATAGTTGAGAAAGTGTTCAACATTATTAGCCATGAGGGGAGTGCAAATAAAAACAGACTTGTGATTCTATCTCACCCCAGTCAGATTTTCAAAAAGACAAATGGCTGCAAATACACATGAGAATTTGGGAAGAGACCATCCCTTATGCACTGTTTGTGTGTTGTTGACTTTCTTTTGTGTGTCAGAATTGGTTCAGCCACTTATGGAAATTAGCATATAAGTCTTATAAAAACCACTTCTGGGTATATACTCAAAAGTTAATTGACTCTAAGTCAATACACTTCAGAGAAATCTACACATTTATTTATTTTATTTTTTATTGGTATTCTATTCACAGTAACCAGCATAAAGTATTGTGGTGGTTTGATTCAGGTGTCCCCCCATAAACTTAGGTGTTCTGAATGCTAGATTCTTAGCTTATGGAGATTTGGGAATTAATGCCTTTTGGAGCAAGTATATTGTTAGGGCTGGGCTTATGGGTGTCATAGCAGTTTCCCCATGCCAGTATTTGGCATGTTCTCCTGTTGCTATTGTCCATCTTACATTGGCCAGGGGGTGATGCCCCCCCACCCCCCGCTCTTGTCATCATTTCCCCCTGCCATTGTGGAGCTTCCCTTTGAGCCAATAAACCAAAATAAATCTCTTTTTCCCAGAAGCTGCTCTTGGTTGGGTGATTTCTACCAGCAATGTGAACTGGACTACAACAGGTATTGACCTAGATGTCCTTCCGCTGATGAGATAATGAAGACATTGTGGTAATACACAAAATGAAATTTTGTTCAGTCATAAGGACAAATGAAATTATGTCATTTGCAGATAAAATGATAGAAGTGGAGATTATTCCATTTAATGGAAACTCTAGACTCAGACAGACATTTATCACTTTTATTTTCAAATGTGATATTTATGAAATGGGAATTTTAGGGTGCTTTGACAATGCACCAGTACTCCTATGAACCAACAAATTTAGCCTATCCCATATCCTTTTCTTATGAATTTAAAGAATTAAAGTCTATAGACCAGAAGGTAAGGTTTAGAAAGACATATGTGAAGAAAAGGAAAGTGAAGAAAGTGCAGAGCTCTCCTTCCATGTGGAGGGCAAGAGGGGGTTGAGCAGCCACGTGGGAGTAATTGGGGGGGGTTTCTCCCCTCCTTCCATCCTGGATGGGCTGAGATGAAAGAAGTTTATCAGAACCTAAAGTTCAGGAGCCAGCCAAGAGAGCTTATCCCATGGTGTACTTCTATTTGTAAACTTACTGTGGTGCCATGGGCTTCACCTTCAGGCTCAGGTGGCCTGACAGACAGCTGAATGGTCTGGGCTAGAGAGTGGTTCGTGAAAAACCAGTAGTGATGCCAAGTTCTGGGGTCTGAACTTGGCCAAACGCAATTTCAGGGTAGATTTAAATTCTAGAAAAGAGGTCCTCTCTCGCATGAGGGGCTCAGGTTGTTTATGGAAAACCAGATCTAGGAAATTTCTTTAGGCAAGAGATAAGAATTCAGATCATCCTTTGTTCTCTAGCAAAATGGAGATTGAGAGGGTAGAACTTACAGACATTTTTTACTTTACTTTCAGGAGCCTAGGCACTGTAACTCCCTCATACATACACATATGTATATTTATATTTGTATAACATTATATATATATATATATATATATATATATATATATATATATATATAGAGAGAGAGAGAGAGAGAGAGAGAGAGAGAGAGAGAGAGAGACAGACAGAGAGAGAGACAGACAGACAGACATATTATACGTATGTATGTATGTATGTATGTATGTATGAAGGGGAACTTACTGATGAGCAGGAGGGAGGGAAGAGATGAAAAAGATTGAAGGAGAAGGGATGTAGAAAGAAAAAGTGGGGGGATAAGAGCAAGGCACAATGATGCATATCTGTATGAAAACAGTATAAAGAAAGCAATTTTATTTTTTCTATTTTTATTATGCATTTTCATATGTATATATGTGTGTGTATATATATGATGTGTTTATGTATATATGGGTATACATGTCACAGCGTAGAAGGTGTGGAAGTTACAGAACAACTTCAGGGTATTTTTCCTTTCCTTCAGTCTTTTTTTAATTTTAAAAATTTTTTTGTTTATTTTATTTATTTGAGAGTGACAGAGAAAGAGGCAGATAGAGAGAAAGAGAGAGAGAATGAGTGCACCAGGGCCTCCAGCCACTGCAAACGAACTCCACATGCGTGTGCCCTCTTGTGCATCTGGCTAATGTGGGTTCTGGGGAATCAAGCCTCAAACCGGGGTCTTTAGGCTTCATAGGCAAGTGCTTAACCACTAAGCCATCTCTCCAGCCCTCCTTTAGTCTTTTTGAGACAGTCTGTCTTGTATCTTCTGCATGCGAGTTTCTGGATCCTCCTGTCTGTGTCTTCCATTGACCTGGATGTGTAGGTCTTGAACTTATGTGTGCCTCTTTGTATCTGGATTTACATAAGTTCTGGGCACTGAACTCAGCTTTAATGGCTTTAATGGCTGAACCACTCTCTGAAAGTCATTATTGTGTTCAGTAAATAAAAATATAACAAAATATAAAAAAATTGAACATTACCTAATAACACATTTTATGTAATAAAATTACATTAAAAAGACAAAGAGAACAGTTAATCACAAGATTATTTTCTAAATTCTTAAAGAGTTTCCAATAGTCCATGTAATGTCAACTTTAAAACATTTCATTTTGAAATTGAAGAACTTGGTATATTTCATTATTTTCTGGTAGAAAAAAATGATATTAAATTATTTATTGTAGATTAAGAAAATCCAGTATTATGAAGATAAAATATCTATGCATGAACAAGCAAGAAAACAAAGAATTTTTCATGCAGAAGAGAAAATAAGGTACAAACTCTATGATGCTAGTTTGCTTTGCTTTTTCCTCAAATATACAAAATATAAGTGTGATGTTTCCTACAAGTATAAAATTTTATTATTCTGTTGTATAAATGTTCTATTACAAACAGTATTACTGGAAGGGACACTCAGGTATACAACTCAGTTGTTACACCTGTGCTTGAGTAAATCCTTGATTCACGATGGTTTCTATTGACATCAAATTCAGGAACTGAAGATACTGCCCAGTGGTTAAAGGGGCTTATTGGCAAAGTCTGTTGGACCAGGTTAAACTCCCCAGTATCCACATGAAGCCAGATGCACAAAATGGCACACATATCTGGAGTTTCTCTGCATTGGCAAGAGGGTCTGATATCCCAATTCTCTCTCTCTCTCTCTCTCTCTCTCTCTCCATCCTTCTCTCCCTCCCTTCCTCTGTCCATTATCTGTCTCTTTCTCCTTGCACATAAATAAATTAAAAATAATTTCACATTTTTCTTTAATAAGATATTTATGGCATTTTAGTTTTAATTCTATGATTAATCTGTAAAATTTGGCTTCTAATTCCTTATAGGATAACAAATCCCTTCTTTATAGTAAACAAGCAAAAGGTAAAAGCTTGCTCTAAGCAGAGAGGAGACGTGTTCTAGTATTTTTCAGAAAAACCTCATTTGAGATTTTACCTACTTTTTGTTTTGTTTTTCAAGGTAGGGTCTCACTCTGGTCCAGGCTGACCAGGTCTCAGGCTGGCCTTGAACCCAGGGCAATCTTCCTACCTCTGCCTCCCAAGTGCTGGGATTAAAGGCGTGGGCCACCATGCCCAGCTGAGAGTTTACCTATTTTGAGATGATAGCCTGGGGCCTCCTTCTTTGCCACCTGTGTGTGAGCCATTGAGGCAGTAGGATGCAGTGACGCCGCGTGAGGACAAGTGTGGCAGAGGGTACAGTGGCGCTGTGCGTGGGCCCAGTGGTACCGGGTGGGGAGGGCGCAGACAACGGAGCGCGGTGGCACGGTGGCGAGAGCCGCAGTGCGCAGTGGCGCTGTGGGTAGCACGGTGCTGATGGGAAGCTGTGGCTGTGTAACACTGATCTTTCCTTCGCTTTCTCCTAAACCTATGAAAATAGGCCACATACATAAGGGAAATACAACATTTTGACTCATACTTTACTTTATCTATGTGTTAGGTATCTGAAACTGCTATAACTTGGAAACTTAAGCCTAAAATCTGACATCACAAGTGCAAACTGTTGACATTGTATATATGTTAAAAATGAGCAGTATATTTAAATTAATAGTTCACCTGCTGAAAAATTATTCGGTTGATATTTTCTGAATTCATCAAATGGAGTCTCTTTTGAAATTTTGCTAAAACAGTTAAAGGCTATTACTGTTACCCTTTCCCTACTTACAATAAAGTTGCAGCATGACGGTTATGACTTGCCCATGTCCACATACATGCAACTGGCATGTCGCTAAGTTGGGAGCCAATTTAAAAAGCAAAAGCCAATTGTGTCATTATAAAAATCAGTCTTTGGGCTGGAGAGATGGCTTAGCCATTAAGGCACTTGCCTGAAAAGCCAAAGGACCTCTGTGTGAGTTCCCCAGGCTCCATGTAAGCCAAACACACAAGAGGACACATGCATCTGGAGTTCATTTGCAGTGGCTAGAAGCCCTAGTGTGCCCATTTTCTCCCTCCCTCCCTCCCTCTCTCTCTCTCTCTCTCTCTCTCTCTCTCTCTCTCTCTCTCTCTCTCTCTCTTTCTCTCTCTTTTTCTCTCTCTTGCTCTTTCATGCTCTCAAATAAATAAATAAATAATATAAAATAACACTATCTCAAACTCATTCATTTATATGGAAATTTCTAAATAAAACCATTTATCCGTGATATTCATAGAGGTTTCAAAAGACACCTAGTTTACTTGCTCAAATCTGTGAATCCCTTCAAAAATTGCTTTTCAAGCATGTTGTTTATTTAAACAAGTTCATCTCCATTCATTATATTCAGCCTACATTTATTTATATTATTAAAGTTTCATGTGAGCACAATTTACCTTGAAACAACTTAAACTTTTTCTTGTTGAGGTATATTCTAGATGATCTAATTTTTATTCTTCTCTGCAGCAGCCACTTTTAAAATCATAAATTTCTGAGCTGACAGAGAGCACTTAGGTGCCTGAGGAGAAAATGTCAAGATATTCTTTCATTGCTAGAAGATTCTGAGACTTTTGAAACTGAATTTGGAATTTTGACCTGTAACAAGTTTTCTAAGATGTTTTCTTCATATTCTTGGCCAGAACCATACTACAGACTTCCTGCCTGTTCCTCTGCTTCTGGATGCTGCTGTTGGCCCCAGGAGGCCCAGCTACTAGACATGTGGCATAAGTGCGTATGTACCTAGGGATGGACAGAAAAAATTGTCATCTGTTCAAAGGACAGTGAAGCTTCGTTGCCAATCACTGATCCTAATGGAAGTGAAATTCCCTGTAATGATTGTATTTTAATGCACACTATTAAAGGAGAAAATAAAGGTGAACATGTTAACATTAAAGCATTGATTCCCCTTATCAGCAAAGTCTCCTCTGATAAAATGATGACATTTTTTTCTTTTCTTTTCTTTTTGTTTTTTACCAAGAGGAGTAAAAGCAATGTGTAGAATGTGGTGAATCTGAATTTATAATTTCCAAATGAAAATAAGTTCACAGATTCATGAAATAGCAAGGGATATGTTCATTTATTTATTTTTGTACATGTGTTTTTAGTAGGTATGACATTGTGTGTGTCTATGTTGTGTGCATGGTATATGCACTTGTGTGTGCAGCAGTGGCAGCCAGTACACAAGTGGAGGCCAGAGGAGAACACAGGAGTTTTCTTCTATGTGAGATCTCTTCACTGATTCTGGAACTCGTCAGTGCCCATCCCTCATCCAAGACCCAATGATTCTCTGGTCTCTGCTCCCCATACAAGTAGAGTTATAGGCATGTGTGGCCAGGTCAAAGTGTATATGACTTCTGGGGAATTGAACTCACTTGTCTCAGACCACATGAGGCTCTGATGCCTATGGTGGAAGTGCTCTTAACTGCTGAGCCATTTCTCTAGCCTATGAGCTATTTATTTATTTATTTATTTATTTATTTATTTATTTTTGCATGACCCATATATCTCAACAATGAGGGGCCAAGGGGAGGGGGTAGGTCACAGATGAGCCTAATAGTGGTACCAAACTGACTGCATTTGCTAAAACAAAACTAATTAAAAAATAATTAATTAAATATATATATTCATTTATTTATTATATAGTTATGGTAATAACACATGATGTGTCCATACAAAGTTTCTACTTAGTTAAAAATAAATGAATAAGTCTAATTAATGAACTTATTCCACTGGGATATTGTAGGAAAGGAAATATAATATAAAAATCTCCACTTCTCAGCCTCATGGTGGCACCTGCTTGTAATTCTAGCACTCAGTACATGGAGGCAGTTAGATTGCCATGAGTTCAAGTTTAGCTGGATTACTGGTGCATCTGGACTATATAGAAAGCCCCTTTCTCAAAAAAGCAAATCAATAAGCAAATATATAAAAATAGAAAAGAATTTTCTTGAAAGCAATACAAACCAGGTGTGTTTTGCCATTTAGTTCACAGATAAGGAAATGAAGGTGGAATCTCTAAGACTCAAATATCTCCAAAAGTATTTTTAATATACTGGGTTTAATTATTCTATGCATGTTTTTACACAGCACTCTCTCATAGTCTCAATGGGCTATGTAAGATGGAATGAGTATGATGACAATAAGAGACAATGTTATACAGAGAAGAGCTCCAACTTTTTATCACAATTTTTGTACAAATATTACACTATCCATTACTATTAGTTTTCTCCTTTGAAAACTGTGATAAATAAATATCCTCTAAAGGATTTACTTGTAAGAATCACGTATATTAAGGTATGAACAGCATGTAGACAGCCTGTGTTTTCACATAATAATCATTATCATTTGATACATGGAAGACACCTACGCAAGCTTCTTTGCATATTTCCCAAATGTTGCATTGGAGGGAATGTTTATACATCATAGTAGGAATATTAAGCTCACATGTATGAGGATGATCATGAAGTTGACAATGTAGTTGCTTGAATGTTTTCTCTATGATATTATAATATTCTATTCCATCTATTAATGTAATGAGACATGCAGGAAGAAGAGATAAGGCTCAATGGACTTGACGGAATTTGAACTGTTCAAACCACAAGAGGCACACAGTACTATGAATGCCACACTTCAGAGCTTCAGAATGTTTCTATGTGGATTGTGTTCTGCTTCAAGGGGCACATGGATATTCCATTTGCAAGAACATGTATGACAAGAAGTCCTTGCCCCAAAATAACTTTTGGTTTATCATCATAATAAACATATGCCTCAAAGTATTGGGCAAAAGTTATGGGTAGATTTAAGTCCTATACAAAGTGGAATGTGAACTGCAGGTTGTTTCTCTTTCCTAGAAAAAGCAAAAATATTCAAAACCTTACCTAAAAAATAATAAAAGACTCAAAAAAATTCCTACAAAAGAAAATGCACTTGGGCTGGAGAGATGGTTTAGTGGTTAAGTGCTTGCCTGTTAAGCCTAAGGACCCAAGTTTGAGGCTCAATTCCCCAGGACCCATGTTAGCCAGATGCACAAGGGGGCACATGCCTCTGGAGCTCATTTGCAGTGTCTTGAGGCTCTGGCAGACCCATTCTCTGTCTGGTCTTTCTCTGTCTGTCACTCTCAAATAAATAAATAAAAACAAACAACTTTTTTTTAAAAAAATGCACTTGATTTAGGCTACTCTGCCTTTGGGGCAGCTTGCTGTAGCTCTTTGTGTAATAAAATTTCATTGTGCTTTTACTTCTGAACTAATTCATGGTTTGTAGCTTGCCTGAGACAAGGTCTCACCATATTGGCAGCAACTTGAAGTACCTTTTCAAAACAGATACATTTCAAAATCACCCCTATGATTTTGTTTTCTAATTTTCCCATAAAACTCAATATTCTCAAGCTTCTAAAAGTAGGTTTGAATCTGAAAGAATTAGCTAGTGCTGATTTCGAAAGGTTACTTAATGTATTAATATACTAATTTTCCAGAAATTTTCAGGATATTTTCCCATATTTTAATTTTCAACCTTACAGACTGCTACCATATTAAATATAAATTCTTTATTTTTGCCATATTTTTTCACAGGGCTAAAGTTCTAAAGAAAATGATTACTTGCCATTTAACTTGGATACTTTCTAAACCAAGGTATGGAAAATGTATTTTTCCTACATGTGTTATAGCAAAAGAAGGGAGGAATTTCACTACAACATAAAATGAAAGAAAATCTATATGTAATAATGTAAGAAAAGATGAGACCACTACATGTTCAATTTTACGGTATGTTTTGCAAACTGTAAACTCTGCTGAATCCTTAGCTTTATTTTTTTATGAATTCATTTTTCTCATTATTACTAGGAAACAATTAGATGGAATATATTACTGACGTTCAGTATAGGCTAGTAACCATTCAAGTATTTGAAATAAGTGCTCAAATTTTTAGATATATATCTTTAGTTATTCTATAAAATATAAAGGTCATTTAAAATATTTTATTTACTTATTGAGAGAGAGAAAGAGAGATTGAGAGACAGAAGCAAATAGAGAGAATGGGGGCACTAGGTCCACCATCCACTGTAAATGAACTTCAGCGCATGTGCCAACTTGTTCAAGTTGCTTACGTGGGTACTGGGGAATCCTTAGGCTTCTTAGGCAAGTGCCTTAACAAACAAGTAATCTCTTCTGTGAAATTGTGACAATGGATGCATGTATAGTACTGAATATTGTCACGCTTACTAGGGAAATGTGTCAGTATTTCAATTACCATGAATCAGAAGTGTACAAGTTAGGTCAAGAAAGTTAAAATAAATCTGGGGAGGGAAGGTAGAGCTATTTTAATTTTGAAACAAAGCCAAAGTAAGGATTTATTTAATTATCACTTTCAATAGAAAATACAAAGGTGCTATCTATAGGGACATCTCTCATTTTACGGGCTACTAATAATGACAAAGTACTATAGTAATAATAATAGGAATTAAGACAAGGAAGAAAATGGTAAAATAATAAAATGTTGTACTTTTAAAAATATTTATTTATTTGTTATATATTTATTTCAGAGCATGCATGCACAAGAAAGAGAGAGAGAAAGAGAATGGGCTCACCATGGCCTCTAGCCACTGCAAATGAACACCATACTCATGTGCATCTGGCGTACATGGGTCCTGAGGAATTGAGCTGAGGTCCTTTGCCTTTACAGACAAACACCTTAACCACTAAGCCATATCTCCATTCCCATGCTATACTTTTTAAATGAGGAATTTATTTCACATTTTTTTTCTTTTTTTTTAATTTTTATTAACATTTTCCATGATTATAAAATATATCCCATGGTAATTCCCTCCCTCCCCACCCCCACACTTTCCCATTTGAAATTCCATTCTCCATCATATTACCTCCCCATTACAATCATTGTAATTACATATATACAATATCAACCTATTAAGTATCCTCCCCCCTTCCTTTCTCTACCCTTTATGTCTCCTTTATAACTTACTGGCCTCTGCTACTAAGTATTTTCATTCTCATGCAGAAGCCCAGTCATCTGTAGCTAGGATCCACATATGAGAGAGAACATGTGGCGCTTGGCTTTCTGGGCCTGGGTTACCTCACTTAGTATAATACTTTCCTGCAAATTTCATAACTTCATTTTTCTTTACCGCTGAGTAGAACTCCATTGTATAAATGTGCCACATCTTCATTATTCACGCATCTGTTGATGGACGTCTAGGCTGGTTCCATTTCCCAGCTATTATAAATTGAGCAGCAAAAAACATGATTGAGCACGTACTTTTAAAGGAAATGTGATGAGTCTTTTGGACATATGCCTAGGAGTGCTATAGCTGGGTCATATGGTAGATCAATCTCTAGCTGTTTTAGGAACCTCCACATTGTTTTCCACAATGGCTGGACCAGATTGCATTCCCACCAGCAGTGCAGAAGGGTTCCTTTTTTTCCACATCCCTGCCAACATTTATGATCATTTGTTTTCATGATGGTGGCCAATCTGACAGGAGTGAGATGGAATCTCAATGTAGTTTTAATCTGCATTTCCCTGATGACTAGTGACGTAGAACATTTTTTTTTGATGCTTATATGCCATTCGTATTTCTTCCTTTGAGAATTCTCTATTTACCTCCATAGCCCATTTTTTTATTGGTTGTTTCATTCCTTATTATTTAACTTTTTGAGTTCTTTGTATATCCCAGATATTAATCCTTTATCAGATATATAGCTGGCAAAGATTTTTTTCCCATTCTGTAGGTTGCCTCTTTGCGTTTTTCACTGTGTCCTTTGCGGTGCAAAATCTTTGTAATTTCATTAGGTCCCAGTGGTTAATCTGTGGTTTTATTGCCTGAGCAATTGGGGTTGTATTCAGAAAGTCTTTGCCAAGACCAATGTTGAAGGGTTTCCCCTACTTTTTCCTCTATCAGTTTCAGAGTTTCCGGTGTGATGTTAAGGTCTTTAATCCATTTGGACTTAATTCTTGGGCATGGCTAGAGAGAAGAATCTATTTTCATCCTTCTGCATATATATATCCAGTTTTCAAAACACCATTTGCTGAAGAGGCTGCCTCTTCTCCAATGAGTATTTTTGGCACTTTTATCGAATATCATGTGGCTATAGCTACTTGGGCTTACATCTGGGTCCTCTATTCTGTTCCACTGATCTACATGTCTGTTTTTGTGCCAGTACCATGCTGTTTTTGTTACTATGGCTCTGTAGTATAGGTTAAAATCAGGTATGGTGATACCACCAGCCTCTTTTTTGTTGCTCAGTATTATTTTAGATATTTGAGGTTTTTTGTGATTCCAAATGACTTCTTGGATTGTTTTTTCTATTTCCATGAAGAAAGCCTTTGGAATTTTTTTTTTTAATTTTTTTAATTTATTTATTTGAGAGCGACAGACATAGAGAGAAAGACAGATAGAGGGAGAGAGAGAGAATGGGCGCGCCAGGGCTTCCAGCCTCTGCAAACGAACTCCAGACGTGTGCGCCCCCTTGTGCATCTGGCTAACGTGGGACCTGGGGAACCGAGCCTCGAACTGGGGTCCTTAGGCTTCACAGGCAAGCGCTTAACCGCTAAGCCATCTCTCTAGCCCGCCTTTGGAATTTTGATAGGGATTGAATTAAATGTGTAGATTGCTTTAGGTAAGATTGCCATTTTCACAATATTGATTCTTCCATTCCAGGAACAAGGGATGTTTCTCCACTTTCTAGTGTCTTCTGCAATTTCTCGCTTGAGTGTTTTAAATATCTCATTGTATAGATTCTTTACTTCCTTGGTTAGGTTTATTCCTAGGTACTTTATTTTTTTTTGATGCAGTTGTGAATGGGAGTTATTTTCTGATTTCATCCTCTGTGTGTTTGTTGTTAGCATATATGAAGGCTACTGATTTCTGTGTATTTATTTTGTATCCTGCTACATTGCTGTAGGTTTTGATCAGCTCTAACAGCTTGCTAGTAGAGGCTTTAGGGTCCTTTATGTATAGAATCATGTCATCTGCAAATAATGATAACTGGATTAATTCCTTTCCAATTTGTATCCCTTTTATGTGTGTCTCTTGCCTTATTGCTATGGCTAAGACTTCCAAAACTATATTAAATAAAAGTGGGGTCAGTGGACACCCTTGGTCAGGGTG
Organism: Jaculus jaculus; assembly: GCF_020740685.1. Taxonomy (NCBI): domain Eukaryota; kingdom Metazoa; phylum Chordata; class Mammalia; order Rodentia; family Dipodidae; genus Jaculus; species Jaculus jaculus. The sequence goes on from NC_059103.1 coordinate 85,771,746, forward strand.
AATGATCTTTTTGATATACTCTTGTATTCTGTTTGCCAATATTTTGGTGAGAATTTTTGCATCTATGTTCATGAGGGGGATTGGTCTGTAATTGTCTTTTTTTGTTCTCTGTCTGGTTTTGGTATCAGGGTGATGCTGGCCTCATAGAAGGAGTTTGGTAGAATTCCTTCTTTTTCTATTTCCGGGAAAAGCTTAAGAAGCAATGGTGTTAGCTCTTCCTTAAAAGTCTGGTAAAATTCAGCAGTGAATCCATTCGGGCCTGGGCTTTTTTTAGATGGGAGATTATTGATAACTGTTCGGATCTCCATGTTTGTTATAGGTCTATTTAAGTGATTAATCTCATTTTGATTTAATTTAGGTAGGTCATATAGATCAAGGAAATCATCCATTTCTTTCAGATTTTCATACTTTGTAGAGTATATGCTTTTATAGTATGTCCCTATGATTTTTGAATTTCTCTGGAATCTGTTGTGATGTTACCTTGTTCATCTCTGATTTTATTAATTTGTGTCTCTTCTCTCTTTTTTTTGGTCAGATTTGCTAAGGGTTTATCAATCTTGTTTATCCTTTTAAAGAACCAACTCTTTGTTTCATTAATTCTTTGGATTGTTCTTTTTGTTTCTATTTCTTTAATTTCTGCCCTAATCTTTATTATTTCTTCCAGTCTACTGATTTTTGGTTTGCCTTGTTCTTCTTTTTCCAAGGCTTTAAGGCAAAGCATTAGGTCATTTACTTGCGTCCTTTCTAATTTCTTAATATAGGCACTCAAAGGTATAAATTTACCTCTTAGAACTGCCTTCATTGTGTCCCAGAGATTTTGGTATGTTGTGTTCTCATTATTATTTAACTCTATAAATTTTTTTGATTTCCTTTTTGATTTCTTCATTGGCCCATTCATCGTTTAGTAGTGTATTGTTTAGTTTCCATGATTTTGTGTATGCTCTATAGCCTTTCTTGCTACTGATTTGTAGTTTAATTCCATTGTGGTCAGATAGATTGCAAGGAATTATTTCAATTTTCCTGAATTTGTTAACATTTGCTTTGTGTCCTAATATATGGTCTATTTTAGAGAATGTTCCATGTGCTGCTGAAAAGAATGTATGTTCTGCAGCCTTTGGATGAAATGTCCTGTATATATCTGTTAGGTTCATTCCTTCTATGACCTCATTTAGTCCAGATGCCTCTCTGTTTATTCTTTCCCTGGATGACTTGTCAATTGATGAGAGTGGGGTGTTAAAGTCACCCACCACCACTGTGTTTGTTGTTATCTGTGACCTTAGTTCTAAGAGTGTTTGTTTGACGAATTTGGGAGCCCCCATGTTAGGTGCATATATGTTTAGGATTGTAATGTCCTCCTGTTGGAGTGTGCCTTTAATCAATATAAAGTGACCATCCTTATCTTTCTTGACTAATGTCGGACTAAAGTCTACCCTGTCTGATATTAGGATAGCAACCCCTGCTTGTTTTCTAGGCCCATTTGCTTGAAATACCATCTTCCAAACTTTCACCCTAAGATAATGTCTATCCTTTGTAGAAAGGTGAGTATCTTGGAGACAACAAACTGTAGGATCCTGCTTTTTAACCCAGTCTGCAAATCTATGTCTATTCGTTGGGGCATTGAGGCCGTTGATATTAAGAGATATTATTGAATGGTGTGTATTTTTGTTTGCCATTTGTGTGTGTGTGTGTGTGTGTGTGTGTGTTTCTGGTTCTACCTGTGCTCTCTTCTGTTAACTAGTATTTGAGTATTGTTTGTTTTTTCTAGGTTCCTTATATGTGTGCTTTTCCTTTTCTTCATCATGGAGGATTCTATCAAGTATTTTCTGTAGAGCTGGTTTTGTCTTCAAATACTCCTTTAACCTGCTTTTGTCATGGAATGTCTTTATTTCTCCATCTATTTGAATGGATAACTTTGCAGGATAAAGTAACCTTGGTTGACAGTTGTTATCTTTCAGAACTTGGAATATATCACTCCAAGCCTGGCTTTAAAAGTTTGTGTTGAATAATCTGTTGTCATCCTGATGGGCTTGCTTTTGTAGGTAACTTGATTTTCCTTTCTAACTGCTTTCAATATTTTTTCTTTGGTGTGTGTGTTTGGAAGTTTGATTATAATATGGCGAGGAGAGGTTCTTTCTGGGTTTTGTCTAGCTGGTGTTCTAAAGGCTTCCTGTATCTGCATTGGCACCTCTTTCCCAATTTGAGGGAAATTTTCTTCTATGATTTTGTTGAAGACACCTACTATGCCTCTGGAGTGGAGTTTTTCTCCTTCTACTATGCCCTGAATTCTTATATTGGATCTTTTCATAGTGTCCTGAGTATCTTGAAATTCCCACTCATACTTTTCTATAAGTTTGTCTTTCTCTTTGTTGGACTGCATTATGTCTGCCACCTGGTCTTCTAGCTTAGATATTGTGTCCTCTCCCTCATCCATCCTACTGGTGAGATTTTCTACAGAGTTTTTTATTTCATTAACTGTGTTCTTCATTGCTAGTAATTCTGGCTGGTTTTTCTTTATTATTTCTATTTCCTTATTTATGTCTTGTATTGCCTTCTTTATTTCATGAAATTGGTGTCCTGCATCTTCTTTGATTTCCTCTTTAAGTTCCTCTTTGACTCCCTTGATTTTTTCTCTGACTTCTTTGAACATATTTATAATCATTCTTTTGAACTCTTTCCCAGGCATTTCCTCTAACTCTTTCTCACTGGAGGACATTTCTGATGCATTAATACTTTTAGGTGGGTTTATATCGTCTTGCTTTTTAATGTTTCTTGTGTTATAATGTATATATTTTTGCATCTTGGATTAACTTAATTCTTGGATTTTCTAGATACCTGTATATTCTTAGCTGTATCAATTGATTTGATGTAATATATTTTCAGGGTAGGACCTTAAGGTGTTAGGTGTGGCTCTTAAGACTATCAGAGTATCTACAAAGATGTTCTTAGGGGTTGAGTTTCCCTGCTATGGGAGTATTCAAGCAGGCTGAGTGGAATAAAATACAGGTAGATTCTAAATTTAACTAAACACTGTACACATTCAATGAAAAAACAGCCCCAAGTATGTACGCAAGAGTAGTTATTATAACGACCAGATCAACAAAGCGGTTAAGATTTCTGTTCTGTTGAGGGATCCAAGTCAACTTGCGACCAAGTGAGACCCTTCCCTGGTGCAATCCCAGTTACCTTGGGTGATTTTGGTCTCAGTCAAGTTGCTGCCTGGGCCGTCGGGCTGCTGTTCTGATTTCTGGAGCTGGGCACTTGCTTTTCCTGCGGGCCAAACCAAGCCTAGCAAGTGTGGCCCTGCAGATCAGCACTCCTGCTGCTGGAACTACTGCTGCTCAAGCTGCCCCTGCTGGGAATGTAGCCACTGCTGCTGAAGGTGTTGCTGCTGGACCCACCACTGCTGCTGCCTCTACTGCTGCTGTAGCTGCCACTGCTGGAGCCACCACTGCTGCTGAAGCTGCTGCTGCTGTGTCCACTGCTGCTGCTCCCCCTGAAGCTGCTGCTGCCGAGTCTGCCGCTGCTTCCACTCCTGGGTCTGCTGCTGCTGGGGCCGCTGTTACCGGTGCTGGAGCCACTGATGTTGCTGCCGAACTCTGCTCCTGCTTGGGTCCCGCTGTTGGCGTGGCCAGGTCCCGTGCTGCTGTTCTGTTCGCCGGAGCTGGGCTCAGGCGATGGGGGAGGGGAGGGAGCTGCAGCTTCTCTTGTACTCTCGCTGCTCCAAGCGTTCTTCTACCTCGCGGTCTGCTCCTCCGTTGCTCGCTGCCACTCTCCCCTCATGTTTCCCATGTTGCGGAGAGCGCCGGTGTGAGGGAAAGCTCCGGCACCTGGCTTTCCCTGCGGCTCGAGCTGAGTCTGGTGGCTTTCTGTTGCGCCGTGGCCGCGGCGGTTGGCCGAGCTGCCGGAGCTGCTTTTCCCGCCTGTGCAGGCTCTGGATGCTCTGGAACTCTTCTACTTCTCCGCTGCCGCTTCAATTTCCTATACACCTCACTTTTTAGTAAAAGTATGTGTTTTGCTGTTTTTTTGGTCTTTTTTTCCCCTCTAGGCTACTTGGGCATGGTACCTACACCGCCATCTAACCGGAAGTCTCTATTTCACATTTTGGAAACAAGTGTTATTTAGTTGACACCTCAAAAATTAAGAATGTCAGAGCCACACGTTGAGTCATGACACATAGAGACATTTTCTCCTACCCAAAACAAAAGGCTAACCCCATAATGCACAACCCATATACCCCAGCAAGGTCCCTGTGGAGGGAGAGGACAGGGAGGAGGCTAACAATGGTACCAACTTGACTGTATTCACTGACTACAAATAAAATAAAATAAATAAATATAAAAAGTTAAACTCTGTCACTGGCATTTTAATGATGTGAAGCTAAACCTTCCTGCTTATGTCTGAAAACTCAGTTCCTCGATTGTGGTGCAGTGGAAGGCTATGGATGGATCCTTTAGGAAGGGGCAGGTTATGTGAAAGTAATATTAGTGTAAAAGCTTGGAATTTATTTATTATTTATTTATTTCTGCTTTTCATGCTTCCTGATACAATACATTGTGCAAAGCCTCCACTACCTGCTCTCGCCCAACTGGGCTTTGCATTACCTGATATAATGAGGAAAAGCCTTGAATCAAAATTAATCTGTTTCATGTTGTATCTTTCCTGTCAGATGTTTTATTTCAGCAATGAGAAAAGTTACACTAATGAAATGGAGAATAAAGTAAAAATCAAGCTGGTTGACAACAATATTGTTGCAGTTACTTCCTATACTGGAGGAAAAACACTGGACCAAAGCTGGCTGTTGTCAGGGAAGCATGCATTTTGGCTTGCAGTCTGGAAGCACAGCTCTATGATTTCAGGGGAAAGCAAGGCGTGAGCAGTGGTGGAACAGCACATTTTGCCATGGTAGGTGGGAGATAGCAACAAAAGTGAGCTAAGTTCTGAGAGGAGGACCCACTCAGCAACATGCCTCCTCTATAAGTATCCACCTTCCAAACTGCCACAAGCTGGGTCCTAAGGAGTTAAAGCATATGAATTTATGGGGGACATATGATCCAAACCATCACAAGTTCTTAGTTTGGGTTAACTTTATGGCTTCTTATTTTCATGGTTTTAATTTGCACATGGCAAATATAATAAAAGTCATCAAAGTTAGATAGATAGATGATAGATAGATAGATAGATAGATAGATAGATAGATAGATAGATAGATAGTAAGTTATGGAGGAAAGTGATGCTTTTTAAAACATTTGCATTGCAGCACATCCTGATATTTGTCATCTAAATAGTTAATTTGGCCTCTCATTATTAACTTAGGAGTTTGTATGAAATATTTCTGGAATTTTGACTGTGGAATTAGAATTTAAGAATGCTATATAAAGTATACTACTTTTCTGACTATTAGGAAATGCTTCACGTTTGAAAAGGGCACATTGTAGATAACAATTTGTTTGATATGGAAAGTCTTTCTAAGTAGGCAATACTTTTATTTCTCCTATGTCAGAGGAAAATGTTCTGGGGAAAAGAAATGGCTATCTATTATAATTTGCCATAAATGTAACTGCAAATTTAGATTCTCCAAATTCTTCCATTCTACACCTACCTGAATATACCTACAGTGGGAAGATACTTGTATCTAGACACACTAGTTGTTTTATATTTTGTAAGGTCAGTCTTCATGCAATAAAGTAAACTCATTTTATTTAATTGAAAAATGTTAGTTTTATAAATCAAAGAATATATATCTTTCTAAATTTTATATACAAAAATGAAGTAAAAATTGTCATGTACTACTATGTGAACTCACTCCAAAATACTGTGGGCAGATACTATTATTTTCTAGTTTTATCATCGAGGAAAAAATTAAGTAATTAACTCATGATTCCCTATAAATTAATCAGGTAAGATGTAGAGATTGTATATAAACCCCAGTATACATGTCTCAGTGACAGTTTGTCAAGTGAGTTTGTAATACAAACTACCTAATGAATGCACATAATAATATATGTAACAAATAAGTATATTTTATAAAATCATTCATTAGCTGCTTTTATATCACATATATTCTAAATGCATACTCTCTACCCCTAACTAATTTTTAAGAATTTTACCCAAGTATGGTCATTCCTATTTCACTACATGAATATTTAAATACATGGATATTATTCTCAGCATCTTCTTCCTTTATTTACATGGTTAAGTCCCTAAATTAAACATTATGCCTCCAGAAACTTTTAGACATCTATATGTTCCAACATATACATTTATTCTGAATGTTGTTTCTTATCTCCTGGTTGACAATGATAAGCAATATAGAGACCACTCTGACTCAGCTCATTTCTATTTTTCTCTCTGTAACTTCCAAACCTAATAATGATTCAAGTATTACTGTCATCAGATATTATCAATAAAGCATATTAGAATATACTAGATAGAAGTAGTCAACTATCTTGCTTATTATATATAATAAAGGGAAATTCATCTATTTAATTAAAAACATTTTAATCAAGTCTAATTAGATTTTTAGATAAAAAGTTATGAATATGTCAGATTAACAGGGCAATTGAGGATAGAGCATGTGGTAGAAGAAATTTAACAAAGAACCCAGGCCCAGATGATACTCTAAAATATAGTTTCTGTTGTACAACCTTTGCCAGGGAGATAGCATGACCCTGAGTCTCCTTCCTATCTATGCAGCTGCTCACTGCTTGTGTGTTATGTGGTTAGTACAGCCATAGGCATTAACACCCCAGAACAAACAGCTTTCTTTTTCTTTTTTTTTTTTTTTTGGTGGTGCGCGCCTTTATTTATTTATTTTTGTTTAATTTATTTATTTATTTATTTGAGAGCGACAGACACAGAGAGAAAAACAGATGGAGAGAGAAAGAATGGGCGTGCCAGGGCTTCCAGCCTCTGCAAACGAACTCCAGACGCGTGCGCCCCCTTGTGCATCTGGCTAACGTGGGTCCTGGGGAACCGAGCCTCGAACCGGGGTCCTTAGGCTTCACAGGCAAGCACTTAACCGCTAAGCCATCACTCCAGCCCACAAACAGCTTTCTGTCCTATATTTGTACTTTCTTATCACTGATTTATTGCTAAGGAATTTTCTGTTTGTACCCCCAAATCATGTAACCTTAGAGACTTGTAACCCATCAATAGTTTACACAATTCAAGGTGATATCAGACTGCCTACCATACTATCTGTATCAACTCTGACCTATCAGAGCTCAGGGCTCATTTGGAAGTTATTTTCCTGAGTCCATGTCAACATGAATAAATTTTCTGATTCTCAACTCTACCTCTTGATTCTCCACTCAATCGCTGGTGCCATCTCTGTGTGACTCAGTTTCCCCTAACAATTGGTGTAATGAAAATAAACCAATAACATTTTCTTAGTCACAAAATTTTTGAAGTATGACTCCTTTCATGATATTTGCCATTTTGAACCTGAATGCACATTATTTTTAGGAGGCTAGTAGTAGGAACATGAGGGGTTTCAGTGACGAGGGATAAGGGAGGAGTGCAAAGGAGGGTGATGATAGGGGATTATGAAAAAATAAACTGGATCTTCAATTAATAAGAACAGAGAATATTGGATGTATTTAAAAAGTTGAAATATTAGTTTTTCTTCTATTCCCCTTCTAAGTAAACCAGACTCTATCTCACAAATGTATAAAGATGTGAAAGGAAAACTTTGTTTCAGTAAGTTTATCACATCTTTCAGGCTCCCCATCCACTATTCCAAACTACATATTCATAGCGAAATTTCTGTCAATGTGATCAGTGGCTATATGTCTTACTTTTATTTTTAATTAAAAAAACAAGAGTAGAGTATTAGCCTAGCAAGGTCTATGTTTCTGATTTTGAAAGGCACAAGCATTAAAGTTTAAAATGAAACATAATTACTTTCTTTTCATTACTAATCCCATTGTGTTCAGAATGCCAAGGAAAATATTTTTAAACACCATCATTAGTTGATAGTATTAATGATATAAATATTTTATAAATAGAATAATATATAAAATATATATATTTATATATATTATAATATATTACATGCAATATAATATATTAATATAATATATAATTAATATAATATATAAATATATACATATATAAATATATAAAATAGAATATATATAAATATTTATAAATAGATATTTTTGTTAAAACTCATCCATTCATATGAATTGGAGCAATTCATGTAGAGGTCTATGACAATGGGCTTCTGTAAGAAAATTAGTTGCCACTTGACATTCACTATCCTCATTTAAAGCATCTCATAAGGTGGTGATGTAGTGAATCAACACACTAATGATATCTTCATATTTAATCGCCTGTAGTAGGTTAATGCAAACAGGAGCCATCAGTAATTTTATGAGAAAATATTTGCTTTTTCCTGTTCTTTGCTGGCAAGTAGAGATATAGGCACTATGCAATTGGTTTTTGTTGCTAAGCTAAATTGCATATTAATATCTTTTAAAAGAATCCCTGTTTTCTTTCCAAGATAGTTGTCATTTTTAAATAACTTAAACTTCATGGAAGGAAATAATGTACCACTAAGGGACCACCATATGTTTTATATGAATCAGATTGCTTTTCACATGACCATGTTGCAAGTAAGATCTTGGCACTTCCAATCACCAGTAGCATCTTATCAATACTCACTAATATAGCAGATTCTTCAGGATACTGCATTTTAAAAAAAAGTTACTTATTTATTTATTTGAAAGAGACAGACAGAGAAAGAGGCAGATAGATAATGGACACAGCAAGACCTCTAGCTACTGCAAGTGAATTCCAGACACATGTGCCACCTTGTGCATCTGGCTTACATAGGTACTAGGGAATCAAACCTGGGTACAGTACTCTATGACACTTCATTTTATGTACTATAGATTATATAAGATATTTTCCTTTACATGAACATAAGTCATCATAAATTTTTAATGATAAAATCTTGCATGTTTTTATAAAAATAAACTGAAGTTAACTCTTATGAAAATAACAGATTGAAATGATGACACAATATAGGTCTTTTTCCAGTATACTGTTGCTGTGTTAAGTTGTATTCCAGCCTTAAAAAGGACATTTTCTTCCTTGTATTTTCCCAATTGGAAAATTATAATATAAATGATAGAAATGAAAAATAACCCAAACGGCAATGGTACCATAAAATTCTACTTCCTAAAAGACAGACCAAATGACTGAACCTTCACTAGTCCCTTACAGGAAACACCTGAACCACAAGACACTGGAGAGGGTAGGATCAAGACTGACCTAAATCTCCTACATCTTCCCTCCCTCCCTCTCCCCCTCTCCCCTCTATCTCTCTCCTCTCTAACTCTTGTATATTAGTTATCTTTTTCCTCAATTTCTTAGTGGACACTGACCTGTAACCCCCACTTCCAGCTTGGGCCTACAATCCATAATGAGCTTTTGATCAGAGAAACCTACAAGGTTTCCCAAAACAATGACAGACTTCTGTCAGAGTAATTGATGACCCACCAAAGGCCAGTGGTAAGACCCTATTGCTGAAGACTCCATACGCACCTGACACGTAAAATGGAATGACATGGCTGGAAGCCAGGAGAGAGTCAGTCCCCAGACAGTCAGCGTGTCTAGTGCCAGAAGGCGCTACATAGGCGACTGGGGGAAGTGACCAAGATCTGTCCAAGCAACACATTGTTTAACCTAAGTAGCAACAATTAACCGGATGTGATACCCACACAAGTGCAATAGTGGTACACAGCCATGGTGAGGAATCAATTGCTCTTGATTTGGCTAACTGATCCACTCAGTGGTACTAGACCCTTAGCTGGAGCTGGGAAACAAGTCAGAACCATACCCAAACACAAGCCCACTCTACAATATCAAGCTACCATCAATCACGGGGTATAAGAGGGCCTACACCTATCAAACTGTCTATCAAAAAAGTAAGTGTTATCTCAATTTTCTGGGTGCTAACTTACTCTCCGTTGGAGAATCTGCTTCTCTTTTCCAGATAGATGCAGATCCTAAGAAGAGAGCTGCCCCAACATACCTCAGAAGGGGCCCAACTGAAACTAAGGACAACTGGCGAAATAAGCAAGGGTGATGTTTTCCTGTGAACTGGATACCAGCACAAAGGGGAAGGAGATCAATGCAGAGAAAAATCAACTCCTACCAAATCAGAGAGCCAGAGCCTCAGAGGCTCCCAACACCTCAGCACTGAAGCAGACCAAAAATGAACCCAACATGGCTCAGGGAAATCTTGCGGAAGAGGGGGCGGAAAGAATGTCAGAGTTACATGTTGGGTCATGATTTTCAGAGACATTTATCATACTAATAACTGGGGGCTAACTCCACAATGCACGACCCATTTTCAATAATAAGGAGGGTCTAATGGGAGGGGTAGATCACAGATGAGCCTAAATAATGGTACCAAACTGCCTGTATTTACTGAAAAGAAAACTAATAAATTAAATTAAAAAAAAAAAAAGAACTGTCCATTAGACAGTTATTTTTTAAGATAATTGAGTCAGAGAAAGACTGTTGACAAAGTGTTTAAATCCCATTCAATAGGTATGCACAACAATCAAGAATATCCACTTAAAGTTCCTGGTCAAATAAAATATGATTATAAAATCATAAAACTTACTTGGCAAAAAAATGAATGTTTCTAAATTTCTTCTTATTATTAAAATTCATTATCTTATTATAGCTTAAACATTTTAAATCTAATTATGTTGAGAAAATAAATTACACCCTATCTCCAAATTAATAATTTCATTGATTAAAAATTCAAGGTAGCAGGTTTGGAGTGGTGGTTCAGCACTTAAAAGTGGTTACTCTCAAATCCTACTGAACCTGGATTCAATTCCCCCTTTGCCCACATAAATCCAGATGCACAAAGTGGTACATGCACCTGGAGTTAATTTCACTGGTAAGTGATCATTAAGAGTCCATTTTCACTCTGCTTGGAAATAAATAAATTAATTAAAAGTACAAATAAACATTAATATGTTCCTCCAGAAAGGAGGAAACCAGCCAGAATCACACTGAGGCACCAGCAGCCCAGATTCATTAGCCTGCCTGCCCAGTGGCACTGAGCTGAAGGAGCAGAAACAAGGTAAAGGGATTTTCTACACACATCAGCCTCCTCACAAAGTCAGGAAACCTGAAAGAGAAGGAAGCAAAGCCAGCTGAGCAGCTAGTGAAGGACATATAAACAGGAACAGCTGAGTAGCACTGGTACAACTTCAGGAACCCTGCATAGCCTGCCATACCCAACTGTCAGGTCTATGAATGTCTGGAGAACTCATTCACCCCTGGTTGCCTAGCATCAAGGGAGATCAAGGTGGGAACTCATCATTGGTGAGATTGGAAGCCATCCCAAAAGGTAACAGGGCCTATTTATACAAAGCCAGATACCTACACCTGCAATGGAAGTGCTAATCTCTTTTTCTATGTCAGGAAAGATTAGGTATTACATTTGAATGATGTCTTCTTGGTTGGTTTTACCCTTCTCAAACAAGCTGTGTTTTTATGTTGACTATTGTTGCCTTTGATGTTTCCTGATTTATACGGCCTTTCTCTTTTCTTAAGTCCATATTGGGGAGAGTGACTAACTGGCCCCAGGCTGACTTGGAACCCATTTAAAATGAGAAATCTCAATCTCCTGTTGACAGGATTAAGGGTGTGGAGCAACACATACCCTTAAGGACTTTAGATTTAATGGATTATCTGTTTAGTTTGATCCTCATGCTTGTTTTGATTGAATGTCTATATTGCTTAGTTGAATTTTCAATTTTCCAGTAATTTGCTTCACCCATTTTACTACAATACTTGAATAGCAACACAAAGGGTGACTTCTGCTGCTTTTCTTTTTTTATTTTAATTTTTTATTTATTTATTTGAGAGCGACAGACACAGAGAGAAAGACAGATAGAGGGAGAAAGAGAATGGGTGCACCAGGGCCTCCAGCCTCTGCAAAAGAACTCCAGACGCGTGTGCCCCCTTGTGCATCTGGCTAACGTGGGACCTGGGGAACCGAGCCACGAACCGGGGTCCTTAGGCTTCACAGGCAAGCACTTAACTGCTAAGCCATCTCTCTAGCCCATCTTTTTTTATTTTAAATTAAATAGTTTTGTATTCAGTAAATACAGTCCCTGAGCCACGATGGGTTCATTTTTGGTCTGCTTCAGTGATGAGGTATTGGGGGCCTCTGGGGATCTGGCTCTCTGATTTGGTAGGAGTTGCTTTTTCTCTCTGTTGATCTCCTTCTCCCTTGTGTTGGTATCCAGTTCATCAGGAAAACAGCACTCTTGCTTGTTTCGACTATTTTTCTTAGTTTCAGCGGGGACCATTTTGAGGTATGATGGTGTAGCTCTCTCCTTAGGAACTACATCTATCTGAAAAAGAGAAGCAGATTCTCCAATGGAGAGTACGTTAGCACCAGGACAAATGAGATAACCCTTACTTTTTTATAGAGAATTTAATAGGTATAGACCCTCTTGTAGCCCATGATTGATGGTAGCTTGATACTAGAGAATGGGCTTATGTTTGGATACAGTTCTGACTTGTTTCCTAGCTCCAGCTATGGGTCCCATACTACTGAGGGTATCAATTATCCAAATCAAGAGCAGTTGGTTCCCCACCATGGCTGTGTGCCACTATTGCACTTGTGTGGGCATCACACCAGGTTATTTGCTGCTAAGTAGGTTAGACCATGAGTTGCTTGGATGGATATTGGCCATTTTCACCCAGTCACCCATGTAGCATATTCTGGCACTAGATGTGTTGACTGTCAGTGGACTGACTCTCTTCCAACTTCCAGCCATGCCATTCCATTTTACATGTCAACCACACAAGGTGTCTTCAGCAGTGGGGTCTTACCACTAACATTTGGTGTGTTATCAAGTACTCTGACAGAAATCTGTCTGTCTTTTAGGAAACCTTGTAGTTCTCTCTGAACAAATGCTCATAGTGGATGATAGCTCCATGCTGGTACAGGTCAGTGCCCACAAATAGAAGGAGGAAAAAGATAACTAATATACAAGAGTTAGAGAGAAGAGAGGGAGACAGAGAGGAAGTGAGAGAAGATGTAGAAGATTAAGGTTAGTCCTCATCATACCCTCTCTCTGTGTCTTGTGGTTCAGGTGTTCCCTGTAAGGGCCTGGTGAAGGTTCAGCCATTTGGCCTGCCATTCAGTAAGTAGAATTATTATGTAGCATTGCCATTAGGGACTAGATTTGTGTTTCCCACCCCTTCGATGTCCTTCCCCCTCCACATCCATCCTAGTGTCTAGTCCATGAGATGCTTGCTGGGTATGTAAGGTATCATGGGGATATTCAGGTTAGGTGCTGTAGATGAGTGAGACTATGTGCCGATTTGTGTGTGTGTGTGTGTGTGTGTGTGTGTGTGTGTGTGTGTGTGTGTGTGTTTGGGTAAGTTCACTGAGAATGATCTGTTCCAGGTTCAACCATTTTTCCTCAAATTTCATTGTGTCATTTTTCTCTTAATGCTGTATAGAATTCCATTGTCTAGATATAACACATCTTAGTTATCCATTCTTCAAGTGATGGAAATCTGGGTTGATTCCAGCTTTTAGCTATTATGAATTGAGCCACTACAAACATGGTGGAGCAAATCTCTCAGGTCTGTGGTTTGAAGGTTTTAGGGTAGATACCCAGTAAGGGAATAACTGGGTCTGTTGGTATCTCTATAGTCAGCTTTTTCAGGAGTCTCCATATTGCTTTCCAAAGTGGTTGTACCATCCTACAATCCCACCATCAGTGGATGAGTGATCCTACTTCTCCACATCCATGACAGCATTTATTTTTTTTGATTTTTTGATGTTTGCTATCCTTATTGGGGTAAGGTGGAATCACATATTTGTTTTAATTTGCATTTCTCTGATGATTAGGGAAGATGAACATTTTCTTAAGTGTGTGTTTACCATTTGTGTTTCTTTCTCTGTTAACTGCCTGTTCAGCTCTTTCCCCTTTTTGTGAGTGGGGTGTTTGACTTCTTACTGTTTAGATTTTTGAGTTCTTTGTAGATTCTAGAGATTAGGCCTCTATCAGTAGGATAACCTGCAAATATTTGCTCCCATTCTGTGGGTAATCTATGGGCTTTGTTTATTGTATGCTTGTCTGTGAAGAAACTCTTCAGCTTCATGTAATTCCATTGGTTGAGTGACTGTTTAAGATCGTTAGCTACTGAGGTTTTGTTCAGGAAATCTTTTCCCATTCCTATATCATGGAAAGTACTTCCTAAATTTTCTTCCATCCATATTCAAGTTTCTGGTCTTATATTGAGGTCTTTGATCCATTTGGACTTGAGTATAGTGCATGGCAAAATGTGTGGATCAAATTTCAGTTTCCTGCATATGGTTATCCAGTTTGTCCAGCACCATTTGTTGAAGATGCTGTCTTTTTTCCAGCCTATATTGTTTGGACCCTTGTCAAATATCAAGTAGCTATAGTTGCTTGACCCAAGGTCCAGGTCCTCCATCTATTCCATTGGTCTGTACTCCTGTTTTTATGCCAATACCATGCTGTTTTTATTACTATGGCTTGTAATATAGCTTTAGGTTGGGTATGGTGAGGCCTCCATAGGTATTTCTTTTGCTGAGGATATGTTTGGGTATGTGAGGCCTTCTGCCTTTCCATATGAACGTTGAGATCATTTTTTCTATCTCTGTGAAGAACATTGCAGGGATTTTAATTGGAATTGCATTAAATCTGTAGATTGCCTTTTGTAGGATTGTCATCTTCACAATGTTAATTCTGCCTATCTAGGAGCATGGGAGGTCTTTCTATATTCTCCAGTCCTCCTCAATTGCTTTCTTGAGTGTTTTTATATTTTTGTTGTAGAGATCTTTCACTTCCTTGGTTAATGTTATTCTAAGTTATTTTATTATATTTTTTGTTACTATTGAAAATGGGACTATGTCCCTTATTTCTTTCTCTGTATCTTTGTCACTTGCATACCGAAAGGCTACTGATTTTTGTGCATTGATTTTGTATCCTGCTCCTTTGCTATAGGATTTGATCACCTTCATGAGTTTGGGGATGGAGTCTTTTGGGTCTCTTTCACATATAAACATGTCATCAGCGAATAGAGCTAACTTAACTTCTTCCTTTCCAAATCATATCCCTTTTATTTCCTTCTCCTGTCTAGTTGCTTCAGCTAGGACTTCCAGTGATATATTGGAAAGCAGAGGTGAGAGTGGACAACCCTGTCTTGTTCCTGATCTTAATGAAAATTCCTCCAGTCTCTCTCCATTAAGTATTATTTGGGCCTTCAGAGCTTTGTATATTGCCTTTATTATGTTAAGATATGGACCAGCCATGCCAGTTCTCTCCAATGTTTTGATCATGAAGTGATGTTGTATCTTGTCAAAGGTCTTTTCTGCATCTATCGAAATGATCATGTGGTTTTTATGTTAAACCTTGTTTATGTGGTGTATTACATTGACAGATTTCCATATGTTGAACCACCCCTGTGTTCCTGGGATGAATCCCACTTGGTCAAGGTGGATAATGCTTTTGATGTGTTGTTGGATTTGGTTTGTGAGGATTTTGTTCAGGATCTTTGCATCTAAGTTCATCAGGAAAATAGGCTGGCAGTTTTCTTTTCTTGTGGCACCTCTGCCTGGTTTTGGAATTAGGGTGATACTAGCTTCATAGAAGGAGTTGGATAGCTTTTCCTGTTCTCCAATTATATGGCACAGCTTGAGGAAGATTGGTTTGAGTTCTTCCATGAAGGTTTGATAGAATTGAGCTGGGAAGCCATCTGGTCCTTGTCTCTTATTTTGGGGGAGTATTTTTATTACTTTTTCAAGCTCCATGAGTGTGATGGGTTCATGGAGGTGATTAATCCCTGAATTTAGCTTTGATAGATGGTGTGCATCCAGGAATTTATCAATCTCCTCCACCTTATCAAATGTTGTGGAGTAGAGGGTTTTGAAATAAGTCCTGATAATTCTCCCCATTTCACTTATGTCTGTTGTGATCTCTCCTTTTCATTTTGAATTTTGTTAATTTGAAGCATCTCCCTTTTTTGCTTGATCAAACTGGACAGGGGTTTGTCAATCTTGTTTATTTTTTCAAAGACCAGCTCTTTTTTTTGTCAATTGTCTTAATTGGTTCCTTTGTTTCCAATTCATTTATTTCTGTTCGGATTTTAATTATTTCTTTCCTTCTGTAGCTCTTTGGGTTGGATTTTTCTTGTTTTCCCAATACCTTTAGGTGGATGGTTAAGTTATTGATTTGGGATCTTTCTGTCTTTTCTTTTATGAAGGCATTGAGTGCTATGAATTTTCCCCACAGGGCCGCCTTCATTGTGTCCCATAAATTTTGGTATGAGGTATTCTCATTGTCATTCAATTCAAAAAAAATTGCAATTTCATTTTTTCATTTCTTCCACTATCCATATATTGTTTAAAAGTGTGCTGTTAGGTTTCCAGGTGCCGTTGGGATTCTTGGTGGGTCTTTTGTTGTTGATTTCTAGCAATATAGCATTGTGATCTGATATTATGCAGGGAATTATGTCAATCTTCCTAAATATGTGGAGGCAATCTTTGTGACCCAGTATGTGATGTATTTTAGAGAATGTTCCATGGGCTGCTGAGAAGAATGTGTAGTCTGTGGACTTGGGATGGAAAGTTATGTAAATGTCCTTTAGGTCTAAGTGATCTATGGTTTTGTTGAGCTCTCTTACTTCCCTGTTGAGTTTCTGTTTGGATGATCTGTCTATTACTGATAATAGTGTATTGAAGTTCCCCACTATGATGGTGTTGGTGGTTATTTGTGTTTTATTGTCATGTAGGTTTTATTTTGTGAACTGTGTTGACCCTGTGTTTGGTGCATATATATTTATGATTGTAATATCCTCTTGATGTATTGTTCCTTGATAAGTAGGAAGTGGCCTTCTTTGTATTTTTTTTGATTATTTTTGGTTTCAAGTCTATTTTATCCAATTTTAATATAGCTATGCCTGCTTGTATTTCATTCCCATTTGCTTGGTATATTGTTTTCCACCCTTTCACCCTGAGGAGGTGTCTGTCTTTAGAGGTGAGGTGCGTTTCTTGAAGGCAACAGATTGAAGGGTCTAATTTCTGATATGCCCTGTTAGCTTGTGTCTCTTGATGGGTGAATTAAGGCCATTAATATTTAGGGTAATGACTTTGAGATTTGATTTGATCCCCACTATATTGTGATGGTAAATGTGGGTTGGTGTTTTCATGGTCTTTGAAGTTTTTTGTGCCTACTTTGAATTTGGTTATTGTGATCTGCTTGTAGGTATTTAAGTTTGGTTATTAGTTTCTTCTCTGTGGAGAATTTCCTGAAATACTCTCTGTAGGTTTGGTTTTGTGTTCATATAATTGTAAAGCTGAGTTTTGTCATGGAAAGTTTTTCTTTCACCATCTATTATGAGTGTTACTTTTTCTGGGTACAGTAGTTTGGGTTGGAAGCCATACGATCTTAGACTTTGCAGTGTTTCATTCCAGACCCTTCTAGCTTTGAGGGTTTCCATTGAGAAGTCTGAAGTAATTCTGAATGGGTTACCTTTGAAAGTGGTGTGCTGTTTTTCCCTAGTTGCTTTTAGGATTTTCTTTGGTGTCAATGTTTAGATCATTAATGACAATATGTCTTGGAGAGTTTCTCCTTTGGTCCAGTCTGTTTGGAGTTCTGTTGGCTTCTTCTATCATG
Source organism: Jaculus jaculus (assembly GCF_020740685.1). Taxonomy (NCBI): domain Eukaryota; kingdom Metazoa; phylum Chordata; class Mammalia; order Rodentia; family Dipodidae; genus Jaculus; species Jaculus jaculus. The sequence goes on from NC_059103.1 coordinate 85,789,442, forward strand.
ATGGGCCTTTCTTTTAAGAGACTGGGGAAGTTTCTTCACTTATTTTGTTAAATAAGTTCTCCATTCCTTTGGTCTGTATTTCTTCTCCTTCTGGTATTCCAATGATCCTGAGATTAGGACGTTTAAGTGTATCCCATAATTCCCTCATGTTCTGTTTACAGGAACTTTTGTACTTACTGAAATTTTTGAACTCTCGAACTGTTTCTTCCATTTTGTCTTCCAGATCTGTGTTTCTATCCTCCACTTGGATGACTGTATTCTTGAGAGCTTCTAGAGAGTTTTAGACTTGTTCAATTAAGTTTTTATTTTCTACTACCTTTGTATGTATAATTTCCATCCCTCTGTCAAGGTCCCTTTACACATCATTTTTCTGATTTTCTTGATGATTCTTGGAATTCATCTTTGCATTTATTTATGTCTTCATTTAGAATGGCCAGCTGATTTTTAAGGTCTTCTTTTTGTTCATTCACCCTCAATTCTCTTAAATCTCTTTGAACTCCTTCCAATTTCTTATCTATTAGTTCTAGTTTAGTGATGACAACACCCACACGATTATTGGTTCTTTGTTGCTTTCCTGCAAGTTCTACCAGTAGGTTGGTCAGCGTTGCACTGCTCATAGCTTCAATTTGATGGCTGGTCCTAATGACTCTTCTATGTTTTGGTTAGATGTATTCATTGTAAGACTGGGGGATCTAACTGGATTTTCTTGCATTTGATTTTTCATGTTATTTCTTTTGTGCTGTGGTCTGCCCATGACAGTGTGTGGCCATGTAGGTGGGTGGATCCACCTGGCCTCAAACACAATGGAAATCTGAGGCAGGCTGGGGCAGTTGCCAAGCAGTCTGGGCTTTGACTTTCACTTGTCAAAGCTGCCTAATGCACTGCCTGGTAGGGGTGCCAATGTTGCCTGAATTCTCAAGCAGTAATGAGCCACAGCTGCCTGTGTTCGATCTAGGAGGGACACTGAGGCACCAAGCACTGAAGCAGCCCAAACTCTGGGTGGGAACTCTGGGACCCAAAAGCAGTCTGTGCTCCCCTGCCACAGGACAATAGGGTTGGCCTGTGTAGCAGATAGGTATGAGATGGCACCTGAGCTGGTGCAAGTGAGAGAAACAATCTGAGCTACTGTGGCAGTTGCTGTGGGACTGGGCTCACTGAAGTGCAGTGGCAGGAGCAGTAAGTAAGCGAGTGGGTGGAACATTCTAAACTTCGACAAACAGGGATCAATCTTTGTGCTGCTGTGCTGTGGACAGGGGGCTCTTTGGGGGGAGAGGTGGGCTGCCTCTTTGTGAGGGGATCCACAATTCTCTGTTATTGCCAGGATTCGCTGAATGTGCGGTGGCCGGAGCAGTAAGTTGGTGAGTGGGTGGGGCCAACTAAGCTTCCACACACAGCGATAGGCATGGTGTGGCTACTGGCTCCATGGAAACGGTAACTATATGGGGGCAAGGGTGGGCTGCCTGCTCATGAGGGAATCCACAATTCCCTGTTATTGCCAGTATTCACTGAACACCCGGTGGCTGGAGCAGCAAGAGGGCAAATGGGCAGAGCTGAATAAGCTTCAACATGCAGGTGGCTCCTGACTCCATGGAAACAGCGGCTATTTGGGGGAGGGGATCAGTGATTCTCTGCACCCCCCCCCCGTGCCCTCCCATTGACAATCTATTGGAGATTGCTCTCCCCTAAAAGACCCAGTGAACCCCTAATGCCTTGCCTTTCTTTCCATGGGATTTGCAGCGCAGCTAGGTGGTCACCATCTTGGCCAGAAGTCCCCACTTCTGCTGCTTTTCATGGAGTATAAGAGCTACACCTGGCACTTTCAACTCCTACACTGAAGATATATAAAGTTGGATTTACATGGCTAAGAACACTGCAGATAATTAGAATACCCAAGCATCAAACTAAGTCAAGCTGCAAAATTTTCTACATTATAATACAAAAATGCAACAAACCAAGAAAGTGTAATCCCACCAACAATTGTAAATACATCAGAAATGACCCCCAGTGAGACTGTTTAGATGAAATGCCTGACAAAAAAATTTAAAAAAAAAAAAAGATTTTATCTATATTCAAAGAAATCAAAGAAGGAGACAAACTCCTGAAGGAGAACACAGGAAAGCAACTTAATGAAACAAGGAGGTCATTACAGTACATGAGTAAAGAAACAGGAGTAATGAACAATACAAATTAGAAATACTAGAAATGAAAAACAGAGCAAGTCTAACAGAAAACTGCAGAAAGTTTTGCCAGAAGGATGGATCAATTAGAGGACAAAATATCTAAACTAGAAGACCAGTTGGCAGATCAAATAGTTCAACAAAGAGAAAGACAAAATAATATGAGGGAATAAATGGGAAGTTCAAGACAGTCAGGACACTATGAAGATACCAAACATAAGAGCTCAGAGCATTGTAGATGGAGAATAATTTCACTCAAAGGCATAACAGGTATTTTCAACAAAATCATAGAAGAAAACCTCCCCCAAATAGGAAAAGTGATGCCAGCACAGATGCAGGAAGCCTATAGAATGCTGAACAAATAAAATTAGGAAAGAGCCTCTCATCATGATACTATAATTAAGCTACAAAACATAAACAATATATATAAATACAAAGGTAAGCCAATCAGAATGACAGCATATTACTCAACACAGACTTTCAAAGGGTTTGGAATGATGTACTCCAAGTTCTGAAAGATAACAACTGTCAACTAAGATTACTTTATCCTGCAAAGCTATCTATTCAAATAGATGAAGAAATAAGGGCATTCCACAACAAAAGTAGGCTAAAGGAATATATGAAGTCTAAACCAGCTCTATAGAAAATACTTGAAAGGATCCTCTATTTTGAAGAGAAAGAAATGCCCACACATAATGAAACTGGAAAAAATAAACCATACCCAAATACTAGTTAATACAAGAGAGCAAAGATAAAATGAGAAGAACTACAAAATTAAAAAAATGCAAGAATAAATACATACCTTTCAATAATAACTCTTAATATCAATGGCCTCAATGGCCAAACCAAAAGATACAGGTTTGCAGACTGGGTTAAAAAGATGGATCAGTTGATTTGTTGTTTATAAGAAACTCAAATTTTTTAACAAAAGATGGACATAATCTTAGGGTGAAAGGCTGGAAAACAGTGGTTCAAGAAAATGGGTCTACAAAACAAGCAGGTGTCACTATCATAATACATCACAGCATAGACATCAGATGAACATTAGTTATGAAAGATAAGGAAGGTCAGTTTATAATTAATTAAAGGAACACTCCAACAGGAGGACATTACAATCTTTTAACACATATGCAACAAACATGGGGGCGCCTAACCTCATCAATTAAACACTAGCAGAACTAAGGTCACAGATAGCTCCAAACACAGCTGTAGTGGATGACTTAAACATTCCACTCTCATCAATTGACAGGACATTCTGGCAAAAAATAGATATGTATCTGGATTAAGTTTGGTCATAGAACAAATGGACCTAACAGATATCTACAGAGCATTTCACCCAGATGCTGCAGAATACACATTCTTTTCAGCAGCACATGGAATTTCTCTAAATAGTTCATTTATTATGATACACAGTAAATCTTAACAAATACCAGAAAATTGAAGTAATTCCTTGCACTCTACCTGATCATAATGGAATTAAACTACAAATCAACAGCAGGGGAAGTTATTAAACATACACAAAATGATAGAAACCTAACAATATTAACAATACACTACTAGATGATGAATGGGCCAATGAAGAAATAAAAAATCATAAAATCAAACGATAATGAGAACACAATATACCAAAACCTTTGGAACACAGTGAAGGCAGTTGTAAGAGGGAAATTTATAGATTTAAGTACCTATATTAAGAAATTATAAAGGCTTCAAGTAAACAACTTAATACTCCAACTTAAGGCCTTGAACAAACAAGAGCAAGGCAAACCAAAACTCAGTAGATGGGAAGAACTAATAAAGATTAGGGCAGAAATTAATTAACTAGAAACAAACAAACACACAAAAAATACAAAGAATCAATTAAACAAAGAGTAGGTTCTTTGAAAGGATAAACAAGATTGATAAACCACTAGCAAATCTGACCAAAAGAAAAAGAAGAAATATAAATTGATAAAATTAGAAATGAAAAGGTACCATTACAACAGATACCACAGAAATTCAGAAAAAAATCATAGGGACATACTATAAGAACATATACTCAACTAAGTTTGAAAATTTGTAAGATATGGATGATTTCTTTGATTTATATTACCTACCAAACTTAAGTCACGATGAGATTAAACACTTAAATAGACGAATAACAAGTACAGAGATCCAAGCAGTTATCAAAAATCTCCCAACTTAAAAAAAAAAATCCAAACCCAGATAGATTCACTGGTGAATTTTACCAAACTTTTATTGAAGAACTAACACTAATGCTTCTCAACATGTTTCATAAAACAAACAATGAAGGAATCCAACCAAACTCCTTCTACAAAACCAGTATCACCCTGATCCCAAAACCAGACAAGGATACAATAAAAAAAATATATATATAGACCAATCTCCCCCATGAACATATACGTAAAATATTCTAAACAAAATATTGACAAACAGAATACAAGATTATATCAAAAAGATCATTCAACTTGACCAAGTAGGCTTTATCTCGGAGATGCAGGAAAGGGCCAACATATGCAAATAAATAAATATAAGACATTATATAAATTGACTGAAGGACATAAAACACATGATCATTTCATTAGATGCAGAAAAAGCATTTTACAAACTCAAACATCCCTTCATGATAAAAGTCCTACAGAAACTAGAATTAGAAGGGACATATCTCAACATAAAAAAGGCTATCTTTGACAAACCTATAGCCTACATGATACTAAATGGGGAAAAACTTGAAACTCTTCCACTAAAATGAGTAACAACACAGGGGTGTGCACTGTCCCCTCTTTTATTTAATATAGTACTAGAAGTCTTACTCATAGAAATAAGGCAAGAGATACTCATAGGAGGGATACAAATTTGGAAGGATGAGGTAAAATTATCATTACTTACAGATGATATGACTCTATACATAAAAGACCCTAACAACTCTACCAGCCAAGTTGTAGAGCTGATAAACACTTATAGAAACTTAGCAAGCTACAAAATTAACATTCAGAAATAAGTAGTCTCCTATATGCTAACAATAAACATGCAGAGGATGAAATCAGAGAATGAATTCCATTTACAATTGCATCAAAAAAAAAAAAAAAGTACTTTGGAATAAACCCAACTAAGGAAGTGAAGGATATCTACAATGAAAATTTTAAAACACTCAAGACAGTAATCCTATAAATCACTAGGAAATAGAAAGACCTCATCTGTTCTTGGATTAGAAGAATCAATATTGTGAAAATGGCAATCTTCCAAAAAGCAATCTACACATTTAATGCAATCCCCCCTCAAAATTCCAATAGCTTGATAGGTGTAGGCCGTCTTATACCCCGTGATTGATGGTAGCTTGATATTGTAGAGTGGGCTTGTGTTTGGGTATGGTTCTGACTTGTTTCCCAGCTCCAGCTAAGGGTCTAGTACCACTGAGTGGGTCAGTTAGCCAAATCAAGAGCAATTGATTCCTCACCATGGCTGTGTACCACTATTGCACTTGTGTGGGCATCACATCCGGTTATTTGTTGCTAATTAGGTTAAACAATGTGTTGCTTGGACAGATCTTGGTCATTTCCCCCAGTTGCCTATGTAGCGCCTTCTGGCACTAGACACGCTGACTGTCTGGGGACTGACTCTCTCCTGGCTTCCAGCCATGTCATTCCAACTGAAACTAAGACAACTGGCGAAATAAGCAAGGGTGATGTTTTCCTGTGAACCGGATACCAGCACAAAGGGGAAGGAGATCAATGCAGAGAAAAATCAACCCCTACCGAATCAGAGAGCCAAAGCCTCAGAGGCCCCCAACACCTCAGCACTGAAGCAGACCAAAAAGAACCCAACATGGCTCAGGGAAATCTTGTGGAAGAGGGGGCGGAAAGAATGTCAGAGTTACATGTTGGGTCATAATTTGCAGAGACATTTATCACACTAATAACTGGGGGCTAACTCCACAATGCACGACCCATTTTCATTAACAAGGAGGGTCTAATGGGAGGGGGTAGATCACAGATGAGCCTAAATAATGGTACCAAACTGCCTGTATTCACTGAAATGAAAACTAATAAATTAAATTAAAAAAAATTCCAATAGCATTCTTCACAGAAATAGAAAATAATCCTAAAGTTCCATTGGAAGCACAATATACCTTTAGTATCTAAAACAACTATAAGCCAAAAATATAAGGCTGGTAGCATCACCACCCCTGATTTTAAACTATATTACAGTGCCGTAGTAACAAAACAGCATGGTAGTGGCACAACAACAAACATATACATCAATGGAACATAGTAGAGGACCCAGATGTAAGTCTTGGTAGCTAAAGAAACTTGATCTTTGAGCATAATGAGAAAGAAAAAAAAAAAACTCATTGGAGAAAAGACAGCCTCTTCAACAAATGGTGTTTGGAAAACTGGAGATGTATGAGGATGAAAATAGATCTTTATATCTCTCCATATACAAGAATTAAGTCCAAATGGATCAAAGACTTTAATATCAGGCCTAAAAGTCTGAAACTTCTAGAGGAAAAATTAGGGGAAAACCCTTGAACATATTGGTATAAGCAAAGACTTTCTGAATATAACCCCAGTTTCTCTGGAAATAAAACCACTGATCAACCACAGGGACTTCATGTAATTACAAAGTTTTGTTCAGCAAAGGATATTGTTAGTAGTGTAAAGAGGCAACCTAGAGAAAATATCTACCAGCTATACATCTGAGAGAGGATCAATATCTGGGATATATAAAGAACTAAAAAAAACTAAATAATAAGGAATCAAAACCTCAACTAAAAATGGGCTATGAAACTAAATAGAGAGTTCTCAAAAGAAGAAATACAGATGGCATATAAACATTTAAAAAAATATTCTATATCCTTAGCCATAAGAGGAATTCAGATTAAAACTTCTTTGAGATTCCATCTCACTCTGTCTGAATGCTACCATCATGAAAACAAATGAACATAAATGATGTTGAGGATGAAGAATAAGAGAAACATTCTAAACTGTTGGTGGGAATGAAATCTGGTCCAGCCATTGTGAAAATTTGTATGGAGTTATCTGAGACAGCTAAAAGTAGAATTACCATATGACTGACCCAGCTATACCACTTCTAGGCATATATCCTAAGAATTCATCTACCTACCTTAAAGATACTTACTAAACCATGTTTATTGCTGCTCAATTCACAATAGCTAGGAAATGGAACCAGCCTAGTTGTCCATCAACTGTTGAGTGCATAATGAAGCTACAGCATATTTATACAATGGAGTTCTTGGCTTAGCAGTAAACAAAATTGAAATTTGCAGGAAAATGGATGGGTCTGGAAATGATTATACCTAGTGAGGTAACCCAGGCCCAGAAAGCCAAAAAAATCCAAACATGTTTTCTCTCATATGTGGCTCTAGCTACAATGATTGGACTTCTATCTGAGTTGGAATAAAACTCAGCATCAGAGGCCAGTAAGCTGGAAAGGATACATAAAGGGCATAGAAAGGGAGGGAGGGGTGACTTAATAGGATAGTATTGTATATGTGTAATTAGAAGAACAGATTACTGGTGGTGTAAAGGTCTAAGTAGGATCAGGGTAAGAGATTGGGTAAAGGAAAGTTGGGAGGAGGGTCAATCAAAATTTAAGAGGGTATAAATAAGATATATGGAAAACTATTTTTTTGGACAATGTAATACCTACAAAGCCATAGATCATTATGAGAAATATTTCAGTGCCATTTATGGGTACCTTCGAGAGAGTTTTTCACCAAGGAAGACCCTGTTGCCCCCAAAAGCTTACAGGTCATTGCCAAGCCTCTTGGTTTACCACCAGAAATAGGTGGTGTGGTGGTTTGATTCAGGTGTCCCCCATAAACTTAGGTGTTCTGAATGCTAGGTTCCCAGCTGATGGATATTTGAGAATTAATGCCTCCTGGAGGGAGTGTATTGTTGGGGGTGGGCTTATGGGCTTTGTAGCCAGTTTCCCCAAGTCAGTGTTTGCACACCCTCCTGTTGCTGTGGTCCACCTTATGTTGGTGAGGGGGTGATGTCCACCCTCTGCTCATGCCATTGCTTTTCCCTGCCATCGTGGAACTTCCCATTGAGCCTGTAAGCCAAAATAAATCTCTTTTACCCAGAAGCTGCTCTTGGTTGGGTGATTTCTACCAGCAATGTGAACCAGACTACAACAGGTGGTTAAGCCCTATTGCTGAATATTCCACATAATTGTGCTGCAAGGTCACTGAGAAATCCTGCTGGAGTTGTGCTGCAAATCTTTGTATAAACCAGCTGACAGAAAGCTAGGCATGCCTATGCTGCATGCAGTTCAATGGGAGACAGAGAAATCAGCAGTGGAGATAAGCAACAGTGGATATTGCAAGCCTTCAATTTGGCCAGCCAGACCCAAGCAGCCAACGGGTGCAATACTGGCATGTCTGTTATGGGGGAAACCAACCCCTCTTTATTTGGACTGGAGGGCTGCTCCACAGAAGGGAATATATGCCTGATGCTAAAAAAAAAAAAAACTTATAAAAAGGGAAGTCACGAGCCATAGGAGTGTAATGTCTGTTGGTATATGGCTAAATATATATACTATGCTTACCAAACTACTCAGCACTTCTTTTAATGTTCATACCCAAGTATTAATGCTACTCTAACTTTTTGTTAGAAAAGCTTCTCTTTTCAGTTGATGGTGACCTTGGCATGACCCAGAAGGCAACATAGTGCTGAGATGTGGTGACATAGGAGTACTCAAACTGAAACATGTACTGAAACATGTCTATCACACCTTCCAAAGCTCAGGGTACATTGCAGAAGAGATGGCAGAAAGAATGGAGCCAAAGGAAAGGTAGGACTATTTACAATACACTCTTTCAAACACAAAATGGCCTGGATATCCATGACCTCACAGTTACTGACGCTACCTATACAGGACCATCATAAAAGAAGGAAAAGATGATGACATCAAAATAAAAGAGAGACTGATTAAGAGGAGGAGAAGATATGATGGATAGTGGAGGTGAAGTGACAAAGTGAGTGGGCATGGAATTACTATATAATTATGGAAGCTGTCAATAAAAAATCAAAAAATATATATATTGTATAGTAAAAACAAAAAATTATCTAGTTTTTCTCCACATACCAAAGAAATATCTTAGATATTTGAGAAGGCAACATGATATAAATGTCACCCAGCTCTTGCCTTGTATATATTTCACTAAAGAGTAGTCAAATTCAATCTGACTTTATTTACAGTCTTAAAAAAGCCAACTTTTATGAAACATTTTTATTTTAGTGGCATTAATAAAATTTTGTGTTATACAAGCTTCTATATGCAAATACTATCAAGTTATTTATCATTTTCTAAAATAAAACAGTTATGCCTTGTCTTGTAAATTCTGTATTTTATATTATGCCACATTGAATCTCATAATTATTAAATTACTATTAAAAATACTTCCATTTTGAGTAAGATTATAATTAAATACTTTTTAAGTTTCCTTTGGCATATTTTACTTTGATGTGTGAAAACATTAAAAACTAAGTTGATTTGATATATGTATAGGAGTGCTTTTGTAGAAGCAAAATAGTATAGATTTTAAATTATATCTAAATTTAAGAAAATGAACAACATATGAATGCTTGTATTTCTAAAAGCTTACCCTAAGTGTTTGCATTTACTGTGCATGTTAACAAGGGAACATGATTTGGAATACTTTTTTTTTTTTTGATATGACTGTATACAAACATGCACAAGTGATGCATGCATTACTGCTTATTGTTTTCAAGTTTAAATTAGTTGATGTGTATGTGTAATTGAACTTCCTAATGGAGGAATTGAAATTTTTCTAAATTGATTTGAATGGCTCACAGTTTTGTATCTACTTAAATAAACACATACACACAGCACAGAAGTAAGAGGAACTTTCTAAAGTATTTCTGGAGACAGTGAAGATAATGCATTTTATATTTTGGCAAAATATTAATATTAATCCAATGTTATGACAAGCATTTATGGGAATATCACTGAAAAAACAAAAACAAATACTTGAGGAAAATCAAGCCAAAATTAAAGAAAGACTACTTCAAAAATAAATATTTTAATATATAGTATTTAGTAGTTCTACTGGTATGTAAAATTATCCAGAAACAACATAAGGTAAAATATGGTAAAGTGTGTGTGTGTGTATGTGTGTGTGGTCTAAAGAATGTCTGATAACATCAGAGCACATCTATGTTTCTACCATGATATTCCTTTTTTAAATCTTTTATTTATTTTTTTTTATTTTTTTTATTTTTTTTTTTAATTTTATTTATTTGAGAGCGACAGACACATAGAGAAAGACAGATAGAGGGAGAGAGAGAGAATGGGCGCGCCAGGGCTTCCAGCCTCTGCAAACAAACTCCAGACGCGTGCGCCCCCTTGTGCATCTGGCTAACGTGGGACCTGGGGAACCGAGCCTCGAACCGGGGTCCTTAGGCTTCACAGGCAAGCGTTTAACCGCTAAGCCATCTCTCCAGCCCAAATCTTTTATTTTTATTTTAAATTTTTGTAAACAGTGAATACATTCAAGTTAGTACAATTGTTACCCTCATCCCTGTCCTCCCCCTCCACAAGGACCCTCCTTGTTGGAGTATATGGGTTGTGCATTGCGGGGTTAGCCTTTAGTTTGGGGTTGGAAGGAAATGTATCTGTGTGTCATGACCCAATTTGTGTGGCTCTGACATTCTTTCTGCACCTTCTTCAGCAAATTTCCCTGAGCCATGTTGGGTTCATATTAGGTCTGCTTCCATGTTGAGATCTTGGGTGCCTCTGTGCCTCTGGATATCTAGTTTGGTAGGGCCTGATTGTTCTCTGTGACTATCTCCTTCACTGTTGTGCTGGTTCCCGGTTCACCAAGAAAACAGCATTCTTGCATGTTTTCCCAATTATTATTAGTTTCAGATGGGGTCATTTTGAGTTATGATGGGGTGGTTCTCTCCTTAGGATCTACATCTATCTGAAAAAGAAGATTCTCCAACAGACAGTAAAGTTAGCATCAAGTAGATGTGTTAAACATTGTTTTTAAGAGATGGTGTAGTGGAGAGTGGGTTCATTTTTGGATATGGTTCTGACATGTTTCCCAGCTCCAGCTGTGGTTTTTGTTCCACTGAACAGATCAGTTAGCCAAATTGAGAGCAGTTGGTTTCCCACCATGGCTATGTGTCACTATTGCACTTATATGAGCATCACATCAGATTGTTTGCTGTTAAGTAAATTAGACCATGCGTTTCTTGGGCAGATATTGGTCTTTATCTCCCAGTCCCTCATGTAGAACCTTCCTGAACTAGACACACTGTCTGGGGACTGACTGTCTTCCAGCTTCCAGCCATGTTGCTCCATGCTACATACCAACAGTATATGGTTTCTTCAGAAGTAGGGTCTTAACTCTAACCTATGGTGGGTCCTCAAGGGCTCTGACATAAATCTGTTTTCTTTTGTAGGTCTCTGATCAAAAGCTCATTGTGGATGATTACCACCTGCTGGTACCAGGAGTTACAGATCAGTGGCCAAGAAGAGAAAGAAGAACCTAATAAGTGATATAAAAGAGAGAGATGAGACAGAAGATGGAGGGAGGGAGAGAGTGAGAAAGAGAGAGAGTGTGTGTGAGAGAGAAGCAGAAGAGTGAGAAAGAGAGAGAGAGAGAAGCAGAAATAGGAGGAGATAATAAACAGTTTTTGTTGAACCCTCTCCAGGGCCTTGGGGATTTAATATTCCCTCTAAGGGCTTAGTGAAGGTTCAGCCATTTGAACTGTAGAGTTTTATGGTACCATTGCCTTTTAAGTCTAGTGTTGTGTATCCCCTCCCTTTTTTATGCTCCCCTCCCTCCCCACACTACCTATTGTCTACTCTTCAAGATGCTTGGTAGGTATGTCAGCGATTTGGGTAGATTCAGGCTAGGAGCTGTAGATGAGTGAAACTATGTGGTGATTATCTTTCTGTGATTGGGCGAATTCACTGAGAATAAGTTGTTCAAGCCTCAACCATTTTTCTTCAAATTGCATCGTGTTATTTTTCCTTACTGCTGTGTGGAATTCCATCGTGTAGTTGTACTACATCTTGGTTATCCATTCATCTTGTGACGGACATCTGGATTGATTCCAGCTCTTGGCTATTATGAATTGAGCAGCTATAAACATGGTTGAGAAAATCTCTCTGAGCTGAGGTGTGGAGCTTTTAGGGTATATGCCCAGTAAGGGAATAACTGGGTCTATTGGTAACTCCATAGTCATTTTTTTTTAAGAGCCTCCATATTGTTTTTGAAAGTGGTTGTACCATCTTACATTCCCACCAAATGTGGATGAGGGTTCTTATTTCTTCACATCTTCACCAGCATGTATTTTGACTGGATTTTTTGATGTTTGCTTTAGTTTTCTAAGGAAGGGTCTCACTCTAACTCAGGCTGACCTGGAATTCACTACATAGTCTCAGGGTGGCCTTGAAATCACAACAATCTTCCAACCTCTTCATCCAGAGAGCTGGGATTAAAGGTGTGTGCTACCATGCTTTGCGTGATATTATTTTTAAATTGGAGTTTCTTCTTAAGTGATGTTGAAATAACCACCTTCTATCTAAAAATAATGATTCTTGATAAGTTTCCTCACTATCTAAAACACACTACTGGCTCAAGTTGACAAAAATCCACAAATAATGCAGAGGAGGGAAGCAATTAAAAAATCAAATATAAAATGCTCATGGTATGAAATCAGAGAAAGAAGAAACTATTGAACCTTTATTATTTCAAATCATCAGTCAATTATAGTAAGTGGTATTTGGCATTTACTAGATAAGGATGTGCTTTTTCACAGTGTTCATAGGATACAAGAATGTAAATAAAAATTACTGGCTCATGATGCATGTAAGGAGTGACTGAAAATACAGACACAAGCAGAAAGGTGACACTGCAGAAGAAATTCATTATCAAAGGACAAGCAAGAACCAAGCCTTCTTAACAACAACAAGAGCAGCCCAATTTCCTGTCCAAGCTTTTGCTGAGGATAGAGCAGGAATAGACAAATATATCTCCTGAAATGCTGGCCGCAGAAGTGCCTCACTGTCACTTTAGAATTGTTTCACTTACCTCAGAGAACATAAGGCATTGATTGTTTACTAAGTAACCCAGTAAAAAGGAGCCATAGCCAACAGTTCCTGGATGCATGTGTTCCATATCTAGACCTTGAATTATTTCTATCAACTTCATGAGATCATTAGTTTACAAGAAAAGCACATGAGAACACATTGTAACATGAGAAATAATACCATCTAATCTGGGCCTACAAAGTGTTGTGATGATAGAATTGAACATGACATATGTCAGTAAAAGAAAGAAATTATCAAAATTTTGAAAAGTTTTCAATAGAATGCTGGAATTAGATATGTTAACAACTACATTGAAATGTTTAATGCTATGAACTTATAATTATCTGGAAGAGAACTTTTTAAAATTACATTTGTAGAAACTATTTAAAACATATTTCATAGAGTAGAAGAAATGAAGAATATGAAAGAAAGAATAATATGAAAGAAAGAATAAGAGAAATTAAGGAAAGAATAATAGGTCTGACATCTTGCCCACTAATCATCCAGATACTGCTATTGGAATATGCCAAAGTTACTCAAATTAGACAGACAACAGAGTACACTTGAGGCAGGGTAAAAGAGCTAACACTCACCAAAGAAAATATTCTTTTGTCCTTGATTTTGTTTGTGTTTTGTGTATTCCCTGTACTAAGTGAAGGACTTCACTATGACCTTTTCAAACACAAGAATCACACACACACACACACACACACACACACACACACACACACATATATCACAGGTATCCTGGATTCCACAAGCTATTAAAACATACAATATTTGTCTGAGTCTGAACTGTTTCACTTAATATTATCATTTCTTACATCCCCCATTTCCTCCAAATGATTTAAGTCTGTTCTTCTTAAGGGCTTTATAAAACTCCACTACATATATCACACCTTCAAGTTAATGAGGGACATTGAAGACCACCAAAGGAAAATTTCAGGGTCAGGGAAATACAGCCTCTTATTATTATAATGCGCTAATTTTTCTTTTATGTTTGAAAAAATACAATCTTTGAAAGTGCTTTAAAAATTAACTTCATTATTTCACTTAGATACATTATTTTGACTTGCATGTTAATGTTTCTTGGCAGATAGAAAAAGTGAAACCCTGAGAAACACTGTGCAAAGTTATAAGGTTAGGAAGCAGTAAATCCCCAAATCAAACTCCAACACCTGTGACTTCTGCTTCAAAGCCAGCATAGTTTCCAGAGCCTTGGCAGTGAGCTACTTACAAAGTACTTAATGATTTTCTTCTATAACAACAGCAAAGCAATCTCAGGCTAATCATGCGTAGTGCTTGGACTGCGAGAGAATAATAAATAGAGTGCTGTAGAGCTGTAGCAACAGCAAGAGCAGGAAGTCAGAAAGTAAGTCAATTGAGTTATAAAACTACTTTGAGTTATTTATTGTTTTTACTTTTTGTAAAAGCACAAGGTTGACGACACAAATCGGTCTCATAAACAATCTCAGTAAATACTAGGATTGCTTCAAAATAGTTTAGTTGTTATGGTCCATTTCTGTGACTTTCTTGACTTTTATCTTCTGTAAGCATTTTGGACTCCCAGCTGGTCCAACAGTACAGTTATATAATAGATCTAAACATCTTTGTTACTGGAACATTTTACCAAAAAAGGATTTTTTTACTTGTTCAATTTTCTTTCTTTCTTTCTTTCTTTCTTTCTTTCTTTCTTTCTTTCTTTCTTTCTTTTTTACCACAGCAACTAAAGTCATTACAAGATAAGGAGGAATTCTAAAGTGTTCATTTGATAAAATGATGGTAAGATCTTAAAAACCTGAAATAAAACTGTTTTTAATTTGTAAAGTATCAACACAAAGATAAGGTACATACAGAAAAAGGGATAAAGATCTGTTTCTTGAATAAGCAAGGAGTTTCATTGTAATGCTATGAAGACTGTGGAATGATCAGAATGGATATATGAAGAAAATCTGATAAAGCTATAACATTATTATTTACTTATTTATTTGAGAGCAACAGACAGAGAGAAAGAGGGAGGGAGAGGGAGAGGGAGAAAGAGAGAGAGGGAGAGAGAGAGACAGAGACAGAGAGAGAGAGACAGAGACAGAGAGAGAGAGAGAGAGAGAGAGACAGAGAGACAGAGAGACAGAGAGAATGGGCATGCCAGGGCCTCCAGCCACTGCAAACAAACTCCAGACCCAGCGTGTGCCCCTTTGTGTGCATCTTGGGCAATCGTGGGTCCTGGGGAATCGAGCCTTCAACTGAGGTCCTTAGACTTCACAGGCAAGCACTTAACCACTAAGCAATCTCCCCCAGCCCTAGTAATATTATTTTTATCTCAGTACAAAGGGATACTTTTTTAAAATTTATTAATTTTTTATTAATTACTTTTGTACTTAGTGAATACAGTCAAGTTGGTACCATTGCTAGGCTCGTCCATGTCCTACCCCCTCCTCCTGGCACCTGCTTGTTGAGGTACATGGGTATATGCATTGTGGAGTAAGCCCACAGTTATGGGTAGGAGAAATGTCTCTGCATATCAGGACTCAAGGTGTGGCTCTGACAGTCTTTCCGCCCCATCTTTTGCAAAATTTCCCTGAGCCATGTTGGGTTCATTTTTGGTCTGCTTCAGTGATGAGGTGTTGGGGGCCTCTGTGTCTCTGGATATCTGATTTGGGAGGAGTTTATTGTTCTCTGTGTTGATCTCCTTCACCCTTGTGTTGTTACCAGGTTCACCAAGAAAGCAGCACCCTTGTTTGATTCACCAATTTTTCTTAGTTTCAGCTGGAGCCCTTTTGCGATATGATGGGATGGCTCTCTCCTTAGGATCAGCATCTATCTGACAAAGAGAAGCAGATTCTCTAAATGGAGAGTAAAGTTAGCACCAGACAAATGGGATAACCATTTTTTTTAATAGAAAATTTAATAGGTATAGGCCCTCTTGTAGTACACGATTGGTGGTAGCTTGATAATGGAGAGCAGGCTCAGGTTTGGATATGGTTCTGACTTGTTTCCCAGCTCCAGCTATGGATCCCTTTCCACTGAAGGGATCAGTTAGCCAAATCAAGAGCAGTTGGTTTCCCACCATGGCCATGTGTGCACTATTGCACTTGTGTGAGCATTAGGACAGGTTATTTGCTGCAATAGATCAGGTTAGATCAGGAGTTGCTAGGACAGATATTGGTCATTTTCCCCCAGTCGCCCATGTAGCACCTCTGGCACTAGACACGCTGACTGTCTGGGGACTGACTCTCTTCCAGCTTCCAGCCATGTCATTCTATGTTACGTGTCAACTGCATATGGTGTCTTCAGCATTAGGGTCTTACCACTAACCTTTGGTGGGTCATCATGTACTTGGACAGAAATCTGTCTTTCTTTTAGGAAACCTGTAGTCTCTCTGATCAAAAGTTCATTGTGGATGATAGCCACAGGCTGGTACTGGGAGGTACTTACAGGTCAGTGCCCACTAAGAGAAGGAAGAAAAAGATAACTAATATAAAAGAGTTAGATAGAAGAAAGAGAGGGATACCTTTAGGCTCTTAAAAATATACTGAATTTGGAGGAAATAAATACTACATATAGAAAGAACAAGATGTTACTTCAGATACATTGTTAGAACAAAATAAGAGGTTTAAAATTATTAGTGCTTTGAAAATTGTAATATGAAACTATCTTCAATCTTTGACTAAAAACAAATACCATGTTTCACTCATACACATTAGGAAATATACAAGTTACTTAGAATTATAATAAGAAAACAATGACTGAGAATATTCATTAAAATTAGTGAATACTGGGCCTGGGTAGTGGCTTAGTGATTAAAGGCACTTGCTTGCTTACCTTGCTGGCTGAGGTTCAACTCCCAAGCCACTCATGGATGCAAAAGTTGGCACAAACACCTGGAGTTCCTTTGCAGTGTGTTGTGTGTGTTTGTGTATGTGTGTGGTGTATGTGTGCACATGTAATAAAAAATATTGATGTTTGTTGTTGTGCATTATCCTGGTCTTCTTAGAAATTGTATTTTTCTACTTCTAAACACTACCTATGACATTCCCTTTTTCAGTATTTGTCAATCTATTCTATGCTTAATTTTTAAACATTCAGTATAAACATGAGTCACCTAAGGTCACTTATGAAATGATATTAATGTGAGTTTTATTCCAACTAAAGGAATGAAGAAAACATTTAGTAATTTAAAGAAGGTATCCAAGGTAGCTCTTGAAAATGCCATGATGTGAAGACATTGTTGCATGAAGGCTCTGGCTTCTTCATAATCTCACAGCATTTGTTTGCACATCACCTATCTACTGATTACAAATGGTCATCTCATCATTTTAATGAATGTTTTGTGTGGATGTGTGTGAGGGGTGCATGTATATGTGCATGTTTGGATATGTGTGATTGCAAATATGTGTAAACATATGTAGCATGTGCGCATGTATGTGGAGACAGGAAAACAGCCTCAGGAATGCTGTCAGCCTTGTTTCAGGGCAGGTTCTCTCACTGGCTCAGTGATAATGCCAGACTGGCTGGCCAGGGAGCTGCAGAGATCCACCTGCTACCACCTCCTCAGCACGGAGTTTACAGCAGCAAGCTACCACATGCTGCATTTACATGTGTACTCCTGCTTGCAACGCAGAACTTTACTGAGATATTGTCCCAGTCCTTGCTTCATACTTTTTATCTAAGCAGTGAATGTGTGTACAAATCTTCTCTTATTTTTGCTAACCATTTGGGTCTCTTCAGGCAATTACAAATAATTTATGATATGATAGTTGTCTCTTTTATCTATTTCCTCATTAGTGTGTAAGCTTTCTTCAATACTTTAGTATTTTTCATATTGAGTTTGAATTTAATACAGCTCTTGCCTTTATACCCACGAGATAAAGAACAGCATAGGAATTCTCATAAGTATGACTGAGAAACTGTAGCTTCACCTTTTGTCATTTCATATACTGTTCCTTACATTCATTATCTGTCTCCATTGTTAAATTACATTAGCCTATCTGATTGGGTTCAAATCTGGTTTATCACTGGATTCTGTAATCTGCTTGAAAAAATGGAAAATCAAATGTAACATATTTAATATTTTGACATGAATAAATAAATAAGAAGCACACCTGTGACATGGTGCTCTTGAGTAATCTGTAACCTATGGGACACAGAGTAAATTGCTTGCTTTCCTGCAGGTCACACTGACTGGCACTATTTAATTCTAGCACTTAGCTATGTCTCTGATATATATTACAGCTTTTTTACCTTTCAGTTATTAAACTAATTTAACTCTAAGATATTAAAATGACTTCTATAATTGAGGTCACAGGGCTATTTCATAGGCAATTTAATGCATCTTTGTTTTCAGAAGTTTGTCTTGTGTGGCACATAAGTAAGTATGTGGATGGTTGCTATTATTATCTATCTATCTATCTGTCTGTAATCTATATTTTATCATCTATCTATCTATCTTCCTTCTATCATCTATCTATCTATCTATCACCTCTCTGTCTTTCATCTATCTATCTTTCATCTATCTACCATCTATCTGTTGTTCTGTCTACCTTGCTCACAAAAATTCTAGTTTACTTGCCCTACTTGCTTACTGTCAGCAGAATTGAGGAGGGGTCCAAGAGCAATAGTTAATGATAAAAGAATATCATTCCTAGTTGGTCATCTACACATTATTAGAGTGTTGTCATAGGAGGTCATGATGTGTTCTTCTGAGTACAGGCCATCTACTTTTTCTACTTATGGGGACTTCTCTTCATGTATTCTGTGACCTTTCCTAAGGTGGTGCATAGAAAAGCCTTGGCCCACAGATAGGACACTATCAGACCAAAGAAATAATATCATTCAAGTCCAGATTAATGAACCACTAAGCTTATTTAGTTGCTTGCTGAAGCAGGATGAAGCTATACTTATAGGAGAAAGTGAATCCTGGACAGTTACATCACCAAAAAGTCACACACCAACATGTTCTTATTGCTTAATACAAAAAAGAAGCTATACCTATAGAGTCCTCACCTCAATCCACTTTACATCTCCTATCTACTATGGATCTCCCTCACCAAAACTCTTGATTACCTGGGGAAGCATTGCATGTAAATACAGCATTGGAGAGTGGTGGCTGTATCCTCAAGTGAGAATGTGATGTCTTTGTCCCTGCTTCAATAGCAGGCCTGATCTTGTGAGAATATTGTGGGTAAACACAGATGCTCTCATTTTAAGACAGTAATTCTACCATGTCCAAAGGATTGTTTCACAATAGTAAGCAACTGCATTAGCCAAAAATAATTTAATCTTTCTACAGAGCACAGAATAATTTATTTTAATAAATTATTTTCTAATTTTAAAATTATTTTAGGTTAGCATGTTGCATTATCCAGGAATCTTTAGAGAGTTAGAACTAAATCCAATACACATACATCAAATAGCGGATACATAAAGTTGGCTTAAGAAATATGGGCTGGGCTGTATAACAATGTCTACATGATAGAAATATGGAGAACATGGTAGCTGCTCAGTCCATGAGGTTGAGATGCCTCAGCTGTTCCAACCTGGTGCTGAAAATTTAGAAGAGTCCTGGAGAGCTGTTGGTCATCAGTCCACATTAGAAAGCAGGCTCTGGTGATAGTGAAGCATGGCAGCATCAGGGTAGAAGTACTTTACAGTATGGGCCAAAGGCATGAAGGGGAAAAGATTCTTTTACTGGAGCCTCTTTATGTCTGGGTTACTAATAGAAGTGTTGCCCACTCAAGGGGAAGGTCTTCACCCTCAGTTAATGCTTTCTGCTCATCCTTTCACAGACCACCTTAAGCAGTATTGATCTTAATTGATTCCTGATCCAATCAAATTGACAATGGAGAGCAACAGTTATACATAAAAAGTGACAGGCCTTGTCAGGGCATCTTTATCCATATGGCCATTATGTTTTGCTCTCATTAATTTCCTTCCCTCATTTTCCTCCAATGTGCCTGCCCAACCCCTCCCCATTGTTCCCTTTCTCTGATCAGTTAATTTCTTCTGCTTTCTTATTACAGATACCTTATTTTTCATCCCTCTTAAGATTTATTCTTTCCTTTACATGATCCCATTTCTAGTTTCATGACATATGCTGATATATAATTTTATATATATATATATATATATATAATTATACTCATGTACAAATACATGTAAATGTATGTTTTTAATATAAGAAAAATCAAGAGTTTTGTTTTTCGGAGTCTGGCTTACTTTGCTTAACATAATGATTTCCATTTGCTTCCATTTTCCCTGTAAATTTCATGAATAATTTTTGTTTATGGTGGAATTTTTTATTCTGTTAGTCCATCCCTTTCCCCCATTCATTATTATTATTATTATTATTATTATTATTATTATTATTATTAGTGACCATCTAGGCAAGCAACACTTCCTACCTATTGTGAATAGTGCAGCAATAAACATGGATGTGCAAGTATTCCTGTGATATGTTGACTTTGAGACTTTTGGATAGTCTCAAATTAGTATAATCTTGTTGGTGTCAAATGGTAGTTATACTTTTTGTTTGCTGATTAATTGATATACCGATATCCATTGTGGCTACATATATTTCCACGAGTAGTTGGGCATTTAAAACATTATGAATGAGTTAATAGAAATGGATAAATTTAGGTACATAGTACAAGAATGCACATATATTATGTAATAAATGGACTATAATCATATAGAATTTTGTTAGGAATGTCTAATAAAATTTTGTTACAACAGAGAAAATGTGTTAATTACCATGACAAATGATCTATCTATATCACATATATATGTATGTGTGTGTGTGTGTGTGTGTGTGTGTGTATATATATATATATATATATATATATATATATATATATATGTATATGGCACAGTGTAATGTTTTTATATAATTATGTGGAAAATAGTCAAAATATTCAACCTATGTAATTATATTAAACACATTAATTTATATGTAAAATATTAAAATCTGCTCTTAGCAGTATTCAAGTATATACTCTCACTCTCTACTTATATTAAATTTAAAAGAAATATTTCACATACAAATTAAAAAGGTTTACAATTTTTTTCCATGCCTGTTACTTCATTTAATATACTGTCCTCCAGGTTCATGTGCATTGTCTCAAATAGTAGAAGATACTTCTTTATTATGGAGGAAGCATTTCATTGTATGCATACAGAATGTTTTTTTGACTCCATTCATTATTTGATGGATTTCAAAGGATTTGCTACCTTTAATATGGTGAATAATGTAAATTAGGCATGAGTTTGCATATGCTTCTTAAATATATTGCTTTCATTTCCCTTGACAGGCAAGGCAATCAGAGGTGGGATTACTGAATCATGTGGTACACTTATGAGAAAATTATGTACTGTTTTGCATAATGACAATACCAGTTTATATTCTATGCTTAAGCAATAGTTATGCTAAGCTCACAACCTTGTAAGCATTTGTCATTGCTTTTTTTTTAAAATCTTTTTGATAAGAGCCATTCTACTAGTCAGGAAAGACTATCACATTTTTTTTCATTGTTTTTCCTTGGGGATTATTGTGATAGAGGATTTTGAAATATTCTGTTTTCCATTTCCTTATCTCATTTTGGATAATGCATATTTATATCTTTGATGCATTTATTTCCTTACACTTGAATTATGTGAATTTCTTACATATTTTAGATGTGAGATCTTTGTCATTATATGCTTAGAATTCCTTCCTTTCATACTGAGTATTGTCTTTTTATTCTCTTGGTTGTTTACTTGGCTATATATAATCTTTTCAAGCTTGATGTTCTTCCATTTGTGTGGCTTTCCTTTATTTGTGATATTTGAATCGATATAAAAAAATAAGCTAATTCCAAAGCTTTTCATCTGTTTTTTTATTCCAAGTTCACAATTTCAGATCTTTCTTTTAAGGTTTTAATGCATGTGGCATAAGATGAAAATTTAAATTATCTGTAGGTGGACAATTTTTCTAGTACTATCCACTGCATAAACTGTCCTTTTCTCATTTTATATTCTTATCACATTTGTTAAAAATAATTCACTGTAAATTTTGTGAATTTATATAAAAGGATGTGGAATTTATTTAGAACTGACCTTCACATTGTCCATTGATTTTATTGTTATTCCTAATTACAGTTGGCAGATGCTCTTGTCCTTCCATTGTCAACTTCCAGCCTATTCTTTAACAAAGAAGCAATCACTAATCGCTACTAGCACAATCTCATTAAATGTTATTTTCTTTCTCCTAGCTGTTGGATTGTGATCTGACAGATGGACAGAAGGAAGCAATGTAAATATATCCTAAGTCATTCATAAGTATCTTCTCTTTTCCATAAGTTTTGAGGAACTATTGACAAATATACATTGCACTGATTTAGAGTATGGAGAACTATGAACCTAGACCTTGGTTCATATCAGTAAGCTCCTTTCCTCTTGAAGGTCCTGATCCATAGTTCCATGTTCGATTGAGCCTTGCTTATAGAAAAACTGACAACCATGCTTAGCCAATGTTGTAGATATACCATAAGACAGTGAAGTTAGCAACTTAAACTAACCCTCATAATCTGATAAGTAAATAATGCTCAAAATAAGAAAATAATATAACCTAACAGGAAAACATAGGCAAATTATAATAGGCAAAGAGGGACTGGGGAGATTGCTCAGCAGTTAAGATGCTTGCCTGCAAAACCTAACAACACTGGTTCAATCCCCCAATACCCATGTAAAGTCAAATGCAGAAAGAGGTACGTGTATGGGGAGTTTGTTTGCAGAGCCAAGACCATTTTCTCTCTTTCTCTCGCTCTTCTCTCTCTCTCAACTTGCAGATAAATAAATAATAAAATGTTTAAAAATAGGCAAGGGAGGAGCTGGGAAGATTGCTCAGTGTTTAAAAAAATTTACTTGCAACCCTGCAAGTCAGAGTTCTATTCCCCAGCACCCAAATAAAGCTGCATGCAAAGTGCTGTAAGCACTTACAATTCCATCAAGCCTAAGGTAATGGCTTGGAGGAGCCAAGAAAATCCAGAAACTCCTAGGCTAGCAAGATTGGTATATACATAGTGGCAAAACAAAACAAGGGAAAATCTGTCTAAAGTAAGGTGAAATGAGGCGCATATATCTTGTATCTCAGACTTGAATATGTTCTTTATGGAATACACACACCCAACATACACATATCATCCACTCATACATGAATATAATAATTTTCAAAAGTGGGTAAAATAGACCTGCAGCCTTCCCAGACTTCCTAGGCTAGGAATCCAGTAGCTTACTTGGTTCTAGAGCTGTCAAAGAGCAAGTTTTGATGACACAGTAAAAAAAAAAAAAAAAAAGTGTGGTAATCAATGAATACAAATTATGGAAAGGAGCACCTGCCAGGCTCCTCCCCAGTAGATTGGTAGTGCTGAGGAGGGACCAGGCCCACTGGTTCCTCCCAAGTGGTTGAGGAGAAGGATGAGTGTCGTACGACTCAAAACCTCTCCTAGCCACCAGAGAAAAAACACACTGAGTCGGGATGCTTGTCAAAGCAGGAACTCACAGGAACTCGCTATATTGTTACAAGCAGTTGCCTATATCATGTTGGGGATGAAGGCAGGGATTTTAGGATGGGGGAAGAGGTAAGGGCCAATAATAAACTGTGATTATTGAAATGATAATTCCAACTCCTGCGCGGAAGTAGCAGGCAAGAAAACATTAGGCGTCTTGCTGAGTCCTATCTGTCCAGAAACAGGTCGCCAAACTTTAGCTAGGCTCAGGAAGTTCTACTAGGCCTCATGCCCAGGCCTCTCAAGGCCCAACATCTCCCCCTTTTGTTTTTGTAAGAGCATTAGTCACCATGGCCCCTGTCTTAGGTTGCCCTCTCTGGGGATCCTACCCACTGGGTACCATGTGTTTAGCTCACTAAGAACCCACTCTATCGCCTGTCTTGGTTGTCTCAGTCAGTCTGAGATTTTACCCATCATTGGTCACATGGAGGGCAGAGGAGGGGGCAGTGGGTCATCTGAGGAACTTAATTCCTGAGTTGCCAGCCTGTGGTAATATATCTCAACCTGATCGAGTTTTATTGCCTCTAGCCGCTGGTGAATGAATTGTGTAATTTTGTTAATTACACAAGGCCCAACCGTGAGGATAAGGAGGAGGGGAAGGAGGGACCTAAGATAAAGGAGTAGGTAGGGTAAGAAGCCATGTAAAGCCATCCACAGTGGGCTTTCCGGGGGGGGGGGGGGTCCTGTTGCCTCCTCTCCAAGTCCTCCTAGAGCCTCTTAATCTTGTCCTGGATGATTCTTGAATTACTGGCATAAAAGCAGCATTTTTCCTGTAAAAAGCATATGCCTCCCTTTTCGGCCATTAGTAGGTTTAGTCCCATCTTGTTTTGTAGGACTACCTCAGCCAGGGAATCTAGCTGTTGTTGAATATAGGTCTCCCTCTGATATAATCAATAGAGGGCATAGGGAGGGCCTTATTTCTAGGAATGTTATCTACATCTGGGATTAAGGTGACTGGGACACAAAGGCCCATCCAATTGGTGGGCAGAAAGTTATAGGCCATCCCACCTCCACAAACATTAAAGAAGGATGAATGTACCCCACATCTATATTAGGGGAAGGTGGGGCCCAAATGCCCAGAAGAAACATTGGGAAAAGCTGGACAGGGATGGGGAAGGTGGCTGGGCAATTTTTTAAGGTCATATCGGCAACTGTACTGCAAGCAGCCAGGGAGGCCCAGATATTTTAGGTCTCTCGCTGGTACCCAAATGGGTCTTTTTCTTTTTACAAAGTTTTCCCATGGACAAATATTTTATGAGCTTCACACAAGTTTCTATCAAAAAACTCCCTTTTGTTACAGAGTTTTTACACTTCAATTACTTCTCAGTACAAAAGATTATCGCAAGGTTGGGAAACAAACAAACCCTTTGATCCCAGCAATACAAACATAAATCTTAAGGAATGGCCAGCTCTTATCAGTAACACTAAATGTGTATAATCTTGTTTAGATGTTGATGCTAAAGTCTTGCTGTCAAATGGCCCAGAGCTATGGATATAAGGCCAGCCAAATGGCTCCAGACAATTCCTTCCCCCTTTTTTATTTGTTATGAACTGGGCCCTTCTGGGGCTCAGTGCAGAAAGACTGTGTCTGTCTTAGGTTGTCCTATATGATATTTAGGCCTTATCCATCATTGGTACATGAATTCCATCATTCATGTCCTGTCTTACGTTGACCTAACTTGAGAGAATCTTATCCGTCTTTGACTACCAGCCTCTGCAGGAGCTTTAAGATAATGTCTCAGGAAGCTGGGGTCATTCCGTAGCTGTATCCCATGTACTTCTGCACAGATATCCATAATGGATCTCAAAAGACATTTAACGAGTATGGGCAGCAGACACAGAATGAGCAAAAGGCAAACACCTGTAGCAGCAAGGCTTCCTATCCAAGAAGTGAGAGAATTCCATCCAGGCAAGGCAGACTTAAAAGCAGATATTAAGTCATCAGAAGCTTTACTTGCATCAAAGTAAGATGATTATTTTGCAAAGACAAAATCTCTGAATGTAACTGAATTAGATCCAAGGAAATATTATTATGCCAAATACCTGTTAAATGCATTTTCCCAACACTGTTGACTGTCATTATATTTTTTAGAAGTAACACAAATCTATTGAAAATCTACATGACACTCCAAATGAGTTCTAACTTTCAACCCTGGTATATAGAGCATCTAACAGGTGAAACTGTGCCTAGGATAAGGATTTTGCCCAAGGTCTAAATGGGAAGCAGAGTTTGAACTTTCTCAGGAGCTACTTTAAAGATGTGAGTATGAAGGATAGTTAGACATTAAAAGTACAAGCCTAAAGTCAAATGTGTATTTGTTTAACTTGAGGGAGGACACATCTAAATCCTCTCCCTGCTGTGAGGAGTGGGTCTGATCTTCTCCAGGCCCCAGTCAACGGGTCCCTCCATCTTACTCAGATAGAACTGCAGGAAACACATGAGGACCAATGTTTTTGAAAAGGGGATAATTTTTTATCTTCTTTAGTAATATTTATAATATTTAGGGAAAATAATGCCTTTTTTAGTTGGTTGTGTGGGTGGAGGATTTGCCCTTTTGTTTTTGTAGTTGAGACTTGAGAGTCTGATTATATCTTTCAATGATAGCTTGGCCCTGGGGGTTGTATGGGATGCCTGTGGAATGTGAGAGTTTCCATATCTGAAGAAAATTTACAAAGGCTTTGTTTATGAAGCAGGGGCCATTATATGTTTTAATTTGATCAGGTAGTTCAAGGGTAGTAAATCATTGATGCATATGGCTATTTGCATGTTTAGATTTTTTCCCAGCATATGCCAATGCCCAGCAGGCATGGGAAAAGGTATCGACTGAAAGAAAAATATCAGTGAGCCCAGACATCACGAGAGGGTGGACTTCTCCCCTGTCCTCACCTGGATCAGTCCAAGGGAGCCATGTGGCAGTTTCCCAGGATGTGGACTGCCCACCAACACCCAGTAGGGGAGGGCCAGGCACAAGGTTCCAGGAGGGGAGTCATCTATTTAAATTACCACATTTTGTCCCTGGCTCCCAGTAGATTTATAACCATCACACATTATATATAAATTGTACTCAGTTTAATTTTAAAGGTCCCCACAGTCTTGACTAATTTAAATATTAAGACCTGTAAAATCAAACAAGTTAAACACTTCTAACATATAAAGGCACAGAGTAAACATTTTTAACTGGTATAAGGCATAGCAAGGAGAGACAAAAACAATGTAAACGGAACCACCATAACCTAAAATTAGTCTTAGTGCCTGTAATTTTAACTTAAGTTGTTTTTTGTTTTTTTTTTTTTTTAGCTTAAGATCTTAAATCTCAGCCAGGCATGGTGGTGCATGCCTTTAATCCCAGCACCCGCACTCGGGAGGTAGAGGTAGGAGGATTACCATGAGTTTTAAGCCATGCTGAGACTCCATGGGGAATTCCAGATCAGCCTCAGCTAGAGTGAAACCCTAGTTTGAAAAACCAAAACAAAACAAAAGAAACCTTAAATCTCTCAGTCCAGTATCTCTAGCTAAGCACATCAGCCCATTACAAACTTAATCATGATTAAAACTCTCTGGGCCTGGGCAGCAGGATGCAACAAGCCCTTATGCCAGTACCCCAGTTCCAAAAATTCCCCTGCAGTCTTTCCTTTCCTTAGAAAGCTCATAAGCCAAGCCTTGAAGTTTAATGCTGTCTGTATTTAGCATTCTCAGACTCTCACCAGAACAGTCCATAAAATCTGGCTTACCACTCCAGAAGACACCTTCAATTGCAAGCATCAAGTCCATGCCTATTCCTCCAAAACAAAGCTTCAAAAAGATCAACATCCACATTGTCAGGTTCATCTCAGTCCACTTATCAGATAGCTTCAGGTTTGCTGAGATAAACTTCCAAACCAAGTACAGTTATGGAGGAAGGGATATTTATTGAAACTTACAGATCCAGGGGAAGTTCCATAATGGCAGAAAAAGCTGGCCTGCCTTCACAGGCCCAAGAATTGAGAGAGAGAGAGAGAGAGAGAGAGAGAGAGAGAGAGAGAGAGGAGAGAGGGAGACAAGCCTTCAGAAATACAAAAGTCGCAGATGCAGCTTGCTAGGCCCTGTTCAGAAATACAAAAGCTGTCGGTGATCTGAAAGTGAAAGGAAAGAGAAAGGGAATGAAGAGATGTTGACAAACAAGTACAGGTTATAGAAGCAAAGTTTAGCACATTAAATATAAAGACTACCTCTTAACTCATGAGGGTACACTCACCTGCACATGTACACCAATTACCTCCTCAATGGATGCCTCTCACGGGGCACTAGTTGGCCCGGATTCCTGGAGTCCCATATGAGGCACCAGATGCCAGGCTCCTCCCCGGTGGATAAGTAGTGCTAAGGAGGGACCCAGCCTGCTGGTTCTTCCCAAGGGGTTGAGGAGAAGGATGAGTGTTGGATGACTCAGAACCTCTCCTAGTCACTGGAGAAAAACCACACTAAGTCAGGAGTCTTGTGTAAGCAGGAACTCGCTTTATTGTTACAAGCAGTTGCCTATGTAACATTGTGGATGAAGGTGGGGATTTAGAATGGGGAAGAGATAAGGGCCAATAGTAAACTATGATTATTGAAATGATAATTCCAACTCCTGCACGGAAGTAGCAGGCAAGAAGCCATTAGGCGTCTTGCTGAGTCCTAGCTGTCTAGAGACAGGTCACCAAAGTTTAGCTAGGCTCAGGAAGTTCCATTATGCCTCACACCTGGGCCTTTCAAGGCCCAAAAAACACCCCTCTCTTTATGAGTTGGTGATGAGCTATGCCATGGAGTGACCAGGCTTAACAGCATAGTGGCTTCCCCATATAAACGGACCTGAAGGGAAGTATTTCAGCATTCACCAATTTGTCCTGGGCATCCAAATATCAAATGTACAAAATCACCTTATGGTAGCTAATGTCCAGCTGCTCATGATGATGCTCAGTTTGACATCACAACACAACAGTGAAAAGGAGAATTTTGAAGGTTCTTTTTTTTTTTAATATATCAGTGTAATATTGAAAAAGAAGTTAATATCAATCATGATGGAGAAGTATGCAGGTCCTCTGCATAACCCAGAACTTTTGCAGCAAAGACTCCCCTAGGCAATGTTCTTTATCTTTTAAATAATACAAAGCATCCTTTGAAAGCCAGACGCTACTCAAGAGTCTATCTCAGACTTGAATATCTTTGGACAACACAAAGGAAGCTTTAAGAAGTGTCAGTCTTCATCAGAGCCTTGGAGGAAACATCTAAATCACAGGGCCCTGGAGAGGGTAAGATGAAGACTAACCTTTATCTTCCCCTGTTTCTCTCTGTCTCTGTCCCTCTCTTCTCTCTTATCTCCTTTATATTACCTATTGTTTTCTTCCTTTTTTTTCTTGGCACTGGCCTGTAACTCCCAGTACCAGCATGTGGCTAACATCCACAATGAGCTGTTGATCAGAGAGACCTACGAATAGACATATTTCTATCAGAGTACTTGATGACACATCAAATGTTAGTGGTAAGACCCTACTGCTGAAGACACCATATGCCATGGGTATGAAACATGGAGTGACATGGCTGGAATCTGGAAGAGAGTCAGTCCCAGACAATTAGCTTGTCTTGTGACAGAAGGCACTACATGAGCATCTGGGGGAAAATGTCCAACATCTGTCCAAGCAACTTGTGGTCTAAGCTATTCCATAGCCAACAACCTGACATGATACTCACACAAGTGCAATAGTGACAAACAGCTCTTGATTTGACTAATTGATCCACTTGATTGAATGGAACCTATAGCTGGAGTTGGGAAACAAGTCAGAACCATATGCAAAAAGTGAGCCCTTTCTCCACTATCAAGCTCCGACCAATTGTGGGCTACAAGAGGTCCTACACCTATTAAATTCTCTCTAAAATAATAATGGTTATCCCATTTATCTGGTGCTGAGTTCACTCTCCACTGGAGAATTTGCTTCTCTTTTTCAGATGGATGCAGATCTTGATAAGAGAATCACCTCATTGCACCTCAACAAGGCCCTAGCTGAAACCAAGAGTAATTGGTGAAGTGAGCAAGAGTGGTGCTTTGTTGGTTTACCTGGTACCAGCACAAGAGTAAAGGAGATAGATACAGAGAACACAAATCCTAACAAACCAGATATCCAGAGACACAAAGGTTCCCAAGACCTTATCAATGAAGTAGACCTAAAAAGAACCCAACATGGGTCAGGGAAATTTGAAGAATGAGGGGAGGGGGGTGGGCAGAAAGATGGTTAGAACCACATTGGGCCATTATGCACAGAGACATTGTCTCTCACCCATAACTGATGGCTACCCCCACAATGCATGACCCACATTCCCCAATGAGGAAGGTCCCTGACAAGGGGCGAGCACAGGGAGGAGGCTAACTTTAGTACCAACATGGCTGTATAAATACTGTGTACACAACTAATAAAATAAAGAATAAGTGTGGGCTTTCTTGGATGTAAAAGTCAATGAAAGACCCTGTCACAAAGAAGGTGGGCAACCTCCTCCAGATGGTCACAAACACATACTTACCTGCACATGGCTACATGCACAAAACACATTCTCATAAGAAAAGAAATGTTTGCGCAGATTAAAGAGTTAGAAGTAAAATGTTGAATATAATCCAAGAAAGAATGTAATGGAAACCAACATTGACTAAAACTGTATTAATTAAAAATGATTTTTAATTAAAAACATAAAAATGAAAGAAGAAAAATGTATGACTAATATTTCTAGAACGTATCTACTAAGTGATAAACAACAGAATAAACAAGGAATTATAAATTCTGATGGAATAGAATGCTAGTGTGCTTTTATTCTGTAGGAAATTTAATATTTTTATGACTTATTAAATTTTTATGCTTTGTTTTAGTCTGTAAACACAAGTTCCAAAAATGAAAGGGAAAACAAAGAGACAATGGATTTAATTCTACTTATGTTGAGAACTTTAATAAATTTAAATCTAATATGGAGTAATATACATTGAGGTAACCCTGGTTCTTGAATAAACTGCTGCTTGTTTGATCTTTGTGTCTCTTGATTTCATAGCATAAGTAATTCAACCATTATTTAATATAAAATAGTCTAACCTGTAAATCCAAAATTTACTCTTTTCTAACAAAAACTTATATTAAATGGTAATTTTCTTATTAAATATTTCATACAATTCTTTTCGTGGTGTAGTCATTTGTACATGACTTTTTATCTATTTTATTTTTATGAGACAGATAGAAAATCTAGGAGTGCTAGGGCCTCCAGCCATGGGAATCAAACTCCAGATGCATGTTCTACCTTTTGTACAACTGCCACCATGTGTACATGCATCACCTTGAGCATTTGGCTTATGTAGGATCTGCAGAGTCAAACATAGGTCATTAGGCTTCACAGGCAAGTGCCTTAAACACTAAGCCATCTATCTATCCCTTTTTGAAAACTTATTTATTTTTATATTTTTTATGAACATACATAACTTTTCATTGTTTTGTACATAAGAGCAGAGATTCACTCTAATAAATATTTTCTTCATCAGTCATTTTTACAACCACTGGGAAAAAAATAGAGACTTATAAAGTGTTCTGTTACAGATGGAAAACTAGTGGAGTGGTATGGGTGAAGAATTTTCATCATTATAATGTTTTCACTCTACTCAAATTTTGATGTCTTAACATAAAGGATACAATTAAGAAGTGGTAACATATAACAATAAAAATATTCTTTCAAAACTGTGCTTTTATATTTCTGGAATATCTTTTAATGACATTGGAGTGTTTATTATTATTACCATTATTATTGATATAGACCTATAATTTGGTAGTTCTGCAGTTAAAATCAAGACATATTGAGATGAAAGCACTCTATAAGGGAATTATATCTACAAATCTGTGCTCATTTTATTTGGATTTTATATAAATCATCTTTTGTATTGTGGTGCACACCTATAAATTCAGCTACTGAGGATATAAAGACTAGATCAACTGAGGCAGTTAACAAATATATTCAATCATCATGAATAAAAATTAGGACATGGGGAAAAATATAACTAATATACAAGAGTTAGAGAGGAGAGAGAGAGGGAGAGGGAGGGTGGGAATATGTAGAAGGTTTAGGTGAGACTTGATCCTACCTTCTCCAGTGTCTTGTGGTTCAGGTGTTTCCTGTAAGGGCCTGGTGAAGGTTCAACCATTTGGTCTACATTTTAGGAAGTAGAATTTTATGGTACCATTGCCATTTGTGTGTAGATTAGTGTTTCCCACCCCTTCCATGCCCTCCCCTCCCTCTCCATCCATCCTAGTGTCTAGTCCATGAGATGCTTGCTGGGTATGTAAAGTATCATGGGTAGATTGAGGTTAGGTGCTGTAGATAAGTGAGACTATGTGGCGATTTTTTTTTTCTTTCTGTGATTGGGTAAATTCACTGAGAATGATTTGTTCCAGGTTTACCCATTTTTCCTCAAATTTCTTTGTGTCATTATTTTCTTACTGCTGTGTAGAATTCCATTGTGTAGATATACCACATCTTAGTTATCCATTCTTCTAGTGATGGACATCTGGATTGATTCCAGCTCTTAGCTATTACAAACTGAGCCACTAAACATGGTTGAGCAAATCTCTTCGGCACTGACCTGTAACTCCAAGTACCAGCATGGGGCTATCATCCACAATGAGTTTTTGATCAGAGAAACCTATAAGATTTCCTAAAAGAATGTCAGATTTCTGTCAGAGTACTTGATGACCCACCAAAGGTTAGTGGTAAGACCCTATTGCTGAAGGCACCATATGCAGTTGACACATAAAATGGAGCAGCATGGCTGGAAGACAGTAGTGAGTCAGTCCCCAGACAGTCAGCATGTCTAGTGCCAGAAGGTGCTACATGGGCGACTGGGGGAACAACCAATATCTGTCCAAGCAACTCATGGTATAGCCTACTTAGCAACAAATAACCAGCTGTGATGCCCACACAAGGGCAATAGTGGCACACAGCCATGGTGGCAAACCAACTGCTCTTGATTTGGCTAACTGATCCCCTCAGTGGTAAGGGACCCATAGCTGGAGCTGGGAAACAAGTCAGAATCATATCCAAACATAAACCCTCTCTCCAATATCAAACTACTATCAATCATGGGCTACAAGAGGGCCTACACCTATTAAATTCTCTATAAAAAAGTAAGGGTTACTTCATTTGTCCTGGCGTTAACTTACTCTCCGTTGGAGAATCTGCTTCTCCTTTTCAGATATATGCAGATCCTAAGGAGAGAGCCACCCCATCATACCTCAAAAGGGTCCTGGCTGAAACTAAGGAAAATTGGCAAAACAAGTAAGGGTGCTGTTTTCCTGATGAACTGGATACCAGCACAAGGGGAAGGAGACCAACACAGAGAAAAATCAACTCCTACTAAATCAGAGTGTCAAAGCCTCAGAGGCCCCCAACACCTCATCACTGAAGCAGACCAAAAATGAACCCAACATGGCTCAGGGAAATTTTGCGGAAGAGGTTTCAGAAAGAATGACAGACCACAGGTTGGGTCAGGACATGCAGAGACATTTATTGTACCAATAACTGTGGGCTAACTCCACAATGCATGACCCATATACCTCAACAAGGAGGGCCAATGGGGAGGGAGTAGATCATGGATAAGCCTAATAATGGTACCAAACTGCCTGTATTTGCTGAATAGAAAACTAATAAAAAAAAAATAAAATAAAGAAATAAATAAATAAAAATAAATTAGGACATGGATGAGCCTAAAAATGGTACCAACTTGACTGTCTTCACTGACTACAAAACTAATTAATAAATAAATTATGTACATTTTATAAATGTATATTTTTATTGTTTAAAAAAAAACAATAGGCTTATAACTTGTTTGTGGGGGAAATATTCCTTCCTGGCTTTCTAGGCTATTACTTGTGGTCTTTATCTGACCATGTAGTAAATTCTAGTTTTCCTCAGTATGTCTGCCCAAGCCTGTCTTTGCCAACAAATAAGAATTTGCACCATGACTGAGGAAGGAATTGGTGACATTTTCACGAGGTGATTTCTAAGCCATTAGATACCTTGTTACTTTTGTAGAAATGGATTCTCAGAGCTACCAGCCTGATAATATGTGCTAAAGACACAAAGAAATATACTCTTCTTATGTTCTCTTCCAATTCTTACCAGAAATCTAAGTTAGGGCATATGTGTCTATGATTTTTCATTCCCCCTTGATATATAATCTATCAATCAATCAATCAATAAATCAATCATCTATCTATCTATCTATCTATCTATCTATTATCTAGTTATTTATGGGATATGATACAGTGCTTGAATACATGTCATGGAAGATTAATTAGCATATCTATCACTTTAAATATTTATCATTCTTTTCTCATGAATATGTGCAAAATCCTCTCCTTTTATGTCATTTTTCATAAGTTTTCTTTATGCATACTTGAAAGCACAAATAAAATTGACTCATTTTTACTCTTTAGCAAATGCTTAATGAAAATTTAGATTGGCAGTAGAAAAACGAAAAACATAAGCATAATATAAAAAGTCAAGAATATATCATAGTTAAAATACATGTTTCAAAACATCAATAAATTAGTGACCCAATTTCATGCCTGGATAGGTTTAGTTTCTATAATTTCTGAACAAAATTGAATTTCTCATTGAAAACTTCTAAAAAGCTAAGTTAACATTGACTTTGTTAAAAAGAAAATGAGCATTAGCTTATGTGGTGACACACTTCTATGATCTCCGCCCAGTCTTAAGGAGACTGTACCATAAAGAGTCCAGACTTGAAAACTTTTGCTACATAATAAGTCAGTGACTTACTTGGGGTTATAAATGGAGACACTATCTAATAAATAAATAAATAATTTAAAAACCCCAAAACTTCTAAAATAAAAAAGTCTGTGTATTAAGTTTGAATAATCAACTACAACCATTGCCCATAATTTCTACCTTCATAGTTACAATAAGTGAATTTGATTTGTATGGTTGTGTTAGTTGCAGTAATTAGTAATTGTTCATACCTGTGACATAGATTATTCAAGAATAGACACAAACAAAGCTCCATTTACATGCCTGGGTGAATGTTTATAACACATTGGATTTTTGAGAACACATGGGTTATATCATTTTATTCTTTTGCATGAATAGCTCATCTTTCAACAAAATATCTCAGACTAGCTAATCACTACTCTTTGTTTCCTCTTATTTGACTTTCTAACACATATCTTATATCTCTTTCAAAGAATACAATAAAATCACAGAATTATGTTATTTCTGAGTACTAACATATGCAAAAATGAATTATTCTTACAAGGCTCAAGATATATATTTTGTTAATGTATTATTTCAATCATCTAGGAAATATTTATCATGTATCTAACCAGAACAGGTAATGCTCACTCACTATAAATAGTGAGGACTATTTTTTTTTTCCTAACTCTCAGAAATCCAATTAATTTGAGAACATGTGTGTGCTAGTCAATTATGGTAATTTTAACAGGTAATATTTTATGTTCATTCAACCTGATTTTTGTAAAAAAAAAAAAAAAAGAGGCAGACATTTTAATATATACAGGGGAATAAGGGACCATGACTCAGGAAAATTAAGAATAAGAACTTGTGTTATTACCCTTGATACTAATGAGTTATCTGAACACAAGAAGTTCCCTTTGCTGGGTGTTGCATACACCTTTAATCCCTGCAATAAGGAGGCAGAGGTAGTAGGATCCTCATGAGTTCGAGACACCCTAAGAATACAGAGTGAGTTTGAGGTCAGCCTGGGCTTGAGTGAGACCCTATCTCAAAAAACCAAAAAACAAAAAGAAGAAAAAAGAAGTTCCCTTTATTTGTTTCCACAGGTGCTTCTAAAGTGTCAACCTGAATACAAATTTACATAAGTAGTACAAATGGCAAAAGTATATTTATAGCCATTCCAATTTTTTTTTGCAAAATATGCCCTAGTCATAAGCCAAAGTTAATTTAATGAAACTGAAGTCATTAATGCAAATATAAATTTTAAAAATTAAACATTATACCACAATGACATTTTAATTTCATTGTTACATGCTGAGTAATGAAGGCAAGAAAATATTAAATTCAGGTTTTTCATAATTAAAAACAATCTTTCTATAAGATTAGAACATTTTTATTTACAGTTAAAGTCTAATTAATCACATATAATATTATGTGTAGAGCACTCTGAGTCTTTTAACAGTTACAACCCACACTTTAAGAAGCTAGATTTTGAATCCCTAGCAAGTAACTTAAATCTGTTTTCATAATTGTAAGTTGAGAGTTTTACTAGTAATTACTTTCTAAAGGAATAAATTAAATGTTAGTAGTAAGTTCTTAAAAAGAAATCTTTCAGTAGTCTGACAGACTACTGTCATCATAATTATTATGATGGTGACATAAACCATGAGGCACAGATAAACTAAAAGTTGCCCAAGACTTAATTTTATGTTGGCTGGCTGAGAGTATTTTATTCTGTTTCTACAATCCATCAGACATCTGAAAATCTGGTGTGGTAGTTTAAATGGATGCCCCCCAATAGATTTAGTTGTATTAAAATTTCTTAGCTTTCCAGATACCTAGATGGAGGAGGTGTCACTAGATAGATTTTAGGGTACAGCCCAAAGGATGGTGGTGGATTTGAAATTCGAATCTAAAAATGTACAAATTACTTAGTTCCACCTGGAGTTCCTGATGTGTCCTGTGTGATGTAGCTTTTGGTTTATGGCTTCCTCCCTCCCTCTCTCTCTCTCTCTTTCTCTCTCTCCCTCTCTCTCTCTCTCTCTCTCTCTCTCATGTCTTGTAAGAGCATGCCACCTTCTTCTGTCATTTTTGAACTTCCCCTGGATCTGTAAACTTCAAAAAATATATCCTCCTCCATAACTGTGCCTGGTTTGGAAGTTCATCTCAATGATCTTGAAGCTGTCTACTACAACTGGTGTCCAAGAAAATTATGAACTGAAGTTTTTGTATTTCTAAATCCATTTTGATGTATCCCACTATAATATTACTATAATGGCCTTGCGGTGTTTACTCAACACATTTCAGAAGAAGTAAATCCCATCCAATATGAACTGTATGTTGAAAGCAAAATATAATGGAAAGTGATCAAGATAGAAAGGTACTATCTGGCAGCCTAGAAAATTCTTAGTGTATTGTAGTTAACCTTCTCTGTCTTTTGAGACAAAACACATGACTAGAAGCACCTGATGGGAAGAATGGTTGTATTTTGGTTTACAGTTCAGAGAAAGTGTGAGGCTGGGCATCCCACTTGTCACAGCAGCTGGCGGCAAGTAGCAAGAAGTATGCTGCGCTCACCTCCCTGGTGGAAGTAGTCTCAATACTATGCTTAGAGCTGGGCTAATAAACCTTAAGACCTGTCACCAATGTCACCCTTCCTCCAGAAAGCCAACCCACAATTTTCTCCAGCTGGGAATCAAGCATGAGGCTCAATCTCAAACACATTAAGCTTGGAGGGATTTTGAATTCAATCTACCACAGTGGGTTTTGGTGCAGATTTCTTTTAATGTTCCAATGGAAACATGTAATGGGTGAGTAATAAAAAGTACTCCATTCTTCCATAAGTCTCTTACTTTTCTGTGATTGTATCATATCACAAGGGAAGGCCAATAATTTTGATTATTCATGTTCTCCTTATCACTGAGAACTCTATTTTTAAATAATACATTGATATCAGTCAAAAAATTAGTATATATATATATAACATTATAACATTTATATATATATATATATATATATATATATATATATATATAAATTGTTTTTATATTTGTTTATTTTATTTATTTATTTACTTGGAAGGGTGAAATAGAGAGATAGAATAAGTGCATCAGAGCCTCTAGCCATTGCAAGTGAACTCCATACAAATGGGCCACTTTATGCATCTGACTTTATGTGAGTCCTGGGGAATCAAACCCAGACACTTAGACTTTGCAGGCAAATGCCATAGCTGCTTACCTATCTCTCCAGTCATCTTTTCAGTTTTTATAAACTATATTATGATCTGTTGTGAGTTTTCTAATCATAAATGGGAGGACTTGAAGTGTTTCTTCCATTTTTTTTCAGTGCTAGGTTATGCACATACCAAACAAGTGCACTGCCATGAGCTATATTCCCACACTTGAGTTTATTTATTTAGACAGCATCTCCCTGGAAAGTCCAGGCTAGCCTCAAACTACAATTCTCTTTCCTTAACTTCATATGTGTTAATGTTCTTGGTATTTGCCATCTCATCTAGATAACAGTGCATATTTTATACTTTTAATTCTGGATATTCTATTTATATAATTGATTTTGTATCTCACTCACCTTTGTAGCTCAAATAGAATAATATAATGTACTTATTAAAATACTTACCAAGGAGCTAATGTTTTATTTTCTAAAATCTAGGATGAATTTAAATATAAAAATAAATGAAGAGACAGATCTTAAATATATTTTTTTAACTTTTTCTTAAAAGTATGGCATAAAACAAATTGTGAAAGCAGAGTAAATGTTTTTTTAGCCCTCAAAGAAAAGATTCAGGTCTAACATTTTTCTATCATAAGCTCAGCAGTTCCATTAATGCACCACAAGACCTTAGTTCCCTCAGATTTCAGACATCATTATGGTTCTCTTGTTTCATGTTTCTGCTTGACAAACAAGCTTTGAAATGCAAAGACTGAATGAACCTAAATTATACTATATTAACCATAGCAAAATCAAGACTGTGCTTTAATTTAGTGAAGCCATGTAAAATACTCAAACAAATCTATCCCTAAATGACACAAAAATAATTTCAAATTGTAAAAGTAAGCCAGTTCAAAATAAAAGCCAGCTGCACTCCACAATGTATAGATGTATATTTGACTAAACTGGACAAATGGCTCATGCTGAAATTAGAATACATCAGATGGGTTACATGAAATGATGAAAAAAGGCTACTAGCCAACACTAAAGAAAAGGAAGCAGATAATATAGGTAAGGACTTTGGAACTGTTATGATAAAGACCATATGATATCCTGGGAAAAGAATTCAATAATCTCCCCAAAGACACCCAGTGACTGAGAGATAAGAGTTGGTGAACTAGCCAGATTTTCCATAGTAGTGACAAAATTACTGCCAAAGAATACCCAACAAAAATAATTTAGGGAAGAAAGGAGTTTTACCCTTCAGCTTCTGACGTTTCAGGCACTCATGGCAATGAGAGCAGAGTAGAGGAGAATAGTTCACATGCTGGGAGATGGAGAAAGAATAAGAGAAAAGGAGAAAGAGAGAGAGAGAGGAAAGATAAGGTGGTACAGACTGTTTCCCATTTTATTCATTTGGTCCCAGCATATTGGTTGATGGCCTCTATATTCAAAGTAGCCCATTCCCCTTGTTAAATTCTTTCTGAAAATTCCTATAAAGACACACAAAATTTATGCCTTACTAATACTTTGGGCATTTCTCAAACAAATTAAGATGATATTAAATTTATACACTACTGCTGTGATAAGATCACATAGACCATGTGACTTCTGACCTTATGATATCTGAATGGAGGTTGTCAAAGCTAGAGTATACGTGAACTTGATGACATTTACAAAAGCTGTTTCTCTAGATTTCCCACCATTCCAACTAAAGACACACACACACACACACATACACACACACTCACAGAGAGAGAGAGAGAGAGAGAGAGAGAGAGAGAGAGAGAGAGAGAGAGAGAGAGACGAGACAGAGACAGAGACAGAGACAAAGAGGTAGAGAAAGTGAGAAGTCTGTTGCTATTTTTAATCCAAAAATAATGTCTGGGGATTGGCTCTCTTGTGAATTCCAGCCAGGTATTTCCATGTTCTATGTCAATAGCATATGTTGTCTTCAGCAGTGGAGTCTTTTATCTTTTACCTTAGGTGGGTAATCTATCAAGTGCGTTGACAGAAGCCTGGCTTGTTTAGGGGACCTCGTAAGTCTTTCTGATCAACAGCTCATTGTGGGTAGCTTGTTTTTCTGGTACTGTGAGTTATAGGTCAAAGCCAATCTTTTTCTTTAAGTTTAGGCTTTATTCCACCCTCTCCAAGGCCCTTCTTTTCTAGTGTTCCCCTTACACTCCTGTTGAGGGTTATAACTTCTAGTCCACCTTCAAGGAGACCTTTCTATGGTACTAGGTTAATTTTAGGTTTCATTTTGTGTTTATTTCCTCCACCCTTCTCTTTCCCTTCCTCCAAATCTTCCCATCTCTATTGTTTGGGCTTCATTTTGCCAATTCATTATGCTAGCAGCTCAAGCTGATCCAGGTTAGCAACCACAGATGAGTAAGAACATGTGGCATTTGTCTTTTTGTGATTGTATGTGTTCACTGATTATGATCTATTCTAAGTTCATCCATTTTCCTACAAATTTTATTTTACCATTGTTTCTTACTGCTGAGGAGAATTCCATTGTGTATATGTACTACAATTTCATTATCCACTGGGTTTGATTCCTGTTCTTAGCTATTATTATGGATCGAGCAGCTGTAAACATGGTTGACCAAATATCTCTGCAGTTCAGCATGGAGCCTTTAGGGTAAATTTTCAGTAAGGGAATAAATGGTTATGTAGTAGATTTAAATCACAAGGCTCAGAGAATTTTGCAAGAGAGGCAATGGAAAGATGCTAATAGTCAAAGTCTGGACTGTGGCTCCCACAATGCAAATCTCACATCCCCGTGGGGAATACCAGCTATCCCACTGTGGAGGGTCCCCCTATGGACTGGGGGCAGGGGTAGAGCAAAGATGGTACCAACATATGAAGTATCCACACAAAGTATGTTTTTAATAAAACAATTATGTGTTATTAAAACATAGTGAAGCCTTAAGTATTCTCCTAGGGCTGAGGAAATGACTTAGGGAAAACATGACATCTGGATTCATGTTCCCATAACACATGAGAAACTGGATGCAGTAGTATCTGTCTGTAATATTAATGCTCCTATGATAGATGGGAAGCAAAGACAGCAGAATCCATGGAAGATCAGAGGTTTATCTAGGGAATGAAGAGGCTGTCTTAAACAAGGGAGTATGTGAAGAACACCACCCAAGTCTGATCCTTGACCTCCATGTATGCCCACACGTAAATGCACACACATACACACAGACTCACACCATACACACACAAAAAATATATCTATATATTTCACTCTATTATAATTAAGATAAACTATCTTAGAAATAATTATTTTA
Organism: Jaculus jaculus; assembly: GCF_020740685.1. Taxonomy (NCBI): domain Eukaryota; kingdom Metazoa; phylum Chordata; class Mammalia; order Rodentia; family Dipodidae; genus Jaculus; species Jaculus jaculus. The sequence goes on from NC_059103.1 coordinate 85,830,462, forward strand.
TTGACATTATCTCTTAGATAACTATCAAAGTGCAATATAAGAAAATAATAATTATTTCTTCACAATAGTAAATAGAGGTGTTAAATCCAAAATGGAAGAAACCAGTTTAGGCTATAACAAAACACAATCATGACAGCAACCATTTCTGTTCAAAAAGCAAGAGAAAGATGAACAACTGCAAACAGGTGGCTTTTCTTAGATACATCAGAGATCTGAAACAAAGGACTAGTGTCATCTTCAAATCCAGTGAGATAGGAACATTCAGATATGGGTAGCCTCTCTAATATGATTACTTTGGAAGGCATTTCAGGTTATTTACCACAGCCTACACATAAACTAGCTTGAGAAGAACCAGGGGAAGCACAATGTTCAGTAAAACACAAATATTTTTGAGCTTCTTTGAGAATCCTACAAGGTTTTCCCATTGTGGACCAAAAGCTTCACTCATGGTCCTGGCAAGGGAATTACTTAGGATAAATTTTCACTGGAAGGGGATAGTACACTGTTTATTCTATCTCATCTCAAGCTGGAGGTTTCATTGTATTTTAATTAAATATGGTTTAAAGTAATTAATTATTAATTATAATTAAGTACATTTTAAAAAGAGATAGGTTGAAAAACAATTTCTGATAATGATACAGATTATGAGAAAGGTAGCTTTTCCTGGCAGGTGGTTACAGACTGCTCTATGGAAACATGGACTGGAACCCCCATCTGATTCAGTCTCATTCAAGATACCTATAAGTATCAACTCCAGTATCATCTTCTTACTTCACTTTTCCAGGGTTTAATTCCTATGGGCTCCCCTTCCTGAGTCAGCCTCTTGAGAATACAAATCACCAAGTCCCTCCCTTACAAACCTGAGCCTGATAGGGCTCATTCTAATTGGATGTCTGGTAGGATTCATACAAATGGGTCTGAAACACTTATAAAAGGCTCTTACCAGCTTCTTCCCACCTTCACTGTGTGAGGGGAATTCTCTCAGTTTCACCTCCACCTTCCCAGCCTGACTGGGACCTGAAAGACTTTCTTCTGGCTTGAGATTTTCTGCTTTACATCCCTCCTAGCTCTCCCTAACATATATTTCATAACTCCCATTTACCTTTCTCTGAGTCAGATTTTTAGATTCCATTATATCTTGGAAAGGATTCAAAGTTGGAATTCATGAGACTGTTGGTCTTCCGCACCTTTGTGGAGCTCTAATCCCTCCTAGCACTCCAACCCTGAATTAATTCACGGTTTAATGAGATTGGCATGATTTGGGAATAAGCTAGCCTTCAAGTGCTAGACAAGGTTACAGGCCCAGAGGTTTTACGAAAACAAGGTCTGAGAACAGAAATCCATAAAGCTCTGACTCACCAAGAAATCCAAAGCCCTGAATCATGTTGACTTACAGGAGACCATAGCTACAAACACAGTAACCAGTCCTTTTCTAACTTAGCACCTTATCAGAAGATCCCTTCTATACTCAAAGTAACCAATCCAATCCACTTGTACTTGACACTTGGGTTAAAATAATGCAAAATCCATTGACAATGACAAATTTAAAGATAATTAATAAAGATGCTATAATTAAAAGTTTTTACCTGTCATCATATTTCTGCATTTCTTTTCAGTAAAGAATAAAGATTATCTGATTCAAGCAGCAGTGAAAGGCCCATACACATCCTTTGTTCCTGAAGACATTAACACCTTGATTAGAGAAGAGAAAACAATCCTTCAGCATTGATTAGAGGTCCTTCTGCATGCTCACTGCAGCCTAGAGCTGCATCTCCTATTAGACAACAAAGTTCACCTTTGAACACCACATGCTCTATCAGACTCTTTCTTAATTGCTCAACCTTAAAGAGGGAAGCAGTCATTAGTAACATCCTGTCAATTACCATATAGGAAAGTTGCAAGCAAAATTTATATTTTCAACTTTGTAATTAATAGTCTTTACATTCATTCCTTGAATCATGTCTGAGTGTGTGTGTGCATGTGTGTCTTTTGTAAAGGTGGTCAATATCAAATATGAGAAAATTAATGCAAATTATGATAATGTGTTTACTACTTTCCTGACTCCACAAAATATTGTGAAAATTTAAATAAATTAATAAGTATAGTTATTAATTTATGTTTTAATTTTTGTCAAATGCTTTAAAAATACTATGCATGTGTTATACATTATGGTCATGTTAAAATCAGTGTCTTGATGAAGCATCATTTATTGTCATTTATTTTCTCTTAAAAATTCAGCTCAGCTAAAGTCATTCACTATCTGGGTAGAAAATGGCTCTTGAAGGTGTAGAGAAACATTTGTTAAAAAAAAAAAAAAAAAGTTTGGCGCCACCACGGCTCCGCGCCCCCGCCAGGGGGCCGTGCCCTCCGCAGACCTGCAACACCCTCTCTCCCCCCCACCCTCCCCCGACCCGCTTCCGTGCCCAGATCGGCACAGATCATCCCTGTATGTGGAAGTTTAAACCGCTCTGCACACTTGCCCACACTACTGTTCAGTGAGCCCAGTCCCACAGCAATTGCCATACAAGCCCAGAGTGTCTCTCACTTGTGCCAGCTCAGGTGCCCTCTCCTACCTGTCTGCCATGCCCACCATCATACATTCTCCTGTGGCAGGGGAGCTTAGACTGTTGCCCGGACCCAGGTTTCCCAGCCAGAGTTTGGGCTGCTTCAGTGCTCTGTACCTCAGTCCCCTTCCAAGCTCAAAGGCAGGCAGCTTTGGCACATTACCATTTCAAAATTCAGGCAACTTTAGCACCCCTGTCAGGCAGTAGATAGGTAGCTTTGGCAAGTGAGAGCCAAAGCCCAGGCTGCCTGACAACTGCCCCAGGCTGCCTCAGACTCACATTGCTAGAGCCCAGGCTGATCCACCCACCTACCTGCACATACACTGTCATGGGAAGACCACAGTGCAAAAGAAATAGCATGAAAAATCAAATGCAAGAAATCCCAGTTAGACCACCCAGTCCTACAATTAATGCATCTAACCAAAACATAGAAGAGTTATTAGGATCAGAACATCAAATTGAAGTTATGAGCAATGCAACCCTGACCAACCAACTGACAGAACTTGCAGGAAAGCAACAAAGGACCGATAATCATGTGGATGCTACATTCACTAAGCTAGAACAAATTGATAAGAGACAGGAGAAGGAAATAAAAGGGATACAATTTGGAAAGGAAGAAGTTAAGTTAGTTCTATTCGCTGATGACATGATTGTATATGTAAGAGACATGAGAGATTCCATCCCCAAACTCCTGAAGGTGATGAACTCCTATAGCAAAGTAGCAGGATACAAAATCAATGCACAAAAATCAGTAGCATTTCTATATGCAAATGACAAAGATACACAGAAAGAAATAAGGGACATGGTCCCTTTTCAATAGCAACAACAACAACAACAACAACAAAAATGAAATACCTTGGAATAACGTTAACCAAGGAAGTGAAAGATCTATACAAAGAAAACATAAAAACCCTCAAAAAAAAAAAATGAGGAGGACTTGAGAAAATGGAAAGACTTCCCATGCTCCTGGATAGGCAGAATGAACATTGTGAAGATGACAATCCTACCGAAGGCAATATATAGATTTAATGCAATTCCAATTAAAATCCCTACAGTGTTCTTCACAGAGATAGAAAAGATCTCAAAGTTCATATGGAAAGGCAGCAGGCCTTGCATTTCCAAACATATCTTCAGCAAAAGAAATACCTCTAGTGGCATCACCATACCTGATCTAAAGCTATATTACAAAGCCATAGTAATAAAAACAACATGGTACTGACATAAAAACAGGAGTATAGACCAATGGAATAGACTTGAGGCCCAGGCTTTGGATCAAGCAACTATAGTTACTTGATATTCGACAAAGGCCCAAACAATATAGGCTGGAAAAAAGACAGCATCTTCAACAAATGGTGCTGGACAAACTGGATAACCACATGCAGGAAACTGAAACTTGATCCACACATTTCACTATGCCCTACACTCAAATCAGAGAAACCTACAAGTTTTCCTAAAAGAATGAAAGATTTCTGTCAGAGTACTGATGACCCACCAAAGGTTAGTGGTAAGACCCTATTGCTGAAGACACCATATGCAGCTGACATGTAAAATGGAATGGCATGGCTGGAATCCAGGAGAGAGTCATTCCCCAGACAGTCAGCTATCTAATGCCAGAAGGTGCTGCATGGGCGACTGGGGGAAAATGACCAATATCTCCCCAACCAACTCATGATCTAACCTACTTAGCAACAAATAACCAGTTGTGATGCCCACACAAGTGCAATAGTGACACACAACCATGGTGGGGAACCAACTGCTCTTGATTTGGCTAACTGATCCCCTCATTGGTACGGGACCCATAGCTGGAGCTGGGAAACCAGTCAGAACCATATCCAACATAAACCCACTCTCCAATATCAAGCTACCATGAATCATGGGCTATAAGAGGGCCTATACCTATTAAACTCTCTATTAAAAAAAAAAGTAAGGTTTATTTCATTTGTCCTGGAAGTAACTTACTCTCTGTTGGAGAATCTGCTTCTTTTTTTCAGATAGATGCAGAACCTAAGGAGAGAGCCACCCCATCATACCTCAAAAGGGTCCTGGCTGAGGGCTGGAGAGATGGCTTAGCAGTTAAGTTCTTGCCTGTGAAGCCTAAGGTTCGATGCTCAGTTCCCCAGGTCCCATGTTAGCCAGATGCACAAGGGGGCACACGCGTCTGGAGTTCGTTTGCAGAGGATGGAAGCCCTGGCGCCCCCATTCTCTCTCTCTCTCCTTCTATCTGTCTTTCTCTCTGTGTTGGTTGCTCTCAAATAAATAAATAAATATTTTTTTTTAAAAAAGGGTCCTGGCTGAAACTAAGGAAAATTGGCGAAACCAGTAAGGGTGCTGTTTTCCTGATGAACCGGATACCAGCACAAGGGGGAAGGAGACCGACATAGAGAAAAATCAACTCCTACTAAATCAGAGAGCCAGAGCCTCAGAGGTCCCCAACACCTCATCACTGAAGCAGACCAAAAATGAACCCAACATGGCTCAGGGAAATTTTGCAGAAGTGGGGGTGAAAAGAATGTCAGAGCCACATGTTGGGTCTTGATATGCAGAGACATTTATCGTACCAACTAACTGTGGGCTAACTCCACAATGCATGACCCATATACCTCAACAAGGAAGGGGCAATGGAGAGAGGGTAGGTCATGGATGAGCCTAATAATGGTACCAAGCTGCCTGTATTTGCTGAATAGAAAACTAATAAAAAAAAAAAGTTTGGTTTGAAACAGAAGCATTACTATGTTAATTTTTTTAGTAATTGTTTAATGTAGTAATGAACATATTTGAATCTAAGCTTAGCTAAGAAAATATATGTATCTCAAAATTTAGTGACAGTGGATGCCCTATATTAGTAGTTTATAGGACTTTCTATCATTTGCTTAAAAATAAAGTCTGACATAGAAACTACATTAACTAAAAATACTTACTTTAGGTGATATTTCATTTCTGAATAAAAAAAATTCATATATCTAGACTGGTATATGGTTATGATTTGAGCAGAGGGTTTCTTGAGGAGATAAATTGTTCCCCTTAGGTCACAAAAGATGCCTGCATGCCAAAACATCCTTCTTCAGCTTTGCTTGTTGATGGACAGTTTTATTTTGGCTTTTTTGTTTCAGTCCAGAGTTCTGGTGACAATCATATTTAACGAGATATTCCCAGCAGGTATACAAGGTAACAGTGAGTTGCAGTACTATGTTGCATCTCCATGAACATACAGAACAAGCAACAAATATGATTTCAATATTCAATAGATTGGCCACCAGAAAAACCATCTGATAATAAAGAAGATGGAACCCATGGGACATGGGTCAGGCAAAATAAGAGGTATGGTACAGAGAAAAAGGATGTACATGTTTGAATTTTTTATAAAGAAACCCATTATTTATTTGTATACTTATTTAAATAATTTAATATGTATAAGGTGTTTTTCTTCTACCTGATATAAGAAACTCCATTTAAGAGGAGTAGCCAGAGTAATGTTATGTTTTTCATTCAGGGAGCCAGGTGGACCAGTAAATATGTGGCCATTCTGTAAACTTGATTATCTTTTAATAAAGTGATCTTTTAGCATGAAACAATTTGAAGACAATAGGGGTCTGCCATAAGCAGGCATTACATCTAGACACTTATAGAGTTTCCTGAAAGAATGTTAAAGGGGGATCATGGACATATCTGAGACATTCTGGCAATTGAGCAAGTGAGCATGGGAAATACTCACCTAAATATTTTAGTTATTATTCACAATGCCATGGGCAGCAGTGATGAAAGCACACCTAACTACAGAAAAGTGTGTTCAAATATGACATCACAGTGGAATCTACCTCTGAGATTTCTTAATTTACTTAACTTAACAAATTCCAACTCATTTTTCAATTAAGTCATATGATACCTTCCATAATGGGTTACCATGCCTTTCATCTCTTTCTATCTTGAAAATCAACATTATATAGTTATCTATATATATGTTAAGATTTTAAATATTTTAACCTATAGAAAGGTCAAGTATGAATATATAATTATTTATAAATAACTTGTAAATAGTATTCTATTCATTCCTTCTAATACTCAAATATTAATTTGTTTCATTTTTATTTATGAACAATAAAAATGTATTATTTCATAAGACTGAAACTGCTTTGCAAATTATGACCCTATTTCTGAGACATTACAACAGGTAAAAGCAGTGCAGAAATTGTTCACTATAATATGATTGCAAATGACTTAGATTCTCACCTTGTAACTTGTCAATATTATTTTACAAAGTAGTACATGAAGAACAATAAAAAAATTAGTCTTATTTAAATTTAGAATTGTTCCCCTCTGGAATATAAGAATTCTTATTTAAGATAAGCATCATAAACTAAATTTAGCAGGATGTAATGGGTGATATTCTTTGCTTTCCATTACAAGGCATTTTGCCAATATAGTTTGACTAGTTTCAAACTATGAGAATTTTCCAAAACCATTTTTATTGCATACTTGTGAGTGCAAAGTTAAAATATGTAATATTTTGTGTAAAAAGCTTTTCATTTCTTATACAAAATGAGATCTAAATCAGTAGAGAAATATAGCAGTTCTTAGCTGCCCAAAAAGGTATGTTTTGCTTGGAGTAAAGAAAAGAGTTGGAAAGTTCTTAATTATACAAATAAAAAATGCTGTCCAAGTATTTCAGTTAACTTGAGTTTTATTTTGTTTTGCACTGATGATCCTTATCTCTTTAGGTCTGTGAATATGAAGACACCACTACTCATTACAATACATAAATTGAAAATACATTTAGGATAGAATAAACATGAAAATGCAAAGTCAAAAGTTAGAAATTGGGGCTGGAAAGATGGCTTGGAGATTAAAGAATTTACCTGCAAAGCCAAAGGATCCAAGTTCAATTCTTTAGGACCCATGTAAGCCAGATGCATAAGGGGGTATATGCATTTGGAGTTTGTTTGCAGTGGCTGGAGCCCTGGCATGCCCATTCTCTCTCTCTCTCCGTCTTCTTCTCCCTCTTTCTCTCTCTCAAATAAATAAATAAAATATTTTTAAAAGTTAGAAATTATTCTTGATGATTGTGGGTGTCAAAGGCACAGCCAACATTGGCTTAAATGATATTAGTATCTTTCTGAGAACAGGATTCCAGGTTATTTTATGTGCTAGCCATGTCTAGTGTCATTTCTCATAAACTAATCTGTCATAATTTGGTACTGAACATGATATGAGGCAGCATGATGTGTAACATGAGGGGAAATGCATGCCACTACTCAGTAGTATATCATTACCAGGACACTTTATTATCTACAGCCCACCTTCTAAATTTCATTTTACTCATGAAAATCACCCATGAAATAAAACAAAGAAGAAAATAATTGTTGGAATTTATAAAAGATATGTGAATGCAAAATGATGCAGGGATGATTATCCTCATTTTTAAGCAAATATGACAAGTTGAGAATTAATGTAATTAGCATGGCCCTTCTATTTTTCACCTTTGAGGTTTTCATCCTGAACAATTCATTTATTTACCATCTATTGAAATATAGTTACATCTTAGCAGGTAACAAGCTTATTCATTTTTCTTTCACTGTTGAATGTCCAGAATCATAGAATAATTCCCAATTATATGTAGTACATAACATAATATATGTACTGTATATTAGTTAATCTGATTAACTGGTTAAATGAATGACTGAAAGAATAAATGATGTATGGGTGAACAATATGGTTACAATCACATTTCCATTTAGGTATTCAAAACTGAGCAATAATGAAACTCTGAAAAGTCTAAACATCTACTTAAATTATCATACTTATATTTTTGTACTGTATCTACTTTACCTTCTACCTTGTTTAAGTTCCTCTATTCTCAACAAGGATACCTCAATGCCTTCTTACATATCCATAATTCATTTTCCGTATTACAACTGAAGACCACTCTTTAAATATGTGTGGTGTTTTGAATACAAATGTTTACAGTGTCTGAGGTATCTGTGAGTAAGTTACCTATTCAGACCTATTTATTAAGTTTTTGGGAATTGTAGACTGGCTGGATAAAATATGACCCCACAGGAACACCTTGTGGTAGAGTCCAGCCCCATGGGTTCAGAGCCAAATTGAACTTGGGCTGTTTTTTCTTTCTTTGCTATTGATGCATGATAGAGTGAGCCAGCTTCCTCCAGCATGATGAAGCTTCACATTGAAACTGTCAGCCAGAAATAAACACTCCTCCTTTAAGCTTTTTGTGGCTGCACCTATTTCTTCTCCCAGCCACAAGAGGCTAACTGCTACAGTGTGTATAGGTCTGCTTTTCTTCTTCTATGTAGTTTCCTTAACAAAAAACAAAAACATTGGCAAGAGAATTCCTTATCACTGCACAGAGTACTTCATTTTAATAATCAACATTTTATACTAAAATACATAACTACAAAATAATAATATAGGGCTGGAGAGATGGCTTAGCGGTTAAGCGCTTGCCTGTGAAGCCTAAGGACCCCGGTTCGAGGCTCGGTTCCCTAGGTCCCACGTTAGCCAGATGCACAAGGGGGCGCATGCGTCTGGAGTTCGTTTGCAGAGGCTGGAAGCCCTGGCGCGCCCATTCTCTCTCTCCCTCTATCTGTCTTTCTCTCTGTGTCACTCTTAAATAAATAAATAAATAAATAAATAAATAAATAAATAAATAAATAAAAAATAATAATATAATATGGAATGGTAGGATATTTGAAAAAGAGCTTATTAAATATCAATTCCTAAGAATCTAAGTAAAGAATAAAATGTAGCTTCCCTGAAAACTATTTTTTTAAATAGATGTTTGTAATCTTTACAAATTATTTAAAGAACTTACAATTTTTACATGAATTTGATGAAAGCTTCATATTAAGAACAAACACAAAAGACACAGAATTTAGAATACAGGCAAAGAAAAACAATGCACACAAATTATTTGGCAATTTTTACTATATTTACATTTGTAAAATACAGAGGTAATAAACTCAGTAGAAAATGAGTATCTTCATTGCTGCATATTGTGGAGAGACATGACACTTCATAGTGATGATAACAATAAACTTGAGATGTGAATTTAAACAAGTATGTAAATTGGGCAAAAAAACAAAACTCAGCAGAAGACTGAATACTCATTCTCCAATTCTCCATTCAAGGAGGAAATTGAGCCAGTGGAATTTTGCATATGTGAAGCATTTAGTAAAGGGTGACCCTTCATATCGCTACTGACTTGTGAGAAAGATTAACATGAATCAAAAAAGAAAAAAAATATATCTCATAAACATTTTCCAGAATGTTCCAAAATATTATAAGTTGCTAAGCAGAAGACAGGATTAAGGTGTTAAAATAAACAATACAGGGGCTGGAGAGATTGCTTAGTGGTTAAGGCACTTACCTTCAAAGTCAAAAGACCCAATTTCTATTCCCCAGGACCCACAAAGACAGATGCACAGGGGGCACACTTGTCTGGATTTCTTTTGATCCAGCCAAAGGCCCTAGTGCACCTATTCTCTCTCTCACTCTTTCTCTTTGTACCTACCTATTTTTCTCTCTCACACAAATAAAATAAGTAAAAACATTAAAAAAAAACATTTAAATCAATACAAAATAACCAGATACATATCGAAGGACTTGGGGAAATTTGTCAGTCACTTAAATACTGCTGACATCAAATACAAGTGCATTACTAAGAGAAAACATAGGCAGAAGCAAACAGCATACAGATGAAAAAGAACAATATAATTATCTGATAAAAGATTTGATTTCAACATGATAAAAGCTACAATTCAATAAAATTTTGAAATGCTTTAATATAATAGAATATAAACAAAATATTAATCTTTGAATTTTCAGTGGCCACATTAAAATACTGAGCAATATCAATCAAGGAATTATTAATTGTAATAAAAATAGCATGTTATAAATAAAATTTACAAAGTATGTTTATATAATATTTATGATATTGAAATGTTTGCTTTATCCAGAGCTTTATCTATTCTGGAAGTAGCAGGAAATCTTAACTGACTGAGTTTTATTAACTAGAAATTTCAAAACATCAACCCCACATTAATCTATATAAAGTTATAGTTTGGCAAGCATTTTCATAAACTTTAACTTTGTAAAAGAAAAGAAGCTTTTTAATATTTCCTCTTTAAATAGTTTAACAATCAGTAAAATGTTTTTATTTTCCAACAAATGCCTGTCTTATAATAGTCTTTGCACATAACCTAATACAAATTCTTTCATCCTGCAGTCCTTGCCTCTGTGTGTGGAACTATAAGTGGAAAGTGATATTATTATTGATGCAGAATTCAGGGGCTTAGTGGAGGGCTCCCAAACTTACTGATGTAGTTAGCTTCATATTACTGGCAAAAAACACCTGACCAAGATCAGCTTGTGGGAGGAAAAGGTGTATTTAGGCTTACAGGCTCAAAGAGAGTGAGTGACAGGGATAGTGATGGTATGATCAGGGGATAGACATTTTCTCTGGCAACATCAGGTGGATGATAGCAGCAGGAGAATGTGCCAAACCCTGGTAAGGGGAACCTAGCTATAACTCCCCAAATCCTGCCCCAAATAATACACTGCCTCCAAGAGGCTCCAGCTCCCAAATTGCCACTAGCTGGGGACCTACAATTCAGAACACTTAAGTTTATGAGGGACATCTAAACCAAAACATCACATTCCACACCTGGCCCCATAAACTGACAATCATACATCAGGTAAAATGAAATGCATTTGGCCCATATTTTTATTAGTCCCAATGCTGTTCAAACACACCCATCTTTCAAGATATTTTAACTGAGCTGTAATGCTTAAAAAAACATAATGGTACAGAATAAATATTTATGATGCAAAACATGTCATTGGGCATAGCAAAGAAATATTCCATTAATATAAGATTTAAAACTAATAGGGTAAACATAAAACTCTGTAGTTCCAAGTCCAATAACTATAGCCAATGACAAATCTCCAAGTACAATAATTCGAACTATTGCAGAGTCTGTCTAGATCCAATTCCACCCCTCCAGCTAGGCTACTCAGAGTCCTGGAAAACTTCATCCTGTGCCAGTGGCTCTCTTTGGCAGCCATCCTATAGTCCTGGAATCTCCCCGGATCTCCACTACAACACATGGTTTATTTTAATGGCTCCATTGGACCTTCATGGAGGTAATAAGTCCACTTCATATTGCCCATGGTCATTTCCAAAAACCAAAACAGTGTTGCAAATTCTCTTTTTCCTACTTTTGTGATACTCCATAGTAACAGGTAGGCTACCAACTTGTTAATCTGGAGGGGGGAGGAATAATATAAACTATAAAGAAGACTCCTTCAGCTAGCTGCAGGTTCCTTCAAAAGAGTCTACACTTTTCCTGTTGTCCCAATGCAGATCAAGTGGGCCAATCTCAATGGTTGTAATCTCTCAAACAATTGCAGCTGAATGGGGAGCAGTTTTAGCCTAAAAATTTAATATCGTTCCCTGACATATTGATGTTTACACCAGACCATTTCTGTGCAATGCAACCCTGCAGTAGTTCTCAGGACACAAGCAGGCAGAACACTCCAGTCTCTCATATAAATTGTTACTATCCAAGTCCCTACAAAGTTCTTTCTCACCCTCATAAACCAAATCTCATAGTGCATAGTTTTTGCTCCTTTCTGGCATTTCAGCTCTGACAAGAATACTCCATCAAGCTGTAATTATAATATTGCAAGCATTTTTTATGTTAAGCTTTTGAACCCTTGCATATTCCTCCCCCAAAACAACCTTAAAAGGACCAAAGCCCCACAATCAAGTTTCTAGCAGCAACTACTCCACTTCTTGGTACCAAAATCTTGTGGAGTGATGGCTATAATGGTTGGAAGGCCAAATAGAAGTCACTGGAGCTCCCATTGCCAAGGGAAATAGTGAAACAAAGCCAACATCATATCCCTGGAGGGATTGCAAAAATTTATAATACTATGAAGGACATGAAGGATGAAGGAGTGATGGCTCCCTGCATGTCTCCCTTTAACTCCCCTATTTGCCCTATATAGAATGCCACGGACTGACTCTCGGGGAGATCAGGACCGAGGGAGAACAAGGGTGAAGGCTCAAGGAGAACTCGGGATTCGGCGAGGAAATGACAGACAGACACACTCTAAGTTGAATATGCTGCTGCAATTTACTGAAGGTTTCATGAAGGTTTTATACAGATTGAACAGGGAAACTTAGCAAGCCAACAAGTGATCTCAGAAATCATTAATCTAAACAATCTTAAGTATTGTTCTATTGTAAGCATACATGTAATATTTATCAGGCAGGAATGTACCCATTTTTTAAGAAGGACGTCTTGCATCATTGACCATAGCTTTACATGAATAGAAGCTTGGGGTAAGGGATGTAAGGTGAACAATAGGTTATTTATTTTTTATAAACCGAGTAGAGAGCCATCTCTTTCCACTTATTAGATTATTTATATAATCCTCATATTCATTATAAAAGTGAAGTGTTTTTATCCAAAAGACCACCAATATTTTAAGGCTGGTTTAATGTTTTTTAGGAATCTTTTTCTTTCTTGTCTAGAGTATAAGCACCAAGGCTTATGTGTCCTTGCTAAGCATTCCATAAATGGAAGAGAATGCCATAGCCTCCTTTTTTCTTCATAATTCATTCATCTATTACCGAATTTATCATATCCTCCCTCATAGGGGAGTGGAACTAGGTAGTTCCCAGCTCTGGGAGTCTACTAACAGCCCTTGATCAAGTACTGAACATATCCCCCAGGAAGTTTCCTGGTGGGAATGCCTAAGTTTTGTAACTCCTTTTCTGTAGAACTGTCATGCTTCTTATGAACATTACCGATCAACATTTTTACTTTTACTTTCTCAGGATCAGTATTGTTCTAAAACATCATAAGCTGTTTCTACTCTACACCATCTAAAAACTGTTCTAGAGTTAATTTTTTATTCCTAGTAGAGTTATACATTTCCTCCATTGCCCTAATCATAGGAGGGGCACATTCAATACTCAAATTGTTTTTTGTACTCTGATTGCGTGCATGATTAATAGTAAGCGTAGTGTAGAAACTAGCTGTTCTTTGACAAACAACTAGAAGGAAGCAGGAAAGAAACAGAACACAGAAAACAGCTCATTGGCGCCAGCAATTAGGTCATCGTGACTTCATGGGCAGCAGGAACCATTACAGTAACTGACTGCCAAGGGGTCACCAGGGGCATCCCTCCAAAGAGTGCTGGCCCTCTGTCCTCAGCTCTCTTCCAGTGCAGAAGCATCTCTGCTTGCTACACAGGCGAGGTCGCCATGGACGTAGCAATAGAAGACAAATGGAACCTGGAGAATGACCGAGGATTATCAGAAACTTAATCAAATGGTGACTCCAGATGCATCTTCTATACCAAATGTGGTTTCTTTATTTGAGAAGATTAACACATCTTATTGTACCTGATATATAATTATGATCTTATGACTGCTTTCTTCTCCATACCACTTCATAAGGACCATCAGAAGCAATTTGCCTTCAGTAGGCAAGGTCAGCAGTATACAGTTACTTTTTTACCTCAAGGTTATATTAATTTTCCTGCCTTGTGTCATAGCTTAGTTTGCAAGGATTTTCATCCCCTTCCTTCCACAAGGTCTCATGTTGGCCCATTATATAAATGACAGTATGCTGCTTTTATCAAATGAGCAGGGGGTGGCAACCACTCTGGAGTTGCTGCTAAAGCCTATGTGCATCAAGGAATGGGAAATAAATTCAACAAAAATTCAATGACCTACCACCTCAGTAAAATTTTTAGGAGTTTGGTAGTGTGGGATATGCAGGGGTATTCCTTCTAAGGTGAAGGATAAGTTGTTTCATCTGGCCTCTCCTACCACTAATAAAGAAGCATAATGTCTAGCAGGCCTATTTGGATTTTGGAGGCAGCACATTCCTCACACGGGTGTGTTGTCCTCTCCCATGTACAATGTGACTTAGAAAACTGCTCATTTTAAGTGGGGACCAAAAAAAGAGAAGACTTTTCAACAGGTCCAAGCTGATGCACAGTGTGCTCTGACATTTGGGCCATAAGATCCAGCTGATCTGATGTTACTTGAGGAATCAGTGTCTGAGATAGGTATGCCAATTAGAACTTTTGGCAGTCCTTAATAGATGAATTACAGTGGAGGACATTGGGCTTTTCGAGCAAGGTCCTGCTGTCATCTGCAGACAATTTATTCTCCCTTAGAGATATAGCTCTGGACTTGATACTCTGCCTTAGTAGAACTGAAAACTTGACAATGGGCCATTAAGGTACTATTCTACCTGAGCTGCCTATTATGAGTTGGATGTTATCTGGCCCACAAGGTCAGAAAGTTGGATAGACACAGCCACAGTCCATCATTAAGTGAGAGTTGTAAGTATGTACTTGGTCTCTAGCAGGCCCTGAAGGCACAAGTAAGTTACATGAAAAATTTGTCCAAATGCCTATGGTTGCTACTTTTCTTACCATGCCTTCTGTCCCCAAGCATGTACCTTTAGCATTATGGGGTATGCACTATGACCAATTGACTGAGGAGGAGAGGACTAGATGGCTCAGCCTGTTATGTCAGCACCTCCCAAAAGTGGGCAGTCATAGCATTACAGTTCCTTTCTGGGACAACTCTAAAGGACTGTGGTGAAGACAACTTGTTGCAGTCAGTTTAGCATTGTTAGAAGAAATCACCCAAACAAAAGCAACTTGTGGGAAAAAAGGCATTTATTTTGGCAGGGGTGCAAATTATGCATGGGCCCAACAACATGGACTTCCATTAACTAAAGCAGACCTGGCTACAGCTGTTGCTTAGTGCCAAATCTGACAGCATCATAAACAAATACTCATCCTCAACTATGGTACCATTCCTCAGTGTGACCAGTGAGCAACTTGGTGGCAGGGTGACTATATTGGACCACTTCCATCATGGGAAGGGGAGTGTTTTGTCCTTACTGGAATAGATACTTATTCTGCATATGGATTTTCTTTTCCTGCATATAGTGCTTCTTGGAGGAAAAAAAAAAAAAAAAGCTACTAGCCATGGGCTTACAGAATGCCTTATCTACTATCATGGTATTCCACACTACACTACTTCTGACCAAAAACCTCACTTCCCTTCCAAAGAAGTGCAGTAGTGGGCTCATGATCATGAAGTTCACTGGTCTTACCATAGGCTCGACCACCCTGAAGCATCCGGCTTGATAGAATGGTGGAATGGCCTTTAAAGAACCAGTTGCCATGCCAAGTATCTGGCAGTAGCCTAGAGGCCTGGGAACGTGTTTTCCAGCAGCTATATAGAATCTTAATTGGCATAGTATGTACAGAATGGCTTTATCAACCACCTGGATCAACAGGTCCAGGAATCAAGGAGTAGAAATTGGCATGTTACCACTTACCATCTGTTAGTCAGCTTCACATTACTGACTGAGATGAACTTACAAACTGGGCACATGGGATGAAGGGAATTTATTTGAAGCTTACAGATCCAGGGAAAGTTCCATAATGGCAAAAGAAGTTGGGCCCCTTTTATAGGTAAGGGAGAGAGAGGACAGAGAGAGAGAAAGAAAGAGAGAGAGAAAAAAGCAACCATCACCAACCCAAACAAGGACATTCCAAGAATCCCATGATGGCATAACTCCAGCACTCTGAATGTCTTTTGTCTGAAAACAGATTTTCCCCCAAACATTCCTTGGGCCGGAACCTAGGATTCGCCCACAGTGACAGTTCTTCCAGCCAGGAGGCTGGATATCTAATACAGGTTTGAATAAAACTGTTATATGTATTGAGGAATATCTATTCAAGCTGTGACATTTCACCTCTGGCCCCCAATAGATTCATAACTATTTCATATTGTACATTGTGTTCAGTCCATGTTCAAAAGTCTCCACAGTCTTTACCACCTTAAAATACTTCCAAAGTCCTAAGTCTTATCTGAGATATTAATATTGTCTCTTCACCACAAGTCTCATAAAAATCAAAACAAGTTATATACTTTCAACACTTAGAGGCACAGAGTAAATATTTCCAACTGCTGTAAGTACAACAAAGAGAAACTGCAGCAATAGAAACTCAACAAACATCAGGCAAACATCAGATATCTGCAGATCAAGTCCCATATTATAACCAGTGACCAACAGTTCCTGTATTTTTCAATTCTACCTCTCCGTCTGTGCTGAATAGCCAGGAAAAACTTCCATCCCAAGACAACAGTGCTCCATCGTAGCCCTTTCACAGACTTGGCATATTCAAAGTATCTCCAGGTCTCCATGCATACCGTGGCTCATCTTCCAATGTTTTCATCAGCCTTTTCCTCAGGGTCATCATGCCCTGATTTATGCTACATCTCCATGGTGGCTCCTGGAACCATGTGGGCTCCATGACCCATCCATGCATTTTTTTCATGCTGCTGAAATCAATACCAGATGTGTAGGACACAACCATATTCTTAATTCAAGGATGAAACAAATCAGTGACTTTGAAGAGCAGGTTTCTTCTTTTCAGACCTCCTCAGAAAAGGGTGTATGCCTACCATTCAATCTTTCTGGAATGGAATCATCTCAGACATTCTCTTGTTTCAATGTTAAGTAGTTGGGCCACCTTGGAAGTCATAGTGCACCAACACCTCACTCTCTGGTTCCAATTCTGTTGGAAACAGCTTTAGGTTGATGGGATGAACTTCAAAACCAGACAGTTTATGGGAGGAAGGGAATTTATTTGAAACTTACCTATCTAGGGGAAGTTACATAATGGCTGAAGTTGTCCCCCTTTCAAAGATCCACAGAGAGAGAGAGGAAGAGAGAGAGAGAATGACAACCACCAATAACCCAAGAAAGTCAACTCCAGGGAACTTGTGATGGTAGAACTCCAACACTCTGTATTTCTTTTGCCTGGAAACCAATCTGCCCCAAACACACCTTGCGTCTTGAACCTAGGATTTACCCACATTGACATCTCCCCCAGCCAAGAGGCTGGAGATGTAAGTCATAAGCTTGAATAAAAGTCCCGTAGCTATTGGGGGACATCCATGAAAACTACAACACCATCACTCCAAGTGACCCATTAGCCAAATTTTTGTTTCCTGTTTCCACAACCTTATTATTGGTTGGCCTAGAGGTCTTGGTTCCAGTGGGAGAAATGCTTCAGCCAGGAGGCACCAAAAAAAAAAAAAAGAAAGAAAGAAAAGAAACAAAAAACAAAAAAAATCAATTGAACTGGATGCTAGAACTTCCTCCTGGCCACTTTGGACTTCTGATTCTGATATCCTCTAAGCAATAGGCTAAGAAACGAGGTACAGTGGTAGTAAGGGTGATTAATACAGACAACCAGGATGAAATTGTACTTCTTCTCCACAATGGAGGTATGAAAGATTTTGTCTGGAGTGCAGGAGATACTTGGTATCTCTTGGTGTTACCATGCTCTGTTATCAAAATCAATGGGAAATTGCAAAAATCCAATTAAGACAGTGTGATAAAGCCCCAGTTCCTTTAGTAATGAATGTATGGGTCACCCCTCCAGGTAAAGAACCAAGACCTGCTGAGTTGCTTGCTGAAGATGGAGAATTGATAGTAGAAGAAGGTAGTTACAATAGCAGCTAAGGCCATGTGACCAGTTAAAAAAATGAGGACTGTAATTGTCATGAGTGTTTCTGTTAAACTTTGTTAAGAGTGTTTGTACATATGTACAACAATTTTAAGATGCTTTTTTCCCACTATTTCTCTATTATGTAATTAATATTGATTGATATTATATCACTTGTTAACTGATGTTGAGTTTATATTTAACTTATTATATTAGAGATGAAACATTCCTCAGAGGACCTTGCTTTGTTTTGGAGGGGCAATTCTGTATTTCCAGTCATATATGGGATACATATATCTTATTAGGCAGAATTATGACCTTTTCTTTATTTGGAAATTAAGTTTAATGTAAAGATATATGGCATGGTATCAATCTGACATTGGAAGGTGAATTTCTGTGGTCAGCTTGATCAAATTAGGAATCCATGGACATTCCTCTGAGTTGACTTTTGGAGGTTGTTTCCAGAAAGGATTGGCTAAAGGGGAATGTCTTCACCTGACTGACCTCATCCCCAACAGTGGGAAGCCCTCCCAGAGGGGGCTTTATATAAAGATGTTGTGGGAGAAAAGAATCGTTTCCTCCTACCTGACTGCCAGTGCTGATTGCTGGTGACTCCTTCACTTGCATGTTCATCTTTCCTATTCAGCTATGCTTCACTGGTATTGGAAACAAGCTTCCTCAGTCTTCATGCATGGAATGAAGGTCAACATAGTTTGAAGACCAGTGGCTCTCCAGGAAGCCTTCAGCTCTTCACTGCTGGACTGGAACTGCTAAGGCATCCAGCCACATGCACTGAGTAGCTACCAGGTTACTTGACTCTCAGGCCTATCTATTGCCATTGTTGGACTGCTGTAACCTAATCCAGTTGTGGTGGTTTTATTCAGGTGTCTCCCATAAGCTTAGGTATTCTGAATGCTAGGTTCTCAGCTGATAGAAATTTGAGAATTAATGCCTCTAGGTGGCAGTACATTGTTGGGGGCAGGCTTAGGGGTATTATAGCCAGTTTCCCTATGCCAGCTTTTTGCAAACTCTCCTGTTGCTGTTGTACACCTTCTGTTGGCCAGGGGGCGATATCCACCCTCTGCTCATGCCACTGTTTTCTCCTCGCATGGTGGAGCTTTCCCTGTGGTCTGTAAGCCAAAATAAACCTTTTTTTTTTTTTTTTTTCCCACACAAGCTGCTCTTGGTTGAGTGATTTCTACCAGCAATACGAACCTGACAGCAACAACAATAAATTCCTTTTTAATATAATTCATTCTGTCTGTTCTGCTCCTCTTGAGAACACTGACTTACACTTCTGGATCCCAAATTTGGTTCCTTATCCTAACTTTAACAACAATAATAATAATAATGGTGAAAATAAACTCAAGAAAGAAGAGTTATGCATTATTAAGTTAATTTAGGGAGAAATCACAAATTGTCAGGTTTTATTTATGGGAAATTGGGGTCCAGAGAAAAGCTGACACAGGATCACAAGCACACAGAAGATAGGATGCACACCCTCATGTGGAAAGCATTGCTTAATTCTTGAGGTTCACTTAAGAGAAATGGAGGTCCAGTAAGAAGCTGGAGCAGAGCCACAAGCACATGGAAGATAAACCTACAAGCTTATATAGGGAGATTTAGAAGAAATGCACACCCATTTGGAAAGCATAGTGTCTTCCCTGAGCCTCCCCATAGAGGAAAGTTAAGAATAAGTGGTGATGGTTTGAAAATAGGAGAGAGAGTATGTGCATGTGTGTCAAGACAGTGAGAAATAAATAGTACAGTGAGTTATATCCATGGTCACATCAAGTTTAGAGAAATGACACATGTAACAGGGCCAGAGTCTAGAGGCCATAGCCACATGGTAGACCTAGGGCATAAAGG
The DNA here is from genome assembly GCF_020740685.1 of Jaculus jaculus. Classification (NCBI taxonomy): domain Eukaryota; kingdom Metazoa; phylum Chordata; class Mammalia; order Rodentia; family Dipodidae; genus Jaculus; species Jaculus jaculus. Next base: position 85,850,468 of record NC_059103.1, read on the forward strand.
AAATACACATGTTCTAGTCTTGGAGATCAGAGGAAATTCATACAGGTAAATTAAGTGAAAATTTATAACAAAGCATAAAGAGAGGCTAGCACAATTTTTACCCAGACCCAGAAACTGTGCCCTGCTCTCCCTCCACTAAGCCTGGCTAGATGGGAAGGAACTCAGACTTACGTATATCCAGGCAAAGATCACAGGGCAGGCAGAGGGTAGATGGAAACAGCATAGGAAATTCTTTATATTAGATTGAAAAGACATTTTTTTCATTAGACCCAAGTATGTAAGGGGGAGAGCCAATTGGTTAACAGATTCTAAGAGCAGACCTCAAAGGCCAGCCTACCTCCCTAGGTAGTGTGCTGGACTGGAGGCAGCAGGGAGAGCTTTAGCTGTTGTGGATGTAACTGGGTCAGACATGAATTCTATTCCTGTCATGACTTGCAGGGTGGAAACTTCTGGCTCTCTTTTTGGGCTCCTACCCCTAACTAAAACTGCCTAAAAAAAGCTAGCTTTCTCCTGAGCCTACTTTTTTAGGTTATTACCCCCACCAAACCATTGCCTAATAAGGAGAAGGCAGGGTGATCATTTAGGAAGCAATGAGTTTCAACACTGGTAATTACATTATTAAGCAAAAAACATATCCATAAATGCTACTTTGATTCTCTTTAAGAGTAGGATCTATTCTCTTGATGAGAAATATTTCGGTTTCAATAGCTACTCATTATATTTTAAGAACTTTATTAACCTTAATTATCTTTCTTCTAAAAATATAGGTAATTTTTCACTTCATTGAAAATTCTGTGATTCACTATTCCCTAGAGCATATTTCCAGTTATCTTGCCATTATAATGGCACTTAAGCACCTTGTTAGTTCCAGGATTTGGGAAATATACTCTCTCTTAGAACAAAAAGAGAAAGAGAACTTATTTAAATTCAGCTCTTGCTGGAATAGCCAATTTTGGTTTATCAAATACACTTTTTTTTTTTGTCAGTTCCATTCTGTATATCTAATTGCCCAGGTACTCACCATGTAGTCCAAGCTGGCCTCAAAATTTCTGAGTGTAGTGTTGCCTGGTGTAAGACATCATATCTGGCTTCAGAACACTGAGTTGGATAGGGATGTCTCAGTCAGAAAAGTGCTTGTCATGCAAGCATGAAGCCATGAGATCAGATCCACAGCACCAAGGTAAACTGCTGGGTATGGCAGCATGCACAGGTAATTTGTTTGAAAGATAAGAACATATAGTGGAACATATTTTTTATGGAACCAAGTTCTCTGTTTTGAAGGCTAAAATATTACTATCAATATAAAAGTTACTTTGAAAGCATAAAAAATAAGCTATCTTTTCTTGTTGCATTGGTGTACCTTATGCCTCCTGAGTGAGAGCAGCTTGGATTAAAGGGTATCTATAATTATTTGAGAGACATTTTGGGTGTGATACCTACAAGGGCTGTGTGCCACTATTGCACAACTATGTACTTCTTGTCTGGAAGGTTAAATTCATAGCTTGCAGGGACCTATGCTGTTGTTGACCATTGTCTCCCAGCAACTTCTATAGTGCTTTGAGGCACTTTGAGGGTTAATCAGGAGGAACTGGTTTCCCTCACAGTTAGTGTGTTATTTTGCTGGCCTGTGTTCACATCATGTGGTATCTTCAGAAATAGGGTCACATGCTTTTAGCTCTGGCCTTCTTCATTATAACAGAGGTGCCTACAACAGGTCTTTGAAATCTGGTTTTGGAGTACTCAGTAATGATTAGGTATATTCACATAGAATTTATACTTGAAACTTTCAGTTGATGTCATAACAGAAATATGTACTGGAGCTGAAAAATATATGAGGTTATAATGCACAGAAATAAGAAGATATGACGATTAGATTTTAAGGTTTAGTTTTTGATACTCAGGTAAAATTGCTTTGAAGTAGTACAAAGGTACAATGATACTCTATTTACTTTTACCCAGGTAAAGACAATTTAAAATAATTTCAAAAGACCAGAGTTAAGAACAGCAACAGCTTTCCAGCTTACCGGGGACAATGTGAATACGTATGAATTTTTGGTGGAATAAAAGCAAAAGGGGCTGGAGAGATGGCTTAGAGGTTAAGCACTTGCCTGCAAAGCCTAAGGACCCTGGTTCGAGGCTTGACTCCCCAGGACCCACGTTAGCCAGATGCACAAGGGGGTGCACGCATCTGGAGTTTGTTTGCAGTGGCTGGAAGCCCTGGTGCACCCATTCTCTCTCTCTCTCTCTCTCTCTCTCTCTGCCTCTTCCTCTCTCTCTCACTCTCAAATAAATAAATAAAAATAACAACAAAATTTTTAAAAAGCAACAATTTTTTAATGTTTTATGCTTTCAATTTATTTTTTTTCTATTAAATCCTTTTGAAATTTAAAAGGAAATTTAAAATTATTAATGCCTGGTGATCATGTCTTTTAATTTTTAGTTTAATTCCCCATGCTTCATTCAAATGAGGAAAGAAAAAATATTTATCATAACTAACCTTTTACCATTAAACATCTTACTAAAGTAAAGTTTGTAGTTAGGGAATACTAAGAGTCCAAAGAATTTTGAAATATCCCTTGACCTCAACTTATTTTGCTACACAACATAGTTATATTATGATCAAGTTAAATATATGTTTCTTGGTTAACTGAAAGACTGGTATTCAGTCATTGTTCAAATGACTCATTTGGTTTAGAAGTTTGCTTTTGCTGTCCATCTCTGATTTCTAGGCTTTCTAATGAACCAGAGCTGTTTTTTTTTTTTTTTTTTTTTTTTTTTTTTTGAGGTAGGGTCTCACTGGAACTCATGGTGACCCTCCTACCTCTGACTCCTGAGTGCTGGAATTAAAGGCATGTGCCGCCACTCCAGCTGGAAAGAGCTTTTTGACCAGAGCTGTAATTTTAAAACTGGTGTGATCTGGCTCATGCCTTAATTGCTAGGATCTGAAAAGAAAATGGTGTAGGGCTACAATTACTAAAGGTTTGTTGACTCAAGCCAAATTTAGAGATGTGAAAGATGTGAAGACTTTGAAGTTTGCCTGCTTTTCTTAAATTGATTCTATATTAGGAATATACAATGCCTAGTTTGTATCTATTCTTTAGAAATAATATTTCCTGGGAGTTTGAAATAACAATTAGGAGAGAAAAAAAGAAAGATCTGCCACTTGTGGTGATACTGTTGCCTGAAAAGACAGGAATTGTATTTGATTAGTCATACCTTAAACATATGAACAGGACAGCTACAAAGAAGCTACAGGGATACCATAATGGCTGAATAAAGCCAATATTATGTCAAGAAATAAAGAATATAAAGGCATCAGGAGTAAAGTGAGATGTGACATGGTCAAAAGAACTTCAGTCTGAATAGATGAATCAATGAAGAAATCAAATCATTTCCTCTCAATTATTTTTTAAGTTGAGATAATATTGTCATATTTATAGTTTACAATATTGTGTGATATATATATACATGTTTTATACACCATATAAAATTATATATGTATATGTATATATTCATTTGACATTATCATAATATAACATATTATGATAGGCTAGTTAGCATACACATTTCCTTACCTGCTATTTTTGTTGGGAGAACAACTAAAATCTACTGATTTTACATTTCAAAAATGTAGTATGTTGCTATATACTCACTGTCCTCTCATGAAAAGTTTGCAGAATGTTCAACAAAGTGATATATCCACAGTGAATAGCCAACAGATATTTAGTTTTGTCTGTTGTATGCATAAGTGAAAGAGTAACTATTGTGGAAATACTAACAGCAAGAGAATATGCCAGCAAGTATATCTGAAATGTTCAAGCAAGTTGGCATTATCAAAGTGGTCAGGATATATTAGTCTCCATAGTACAAAAACAACTACTTAAGTTTCTCTAATTCTTCAGTGCTGTTTTTCGAAGCAAGTAATTTTGTCTTTTTTAGCTGAATTTTGAAGAAAAATTCACAATTCAAATTCTCATTGCAGATTTGAAATAGAATTTTTAACTCATTTATTTAGTCATTTAGAAGCCAGCTGCTATGTACCCTGGAAATAATAAGAAGCAGAGGTTGCTGAATTGTAGAGGCAGGTATGGGGCATTACACTAGTTATTTCTTCATTAGATCAGAAGATTAGTTATTAACCAAATTTAGGTAGAATTATTAAAGAATTGCAGGGACAATTGTAAAACTTACATTACATTGTCATTGTCGGTAACCTTATCATGTTCCTACATCAACGTACTATATCCATTGTGAATACCAGCAAATATTCCTTTGTGGCCTTGGCATGCATAAGTGGAAACCACTGCTGAAACATTAACAGCATGATGGGATATAAATGCGCACTGTGGAAAATTAACTCTGAAGTGTATATAGGTAAACAATTATACAACAGCTAAGTGTGCCTATTGTATTTAAATAATGAAATAAACGAACGCTGCGCAATGAGATGTTTCCCCCACTTGAGGTCATCTTTACATGTGTTAGAGGATCAGTTTTTCATGAACCATTTGGTTATGGAATAAAGTTAGGTGCAGAATGAACTCATGTTTAGCCTAAGAAAAATTATTTAAAAATTGCCCACATACATAGGTCAATACACATAAATATGTATCTATCTGCATATATATATCCTTGCTCTGTCAGGTATAATTCATTAGAAAAGCTTGCATGGATGAAAAACCAAGCAACCAATTTGTTGTTCAGATCAAACATGTAAGGGAAGTTCATGAGATACAAAATTCTGTCTTCCTAGTAGAATTCAATCACCCCAGACATTAAAGTTATTCCTTATTTGGGTAAGAAGTTTTCATGGAATTAAGCCCAGTAACCTTGCATATTAGACATGAAATCTACCAATGAACTATGTCCAGCCCAAAAGAAATTTCCCTTTACATCTCTTTCTTTAGCGACATACAAGATATCAATTTGCTAGGAGCATATCCGACTTTCAACATCAATTGATCAATACTGGAAACCACAACAGAATGATTCTCCCTGATTCAGCAGTGCTCTTGTGAGATGAGGAACAGAATTTTGAGTGGTTTGCTATGTGTAGTCATGAAAGATCCATTGTATTTAAATGCTTTGATTCTTGCACCATTTTTATAAATAAGCAGGAAAAAAATACAGTTAACTCCTATAAGCCCAAGGGTAGAGTCACCCAATCAGAGTTATTTTACATAAGCCAGCTCAGGTTTCTCTTCAAGTCCTGGCACTTCTGGGCTTTAGGCAAGTTGTACATTTAACAAGTTAATTCCTTGAAGGTGAATCCACTGATTCAGTTCCTTTACAACACCCTAACCATGAGTAAGGCACTTTCTAAGTTCACCTAATTAAATAATGAATATTAATACAATGAAATTTAGCACAAACTTTATATTATTTTTAAGACCCGCTGATCTGTGAATGAACCATAAATGATGAAAGAATATTCTAATAGGCGTTGCTGGTCATATACTGAAATTGCACCTATTCATTTAGAAAAATTTGAGTGGTTAGCTTTGGCAAATTATATTTTAAGGCAGATTAATGATGGTTGTAAGTAAAATAATTTCTTAAAGTGTTAAAATTAAAGATATTGTGTATAGGTACATTTTTTTTTCATTTAAAGTATTGAAATCTTATCCTTGGAGTCTATAGGCTGACTATTGTCTATTCTAAATACTCTTCCTCATGTCTGCTTCAATTAAAGAATCACTTGAAGAAGAGTATTTTTCTTCAATGACTTGTGGGAAACAGAAACTAAGGCAAGGATTAGAAAACTAACATTTTACTTAAAATGTACATGTCTTTACTTCATTAAAACCTTTAGTGGTTATGGTGATTTGAATACAAAACATTCCTCACAGCCTCATGTGTTTATGACTAAGACTATCATAATCAATCACCCAATGAGAGAGCCTTTGGAAGGTGGAGACTAACTGGATGAGGCATGCCAATGGGTACAGGGTTTGAGGTTTATTAGTCCATCCCTGTTTGATGTTCAAAGAAAGCTCACTCCTGTTGCTCCCTTTCAGCTAATGTCACAAGAAAGATGATCTGTATTTTGTTTTGTCCTTATGCTTTCTTCACAATGTAATTTTCCCTAGAAATTGTAATACAGAATGAAACTTTTCCATCCATAAGCTGTTTCTGGTCAGGTGTTTTGTCTCAGCAGTGAGAAGCCAACTGCAATGGTGAGCATATAAATATGGAAATAATGCAAGAACTTACAATATGGTTACTATTTCACAGTTATTGGAAAGAGTTCTATGATGTTATTGCCTTTACTAAGTGACTATAGGACTTATTCTGCATCAGAAACTTCTTGACACAGGTGCACACCATAGTGAACCCACTTTCTCATATTTACCAATTGTGCCACATGAACACATGACTATGGCCCCAGTATATATTTTTCTATGAATTTTAATTCTTCCTATCTTGAGCCTCCATGGCTAGGATATTGCCTTTAGCATGTCATTCCTATTGACCCAGTACAGAGTGGTCAGGACTCTTGAATCTGTAATTCATCTAAAGCCAAGAGTGGTCAGATTATCCTTGATGGCAGAAATATCTTTAACAATTACAGATTAATTAAAAGGATTGAAGTTTTTGTTCTTGGGACTTTAAATTTGCTCACATTTGTTGCCTTGCCAAACTGAATATTTTTTTCTTCCATTGTCAGCCTGCACTTGCCCTGTTTCCCTGTAGATCTGAAGCATAAGAGCCAAGACATACATATATTACATTAGCCTACTAATTTTAAATTCAAGCTCACTAAAATTCTTAGGACACAGGAAGAATATAGCCAGGTTCTTTGCAAGAATATCACATGAGCTGCCTCTAGCCCAGTGCCTGACAGAGTCCTTATTTCCTGCTGAAACCTCATGAGCCAAACATCCATTGTCTACCTTTCTCTCCACCTTCTAGTCTTCCAAATTCCCCCCAGAATGACTCAGTAAGATCTCTTCATAACATTGTAAAGCTTAGCTAGCCCAACCCTGCACATTCTTCCATATTCTTCCTGCAAACTAGTATAAAATACCAAAATAACCTACAAACCATAAGGTCAGTGTTGCAATCAGGCTTGCATTGCTAGCAGAACACACCTGGCCAAAAGCAGCTTGTGGGGAAAAAAATGGTTTATTTTGGCTTACAGACTCAAGGGGAAGCTCCATGATGGCAGGGGGAAACAACAGCATGAGCAGAGACAGGAAATCACCTCCTTGCCAACATCAGGCACACAATAGCAACAGGAGAGTGTGCCCAACACTGGCAAGGGGAAACTGGCTATAATACTCATATGCCCACTAACAACAACACATTGTCTCCACTATCTGGGAACCTAGCATTCAGAATACTACAGACAGGTTTATCACAGTAGTGACCTCAAACTTGATACAAATATTTTATAGCCATTACTTTATCATTGCTGGGACAAAATACCTGACCAGAAGCACAATAGTGAAGGAGTTTATTTTTTCTTGAAGCTCCAAAGGGTAGAGTCTATCATGGTGGCAAAATTATCGTAATAGAAAGGGTCTGTTATCAGTTTGTACATTAGCAAGGTAGAAGTACAGAGAGAAAACAGCATCAGGGTGGAGACCTAATACCTCACAGTCCACCCACTCACACCATTACAGATTTCCTCCAACAAGGCTCTACTTAATAAACATTCTACAAACTTTATAGACAGGTTAGAACAAAAATGCTCAAACAGTAACCTATTCAGGACATTTCAAATCAGTACACATGCTCTCATGCACAAAACAGTACATATCCAAGTTTTTAATCAAATCTGATGCTCATTCAACTGTACATATTAATTGTCCTTTTGGAATACGATATTCACAAAATTACTTTTCATAAATAATTAGAGAATGTGTCTTCTTCTTAAGGATTTAGTACTATTAGGATCTTTATATTTTAATTTTGCTTAAAGAATAATTGAAGGAAACTAATTTTATTTTAATTTGAGAGAATGTGATACAGCAAACATGTGATTCTAAATATATTCTCTGTTTTGGTATTGTAGCAAAGTATTCTATCCCCAAATTTCAACATGTCAGTAAATATCTTTAACATTTATATCCATTGGGAGGACATAGTGAGAAACACAGAAGTCTAGAATTCCAGAAAAATAAGGAAAAAAAAAAAACTTAGTATAAATAGTTGCCTGATAAAGAATTTGAAGAGTCCAGGTGTGATGGTGCACACTTTTGATCCTAGCACATGGGAGCAGATGTAGGAGGATCACTATGTGTTTGAGGCTAGGCTGTGACTACATAGTGACTACCAGGTCAGCCTGCCTCAAAAAATTATAAAAATCAATGATCTGTTTATATCTTCTTAAGTCATATTTTGTAATAATTTTTCTACTTTAGTGTAATTTTTTTCCCTTTGTTCCTTCCAGATATACTTACTCTTTCTTACCTCTGTAGCTTTATTTATAGTGTCTTTGTACACTAACAATTCTTCCCTTTTGTCATTTACTTTAATAACTAATTAATTCTTCAAAATAGTTAATTTACTCAACAAACCTCTGTTCAGTAACTAATAATTATCAATAATATTACCATCTCTTAGGTATAATAAACCTTGGGAAAACTGTCCCAAAAGAAACTTGCAGTATTTAGGAAATTACACTCAGTTTTTACAGGGTAATATTATTTGATTGCACTGAAATGAGTAAATTCAACAGGGAGAAGAAAGATCAAACATCTACATATGGTCCATTTGAATCCACCTTCAGGGTCAGGTACCTTGTCAGAATGTTTCATGAGGTAACATCTCACAGAATGATTTCCAAGGCAAACTGAGGTCAAGTAGAGCATTTCAACAGAGAAAAGAGCATTTCCAAGTAATCAGATGTGAAAATAACATTGTGCAAGAAAAGAAAACAATTCACCTGCATGGAACATTGACTGCAGAAGGAAAATGGGCATAGAAGATTGAAAATGAATCAGGTAGAATTAATTTTACATTTATAGCTTAAATGATTTAAATGCAATGGACAATTACAAATGAAACTTGAACATGGAGATCCAAGTTAAAAACTAAATCAGCTGCTGTATGGGGAATCTGGAAGTGAAGTTCATTTAGAAGTGTTATCTATCTCATCTTCAAACAATTTCTTTTAACAAGTGATTAAATATCTGATTAACATTTAATTATTCTCATTATTCATATTCTTTTTTAATTTTAAAAGGCCTTTATTTACTTAGTTATTTTCATGTTGCATAAGCATGCCAGGTCTCTCTCTTTTACACACACACACACACACACACACACACACACATTATTGACAACTTCTATACTTTCAGACAAAAAACCATGGTATTTCCCTCCCCTCCCCTACTTTCCTCTTCATAACTCTGCTCTCCATTATATCCCCTCCCTGTCTCTATTAGTTTCTCTTTTAATTTGATGTCATAATCCTTTTCTCCTATTATGGGGGTCTTGTGTTGGTATTGCTAGGCACTGCAAGGTCATGGATATTTAGGCCAATTTCTGTCCTGACAGTTGTATGTAAAGAGTGGTACCCTTCCTTTGGCTCTTATATTCTTTCTGCCACCTCTTCCACAATAGACCCTGAGCCTTGGAGGGTGTGAGATGTTTCAGTGCTGGACACTCCTCTGTCCCTTCTTCTCAATGCTATGTTACCTTTTGGGTCTTCCCAGTGGTCATTGTCCTCTGAAAAGAAGCTTCTCTAACCAGAATGGAGTGTAGCATTAATGTATGAATATGAACTTTAAGTGTAGTGATTTCAGGGTAAATTGGTGAGAATAATATATGCATTTATCCAGACAAGAGCAGGCTTTATACCCCTAAGCCTAATGACCTCCTCTGCCATAGGCTTTTGATTAGGTTTTCAGTACCAGGCATGTATTCCCTACCATGGAGTGGGCCTTCAGTCCAATTAGAGAGCAGTTGGTTTCCCCCAGAGCAGACATGCCACTATTGCACTTGTTCAGATATTTGGCCTGCCTGGCCAAACTGTAGGCTACCAGTGTCCACTGTTTTCAATGCTGATGACTTCTGTCTTCCATAAGGCTACACACATTGCAGCTTTTTTCCAGCTCTCAATTGTCTGGGCTACAAGGAGAAGGTTTTCTGCTCAGCACCAGCTTGTTTCTCAGTGACTCTGCTGCTGAGGCATGTGAGGTCTTTAGCAATAGGATCTTATTCAGGATATCTTGAATTTTTATTGACCCTCTCTCTACCACTTTTCTTTTATACAGTCTCTTCCCCTCACTTCGCTTAGACCTTTCCCCTTCCTGTAATCTGTACTTCTATTTACATATATACAATATCATCCCCTAAAGTCCTTCCTTCTCCTCCCTCCCTTACAGCCTTTTTCTAGCTTATGAGCCTCTGCTACTGTTATTTGGTTCCAGCTCACACACAAGTCTATACATTTGTACTTAGGATCCATATATTAGACAGAACATGAGATGTTTAGCTTTCTGGGCCTAGGTTACCTCACTTACTGTAATCCTTCCCAGATCCATCCATTTTCCTGAGAGTTTCATAATTTTGCTTACCACTGAACAGAACTTCATTGTGTATATGTACCATATCTATATTATCCATTCATCTGTAGAGGGACATCTAGTCTGGTTCCATTTACTAGCTATTGTGAATAGAGCAACAATAAACATGGTTGTGCAAATATTTCTAAGGTAGTGAGAAGAGTCATTAGGATACATACCTAGGAGTGCTATTTCTGATCATTCCGTAAATCTATTTTTTGCTGTCAAAAGAACCTCCATGTTGATTTCCACAATGGCTGTACCAAATTTCATTCCCACCAACAGTGTAGAAGAGTTCCCCTTTTACCTCATCCTTGCCAAAATTTTATTTATTTATTTATATGAGAGAGAGAGAGAGAGAGAGAGAGAGAGAGAGAGAGAGAGAATGGGCATGCCAGGGCCTCCAGCCACTGCAACTGAACTCCAGATGCATGTGCCCCCTTGTGCATCTGGCTTATGTGGGTCCTGGGTAATTGAACCTAGGTCCTTAGGCCTTGCAGGCAGATGCTGTAACTGCTAAGCCATCTCTCCAGCCCCCTTGCCAACATTTATTGTCATTTGTTTTCTTGATGGTAGCCATTCTGACAAGAGAGAGATGGACTCTCAAGGTAGTTTTAATTTGCATTTCTCTGATGGCTAAGGTTGTAGAACACTTTTTTACATGTTACTATGCCATCTGTATTTCTTTTGATGAGAACTGTCTATTTAGTTTCATAGTACATTTTTTGATTGGATTGTTTGGTTTCTTATTGTTCTGTTTTTTGAGTTCTTTGTATATTCTGGATATTAAACCCATGTCAGATGTGTAGCTGGCAAAGATTTTCTCCCATTCTGTAGGATGTCTCTTTGCTCTATTCACAGTGTCCTTTGCTGTACAAAAGCTTTGTAATTTCATGAGATCCCAGTGGTTGATTAGTGATTTTATTTTCTGAGCAATTGGAGTTATATTCAGAAAGTAATTACCTATGCTAATATGTTGAAGGGTTTACTCTCCCTTTTCCTAGAGCAATTTCAGAATTTCAGGTCTGACATTAAGGTCCCTGATTACTTGGATTCAATTGTTGTGCTTGGAGAAAGATAGGAATCCTTCTGTATATAGATATCCAGTTTTCCCAGCATCACTTGATGAAGATGTTGTGTTTTCTCCAACAAATATTTTTGATGTTTTTGTCAAAAATCAGATGGCTGTAGCTGCCTGGATTAACATCTGGGTCCTCCATTCAGTTCCATTGATCTACATGTTTATCTTTGTGCCAATACCATGCTTCTTTTTTTACTATGGCTTTGTAATATAGCTTAAAATCATGGATGGTGATACCACAATTCTTATTTTTGTTGCTCATAATCATTTTGGCTATTGGAGGGTTTTGTGCTTTTTCTATTTCAGTAATGAAGGCCATTGGAATTTTAATGGGGATTGCATTAAATGTGTAGATTGCTTTTGGTAAGATTGACATTTTCACAATATTGATTCTTCCAATCCAGGAACATAGGATGTCTTTCCATTTCCTTGTGTCTTCTGAAATTTCTTACTTGAGTGTTTGAAAGTTCTCATTGTAGAGATCCTTCACTTTCTTGGTTAAGTTTATTCTGAGGTACTTTATTCATTTTTTTTTTTTTGATGCAATTGTGAGTGGGAGAGAATACCTGATTTCATCCCATGCGTATCTGTTGTTAGCATGCAGAAAAGCTACTGATTTATGTGTATTTATTTTGTATCCTGCTACATTGCTAAAAGTGTTTATCAGCTTTAACAGTTTGCTGGTGGTGCTTTTAGGGTTTTCTATGTATAGAATCATATCATCTGCAACTAGTAATAAATTGACCTCTTCCTTTCCAATTTGTATCTCTGTATACATTTCTTTCAGAAGTACATGGAACATTCTCTAAAATAGAGCATATATTAGGACATAAAGCAAATTTCAAGAAATACAGGAAAATTGAAATAATCCCTTGTACCCTATCTGACCACAATAGGATTAAACTACAAATAAGCAACAAGAAAAGTTACAGAGCATACAGACACTCATGAAGACTAAATAGTATACTATTGAATGATCAATGGGTCATTGAAAAAAATCAAAAAGGAAATCAATAACTTGATAGAATCAAATGATAATAATACAACATAATAACACTTTTGGGACACAATGATGGCAGTCCTAAGGGGGAAATTTATAGGCCTAAGTACCTATATTAAGAAATTAGAGAGTTCACACATAAACAATTTAATGCTTAACCTTAAGGCCTTGGAAAAATAAGAACAAAGCAAACCAAAAGTCATCAGATGACAAGAAATAATAAAGGTTAGGGCAGAAATTAATGAAATAGAAACAAACAAACCAAAAAAAAATCCAAAGAATAAATTAAACAGAGTTGGTTCTTTGAAAGGATAAACAAGATTGATAAACCCTTAGCAAATTTGACCAGAAGAAAGAGAAAAGAGACAAAAATTAATAAAATTAGAGATGGAAAATGTACCATTACAACAGGTACCATAGAAATTCAGCAAATTATAAGGACATACTTTAAGAATATATATGCCTCTAAGTTTGAAAATCTGAAAGAAATGGATGATTTCATTGATTCCTATGATCCACCAAAATTAAGTCAAGATGAGATAAACCATTTAAACAGACCTATAAGCATGTTTTCTTTCTGGATTTTTAATATGAGGTTAGATTAGCATTTACTTGCTTCTTTACTTGCTATTTTATTTTGAAAATATTTGTAGAAAAATTATCTTATACAAAACTTCTACAAAAAACTCTACTCATTTTCTATTTGTCCCACAACTTCTTTATAAATGTATCAAAATGAAAATCCGTAATCACTCTATAGATAAGGTAAATGAGCACAGAGCCCTTCATAATAAGATAATCAAAACCCTCAAAACCAATCTGAAAGAGAAGATCTTTAAAACAGCAGAAAACATGGTATAGTGTTGAGTGCCTATAATCCCAGGAAAGCTCAAAATCACTTTCAGGTATACAACAACTTCTAGGCCAGTCTAGACTTAATGAGATCCTATCTTGGAAAAAAGAGAGTAGTCACAAAAAAAGGTATACAGGCCCAAACATAAATACAAGTAATGAAAACATATTCTGAAAGAAGGAATGAAAATAATTAGAAGTTATAATTTCATACCCAGAAATCTAAGCATGAATTTATTTTGATGCACCCCAATAAAATAAAAAGTTTATTTAACAACTTCATATAACATAATTGGCTGACTATTACATCACCATGACAACCCTGTGTTTGGGGCCAGGTGGATATGGAGGGACATTTTAAAAGTCTGACTAGGATAGAACCCATATTTGTGTGATTTATTTGAGTTGGTTTATATATCTTTGAAGCTTAGTAGAATTCTTTGTGAAATTCTGCCTTGAAGATCTGTTGGTGATGAATTGCTTCAAATTTTACACCTCTGGATTTTTTTTTCTGATTTTGCATGAATCTGTCTGTGACAGGGCCCAGATGTCAGATTTATTAGAAAAACATATTCACAGGAACCATTATTAAATGCCAAATATACTCCAGTAATCTATACAGCAGATAGACAAGATTAGCTTGGAGGAATAAGTTATATGAAGTAAAGTAAAATTTGACTAGTTGAAATTTAAACTAATTGAAAAGTTCTCTAGAAGTTATCAATAGTTCTGAAGCTATGAAAGAATTTGTGGGATTGAATATAGATTAATAGAAATTATGTGAGCAAAATATTAGACAAAAATAGTAGTGAAGAAGCTTGTGGGAAAAAAAGGAGGATTATTTTGGCTTATAGACTCGAAGGGAAGCTCAATGGCAGGGGAAAACAATGGCATGAGCAGAGGGTGGACATCACCTTGTAGCCCACATAAGGTAGAAAACAGGAACAGGAGAGTGTGTCAAACACTGGCTATAACACCCATAAGCCTGCACCCAACAATAAATTGCCTCCAGGTGGCAGTAATTCCCAAATCTCCATCAGCTGGGACCTTAGTATTCAGAACACCTAAGTTTGCCAGGGACACCTGAATCAAACCACCACATTCCGCCCCTGGCCCCATACATTATGTAAAATACAATAGATGCAGTCCAACTTTAAAATTCCCCATAATTTTTATCAATTCCAATGATATTAATGCTTGCCTATAGTCCAAGATCTTTTAACTGAGCCATAATCAAAAAAAAAAAAAAAAAAAAGAAAGAAAAGAAAAGAAAAAGAAATCCCCACAAAAGCCATAGTGGCATAGAATAAACATTTATACTGCAAAATATGGCATTGGGCATTGCAAAGAAACATTGCCAACATCAAACTCTGTAGCTTTGAATCCAACATGTCTAGTCAATGACAAATCTCTATGTCTGATAATTCTAACCAGCAATATGTCTCTGGTATTCCAATTATGCCCTTCTAGCTAGGCTACTCACAGTTATGGAAAAGTTCATAGGGCCAGCAGCTCTCCTTGGCAACCATCTTGTGGTCCTAGCATCTCCACTGCAACCCACCGTTCATCCTCACGGCTCCATCGGGTCTCCATGCAGGCATTCAGCAAACCTGCTTCACACTGCCCATGGCCATTTCCAAAACACAAGACTATATTGCAAACTCAATGACCCTCTCTTTCCTGCATGTGTTATACTACACAATACCAGGCAGGGTGCCAGTTTGTAAATCCAAAGGCAATAAAGCAGACTTTGAAGAACAGGATACTCCTTGAGCACTCAGGACCCTTCAAAACAGTCTACATTCTTCCTATTGCCCCAGTACAGGTCAGCTGGCCCAATCTCAAAGGTTGTAATCTCTCAAACAATTTGCAGGTGAACAGGCAGCAGTTTAGCCCAAAGATTTCATTTTTTCTGTGTCATGTCCCTCTGCTCACACCAATCCATTTCTACATCCTGCACAACTTCTCAGGACCCAGGCATAACAGCAAGCTTCCCATACAAACTGCTAGCCCAGTCCAAGCAAAGCTCTTTCTCACCCTTATAAGCCAAACCTCACAGTCCATAGCTGTTACTGCATTCAGGTCTTTCAACACTCATCAGAATAGTCTATCAATCTGTACTTACAGCACTGTAAGGTGTGTATTAGGCCAAGTTTTCAAATCCTTTCACATTCCTCTTGAAAATCTGCTCCAAGGGGCCAAAGCCACACAGTCAGGGGTCTAGCAGCAGTCCCACTCCTTGGTACCACTTTACTGTTGCAGTCCGATTCGCATTGCTGGTAGAAATTACCCAACCAAGGGCAGCTTATGGAAAAAAAAAAAAAAAGGTTTATTTTGGTTTACAGACTGGAGGGGAAGAAGTTCCCCCATGACAGAGGAAAATGATGGCATCAGCAGAGGTTGGACATCACCGCCTGACCTACATAAGGTGGACAACAGGAACAGGAGAGTGTGACAAACACTGGCAAGGGGGAGCTGGCTATAACACCCATAAGCCTGACCTCAACAATATACTACCTTCAGGAGGTATTTATTCCCCAATCTTCATCAGCTTGGAACCTAGTATTCAGTACAGTTAAGTTTATGGAGGACACCTGAATCAAACCACCACATGTCTCAAGAGTAACATAATGAGTCCACCAGGTGAGGAGAAAGAGAAAGGAAGGGAAAAAGAAATGTTCTGGGAATCAATGGCTAAAATCTTTATGAATTTCTTGCAAATATCAATCCATTCGTTAAACTTTCAAAAAACTGTATGTGAAAGCAATACCACTTGATCCATATTCAGATGCATCAAATAAAAATATTAAGAGAAAGATAAAGAAAAATTTTAGAAAGCAAAAAAACACAACAACTTATCTTCTATAAAAGAATTCATATATTATTTACAGCTGAGTTTTCAGATAATGATAAAGATAGGAATATAAGTCTTTAGCACATTTAAAGTGTTCAAATAAACTTTTTTGTTCAGTTTTTCAGTTATTATTTTACATTGTAGCCCAGTTTGACTTTAAATTCCTGATCCTCCGTCTTCAGTCTCCTGAGTCCTGGATGGTTTTAAATCTAGTAGAAAAATGAGTTCTAGGGACATGGTTATATACAAAACAAAGGAAGACTGTGAGTTCAGATTTCATAGGTATGTAAAATTTTCATTGTTCACAGAAATACATTTTATTTATTTCATTTTCTACATGACCCATATTGCCACTAAGATAGAAAAATGCCCCAAAGTATAAAACATACGCTGTGAGCACTTTAAGCTTATGATGCCTAATTATAGAAAAGTGGATATATGTGAAGGAGAATATTATAATTAAAAATGTCACAGAAAAGTTCCAAGTAGAAACACTGACAAGTAATGACACAAAGCTACTTTCGCAGCTACCCACAATGCATGCTCTTTTGGCCAGTAGGAAGCATGTCTGTGAGGACCATAGCAAAGCATGGGTATCAGCTCCAGTCCTGTAGAATACAGAAGTCTTGCTCACCACCTGGTTTAGTTCTGTGAATTTTGGTCTTATGTTATGCACAGTACACATTGAGCTTTTACAACATGACAAAAATAGTTCTGAAGAATAAATGATTGCTGTTTATTTAGTAAAGCAGAAAGGAAAATGCTTCCTCTAAGTTAATTGTGCTATGAGAATCTTGTGGATTCTTAGTTTGATCATTATATAAAAATAAGGTGAGTTTTACCTATATACAACTAAAATATTTAGAAGTATGTGAAGTTTTCCCAGATATATGGCCAACTTTTCTTTTTAATATGATTAGTTTAGATATTAATGTGTAATCAAAAATAATGGATTTTACTTTGTGTTAACTTTCAATTGCTTTTTAAAATTATGAACACAGTAGTTTAAAATAACTTTTCTTCTAAGTCTTTGAGTAGTTAGTCTGACACAGGTCTATGAGTGCAAATCGAGATATCAACAGAGCTCTGTTCTTTTCTTGGGACTCTAGGGAAAAGTCTAAAGGTCATGCATCACTTCTACTGGTCATAGTGTCTCACTTCTGTTGTCTCCACCTTCTTTCTGTCTGCAAATGATATTGAGTCATCACTGAAACCTAGGCACATACACAAATGTGAAGGGAAGCATAAATGTGGACACTAGCTAAAGGAAGAACTTTGTAACTTGAGAGAAAAGCAAAAGATCTCCAGGTGGTCATTAGTGCCTGATGTCCTCAGCCAACTTCTCTTGAGATGAATACTTTGAATCACTATAGTACACAACATTGTTCCCTTATTTAGGAAATCAAATAAAATATTTTTAATTTTTTTCAGTCACTTCCCTTCAAAAATATATGATATAAATAACCTCAGACTTGAGAACTTTAAGTAGCCCTTTACATGTAATAAAATTAAAATTAAAAATAGTATGCCAATTTATACCAAAATTCTTACATTGTTAATAACTGTGTTTTAAGATGCCCTTGAAGCTTTGTAGCATGTATTCTACAAGTGATTTTCAAAGTCTGTTATCTGAGACAAGGACAGGCTTAAAGCGAGGTAGGGGTGAGGTTCTCTAAGTTTCATTTTAAAAGTATGACAAAGAGAATATCATTTCTGGCTTTATCCAGATTTATTATGCCTATTAACTAAAACTTTTTTTTAATTTATCAGGACAAAGTAGCAAATACAAGTGAGTAAAGCTTTTGGTTACATTGTTTTCAAGATTGATTTGATTTTCCTGTCTGTCATCTCTCCCTCACACAAGTGTATACATATATGTACACATACCTATAATAGTTACTTTTTATTGTTGTGACACAATCCCTGACAAAAATAACTCTTAAGGCTTACTTTGGCATGATGGTGCTCAGCTCACATTGTAATTTTTCCCTTCTTTATTTTGCCTTTGACACAAGTCCACAAGTTGGTGCTACCCACATTTAAGTCAGTCTTACCTCCTCAGTCAAACGTTTCTAGTTACATCTCTCTGAAATTGACTTTATAGACATAGTCAATTTTGATGACTCTAAATCCAGTCAAGAATGGAAATTATTCCAACATCTTCTTCATTATCCTGTAGACAAGATTTCTTAATACAGCTAGATGCAAGTGCCCAGCAGCTTCGAATCATCTCACTCCAAGCTTGTAGGGAATGAAATGTCAGTGGCCTCAAGTCCTGCCAGGCCATCACATTTGTGCAGATAAGCACTCTTCTCGGCTGAGCCATCTCCTCAGCTCTTTGTTGGGGAGAGTATATTATATTCTTTCACTCATTTTTTTTTACATGATGTGAGATTTAAACAAGCTCCCTCCACATGGTATACTGGAAGAAGCATAGAGAAACATAGAAAATGATGAATTTTGACCCAAATTTCATTGCAGTAAGCAATATATTGGACATGGGCTACTTTATCTCAGAAACCTGTAATAGTTCATAAACATAACTTAAGCTATTGAAAACATATTTGTGCTTATCAAATACATTTTCCATAATTAGAAAATACTGAAGAAAGAATATGTTAAGTATACTTTGCATTTCATTTTATGCCTAATTGTTGCTAAGTATGCATCAATCCTTTACACACACACACACACACACACACACACACACACACACACAGACATACAGTTATTCCTGCATAATGGAAAGTCATTAAATCATAAAAATAATTTATTTATGTGCATAACTGAAAGTCTTGCAACATAGTTTATTTCAGACAAAGCATGAGAGTGACACAAATAATGTTATGAAAGGTAGTGAATTTTCATACCTTTACCTTCTCTGCTCTAATAGAAGTGTGACCTTTATGTGCCAAGAGACAAATATAAGGTGTCCTTTAATTTTCTAAGAAGTGACTAGGTTATAGCCTCATTCCTGAATTTATCTTTACCACTCGTTTGTTGAACTAATTCTTGAGTCATACTTAATTGAAATTATTTTTCAAATAGTAAACAATGATTTACAGGTTGTTAAAATAATAGATGAGGTTTTATACCATTTTCATAAAGCATACTAGAATGGAATAAAAAGGATATATTATAATGAATTACTCATATTTTTACTAGTATATATTCTTTGAAATTAGTGTTGGGCTATATAAGTATGTTATCTTTTAAGTATATCCTGTTTTTTGTTCATATTCCCTCCTCTATCTATATCCCAGTCTTTATGCCTCCTACTCCTAATTTTCTTTAGCTTTCCCAAGTATAATCTCCAATGTAATTTAGACACATGAACATATAAGTGCATATATTTATGTCATAGTCTAGGCGCAAATGAAAGAAAACCTATTTGTATTTCTGGTTATGGTTTGTTGCTCTTAATATTATGATTTAAATTTCCATTCCTTTTCCTAGAAAAAAAAATATATATATGTATGTATGTATCCCATTTTCTGTATGTGTTTCTGCATGGACTCCTAGGCTGATTTCATTACTTTATTCTTATGAATAAAGCCTGTAGTTTAAATGTGAATGTATGTCTCCCATATCTTTGAGGATTTTTGATTAAGGTTAAGCTTTCTACTGAAGTCTCTTGTTAGAGAAAGTGTCACTGAGAGCAGATCTCATAGTCCAGCCCTAAGGTGTGTTCAGAGCTAGTGTGAACCATGGTCATTCCTGTTCACTGGCTGGTGGTGGCTCACTGCTGTGTATCTATGGAAGTAAGCTAGCTTTTTCCGTCACTGATGGTGTTTTTCCTTTGGATTCTGTGGACTTGAAATAAACCCTTTCCTCCCATAAATTGCTTCTGGTAAGGCATGTGCCCAGCAAAGTGAAAATAATTTGAAAAGTTCCCTAATATGTGCAGGTATATCTGTTGTATACTGGTGTAGACTCATTTGGATAAATAGCCAGTACAAGTATAGCTGGATATGATACTTTATCTAGTTTTCTAGAGGAAATTCCAACGTGATTTACATAATGGTTTGATTAGCTTATATTCCTACCAGCGGTATAAAAATGTTCCCTTTACCCTTATCCTAGCTAGAAATTTAAAAAAAAATTAACATTTTTTTGTTCATTTTTATTTATTTATTTGAGAGTGACAGAGAGAGAAAGGCAGATAAATAGAGAAAGAATGGATGCACAAGGGCCTCCAGCCACTGAAAATGAACTCCAGATACATGCAACCCCTTGTGCGTCTGGCTAACATGGGTCCAGGTGAATGGAGCCTCAAACTGGGATCCTTAGGCTTCACAGGCAAGTGCTTAACTGCTAAGCCATCTCTCCAGCCCTTTAATTTTTTTTTTTTGATAAATATTCTAAATGGAAGGAGATGAAATCCCCAAATAGTTTAGTTTTGGGTCACATTTCTCTGGTGGCTAAAGTGTTGAACATTGTTTCCACAGGTTAATTAGACATTTGAATTTTTATTTTTTTTTTTTGGATTAGGAAGTGTTTATTTCCATGACAGAAGAATCCCTTACATTAAGAAATACACAAGTACTAAAGATAGAGTTCAGTGACAGAGCACTTGCCTAGCATACATGAAGCCTTCAGTTCGATTCTTAGTGATGGCTCTGAGGTTGAGAGTACTTGCCAGTGTTTATCTGCTGAACCATCTCTCCAGCCCTTGTGCATATTATTTGATTTCTTACTTTCCCATGAAAACTGTTCTGCATCCATCAAACACAGATGTATATTTCTTTAACTTTTTAAAATTTATTTATTGGAGAGATAGAGGCAGATAGATACAAAGAGAGAGAGAATGAGTGTGCCACAACCTCCAGTCACTGCAAACGAGGTCCAGATGTATGTGTCTCCTTGTGCAATGGCTAATGTGGATACTGGAGAATCACACCTGGATCCTTAGGCTTCGCAGGCAAGTGTCTTAACCGCTAAGCCATCACGCCTGCTGAGACGTATCTTTCTTATGGGGAAGGAGGTAACCTCTAAATCCCAGAAAAGTGGGGCAAAATATTGTTTCAGTACATTTTTCACCTTACAAACAAGTCCCAGTTTTATGTACAGAGTTTATCTTCATGACTGTATAAAAGTATTTTGTTGTCCTTTGTGCATTGAGATAAGATCTCATGACATAGTCTGACCTTGATCTCACAATTCTTCTGCAGCAGTTTCCCACGTTCTGGGATTATGATATGTGTAGCTAAAAAATGAAATCCACCCCCAGTATGGTCTGTTTCTCCTTTTGTGTGTGTGTGTGTCTCAGTGACTTTTTTTTTAATTTTTATTAACATTTTCCATGATTATAAAATATATCCCATGGTAATTCCCTCCCTCCCCACCCCCACACTTTCCCATTAGAAATTCCATTCTCCATCATATTACCTCCCCATTACAATCATTGTAATTACATATATACAATATCAACCTATTAAGTATCCTCCTCCCTTCCTTTCTCTACCCTTTATGTCTCCTTTTTAACTTACTGGCCTCTGCTACTAAGTATTTTCATTCTCACGCAGAAGCCCAGTCATCTGTAGCTAGGATCCACATATGAGAGAGAACATGTGGCGCTTGGCTTTCTGGGCCTGGGTTACTAGACTTAGTATAATACTTTCCAGGTCCATCCAATTTTCTGCAAATTTCATAACTTCATTTTTCTTTACTGCTGAGTAGAACTCCATTGTATAAATGTGCCACATCTTCATTATCCACTCATCTGTTGAGGGACATCTAGGCTGGTTCCATTTCCCAGCTATTATAAATTGAGCAGCAATAAACATGGTTGAGCACGTATTTCTAAGGAAATGAGATGAGTCCTTTGGATATATGCCTAGGAGTGCTATAGCTGGGTCATATGGTAGATCAATCTCTAGCTGTTTTAGGAACCTCCACACTTTTTTCCACAATGGCTGGACCAGATTGCATTCCCACCAGCAGTGCAGAAGGGTTCTTTTTTTCCACATCCCCGCCAACATTTATGATCATTTGTTTTCATGATGGTGGCCAATCTGACAGGAGTGAGATGGAATCTCAATGTACTTTTAATCTGCATTTCCCTGATGACTAGTGACGTAGAACATTTGTTTAGATGCTTATATGCCATTCGTATTTCTTCCTTTGAGAACTCTATTTAGCTCCATAGCCCATTTTTTGATTGGCTTGTTTGATTCCTTATTATTTAACTTTTTGAGTTCTTTGTATATCCTAGATATTAATCCTCTATCAGATATATAGCTGGCGAAGATTTTTTCCCATTCTGTAGGTTGCCCCTTTGCTTTTTTCACTGTGTCCTTTGCGGTGCAAAATCTTTGTAATTTCTTTAGGTCCCAGTGGTTAATCTGTGGTTTTATTGCCTGAGCAATTGGGGTTTTATTCAGAAAGTCTTTGCCAAGACCAATATGTTGAAGGGTTTCCCCTACTTTTTCCTCTAGCAGTTTCAGAGTTTCCGGTGTGATGCTAAGGTCTTTAATCCATTTGGACTTAATTCTTGTGAATGGTGAGAGAGAAGAATCTATTTTCATTTTTCTGCAGATATATAACCAGTTTTCAAAACACCATTTGCTGAAGAGGCTGTCTTTTCTCCAATGAGTATTTTTGGCATTTTTATTGAATATCAGGTGGCTATAGCTACTTGGGCTTACATCTGGGTCCTCTATTCTGTTCCACTGATCTACATGTCTGTTTTTGTGCCAGTACCATGCTGTTTTTGTTACTATGGCTCTGTAGTATAGGTTAAAATCAGGTATGATGATACCACCAGCCTCATTTTGGTTGCTCAGTATTATTTTAGATATTTGAGGTTTTTTGTGATTCCAAATGAATTTTTGGATTGTTTTTTCTATTTCCATGAAGAAAGCCTTTGGAATTTTGATAGGGATTGCATTCAATGTGTAGATTGCTTTTGGTAAGATTGCCATTTTCACAATATTGATTCTTCCAATCCAGGAACAAGGGATGTTTCTCCACTTTCTAGTGTCTTCTGCAATTTCTCGCTTGAGTGTTTTAAAGTTCTCATTGTATAGATTCTTTACTTCCTTGGTTAGGTTTATTCCAAGGTACTTTATTTTTTTTGATGCAATTGTGAATGGGAGTGATTCTCTGATTTCATCCTCTGTGTGTTTGTTGTTAGCATATAGGAAGGCTACTGATTTCTGTGTATTTATTTTGTATCCTGCTACATTGCTGTAGGTTTTGATCAGCTCTAACAGCTTGCTAGTAGAGTCTTTAGGGTCCTTTATGTATAGAATCATGTCATCTGCAAATAATGATAAGTTGATTCCTTCTTTTCCAATTTGTATCCCTTTTATGTGTGTCTCTTGCCTTATTGCTATGGCTAAGACTTCCAAAACTATATTAAATAAAAGTGGGGACAGTGGACACCCTTGTCTTGTTCCTGATTTTAATGGAAAAGCTTCCAGTTTTTCCCCATTTAGTAATATGTTGGCTGTAGGCTTGTCATAAGTAGCCTTTATTATATTGAGATATGTTCCTTCTATTCCCAGTCTCTGTAGGACTTTTATCATGAAGGGATGTTGGATTTTGTCAAATGCTTTCTAGTGTCTAATGAGATGATCATGTGATTTTTGTCCTTCAACCCATTTATGTAATGTATTACATTTATAAATTTGCATATGTTGAACCATCCCTGCATCTCTGGGATAAAGCCTACTTGGTCAGGGTGAATGATCTTTTTGATATACTCTTGTATTCTGTTTGCCAATATTTTGTTGAGAATTTTTGCATCTATGTTCATGAGGGAGATTGGTCTGTAATTTTCTTTTTTTGTTCTATCTTTGCCTGGTTTTGGTATCAGGGTGATGCTGGCCTCATAGAAGGAGTTTGGTAGAATTCCTTCTTTTTCTATTTCCTGGAAAAGCTTAAGAAGCAATGGTGTTAGCTCTTCCTTAAAAGTCTGGTAAAATTCAGCAGTGAATCCATCCGGGCCTGGGCTTTTTTTAGTTGGGAGATTATTGATAACTGTTCGGATCTCCATGTTTGTTATAGGTCTATTTAACTGATTAACCTCATTTTCATTTAATTTAGGTAGGTCATACAGATCAAGGAAATCATCCATTTCTTTCAGATTTTCATACTTTGTGGAGTATATGCTTTTATACTATGTCCCTATGACTTTTTGAATTTCTCTGGAATCTGTTGTGATGTTACTTCGTTCATCTCTGATTTTATTAATTTGTGTCTCTTCTCTCTTTCTTTTGGTCAGATTTCCTAAGGGTTTATCAATCTTGTTTATCCTTTCAAAGAACCAACTCTTTGTTTCATTAATTCTTTGGATAGTTCTTTTTGTTTCTATTTCATTAATTTCTGCCCTATTCTTTATTATTTCTTCCCGTCTACTGATTTTTGGTTTGCCTTGTTCTTCTTTTTCCAAGGCTTTAAGGCAAAGCATTAGGTCGTTTACTTGCGTCCTTTCTAATTTCTTTATATAGGCACTTAAGGCAATAAATTTACCTCTTAGAACTGCCTTCATTGTGTCCCAGAGATTTTGGTATGTTGTGTTCTCATTATCATTTGACTCTATAAATTTTTTGATTTCCTTTTTGATTTCTTCATTGACCCATTCATCATTTAGTGATGTATTGTTTAGTTTCCATGATTTTCTGTATGCTCTATAGCCTTTCTTGCTACTGATTTGTAGTTTAATTTCATTGTGGTCAGATAGAATGGCAGGAATTATTTCAATTTTCCTGAATTTGTTTAGATTTGCTTTGTGTCCTAATATATGGTCTATCTTAGAGAATGTTCAATGTGCTGCTGAAAAGAATGTATATTCTGCAGCCTTTGGATGAAATGTCCTGTATATATCTGTTAGGTCCATTCCTTCTATGACCTCATTTAGTCCAGATGCCTCTCTGTTTATTCTTTCCCGGGATGAGATGTCAATTGATGAGAGTGGGGTGTTAAAATCACCCACCACCACTGTGCTTGGTGTTATCTGTGCCCTTAGTTCTAATAGTGTTTGTTTGACGAATTTGGGAGCCCCCATGCTGGGTGCATATATGTTTAGGATTGTAATGTCCTCCTGTTGGAGTGTGCCCTTAGTCAATATAAAATGACCTTCCTTATCTTTCTTGACTAACGTCGGACTAAAGTCTACCCTGTCTGATATTACGATAGCAATCCCTGCTTGCTTTCTAGGCCCATTTGCTTGAAACACCGTTTTCCAACCTTTCACTCTAAGATAATGTCTATCCTTTGTAGAAAGGTGAGTTTCTTGGAGACAACAAATTGTAGGATCCTACTTTTTAACCCAGTCTGCAAATCTATGTCTTTTCGTTGGGGCATTGAGGCCGTTGATATTAACAGATATTATTGAAAGATATGTATTTATGTTTGCCATTTTTTGTGTGTGTGTGTGTGTTTCTGGTTCTACCTGCGCTCTCTTCTGTTAACTAGTATTTGAGTATTGCTTGTTTTTTCTAGGTTCCTTATATGTGTGCTTTTCCTTTTCTTCAGCATTGAAGATTCTATCAAGTATTTTCTGTAGAGCTGGTTTGGTCTTCAAATACTCCTTTAGCCTGCTTTTTTCATGGAATGTCTTTATTTCTCTACCTATTTGAATGGATAACTTTGCAGGATAAAGTAATCTTGGTTGACAGTTGTTATCTTTCAGAACTTGGAATATATCACTCCAAGCCCTTCTGGCTTTAAAAGTTTGTGTTGAATAATCTGCTGTAATCCTGATGGGCTTGCTTTTGTAGGTAACTTGATTTTTCTCTCTAACTCCTTTCAATATTATTTCTTTGGTGTGTGTCTTTGGAAGTTTGATTATAATATGGTGAGGAGAGTTTCTTTCTGGGTTTTGTCTGGCTGGGGTTCTAAAGGCTTCCTGTATCTGCATTGGCACCTCTTTCCCAATTTGGGGGAAATTTTCTTCTATGATTTTGTTGAAGATGCCTACTATGCGTCTGGAGTGGATTTCTTCTCCTTCTACTATGCCCTGAATTCTTATATTGCATCTTTTCATAGTGTCCCGAATATCTTGAAATTCCCACTCATACTTTTCTATAAGTTTGTCTTTCTCTTTGTTGGACTGCATTAGGTCTGCCGCCTGGTCTTCTAGCTTAGATATTGTGTCCTCTCCCTCATCCATCCTACTGGTGAGATTTTCTACAGAGATTTTTTTATTTCATTAACTGTGTTCTTCATTGCTAGTAATTCTGACTGGTTTTTCTTTATTATTTCTATTTCCTTATTTATGTCTTGTATTTCCTTCTTTATTTCATTAAATTGGTGTCCTGTCTCTTCTTTGATTCCTTTGATTTCCTCTTTGATTTCCTCTTTGATTTCATCTTTGATTGTTTTGATGTGTTCTTTGACCTCTTTGAACATATTTATAATCATTCTTTTGAACTCTTTCTCAGGCATTTCCTCTAACTCTTTCTCACTGGAGGACATTTCTGATGCATTAATACCTTTAGGTGGATTTATATCGCCTTGCTTTTTAGTGTTTCTTGTGTTATAATGTACATATTTTTGCATCTTGGATTAAGTTTATGCTTGGATTTTCTAGCTATCTGTGTATTCTTAGCTGTATCAATTGATTTGATGTAATATATTTTCAGGGTAGGACCTAAAGGTGTTAAGTGTGGCTCTTAAGACTCTCAGAGTATCTACAGAGATGTTCTTAGGGGTTGAGTTTCCCTGCTATAGGAGTATTCAAGCAGGCTGAGTGGAAAAAATACTGGTAGATTCTAAAATTTAACTAAACACTTTACACATTCAATCAAAAACAGCCCCGAGTATGTATGCAATAGTAGTTATTATAACGACCAGATCCTCTATCAACAAAGAGGTTAAGATTTCTGGTCTGTTGACGGATCCAAGTCAGCTTGCAACCAAATGAGACCCTTCCCTGGTGCAATCCCAGTTACCTTGGATGATTTTGGTCTCAGTCAATTTGCTGATTGGGTCGTTGGGATGCTGTTCTGATTTCTGGAGCTAGGCACTTGCTTTTCCTGTGGGGCAAACCGAGCCACTGCTGCTGCTTCTGCTGCTGCTGTAGCTGCCACTGCTGGAGCCACCACTGCTGCTAAAGCTGCTGCTGTGTCCACTGCCACTGCTCCCCCTGAAGCTGCTGCTGCCGAGTCTGCCGCTGCTGCCACTCCTGGGTCTGCTGCTGATGGGGCCACTCTTACCGGTGCTGGAGCCGCTGATGTTGCTGCCGAACTCTGCTCCTGCTTCGGTCCTGCTGTAAGCCCAAGTTGGCGTGGCTGGGTCCTGGGCCGTTGCTCTGTTCACTGGAGCTGGGCTCAGGCGGTGGGGGAGGGGAGGGAACCGCAGCTTCTCTGGTTCTGTTGCTGCTCCAAGCGTTCTTCTACCTCGCGTTCTGCTCCTCCGTTGCTCACTGCCGCTCTCCCCTCATGTTTCCCGAGTTGCAGAGAGCGCGGTGTGAGGGGAAGCTCCTGCACCTGGCTCTTCCTGTGGCTCTAGCCGAGTCTGGCCGCTTTCTTGTGCACCGCGGCCGAGGTGGTTGGCCAAGCTGCTGGAGCCACTTTTCCCGCCTGTGCAGGCTCTGGATG
The DNA here is from genome assembly GCF_020740685.1 of Jaculus jaculus. Taxonomy (NCBI): domain Eukaryota; kingdom Metazoa; phylum Chordata; class Mammalia; order Rodentia; family Dipodidae; genus Jaculus; species Jaculus jaculus. The sequence continues at coordinate 85,878,315 of NC_059103.1, forward strand.
CTCTGGAACTCTTCTAGTTCTCCGCTGCCGCTTCAATTTCCTATACACCTCACTTTTTAGTAAAAGTGTGTATTTTGCTGAGTATTTTTGGTCTTTTCCCCCCCTAGGCTGCTTTTGCATGGTACCTACGCCGCCATCTTATCCGGAAGTCAACATTTTAATTTTATCTTTTGAGAATGTTCTGCTCATAAAATATCCCCTCTTATTGACTGGATTATTTGGGGTATTGGTACTTAATTTTGTGAGATATTTCATATTGTTAGGTGGGACCATGCTCCAAGCAAAGACCCAACATGGCGGACATGCACTCCAAAAGCCTTATCCCCCATATTTCTGAGAGTGATCATGACCAGCAGTCTGAAGACTCTCCTGCCTCTGCTCCCTCCCTTCCTTAAAACCATTACATTCCTCAGCTTGCTCCCCTGTGGTAGTTATGGCCATGTAGGGTAACAGACCAGCTCCCAGCTTACATGTCATTTCCTCCCACCTGAGCCCTTCAAAAGGCTTCCATCTTGGGTCCTGGACAGGAGTTCTCTGGCCTTACTTCCTGAGAAGGGTGAGCCTCACCCAAGAGCTGTGCCAATAAACCTGAACTAGCTTTGTTGATCTGGTCTGTTTTGGTTCTTCACATCAGTCCTGCCTTCCAAGTGGTGCCAAAATCTTAGAGGAGCTGAGTCCCTAGTCCAGAGGGGAGAAGCTCCCAGTCCACTGGGAGCCTCTCCTTTCCCAACTGTGGACCTGATGCTATTGATCACCTTCTGATTCAGGGTATGTTGCCTGATTTTAGCCTTGAGCCTCCTGGGGCCCCTGTCTGAAGTCCTGGCCACACCAGGACAAGCTCTTCCATTTTTCTCTGCTGTCAGGCAGCTGGGTACCATACAGCCATGAGAGACATCCCCCCTTAGGATTAAACACCCTCTCTCACTGTTTTGGACAATGCCTCCCTCTGTTCTCTGGCTCTCAGCTCAGAGCCTCTGGCCTTAGCTTGAAAATGGGCAACTCTGAATCAAACTCAACCCTCAGTCACCTCTGGGCTATCTGTTACAAATCTTATCCAAATTGGAGCTCTCTCAAACCATCAAGCCTAAATGCCTGATTTTTTACTCTCACAAAAGTTGGCCTTTTTATGAGCTTGACAACCATTTACACTGGCTTTTGGAGGGCAATCAAGATTTCAATGTTCTCTGTGATTTAGAAAATTTCTGTCAATGTCAAATGGTCTGAGCTCCCTTATGTTCAGGCTTTTTGGGAACTACTCTTTGGTCCTTCTCTTTGTAGCCAGTGTTCTACAGCTCAGGTTCTCCTAGCCAGAATAGACAAGCCAATAGACCAATCAAAACCACAAGACTCAAATCCCAAACCAAAGTCTTCAGCAGCAACTGAATTCCTAGAACACTTGGAACACCCACCACGCAGCAAACCTCCCAGCAATTCCCATCCTCCTTCTTGATTTCCCTCTCCTGACACCACCAACAATCCTCCTTTCCTCTCCACCCTTTCTTCCCCTCCTCCTGCTTTGATTTCTCCTTCCCCATCTCCTAATTTCCCTCAATTGCAGCCTCCCTTCCAAACCATCAAGGCCTTTAACTCCCCTTCCCCTTTTCCCACACCCACTTCTATGGCCCTCAGTTCCTCCTCTACCCTACCTGCCATGCTCTGCCTCCTCCACTCTCTCCCCAACCCATGACTCTTCTTCCTCTTCCCTCCTCTCTTCCAGCTCCAAGCTTTCCCCCAAAGCCTCAGCCAACTCACTAAGACTCTGCCCAGGGCTCTCAGCATCCCTTCCTTCCACCTTATCTTCCCTTAAACAACCCACCCAACCCATCCAGTTATCCACTCCATGGTTCCCGACCCCTACCTGCCCATTTCATCAGCTCCTGAGATTCTTAACCCATCTGACCTCTCTTCAATTGTGTCCCATACCTGGTCCCAACAGCTCCTTCACTGTCATAGCTAAACTGCTATATCAGGCAGCAAACGACCCTACAGGGCCCCTTTCCCACCCTATCATAGTCTGTCAGTCTGTCAGCATTTCTCAGTGTTATGTGATGCTTTCTTGGCAGACCCAGCTCTAGCTCTCCCAGACATCTTGCGACCACCTCTTTACAGACAAAAGATTGGGAATGGCCAGCCTATTGGAACCATGTACTAGGTGGTGGCTTTCTTGTCTAAATAATTACATTCCATGGTGTGCAGATGGCAGCCATGCCTATGAGCCCTGGTGGCTGCAGCAGAGCTGACCTGAAAGGGCCTCAAGATCACATTGCTTGCACCCATCACCGTCTTCTCTTCTCATCACCTGGTAGATTTCTTAAGCCACTCCTGTCTTTCCCTGCTCTTCTTGAACAACCCTCAGATATCGCTAACAACCTGTTCTACCCTCAATCAAGCAACAATTCACTCTTCCTTCACCTCCCCAGGGTCCCCCTCTTGTTCATTCCCTGAAGTAGTAGAAGCCCTCTATTCCCCTGGCCTGGTCTCCACTACACGCCCTTCAAATCACCTTAACTAGTGTTCTTTGTAGATGGGAGTTCTTCTGTTGACAGTTCAGAGAACAACAAGCAGCCTATACTGTGGTCACATTTACTGATGTCCTAGAGGCTTCTTGCCTGCCAATGGGCACCACCTCCAAAAAGACTGAACTAATCACACTAACTAGGGCCCCACATATCTCAAAAGGCTTAAGAACTAATATCTAAACAGATTCTAAACATGTTTTCTCTATAGCTCATAGTCATTCAGGTTTCAGGAAGGAGAGAGGATACCTCACTACTAAAAGTACTCCAGTCATTAATGGGCCCCTCATTGTCAAGTTTCTGGAGGCTCTCCAGCTCCCAGCAGAGGTGGTCATTATACATGGCTGAGGGCACCCGACCTCTGGAGAGCCAGGGGCCCAAGACAATGCTAGGGCTAACTCCATAGCATGAAAACTTACCCTGTCACCTGCCACCAACATGTGATGAATCTGTTGCTTGTCCTTGATATAACAACTTCATTATTTGCCAGAGGGAAACATGAACTCCTTGAAAAGGGGGCCACACAAGATGGGGGTGGATGGATTTTTAAAAACAGTTGGCTAATTCTTCCCCCCAAACAGGTCTCTACAATTATCTCTGACATTCACCAAACTTTACATTGGACCCAAAGCCCTTTACAAATTCCTGGAAACCCTGCTGGACACCGACAGCCTCTGAACGCACATCTCATAGGTTAAGTCCACTTGTCAGATATGCACTCAAGCCATTCCACAAGGGTGCCTACACCTCCACCAAACCCAACACCAATTTCAGGGACATCAACCAGGCAAATATTGACAGATAGACTTTACCCATATGCCACCCACAAAAAACTCCACTATCTCCTTAATCTAGATGATACTATTATAGGCTGGATCAAGGTTTTCCCAACTTCCAAGCAAACTGATGAAGTTGTGGCCCAGATACTTTTAGAACACATCAAACTGAGATTTGGGTCCCATTGACCATCCATATAGACAATGGCCTGGCCTTCACTTCTAAGATTGTCTCAAAAGCATCAGAGGCACCCAACATATCCTGGAAACTACACATCACCCTCAGTCATTGGGTAAAGTAGAATGGGCCAGCGGCCTTTATAATAAATAAAAGCTCACCAAACTCTCTATTGAGCTTAAGCTGACCTGGCCCTCCCTGTTGCTCTAACCCACTTATGAACTGTCCCTTGCTCCCCCACAGGCTCAGGCCTTTCAAGTTACTGTATTGGAGGCCCTTTCTACTTTCTAATCTTCCTTCCTGCCCCAATTACCCCTATGGTTAACTACCTCCCCTACCTCTCCCTTCTTCGCTCCCTCCTCCACTCACACACAGATAGATCCCTGCCTGCTCCAGTAATGGCTAATATAACAGGAACGACCCCTACTACCTCAGATCCTACTCACATGAGGATCAAGTCTTTCTCAAACAGCTTGGCTCCAGACCCCCTCAAACCTGGGTGGGACAAGAACTGACACTGTGATTCTCACCACCCCCTCAGCATTTAAACTTCTGGGACACTTCTGCTGGTACCATATCTCCAGGCTCAAATGAGCTCCACGTCAAAATGACTTGTCTGAACAACAAACAGGTCCTACGTCCCTTAGATTCTCTAACCATCTTGCTGTTACTTAACTTGCCCCACCCACTGGGCTTCTGCCTCCACTTCACCTCCCTGTGAGTTTCAATTTCAGATCTGGTCCTTAGACAACAAGGGATGACAGAACACTTTACTCCACTTCATGCCCTTTCAGTTTCTGCCATGAAGTCCACTTAATCTTCAATATTGTCTCGTCATTCTACCACCAATGTTCCTATGAAAACACCTGAAAAGCAAGCCCCACATACCTTTGCTTTCAACAAGATCAAATCTCCTCAAATTGTTGAGATCCTGGGGGATGGGAAGACTGTCTTTCATGGTTGTGCAAATACCACTCTGTCATGGGAAGCATGGGGGCAGATTTCAGGGATAATTAGAAGCCTATCACACATGTGTCATTATTCTGAGGTAATGTTGCATATGCTATGACAGCATCAAACAAACAACAACAACAAAAAAGCAGAAGCCCTGATTGGTCCTCAGTGGCGACATCAATGGAAAACAAAACCCCAGGGCCTGACAAAGCTGCATAGCAGTAGTTGTGGTCTATTATACTTCTGTGTCAGATGGGAGGGTAAGATGAAAATAATCAAAATCCTTCAACAGTCCAGGGCTCAGAACACTCTGTCAGTCCTCAATCAGACTGGCCATGGCACTTCCCTGTCCTTACACTGCCTCCGCTCTTTCCTCTACTACTCTTGGGAAAAAATCCTCTCTTTGTCCCTGGGACTCTGACAAAACTGCCCATATCTAAACTTCATGACTTGCTTTCTTTGCTATGCACTCCAAGGGCCTGCCTTTATTTCTGTTCTGGTAATGCCCAATGTCACCCCTTTAAACAGTTGCCCAAGACATCCCTGTTCTTCCTCACTGTTCGTACCCCCATACCTCAATACCTCTGAATGCTGGGCTCCAACAGGGATACTTGTACCCCTGCCACACAAATCTATGACCTTGTTTCGAACTCTGGGGACATTGTTCCTCTGCAACTCATCACTCTACCACTGTGATTCCCCTCAATGGAAAGTCCCATGCATCCCAGTTACCCTGAGCCCCAATCAAACCGTATATACTAAGGGGGGATTAGAGTCATATTATCACCAGTATTTAATTTCCCTGGGATTGCTACAAAGACAAAGATGAGGAGAAACACTGGCAGTACTGGTTGGGCAAGCTTAATCACATTAATCACAGCATCAGACCTTGGGACAGGAAGCCTAGGCCATAGCCTGATGACAGCCCAACACTTTTCTCAAGAGTTAATTGCCCTAACTGGAAGGTTCACAGACACAGTGGAGACCACCACAATGGCCATACAGTCCCTACAGCTCCAGCTGTCATCGCTGGCACAGGTAACCCTACATACATACATGTACCTATACATACATACACAGGTAACCCTACATATATACCTATACCTATACATACATACATTTATCTGACAAAATTCTCTCACTCTGTAATACCTCTTCTCCCTGTTGTCTTTTCACTCTCTAGAAACTTTTCTTTTCTTGAAAATCTCATTTCATTTTTCTTTTCATTTTCGTTATCAGTTATGAACATACTCAGTGTGTAAACAGTTATGTTGGTACCATCATTAGCCGCCCCCTTCTCCAAAGGGACCCTCCTTGTTGGGGAATTGATGCAATCACATTTCTAAATTCTTGTGATTATTTCCTGAACTTTTGTGTCCTTTTCAGAAAATTCTTCTCTGTGCCTAAGGCTTGAAGTCTGTTTTCATTTAGCAGTTTTGAAGCTTCAAGTCTTACTTTAAAGTCTTTGATCTATTTTACTTGATTTTTTTATACACACTGAGAAATGTGAACCTACTTTCAGTCTAGATTTCTTTGCTATTAATTAGAAATTGATTTTTCCTCAATGTATGCTATTTTACTTTGGTTGCAAGGTGGATATAGCTGAGTGGGTTTATTTCTGGTCCTATATTCTATTGAACTGGTCTACATGTGTTTTTGTGCCAGTACCATACATTTTTCTTAAATATAGTTCTATAACATAAATCAAATTCAGGAAATGTAATACCTGCCACATTGCTCAGTTATCTCAGGATGGTTTTGGCTCTTCAGAGTGGTTCTTGTACTTCCTTATGAATTGTATGAAAGATTTAGGTTTTGTGAGAACACCACTGGAATTTTGAAAGGAGTTGCATTGATCCATATGCCATTGTTTGCTGGGCTCCCCCAGAGAGTAGTGCTGAGGAAGGACCAGGCCCACTGGTTCCTCCCAAGGGGTTGAGGAGGAGGATGAGTGTCGACGGCCAGAAGCAAAACCACCGAGCCAGGAGTCTTGTCAAAGCAGGAACTCACTTTATTGTTACATGCAGTTGCCTATATAGTGTAGAGAACGAGGGTGGGGATTCTAGGATAGGGGGAGAGGTAAGGGCCAATAGTATACTGCGACTTTTGAAATGGTTGGTTCTAACCCGCATGCATAGGAGTTCCAACTCCAATGCGGAAGTAACAGGCCAGAGGCCATTAGGTGTCAGAGGCAAATCGCCAAAAGTTAGCTAGGCTCAGGAAGTTCCACTAGGCCTCACACCCTGGCCTTTCAAGGCCCAACAATTGTTAATATAGCCACTTTTACAATATTAATTAAACCAATAAGCATGAGGTATCTTTCCATTTTGACTACCTTCTTTTATGTTTTCATCATTATGTTGTTTCATTGGCAAATTCTTAGTTAATTGATTAGATTTTGTGACTCTGTGACTATTAAGGCTGAGTTTTTTGTTTGTTTGTTTGTTTTTTGTTTTTTGAGGTAGGGTCTCATTCTAGCTCAGCTCAGGCTCACCTGGAACTCACTATGGAATCTCAGAGTGCCCTTGAACCCATGGTGATCCTCCTTCTGCTGCATCCTGAGTGCTTGGATTAAAGGTGTGAGCCACTATGCCTGGCAAGGCTGAGATTGCTTTCTTGATTTATTTTCAATCTATTTGTTTTCAGTTTATAGGAAAACTGCTAATTTTTTTATGTTCAATTTATATTGTGCTATTTTTCTGAATGTGTTTATCTATTCTTAGAATATTCTGGTGAGTATTTAGGATCATATAAGCATACAATCATATAATCTGCAGTAAAGATGTTTTGTATTGTTACTTTATTTGTGCCCTTTGTATTTCTTTCTCTTGTCTGATTTCTCTGGATTAGGGTTAATGTACTATATTTAGTAAGAGTGGTAAGAGAGAACTCCCCTGTCTCATTCCTGATTTTGGAAGAATAGCTTTCTGTTTTTCTTCACATAGTATAATATTTGCTATAGGTTTGTCATATATATGGCATTTATAATGGTGAGATGTTTCTTTTATCGCTAGTTTCTTCAAAGATTTTTATGATAAAAGGACATTTCACTTTGTCTTTTCTGCATTGATTGAGATGGACATTTGATTTCCATTATTCAGTCAATTTGTGTGCTGTTACATTTGTTGTTTAGAATATATTTAACCATCTTTGTATCCCTAGACTGAAGCTAGCTTTGCCATGGTAACTTATCTATTAAGGTATTGTTGAATCTCATTTACCAGGATATATAGTCTAAAGTAATCTCCATGATTCTCCAAATTTAAATAGTATCTGTTATTATGTCTCCATTTTATTTTTATATTTTATTAATTTATGCCTTTTCTCTTTCTTACAGTTAAGCAATAAATTTCTAAATTTGGTTTACATTTAAAAGAACCAATTCTTTTTTATTAGTTCCACTTATTGCTCATTTTGTTTTTGTTTCATTGACATCTACTCTGATATTTATTATCTTTTCTATCTACTAATTTTTGTGTTTATCTTTTTCTTAGTTTTCTATAAACTTGAACTATGTCATTTATTTATTTATTTACTTGAGTTCTTTCTACTACTGTGATATATTGCCTTTTTCATTTTTATTTGTCTCTAAGAATTTTCTTTACACTTCTCTTTCTAGTTCTGTAGTTATTAAGTAGAATATTTGGTAGATACCCATTAGATAATTTTATGTTCTATGATATTTAATTTTGATGTTTGCTGATTTTTTTTGGCCTTAATGACTTGTCTATTTGTGACAAGTCATTTCAGTTACCCATAATTATCATTGTGAAGCTTGTATATATTTTATATACTGTAATACTTTATTTTATGAAATTTTGTCCAGTGAATGTAGAAGAAGAAAATAAAAGGAAATAGTGCAAGCAGATAAAAATTAAAACGATATAAACAAAGCAAAGGTAAAGCAACAAGAGGAGATTAAGGAGAAAGGTAAAGAGAGAAAATTGATTTAATTATAGGCCAAACTATAGTTCACATGGGTTGGAAGGTTGGATTAGCAAGGGAAAGGGGAAACAAGAGAGGAGTATGAGTCAAATATTAAACGCTGGGAGCTGTTCAATGTGTTTATAATCCTAACACTCAGGATGTTGACAGAAAGACCACCAGACTTAGCTCTTTGAAGACAGAAACACAGAAACAGGCAGAGAAATAAATGAGCAGACAAACAGAACACCAAAAGAAAGGTAAAAAAAAAAAATGATGTTAAATGAGGGAGGACCAAAGCAAATTTGTATGTATTTGAACTGTTCAATCTGATTTAAACAGTCTAAATTATACAGCCTAATAGAAAAGTCTAGAAAATCAAAAAGAGCAAAAGGTCTGGAGAGACAGCTTAATGGTTAAAAGCACTTGCTTCTAAAGCCTCCTGTCCTTGGTTTGATTCCCTAGAACCCATGTAAAGCCAAATGCACAAAGTGACACATGCATCTGGAATTCATCTGCAGCAACAAGAGATGCTGGTAGATGCTCATTCATTCTCTCTCCCCTCACAAACAGATAAACAAACAAACAAAGAAATTAATTAATTAAATGTTCTAAGAATAAAAGAGCAAAAGAAAAATAATTTTTAAAAACAAATGGAAACAACAGAAAATAATGTGACTGTCTTTCTAAGGCTGGCATGCCAGTCATGTGGGAGGAGCTGCAGTCAGTCTGTTTTCCTTTTCTGGCTACTTGGATAGGTGACCTCGGAGGAAAGTAAAACGTGCATGTTATTTGCCTTCTTAGGTTGATATTTATGCTGAGTTGATAGCAAGTAAAGGAGGAGAGGAAAGGAAGTTCTTATTATTAACATAGATGTCTTTTTAGCCCTAGAGACTTTGTAGCAATAGCTACTACTTTCTGAAATAATTCATTTACAACATTGTTATACAACAGAAATCAATAGAACATTCACATATTAGTTTGCATTTGAAAGCTGTGTGTGAGAAAGTTATTTTCATTTTTGGACTATTTGTAAAGTTTAATGGACTTTAATGTATTCTTTTTTTTCTGATTACTCTCAGCTTTAATGTGAGCTAAACTTTGTTTATAAGTATATTTAACCAAGTACAACATAATACCACCTATGCCTGAGAGAATTTGTTTATCAGAAGTACTGTGTCCTATACTTACTCATTCAGAGTTTGTTGATATATATATATATAAACATATGTTTTGTTTTTCTTTTTTGGTTTTCTGAGGTAGGGTCTCATACTAGCTCAGGCTGACCTGGAATTTATTATGTAGTATCCAGGTGTCCTCCAACTCACAATAATCCTCCTACCTCTGCCTCCCAAGTCCTTGGGATAAAGACGCACGCCACCACACCTGGCTGTTGATGAATATTTTAATAAAACAAAAAATCACTTATAAAATTCAAAAATTATTACTAATGCTAATTAGCAACCCTACTTAGGAAGCTGTTTTATGCCATCCCATGCCAATAGACAAGTATACCTTTAAAATTTTTCATATTTTTTACAGAAAGTTTGCTGGAATCTGAAACTATTTTCAGGCAAATCATTTTCTTTCAAAATATTCTTCTTGGATGTGGGGACACAGCCTTTAGTCCCAGCACTTGGGAGGTAGGTGGATTGCTCTGAGTTTGAGGCCACCCTGAAACTATATACTGAATTCCAGTTCAGCCTGGACTAGAGCCAGACCCTACCTCAAAACAAACAAACAAACAAACAAACAAACAAACAAACAAAAAACAATACTCTCGTGAGATGATGCTCCCACCAAGTTAGGGTTCACCCTTCTTTACTATGGCCTCGCCGCCAGTGTTTTTTTTTTTTTTTTTTTTAACCATTAGTGGTTTTTTGATGATAGCTCTTCTGAATAGAGTGAAATAAAAAGCTCAAAGTACTTTTAATTTTCATTTATCTGATTTCTATGAATGGTGCATATATATCAGTTGGCCAGTAGTATTTATTCGGTTTTAAAGTGCCCATTCATTTATTGTAAGTTTTTTGTTGCTCTTGTTTTATGTTTACAGCTTGTTATATATCTTACATCAACCCTCTATCAGAGGAATCACTGCCATTCTTAGGCCTGCTCACATCTTTACAACAGCAGGAAGGAAACAGGGCTGGCATGTAACACCTTAAGGCCGGCTCCATGGATTCATCTCTGCCAACACAGCCCCACCTTCTAAAACATTCCAAACTTGCCTAGACAGTGACACTTACTATGGATTATGTACTAAACAGTGACACTGACTATGGATTATGTATTAAACAGTGACACTGACTATGGATTATGTATTAAACAGTGACACTGACTATGGAGTATGTACTAGACAGTGACACTGACTATGGAGTATATACTAGACAGTGACACTGACTATGGATTATGTACTAGACAGTGACACTGACTATGGATTATGTACTAAAGAGTGACACTGACTATGGAGTATGTACTAGACAGTGACACTGACTATGGATTATGTACTAAACAGTGACACTGACTATGGAGTATGTACTAGACAGAGACACTGACTATGGAGTATGTACTAAACAGTGACACTGACTATGGAGTATGTACTAGACAGTGACACTGACTATGGAGTATGTACTAAAGAGTGACACTGACTATGGATTATGTACTAAACAGTGACACTGACTATGGATTATGTACTAGACAGTGACAATGACTATGGAGTATGTATTAAACAGTGACACTGACTGTGGAGTATGTACTAGACAGTGACACTGACTAAGGAGTATGTACTAAACAGTGACACTGACTAGGGAGTATGTACTAAACAGTGACACTGACTATGGAGTATGTACTAGACAGTGACTCTGACTATGGAGTATGTACTAAAAAGTGACACTGACTATGGATTATGTACTAGACAGTGACACTGACTATGGATTATGTACTAGAGAGTGACACTGAGTATGGATTATGTAGTAAACAGTGACACTGACTATGGATTATATACTAAACAGTGACACTGACTATGAATTATGTACTAAACAGTGACACTGACTATGGATTATGTATTAAACAGTGACACTGACTATGGAGTATGGACTAAACAGTGACACTGACTATGGATTATGTATTAAACAGTGACACTGACTATGGAGTATGTACTAAAGAGTGACACTGACTATGGATTATGTAGTAAACAGTGACACTGACTATGGATTATATACTAAACAGTGACACTGACTATGAATTATGTACTAAACAGTGACACTGACTATGGATTATGTATTAAACAGTGACACTGAATATGGAGTATGTACTAAAGAGTGACACTGACTATGGGGTATGTACTAAACAGTGACACTGACTATGGATTATGTACTAGACAGTGACACTGACTATGGATTATGTACTAAACAGTGACACTGACTATGGATTATGTACTAAACAGTGACACTGACTATGGGTTATGTACTAGACAGTGACTCTGACTATGGATTATGTACTAAACAGTGACACTGACTATGGATTATGTACTAAACAGTGACACTTACTATGAAATATGTAATAAGCAGTGACACTGACTATGGATTATGTACTAGACTGTGACACTGACTATGGAATATGTATTAAACAGTGACACTGACTATGGACAATGTATTAAATAGTGACACTGACTATGGATTATGTACTAAACACTGACACTGACTATGAAATAAGTACTAAGCAGTGACACTGACTATGGAGTATGTACTAGACAGTGACACTGACTATGGATTATGTACTAAACAGTGACACTGACTATGGATTATGTACTAAACAGTGACACTGACTATGGAGTATGTACTAGAGAGTGACACTGACTATGGATTATGTATTAAACAGTGACACTGACTATGGAGTATGTACTAAAGAGTGACACTGACTATGGAGTATGTACTAGACAGTGACACTGACTATGGATTATGTACTAAACAGTGACACTGACTATGGATTATGTACTAAACAGTGACACTAACTATGGATTATGTACTAAACAGTGACACTGACTATGAAATATGTACTAAGCAGTGACACTGACTATGGATTATGTACAAGACAGTGACACTGACTATGGAGTATGTACTAGACAGTGACACTGACTAAGGATTATGTACTAAACAGTGCCACTGACTATGGAGTATGTATTAAACAGTGACACTGACTATGGATTATGTACTAGACAGTGACACTGACTATGGATTATGTACTAGTCAGTGACACTGACTATGGATTATGTATTAAACAGTGACACTGACTATGGAGTATGTACTAAAGAGTGACACTGACTATGGATTATATACTAAAGAGTGACACTGACTATGGATTATGTCCTAGACAGTGACACTGACTAATGATTATGTACTAAACAGTGACACTGACTATGAAGTATGTACTAAACAGTGACACTGACTATGGATTATGTATTAAACAGTGACACTGACTATGAAATATGTACTAAGCAGTGACACTGACTATGGATTATGTACTAGACAGTGACACTGACTATGGATTATGTATCAAACAGTGACACTGACTATGGAGTATGTACTAGACAGTGACACTGACTATGGATTATGTACTAAACAGTGCCACTGACTATGGAGTATGTATTAAACAGTGACACTGACTATGGATTATGTACTAGACAGTGACACTGACTATGGATTATGTACTAGTCAGTGACACTGACTATGGATTATGTATTAAACAGTGACACTGACTATGGAGTATGTATTAAACAGTGACACTGACTATGGAGTATGTATTAAACAGTGACACTGACTATCGACTATGTACTAGACAGTGACACTGACTCTGGAGTATGTACTAAAGAGAGACACTGACTATGGATTATATACTAAAGAGTGACACTGACTATGGATTATGTACTAAACAGTGACACTGACTATGGATTATATACTAAACAGTGACACTGACTATGGATTATGTACTAAACAGTGACACTGACTATGGATTATGTACTAGACAGTGACACTGACTATGGAGTATGTACTAGACAGTGACACTGACTATGGAGTATGTACTAAACAGTGACACTGACTACGGATTATGTACTAAACAGTGACACTGCCTATGGATTATTTACTAAACAGTGACACTGACTATAGAGTATGTACTAGACAGTGACACTGACTATGGAGTATGTACTAAAAAGTGACACTGACTATGGATTATGTATTAAACAGTAACACTGACTATGGAGTATGTATTAAACAGTGACACTGCCTATGGATTATTTACTAAACAGTGACACTGACAATGGAGTATGTACTAGACAGTGACACTGACTATGGATTATGTATTAAACAGTGACACTGACTATGGAGTATGTATTAAACAGTGACACTGACTATGGATTATGTATTAAACAGTGACACTCACTATGGAGTATGAACTAAACAGTGACACTGACTATGGAGAATGTATTAAATAGTGACACTGACTATGGATTATGTACTAAACAGTGACACTGCCTATGGATTATTTACTAAACAGTGACACTGACTATGGAGTATGTACTAGACAGTGACACTGACTATGGAGTATGTACTAAACAGTGACACTGACTATGGATTATGTATTAAACAGTGACACTGACTATGGAGTATGTATTAAACAGTGACACTGACTATGGATTATGTATTAAACAGTGACACTCACTATGGAGTATGTACTAGACAGTGACACTGACTATGGAGAATGTATTAAATAGTGACACTGACTATGGATTATGTACTAAACAGTGACACTGACTATGAAATAAGTACTAAGCAGTGACACTGACTATGGAGTATGTACTAGACATTGACACTGACTATGGATTATGTACTAAACAGTGACACTGACTATGGATTATGTACTAAACAGTGACACTGACTATGGAGTATGTACTAGACAGTGACACTGACTATGGATTATGTATTAAACAGTGACACTGACTATGGAGTATGTACTAAAGAGTGACACTGACTATGGAGTATGTACTAGACAGTGACACTGACTATGGATTATGTACTAAACAGTGACACTGACTATGGATTATGTACTAAACAGTGACACTAACTATGGATTATGTACTAAACTGTGACACTGACTATGAAATATGTACTAAGCAGTGACACTGACTATGGATTATGTACTAGACAGTGACACTGACTATGGATTATGTATCAAACAGTGACACTGACTATGGAGTATGTACTAGACAGTGACACTGACTATTGATTATGTACTAAACAGTGCCACTGACTATGGAGTATGTATTAAACAGTGACACTGACTATGGATTATGTACTAGACAGTGACACTGACTATGGATTATGTACTAGTCAGTGACACTGACTATGGATTATGTATTAAACAGTGACACTGACTATGGAGTATGTATTAAACAGTGACACTGACTATCGAGTATGTACTAGACAGTGACACTGACTCTGGAGTATGTACTAAAGAGTGACACTGACTATGGATTATATACTAAAGAGTGACACTGACTATGGATTATGTACTAGACAGTGACACTGACTAATGATTATGTACTAGACAGTGACACTGACTATGGATTATGTATTAAATAGTGACACTGACTATGGAGTATGTACTAGACAGTGACAGTGACTATGGATTATGTACTAGACAGTGAAACTGACTATGGATTATGTATTAAACAGTGACACTGACTATGGATTATGTACTAAAGAGTGACACTGACTATGGATTATGTACTAAACAGTGACACTGACTATGGATTATACACTACACAGTGACACTGACTATGGATTATGTACTAAAGAGTGACACTGACTATGGATTATGTACTAAACAGTGACACTGACTATGGAGTATGTACTAGACAGTGACACTGACTATGGAGTATGTACTAAACAGTGACACTGACTATGGATTATGTACTAAACAGTGACACTGCCTATGGATTATTTACTAAACAGGGACACTGACTATGGAGTATGTAATAGACAGTGACACTGACTATGGAGTATGTACTAAAAAGTGACACTGACTAATGATTATGTACTAGACAGTGACACTGACTAATGATTATGTACTAGACAGTGACACTGACTATGGATTATGTAATAGAGAGTGACACTGACTATGGATTATGTACTAAAGAGTGACACTGACTATGGAGTATGTACTAGACAGTGACCCTGACTATGGAGTATGTACTAAACAGTGACACTGACTATGGATTATGTATTAAACAGTGACACTGTCTATGGAGTATTTACTAAACAGTGACACTGACTATGGATTATGTATTAAACAGTGACACTGTCTATGGAGTATGTACTAAACAGTGACACTGACTATGGAGTATGTACTAAACAGTGACACTGACTATGGATTATGTACTAAACAGTGACACTGCCTATGGATTATTTACTAAACAGTGACACTGACTATGGAGTATGTAATAGACAGTGACACTGACTATGGAGTATGTACTAAAAAGTGACACTGACTAATGATTATGTACTAGACAGTGACACTGACTAATGATTATGTACTAGACAGTGACACTGACTATGGATTATGTAATAGAGAGTGACACTGACTATGGATTATGTACTAAAGAGTGACACTGACTATGGAGTATGTACTAGACAGTGACCCTGACTATGGAGTATGTACTAAACAGTGACACTGACTATGGATTATGTATTAAACAGTGACACTGTCTATGGAGTATGTACTAAACAGTGACACTGACTATGGATTATGTATTAAACAGTGACACTGTCTATGGAGTATGTACTAAACAGTGACACTGACTATGGATTATGTACTAGACAGTGACACTGACTATGGATTATGTATTAAACAGTGACACTGACTATGGAGTATGTACTAAAGAGTGACACTGACTATGGATTATGTACTAAACAGTGACACTGACTATGGATTATATACTAAACAGTGACACTGACTATGGATTATGTACTAAACAGTGACACTGACTATGGATTATGTACTAAACAGTGACACTGACTATGGAGTATGTACTAGACAGTGAAACTGACTATGGAGTATGTACTAAACAGTGACACTGACTATGGATTATGTACTAAACAGTGACACTGACTATGGATGATTTACTAAACAGTGACACTGACTATGGAGTATGTACTAGACAGAGACACTGACTATGGAGTATGTACTAAACAGTGACACTGACTATGGAGTATGTACTAGACAGTGACACTGACTATGGAGTATGTACTAAAGAGTGACACTGACTATGGATTATGTACCAAACAGTGACACTGACTATGGATTATGTACTAGACAGTGACAATGACTATGGAGTATGCATTAAACAGTGACACTGACTGTGGAGTATGTACTAGACAGTGACACTGACTAAGGAGTATGTACTAAACAGTGACACTGACTAGGGAGTATGTACTAAACAGTGACACTGACTAGGGAGTATGTACTAGACAGTGACACTGACTATGGAGTATGTACTAAAAAGTGACACTGACTATGGATTATGTACTAGACAGTGACACTGACTATGGATTATGTACTAAAGAGTGACTATGGATTATGTATTAAAAAGTGACACTGACTATGGAGTATGTACTAAACAGTGACACTGACTATGGATTATGTATTAAACAGTGACACTGACTATGGAGTATGTACTAAAGAGTGACACTGACTATGGATTATGTACTAGACAGTGACACTGACTATGGATTATGTACTAGACAGTGACACTGACTATGGATTATGTATTAAACGGTGACACTGACTATGGAGTATGTACTAGACAGTGACACTGACTATGGATTATGTACTAGACAGAGACACTGACTATGGAGTATGTACTAGACAGTGAAACTGACTATGGAGTATGTACTAAAGAGTGACACTGACTATGGGGTATGTACTAAACAGTGACACTGACTATGGATTATGTACTAGACAGTGACACTGACTATGGATTATGTACTAAACAGTGACACTGACTATGGATTATGTACTAAACAGTGACACTGACTATGGGTTATGTACTAGACAGTGACTCTGACTATGGATTATGTACTAAACAGTGACACTGACTATGGATTATGTACTAAACAGTGACACTGACTATGAAATATGTACTAAGCAGTGTCACTGACTATGGATTATGTACTAGACTGTGACACTGACTATGGAATATGTATTAAACAGTGACACTGACTATGGAGAATGTATTAAATAGTGACACTGACTATGGATTATGTACTAAACACTGACACTGACTATGAAATAAGTACTAAGCAGTGACACTGACTATGGAGTATGTACTAGACAGTGACACTGACTATGGATTATGTACTAAACAGTGACACTGACTATGAATTATGTACTAAACAGTGACACTGACTATGGAGTATGTACTAGAGAGTGACACTGACTATGGATTATGTATTAAACAGTGACACTGACTATGGAGTATGTACTAAAGAGTGACACTGACTATGGAGTATGTACTAGACAGTGACACTGACTATGGATTATGTACTAAACAGTGACACTGACTATGGATTATGTACTAAACAGTGACACTAACTATGGATTATGTACTAAACAGTGACACTGACTATGAAATATGTACTAAGCAGTGACACTGACTATGGATTATGTACTAGACAGTGACACTGACTATGGAGTATGTACTAGACAGTGACACTGACTATGGATTATGTACTAAACAGTGCCACTGACTATGGAGTATGTATTAAACAGTGACACTGACTATGGATTATGTACTAGACAGTGACACTGACTATGGATTATGTACTAGTCAGTGACACTGACTATGGATTATGTATTAAACAGTGACACTGACTATGGAGTATGTACTAAAGAGTGACACTGACTATGGATTATATACTAAAGAGTGACACTGACTATGGATTATGTCCTAGACAGTGACACTGACTAATGATTATGTACTAAACAGTGACACTGACTATGGAGTATGTACTAAACAGTGACACTGACTATGGATTATGTATTAAACAGTGACACTGACTATGAAATATGTACTAAGCAGTGACACTGACTATGGATTATGTACTAGACAGTGACACTGACTATGGATTATGTATCAAACAGTGACACTGACTATGGAGTATGTACTAGAAAGTGACACTGACTATGGATTATGTACTAAACAGTGCCACTGACTATGGCGTATGTATTAAACAGTGACACTGACTATGGATTATGTACTAGACAGTGACACTGACTAATGATTATGTACTAGACAGTGACACTGACTATGGATTATGTATTAAATAGTGACACTGACTATGGAGTATGTACTAGACAGTGACAGTGACTATGGATTATGTACTAGACAGTGACACTGACTATGGATTATGTATTAAACAGTGACACTGACTATGGATTATGTACTAAAGAGTGACACTGACTATGGATTATGTACTAAACAGTGACACTGACTATGGATTATATACTAAACAGTGACACTGACTATGGATTATGTACTAAACAGTGACACTGACTATGGATTATGTACTAAACAGTCACACTGACTATGGAGTATGTACTAGACAGTGACACTGACTATGGAGTATGTACTAAACAGTGACACTGACTATGGATTATGTACTAAACAGTGACACTGCCTATGGATTATTTATTAAACAGTGACACTGACTATAGAGTATGTACTAGACAGTGACACTGACTATGGAGTATGTACTAAAAAGTGACACTGACTATGGATTATGTATTAAACAGTAACACTGACTATGGAGTATGTATTAAACAGTGACACTGCCTATGGATTATTTACTAAACAGTGACACTGACAATGGAGTATGTACTAGACAGTGACACTGACTATGGATTATGTATTAAACAGTGACACTGACTATGGAGTATGTATTACCAGTGACACTGACTATGGATTATGTATTAAACAGTGACACTCACTATGGAGTATGAACTAAACAGTGACACTGACTATGGAGAATGTATTAAATAGTGACACTGACTATGGATTATGAATTAAACAGTGACACTGCCTATGGATTATTTACTAAACAGTGACACTGACTATGGAGTATGTACTAGACAGTGACACTGACTATGGAGTATGTACTAAACAGTGACACTGACTATGGATTATGTATTAAACAGTGACACTGACTATGGAGTATGTATTAAACAGTGACACTGACTATGGATTATGTATTAAACAGTGACACTCACTATGGAGTATGTACTAGACAGTGACACTGACTATGGAGAATGTATTAAATAGTGACACTGACTATGGATTATGTACTAAACAGTGACACTGACTATGAAATAAGTACTAAGCAGTGACACTGACTATGGAGTATGTAGTAGACATTGACACTGACTATGGATTATGTACTAAACAGTGACTCTGACTATGGATTATGTACTAAACAGTGACACTGACTATGGAGTATGTACTAGACAGTGACACTGACTATGGATTATGTATTAAACAGTGACACTGACTATGGAGTATGTACTAAAGAGTGACACTGACTATGGAGTATGTACTAGACAGTGACACTGACTATGGATTATGTACTAAACAGTGACACTGACTATGGATTATGTACTAAACAGTGACACTAACTATGGATTATGTACTAAACAGTGACACTGACTATGAAATATGTACTAAGCAGTGACACTGACTATGGATTATGTACTAGACAGTGACACTGACTATGGATTATGTACTAGACAGTGACACTGACTATGGATTATGTACTAAACAGTGCCACTGACTATGGAGTATGTATTAAACAGTGACACTGACTATGGATTATGTACTAGACAGTGACACTGACTATGGATTATGTACTAGTCAGTGACACTGACTATGGATTATGTATTAAACAGTGACACTGACTATGGAGTATGTACTAAAGAGTGACACTGACTATGGATTATATACTAAAGAGTGACACTGACTATGGATTATGTCCTAGACAGTGACACTGACTAATGATTATGTACTAAACAGTGACACTGACTATGGAGTATGTACTAAACAGTGACACTGACTATGGATTATGTATTAAACAGTGACACTGACTATGAAATATGTACTAAGCAGTGACACTGACTATGGATTATGTACTAGACAGTGACACTGACTATGGATTATGTATCAAACAGTGACACTGACTATGGAGTATGTACTAGAAAGTGACACTGACTATGGATTATGTACTAAACAGTGCCACTGACTATGGCGTATGTATTAAACAGTGACACTGACTATGGATTATGTACTAGACAGTGACACTGACTAATGATTATGTACTAGACAGTGACACTGACTATGGATTATGTATTAAATAGTGACACTGACTATGGAGTATGTACTAGACAGTGACAGTGACTATGGATTATGTACTAGACAGTGACACTGACTATGGATTATGTATTAAACAGTGACACTGACTATGGATTATGTACTAAAGAGTGACACTGACTATGGATTATGTACTAAACAGTGACACTGACTATGGATTATATACTAAACAGTGACACTGACTATGGATTATGTACTAAACAGTGACACTGACTATGGATTATGTACTAAACAGTCACACTGACTATGGAGTATGTACTAGACAGTGACACTGACTATGGAGTATGTACTAAACAGTGACACTGACTATGGATTATGTACTAAACAGTGACACTGCCTATGGATTATTTATTAAACAGTGACACTGACTATAGAGTATGTACTAGACAGTGACACTGACTATGGAGTATGTACTAAAAAGTGACACTGACTATGGATTATGTATTAAACAGTAACACTGACTATGGAGTATGTATTAAACAGTGACACTGCCTATGGATTATTTACTAAACAGTGACACTGACAATGGAGTATGTACTAGACAGTGACACTGACTATGGATTATGTATTAAACAGTGACACTGACTATGGAGTATGTATTACCAGTGACACTGACTATGGATTATGTATTAAACAGTGACACTCACTATGGAGTATGAACTAAACAGTGACACTGACTATGGAGAATGTATTAAATAGTGACACTGACTATGGATTATGAATTAAACAGTGACACTGCCTATGGATTATTTACTAAACAGTGACACTGACTATGGAGTATGTACTAGACAGTGACACTGACTATGGAGTATGTACTAAACAGTGACACTGACTATGGATTATGTATTAAACAGTGACACTGACTATGGAGTATGTATTAAACAGTGACACTGACTATGGATTATGTATTAAACAGTGACACTCACTATGGAGTATGTACTAGACAGTGACACTGACTATGGAGAATGTATTAAATAGTGACACTGACTATGGATTATGTACTAAACAGTGACACTGACTATGAAATAAGTACTAAGCAGTGACACTGACTATGGAGTATGTAGTAGACATTGACACTGACTATGGATTATGTACTAAACAGTGACTCTGACTATGGATTATGTACTAAACAGTGACACTGACTATGGAGTATGTACTAGACAGTGACACTGACTATGGATTATGTATTAAACAGTGACACTGACTATGGAGTATGTACTAAAGAGTGACACTGACTATGGAGTATGTACTAGACAGTGACACTGACTATGGATTATGTACTAAACAGTGACACTGACTATGGATTATGTACTAAACAGTGACACTAACTATGGATTATGTACTAAACAGTGACACTGACTATGAAATATGTACTAAGCAGTGACACTGACTATGGATTATGTACTAGACAGTGACACTGACTATGGATTATGTATCAAACAGTGACACTGACTATGGAGTATGTACTAGACAGTGACACTGACTATGGATTATGTACTAAACAGTGCCACTGACTATGGAGTATGTATTAAACAGTGACACTGACTATGGATTATGTACTAGACAGTGACACTGACTATGGATTATGTACTAGTCAGTGACACTGACTATGGATTATGTATTAAACAGTGACACTGACTATGGAGTATGTATTAAACAGTGACACTGACTATCGAGTATGTACTAGACAGTGACACTGACTCTGTAGTATGTACTAAAGAGTGACACTGACTATGGATTATATACTAAAGAGTGACACTGACTATGGATTATGTACTAGACAGTGACACTGACTAATGATTATGTACTAGACAGTGACACTGACTATGGATTATGTATTAAATAGTGACACTGACTATGGAGTATGTACTAGACAGTTACAGTGACTATGGATTATGTACTAGACAGTGAAACTGACTATGGATTATGTATTAAACAGTGACACTGACTATGGATTATGTACTAAAGAGTGACACTGACTATGGATTATGTACTAAACAGTGACACTGACTATGGATTATACACTAAACAGTGACACTGACTATGGATTATGTACTAAAGAGTGACACTGACTATGGATTATGTACTAAACAGTGACACTGACTATGGAGTATGTACTAGACAGTGGCCCTGACTATGTGGTATGTACTAAACAGTGACACTGACTATGGATTATGTACTAGACAGTGACACTGACTATGGATTATGTATTAAACAGTGACACTGACTATGGAGTATGTACTAAAGAGTGACACTGACTATGGATTATGTACTAAACAGTGACACTGACTATGGATTATGTAATAGAGAGTGACACTGACTATGGATTATGTACTAAAGAGTGACACTGACTATGGAGTATGTACTAGACAGTGACCCTGACTATGGAGTATGTACTAAACAGTGACACTGACTATGGATTATGTAATAGAGAGTGACACTGACTATGGATTATGTACTAAAGAGTGACACTGACTATGGAGTATGTACTAGACAGTGACCCTGACTATGGAGTATGTACTAAAAAGTGACACTAACTATGGATTATGTACTAAACAGTGACACTGACTATGAAATATGTACTAAGCAGTGACACTGACTATGGATTATGTACTAGACAGTGACACTGACTATGGCTTATGTATCAAACAGTGACACTGACTATGGAGTATGTACTAGACAGTGACACTGACTATGGATTATGTACTAAACAGTGCCACTGACTATGGAGTATGTATTAAACAGTGACACTGACTACGGATTATGTACTAGACAGTGACACTGACTATGGATTATGTACTAGTCAGTGACACTGACTATGGATTATGTATTAAACAGTGACACTGACTATGGAGTATGTAATAAACAGTGACACTGACTATCGAGTATGTACTAGACAGTGACACTGACTCTGGAGTATGTACTAAAGAGTGACACTGACTATGGATTATATACTAAAGAGTGACACTGACTATGGATTATGTACTAGACAGTGACACTGACTAATGATTATGTACTAGACAGTGACACTGACTATGGATTATGTATTAAATAGTGACACTGATTATGGAGTATGTACTAGACAGTGACAGTGACTATGGATTATGTACTAGACAGTGAAACTGACTATGGATTATGTATTAAACAGTGACACTAACTATGGATTATGTACTAAAGAGTGACACTGACTATGGATTATGTACTAAACAGTGACACTGACTATGGATTATACACTAAACAGTGACACTGACTATGGATTATGTACTAAAGAGTGACACTGACTATGGATTATGTACTAAACAGTGACACTGACTATGGAGTATGTACTAGACAGTGACACTGACTATGGAGTATGTACTAAACAGTGACACTGACTATGGATTATGTACTAAACAGTGACACTGCCTTTGGATTATTTACTAAACAGTGACACTGACTATGGAGTATGTAATAGACAGTGACACTGACTATGGAGTATGTACTAAAAAGTGACACTGACTAATGATTATGTACTAGACAGTGACACTGACTAATGATTATGTAAAAGACAGTGACACTGACTATGGATTATGTAATAGAGAGTGACACTGACTATGGATTATGTACTAAAGAGTGACACTGACTATGGAGTATGTACTAGACAGTGGCCCTGACTATGGAGTATGTACTAAACAGTGACACTGACTATGGATTATGTATTAAACAGTGACACTGTCTATGGAGTATGTACTAAACAGTGACACTGACTATGGATTATGTATTAAACAGTGACACTGACTCTGGAGTATGTACTAAAGGGTGACACTGACTATGGATTATGTACTAAAGAGTGACACTGACTATGTATTATGTACTAGACAGTGACACTGACTAATGATTATGTACTAGACAGTGACACTGACTATGGATTATGTATTAAACAGTGACACTGACTTGGATTATGTAGTAAAGAGTGACACTGACTATGGAGTATGTACTAGACAGTGACACTGACTATGGAGTATGTACTAAACAGTGACACTGACTATGGATTATGTACTAAACAGTGACACTGACTATGGAGTATGTACTAGACAGTGACACTGACTATGGAGTATGTACTAAACAGTGACACTGGACTATGGATTATGTACTATACAGTGACACCGACTATGGATTATTTACTACACAGTAACACTGACTATGGAGTATGTACTGGACAGTGACACTGACTATGGAGTATGTACTAAAAAGTGACACTGACTATGGATTATGTAATAGACAGTGACACTGACTATGGATTATGTACTAAAGAGTGACGCTGACTATGGAGTATGTACTAGACAGTGACCCTGACTATGGAGTAGGTATTAAACAGTGACACTGACTATGGATTATGTATTAAAAAGTGACACTGACTATGGAGTATGTACTAAGCAGTGACACTGACTATGGATTATGTACTAGACAGTGACACTGACTATGGATTATGTATTAAACAGTGACACTGACTATGGAGTATGTACTAAAGAGTGACACTGACTATGGATTATGTACTAAACAGTGACACTGACTATGGATTATGTACTAAACAGTGACACTGACTATGGATTATGTACTAAACAGTGACACTGACTATGGATTATATATTAAACAGTGACACTGACTATGGAGTATGTACTAGACAGTGACACTGACTATGGATTATGTATTAAACAGTGACACTGACTATGGAGTATGTACTAGACAGTGACACTGACTATGGATTATGTACTAGACAGAGACACTGACTATGGAGTATGTACCAAACAGTGACACTGACTATGGAGTATGTACTAGACACTGACACTGACTATGGATTATGTACTAGACAGTGACACTGACTATGGATTATGTATTAAACAGTGACACTGACTATGGAGTATGTACTAGACAGTGACACGGACTATGGAGTATGTACTAGACAGAGACACTGACTATGGAGTATGTACTAAACAGTGACACTGACTATGGAGTATGTACTAGACAGTGACACTGACTATGGAGAATGTACTAGACAGTGACACTGACTATGGAGTATGTACTAAAGAGTGACACTGACTATGGATTATGTACTAGACAGTGACACTGACTATGGAGTATGTACTAAATAGTGACACTGACTGTGGAGTATGTACTAGACAGTGACACTGACTATGGATTATGTTCTAGAGAGTGACACTGACTATGGATTATGTACTAGTCAGTGACACTGACTATGGATTATGTATTAAACAGTGATACTGACTATGGAGTATGTATTAAACAGTGACACTGACTATCGAGTATGTACTAGACAGTGACACTGACTCTGGAGTATGTACTAATGAGTGACACTGACTATGGATTATGAACTAAAGAGTGACACTGACTATGTATTATGTACTAGACAGTGACACTGACTAATGATTATGTACTAGACAGTGACACTGACTATGGATTATGTATTAAACAGTGACACTGACTTGGATTATGCAGTAAAGAGTGACACTGACTATGGAGTATGTACTAGACAGTGACACTGACTATGGAGTATGTACTAGACAGTGACACTGACTATGGAGTATGTACTAAACAGTGACACTGACTATGGATTATGTACTAAACAGTGACACTGCCTTTGGATTATTTACTAAACAGTGACACTGACTATGGAGTATGTAATAGACAGTGACACTGACTATGGAGTATGTACTAAAAAGTGACACTGACTAATGATTATGTACTAGACAGTGACACTGACTAATGATTATGTAAAAGACAGTGACACTGACTATGGATTATGTAATAGAGAGTGACACTGACTATGGATTATGTACTAAAGAGTGACACTGACTATGGAGTATGTACTAGACAGTGGCCCTGACTATGGAGTATGTACTAAACAGTGACACTGACTATGGATTATGTATTAAACAGTGACACTGTCTATGGAGTATGTACTAAACAGTGACACTGACTATGGATTATGTATTAAACAGTGACACTGACTCTGGAGTATGTACTAAAGAGTGACACTGACTATGGATTATGTACTAAAGAGTGACACTGACTATGTATTATGTACTAGACAGTGACACTGACTAATGATTATGTACTAGACAGTGACACTGACTATGGATTATGTATTAAACAGTGACACTGACTTGGATTATGTAGTAAAGAGTGACACTGACTATGGAGTATGTACTAGACAGTGACACTGACTATGGAGTATGTACTAAACAGTGACACTGACTATGGATTATGTACTAAACAGTGACACTGACTATGGAGTATGTACTAGACAGTGACACTGACTATGGAGTATGTACTAAACAGTGACACTGACTATGGATTATGTACTATACAGTGACACCGACTATGGATTATTTACTACACAGTAACACTGACTATGGAGTATGTACTGGACAGTGACACTGACTATGGAGTATGTACTAAAAAGTGACACTGACTATGGATTATGTAATAGACAGTGACACTGACTATGGATTATGTACTAAAGAGTGACGCTGACTATGGAGTATGTACTAGACAGTGACCCTGACTATGGAGTAGGTATTAAACAGTGACACTGACTATGGATTATGTATTAAAAAGTGACACTGACTATGGAGTATGTACTAAGCAGTGACACTGACTATGGATTATGTACTAGACAGTGACACTGACTATGGATTATGTATTAAACAGTGACACTGACTATGGAGTATGTACTAAAGAGTGACACTGACTATGGATTATGTACTAAACAGTGACACTGACTATGGATTATATACTAAACAGTGACACTGACTATGGATTATGTACTAGACAGTGACACTGACTATGGATTATATATTAAACAGTGACACTGACTATGGAGTATGTACTAGACAGTGACACTGACTATGGATTATGTATTAAACAGTGACACTGACTATGGAGTATGTACTAGACAGTGACACTGACTATGGATTATGTACTAGACAGAGACACTGACTATGGAGTATGTACTAAACAGTGACACTGACTATGGAGTATGTACTAGACACTGACACTGACTATGGATTATGTACTAGACAGTGACACTGACTATGGATTATGTATTAAACAGTGACACTGACTATGGAGTATGTACTAGACAGTGACACGGACTATGGAGTATGTACTAGACAGAGACACTGACTATGGAGTATGTACTAAACAGTGACACTGACTATGGAGTATGTACTAGACACTGACACTGACTATGGAGAATGTACTAGACAGTGACACTGACTATGGAGTATGTACTAAAGAGTGACACTGACTATGGATTATGTACTAGACAGTGACACTGACTATGGAGTATGTACTAAATAGTGACACTGACTGTGGAGTATGTACTAGACAGTGACACTGACTATGGATTATGTTCTAGACAGTGACACTGACTATGGATTATGTACTAGTCAGTGACACTGACTATGGATTATGTATTAAACAGTGATACTGACTATGGAGTATGTATTAAACAGTGACACTGACTATCGAGTATGTACTAGACAGTGACACTGACTCTGGAGTATGTACTAAAGAGTGACACTGACTATGGATTATGAACTAAAGAGTGACACTGACTATGTATTATGTACTAGACAGTGACACTGACTAATGATTATGTACTAGACAGTGACACTGACTATGGATTATGTATTAAACAGTGACACTGACTTGGATTATGCAGTAAAGAGTGACACTGACTATGGAGTATGTACTAGACAGTGACACTGACTATGGAGTATGTACTAAACAGTGACACTGACTATGGATTATGTACTAAACAGTGACACTGACTATGGAGTATGTACTAGACAGTGACACTGACTATGGAGTATGTACTAAACAGTGACACTGACTATGGATTATGTACTATACAGTGACACCGACTATGGATTATTTACTACACAGTAACACTGACTATGGAGTATGTACTGGACAGTGACACTGACTATGGAGTATGTACTAAAAAGTGACACTGACTATGGATTATGTACTAGACAGTGACACTGACTATGGATTATGTAATAGACAGTGACACTGACTATGGATTATGTACTAAAGATTGACACTGACTATGGAGTATGTACTAGACAGTGACCCTGGCTATGGAGTAGGTATTAAACAGTGACACTGACTATGGATTATGTATTAAACAGTGACACTGACTATGGAGTATGTACTAAACAGTGATACCGACTATGGATTATGTATTAAACAGTGACACTGACTATGGAGTATGTACTAAAGAGTGACATTGACTATGGATTATGTACTAGACAGTGACACTGACTATGGAGTATGTACTAAACAGTGACACTGACTATGGATTATGTACTAGACAGTGACACTGACTATGGATTATGTACTAGACAGTGACACTGACTATGGATTATGTACTAAAGAGTGACACTGACTATGGATTATGTACTAGACTGTGACACTGACTATGGAATATGTATTAAACAGTGACACTGACTATGGAGAATGTATTAAATAGTGACACTGACTATGGATTATGTACTAAACAGTGACACTGACTATGAAATAAGTACTAAGCAGTGACACTGACTATAGAGTATGTACTAGACAGTGACACTGACTATGGATTATGTACTAAACAGTGACATTGACTATGGATTATGTAGTAAACAGTGACACTGACTATGGAGTATGTACTAGACAGTGACACTGACTATGGATTATGTATTAAACAGTGACACTGACTATGGAGTATGTACTAAAGAGTGATACTGACTATGGAGTATGTACTAGACAGTGACACTGACTATGGATTATGTACTAAACAGTGACACTAACTATGGATTATGTACTAAACAGTGACACTGACTATGAAATATGTACTAAGCAGTGACACTGACTATGGATTATGTACTAGACAGTGACACTGACTATGGATTATGTATCAAACAGTGACACTGACTATGGAGTATGTACTAGACAGTGACACTGACTATGGAGTATGTACTAAATAGTGACACTGACTGTGGACTATGTACTAGACAGTGACACTGACTATGGATTATGTACTAGACAGTGACACTGACTATGGATTATGTACTAGTCAGTGACACTGACTATGGATTATGTATTAAACAGTGACACTGACTATGGAGTATGTATTAAACAGTGACACTGACTATCGAGTATGTACTAGACAGTGACACTGATTCTGGAGTATGTACTAAAGAGTGACACTGACTATGGATTATGTACTAAAGAGTGACACTGACTATGTATTATGTACTAGACAGTGACACTGACTAATGATTATGTACTAGACAGTGACACTGACTATGGATTATGTATTAAACAGTGACACTGACTTGGATTATGTAGTAAAGAGTGACACTGACTATGGAGTATGTACTAGACAGGGACACTGACTATGGAGTATGTACTAAACAGTGACACTGACTATGGATTATGTACTAAACAGTGACACTGACTATGGAGTATGTACTAGACAGTGACACTGACTATGGAGTATGTACTAAACAGTGACACTGACTATGGATTATGTACTATACAGTGACACCGACTATGGATTATTTACTACACAGTAACACTGACTATAGAGTATGTACTGGACAGTGACACTGACTATGGAGTATGTACTAAAAAGTGACACTGACTATGGATTATGTACTAGACAGTGACACTGACTATGGATTATGTAATAGACAGTGACACTGACTATGGATTATGTACTAAAGAGTGACACTGACTATGGAGTATGTACTAGACAGTGACCCTGACTATGGAGTAGGTATTAAACAGTGACACTGACTATGGATTATGTATTAAAAAGTGACACTGACTATGGAGTATGTACTAAACAGTGACACTGACTATGGATTATGTACTAGACAGAGACACTGACTATGGAGTATGTACTAAACAGTGACACTGACTATGGAGTATGTACTAGACAGTGACACTGACTATGGATTATGTACTAGACAGAGACACTGACTATGGAGTATGTACTAAACAGTGACACTGACTATGGAGTATGTACTAGACACTGACACTGACTATGGATTATGTACTAGACAGTAACACTGACTATGGATTATGTATTAAACAGTGACACTGACTATGGAGTATGTACTAGACAGTGACACGGACTATGGAGT
Organism: Jaculus jaculus; assembly: GCF_020740685.1. Classification (NCBI taxonomy): domain Eukaryota; kingdom Metazoa; phylum Chordata; class Mammalia; order Rodentia; family Dipodidae; genus Jaculus; species Jaculus jaculus. The sequence goes on from NC_059103.1 coordinate 85,909,337, forward strand.
ATGTACTAGACAGAGACACTGACTATGGAGTATGTACTAAACAGTGACACTGACTATGGAGTATGTACTAGACAGTGACACTGACTATGGAGAATGTACTAGACAGTGACACTGACTATGGAGTATGTACTAAACAGTGACACTGACTATGGATTATGTACTAGACAGTGACACTGACTATGGAGTATGTACTAAATAGTGACACTGACTATGGAGTATGTACTAGACAGTGACACTGACTATGGAGTATGTACTAAACAGTGACACTGACTATGGATTATGTACTATACAGTGACACCGACCATGGATTATTTACTACACAGTAACACTGACTATGGAGTATGTACTGGACAGTGACACTGACTATGGAGTATGTACTAAAAAGTGACACTGACTATGGATTATGTAATAGACAGTGACACTGACTATGGATTATGTACTAAAGAGTGACACTGACTATGGAGTATGTACTAGACAGTGACCCTGACTATGGAGTAGGTATTAAACAGTGACACTGACTATGGATTATGTATTAAAAAGTGACACTGACTATCGAGTATGTACTAAGCAGTGACACTGACTATGGATTATGTACTAGACAGTGACACTGACTATGGATTATGTATTAAACAGTGACACTGACTATGGAGTATGTACTAAAGAGTGACACTGACTATGGATTATGTACTAAACAGTGACACTGACTATGGATTATATACTAAACAGTGACACTGACTATGGATTATGTACTAAACAGTGACACTGACTATGGATTATATATTAAACAGTGACACTGACTATGGAGTATGTACTAGACAGTGACACTGACTATGGATTATGTACTAAACAGTGACACTGACTATGGATTATGTACTAAACAGTGACACTGACTATGGATTATGTACTAGACAGTGACAATGACTATGGAGTATGTATTAAACAGTGACACTGACTGTGGAGTATGTACTAGACAGTGACACTGACTAAGGAGTATGTACTAAACAGTGACACTGACTAGGGAGTATGTACTAAACAGTGACACTGACTATGGAGTATGTACTAGACAGTGACACTGACTATGGAGTATGTACTAAAAAGTGACACTGACTATGGATTATGTACTAGACAGTGACACTGACTATGGATTATGTACTAAAGAGTGACTATGGATTATGTATTAAACAGTGACACTGACTATGGAGTATGTACTAAACAGTGACACTGACTATGGATTATGTATTAAACAGTGACACTGACTATGGAGTATGTATTAAGAGTGACACTGACTATGGATATGTACTAGACAGTGACACTGACTATGGATTATGTACTAGACAGTGACACTGACTATGGATTATGTATTAAACGGTGACACTGACTATGGAGTATGTACTAGACAGTGACACTGACTATGGATTATGTACTAAACAGTGACACTGACTATGGAGTATGTACTAGACAGTGACACTGACTATGGATTATGTATTAAACAGTGACACTGACTATGGAGTATGTACTAAAGAGTGACACTGACTATGGATTATGTACTAAACAGTGACACTGACTATGGATTATGTACTAAACAGTGACACTGACTATGGATTATGTACTAAACAGTGACACTGACTATGGATTATGTATTAAACAGTGACACTGACTATGGAGTATGTACTAAGACAGTGACACTGACTATGGAGTATGTACTAAACAGTGACACTGACTATGGATTATGTACTAGACAGTGACACTGACTATGGATTATGTACTAGACAGTGACACTGACTATGGATTATGTACTAAACAGTGACACTGACTATGGATTATGTACTAAACAGTGACACTGACTATGGATTATGTACTAAACAGTGACACTGACTATGGATTATGTACTAGACAGTGACACTGACTATGGAGTATGTACTAAACAGTGACACTGACTATGGATTATGTACTAAACAGTGACACTGACTATGGAGTATGTACTAGACAGTGACACTGACTATGGATTATGTACTAAACAGTGACACTGACTATGGAGTATGTACTAAACAGTGACACTGACTATGGAGTATGTACTAGACAGTGACACTGACTATAGATTATGTACTAAACAGTGACACTGACTATGGATTATGTATTAAACAGTGACACTGACTATGGAGTATGTACTAGACAGTAACAGTGACTATAGATATGTACTAGACAGTGACACTGACTATGGATTATGTATTAAACAGTGACACTGACTATGGAGTATGTACTAAACAGTGACACTGACTATGGAGTATGTACTAGACAGTGACACTGACTATGAAATATGTACTAAACAGTGACACTGACTATGGATGATGTACTAGACAGTGACACTGACTATGGATTATGTACTAAACAGTGACACTGACTATGGAGTATGTACTAGACAGTGACACTGACTATGGAGTATGTACTAAAAAGTGACACTGACTATGGATTATGTACTAGACAGTGACACTGACTATGGATTATGTACTAGACAGTGACACTGACTATGGATTATGTAATAGACAGTGACACTGACTATGGATTATGTACTAAAGAGTGACACTGACTGGAGTATGTACTAGACAGTGACCCTGACTATGGAGTAGGTATTAAACAGTGACACTGACTATGGATTATGCATTAAACAGTGACACTGACTATGGAGTATGTACTAAACAGTGACACTGACTATGGATTATGTACTAGACAGTGACACTGACAATGGATTATATACTAAACAGTGACACTGACTATGAATTATGTACTAAACAGTGACACTGACTATGGATTATGTATTAAACAGTGACACTGACTATGGAGTATGTATTAAGAGTGACACTGACCATGGGGTATGTACTAAACAGTGACACTGACTATGGATGATGTACTAGACAGTGACACTGACTATGGATTATGTACTAAACAGTGACACTGACTATGGATTATGTACTAGACAGTGACACTGACTATGGAGTATGTACTAGACAGTGACACTGACTATGGATTATGTACTTAATCAGTGACACTGACTATGGATTATGTATTAAACAGTGACACTGACTATGGATTATGTACTAGACAGTGACACTGACTATGGATTATGTACTAGACAGTGACACTGACTATGGATTATGTATTAAACAGTGACACTGACTATGGAGTATGTACTAGACAGTGACACTGAGCATGGAGTATGTACTAGACAGTGACACTGACTATGGATTATGTACTAAACAGTGACACTGACTATGGGTTATGTACTAAACAGTGACACTGACTATGGAGTATATACTAGACAGTGACAATGACTATGGATTATGTACTAGACAGTGACACTGACTATGGATTATGTACTAAACAGTGACACTGACTATGGAGTTTGTACTAGACAGTGACACGTGACTATGGAGTATGTACTAGACAGTGACACTGACTATGGATTATGTACTAAAGAGTGACACTGACTATGGATTATGTACTAAACAGTGACACTGACTATGGAGTATGTAATAGACAGTGACACTGACTATGGATTTGTACTAAACAGTGACAGTGACTATGGATTATGTACTAAACAGTGACACTGACTTTGAAATATGTATTAAACAGTGACCCTGACTATGGATTATGTACTAGACAGTGACACTGACTATGGATTATGTACTAGACAGTGACACTGACTATGGATTATGTATTAAACAGCGACACTGACTATGGATTATGTACTAAACAGTGACACTGACTATGGATTATGTACTAAACAGTGACACTGACTATGGATTATTTACTAAACAGTGACACTGACTATGGAGTATGTACTAGACAGTGACACTGACTATGGAGTATGTACTAAAAAGTGACACTGACTATGGATTATGTACTAGACAGTGACACTGACTATGGATTATGTATTAAACAGTGACACTGACTATGGATTATATACTAACAGTGACACTGACTATGAATTATGTACTAAACAGTGACACTGACTATGGATTATGTATTAAACAGTGTCACTGACTATGGAGTATGTACTAAAGAGTGACACTGACCATGGGGGTATGTACTAAACAGTTACACTGACTATGGATTATGTACTAGACAGTGACACTGACTATGGATTATGTACTAAACAGTGACACTGACTATGGATTATGTACTAGACAGTGACACTGACTATGGATTATGTACTAGACAGTGACAATGACTATGGATTATGTATTAAACAGTGACACTGACTATGGATTATGTATTAAACAGTGACCCTGACTATGGATTATGTACTAGACTTTGACACTGACTATGGATTATGTACTAGACAGTGACACTGACTATGGATTATGTATTAAACAGTGACACTGACTATGGAGTATGTACTAGACAGTGACACTGAGCATGGAGTATGTACTAGACAGTGACACTGACTATGGATTATGTACTAAACAGTGACACTGACTATGGGTTATGTACTAAACAGTGACACTGACTATGGAGTATATACTAGACAGTGACAATGACTATGGATTATGTACTAGACAGTGACACTGACTATGGATTATGTACTAAACAGTGACACAGACTATGGAGTATGTACTAAACAGTGACACTGACTATGGATTATGTATTAAACAGTGACACTGACTATGGAGTATGTACTAAAGAGTGACACTGACTATGGATTATGTACAAAACAGTGACACTGACTATGGATTATGTACTAAACTGTGACACTGAGTATGGATTTTGTACTAAACAGTGACATTGACTATGGATTATGTAGTAGACAGTGACACTGACTATGGAGTATGTACTAAAGTGTGACACTGACTATGGGGGATGTACTAAACAGTGACACTGACTATGGAATATGTACTAGACAGTGACACTGACTATGGATTATGTACTAAACAGTGACACTGACTATGGATTATGTACTAAACAGTGACACTGACTATGGAGTATGTACTAGACAGTGACACTGACTATGGATTATGTACTAAACAGTGACACTGACTATGGAGTATGTACTAGACAGTGACACTGACTATGGAGTATGTACTAAACAGTGACACTGACTATGGATTATGTACTAAACAGTGACACTGACTATGGATTATTTACTAAACAGTGACACTGCCTATGGAGTATGTACTAGACAGTGACACTGACTATGGAGTATGTACTAAAAAGTGACACTGACTATGGATTATGTACTAGACAGTGACACTGACTATGGATTATGTACTAGACAGTGACACTGACTATGGATTATGTAATAGACAGTGACAATGACTATGGATTATGTACTAAAGAGTGACACTGACTGGAGTATGTACTAGACAGTGACCCTGACTATGGAGTAGGTATTAAACAGTGACACTGACTATGGATTATGCATTAAACAGTGACACTGACTATGGAGTATGTACTAAACAGTGACACTGACTATGGATTATGTACTAGACAGTGACACTGACTATGGATTATGTACTAGACAGTGACACTGACTATGGATTATGTATTAAACAGTGACACTGACATGGAGTATGTACTAAAGAGTGACACTGACTATGGATTATGTACTAAACAGTGACACTGACTATGGATTATATACTAAACAGTGACACTGACTATGTATTATGCACTAAACAGTGACACTGACTATGGATTATGTATTAAACAGTGACACTGACTATGGAGTATGTACTAAACAGTGACACTGACTATGGATTATGTACTAAACAGTGACACAGACTATGGAGTATGTACTAAACAGTGACACTGACTATGGATTATGTATTAAACAGTGACACTGACTATGGAGTATGTACTAAAGAGTGACACTGACTATGGATTATGTACAAAACAGTGACACTGACTATGGATTATGTACTAAACTGTGACACTGAGTATGGATTATGTACTAAACAGTGACACTGACTATGGATTATGTAGTAGACAGTGACACTGACTATGGAGTATATACTAAAGAGTGACACTGACTATGGGGGATGTACTAAACAGTGACACAGACTATGGATTATGTACTAGACAGTGACACTGACTATGGATTATGTACTAAACAGTGACACTGACTATGGATTATGTACTAAACAGTGACACTAACTATGGATTATGTACTAAACAGTGACACTGACTATGAAATATGTACTAAGCAGTGACACTGACTATGGATTATGTACTAGACAGTGACACTGACTATGGATTATGAATTAAACAGTGACACTGACTATGGATTATGTACTAAACAGTGACACTGACTATGGATTATATATTAAACAGTGACACTGATATGGAGTATGTATTAAACAGTGACACTTACTATGGATTATGTATTAAACAGTGACACTGACTATGGAGTATGTACTAGACAGTGACACTGACTATGGAGTATGTACTAAATAGTGACACTGACTGTGGAGTATGTACTAGACAGTGACACTGACTATGAATTATGTACTAGACAGTGACACTGACTATGGATTATGTACTAGTCAGTGACACTGACTATGGATTATGTATTAAACAGTGACACTGACTATGGAGTATGTATTAAACAGTGACACTGACTATCGAGTATGTACTAGACAGTGACACTGACTCTGGAGTATGTACTAAAGAGTGACACTGGACTATGGAGTATGTACTAGACAGTGACACTGACCATGGATTATGTACTAAACAGTGACACTGACTATGGATTATGTACTAAACAGTGAAACTGACTATGGAGTATGTACTAGACAGTTACACTGACTATGGAGTATGTACTAAACAGTGACACTGACTATGGATTATGTACTAAACAGTGACACTGACTATGGATTATTTACTAAACAGTGTCACTGACTATGGAGTATGTACTAGACAGTGACACTGACTATGGAGTATGTACTAAAAAGTGACACTGACTATGGATTATGTACTAGACAGTGACACTGACTAATGATTATGTACTAGACAGTGACACTGACTACAGTTTATGTAATAGTCAGTGACACTGACTATGGAGTATGTACTAAAAAGTGACACTGACTATGGATTATGTACTAAACAGTGACACTGACTATGGATTATGTACTAAACAGTGACACTGACTATGGATTATGTACTAAACAGTGACACTGACTATGGAGTATGTATTAAACAGTGACACTGACTATGGAGTATGTACTAGACAGTGACACTGACTGTGGATTATGTACTAGACAGTGACACTGACTATGGATTATGTATTAAACAGTGACACTGACTATGGAGTATGTACTAAACAGTGACACTGACTATGGATTATGTATTAAACAGTGACACTGACTATGGAGTATGTACTAAAGAGTGACACTGACTATGGATTATGTACTAAACAGTGACACTGACTATGGATTATGTATTAAACAGTGACACTGACTATGGATTATGTACTAAACAGTGACACTGACTATGGATTATGTATTAAACCGTGACACTGACTATGGAGTATGTTCTAAAGAGTGACACTGACTATGGGGGATGTACTAAACAGTGACACTGACTATGGATTATGTACTAGACAGTGACACTGACTATGGATTATGTACTAAACAGTGACACTGACTATGGATTATGTACTAAACAGTGACACTAACTATGGATTATGTACTAAACAGTGACACTGACTATGAAATATGTACTAAGCAGTGACACTGACTATGGATTATGTACTAGACAGTGACACTGACTATGGATTATGAATTAAACAGTGACACTGACTATGGATTATGTACTAAAGAGTGACACTGACTATGGATTATGTACTAAACAGTGACACTGACTATGGATTATGAATTAAACAGTGACACTGACTATGGATTATGTACTAAACAGTGACACTGACTATGGATTATATATTAAACAGTGACACTGATATGGAGTATGTATTAAACAGTGACACTTACTATGGATTATGTATTAAACAGTGACACTGACTATGGAGTATGTACTAGACAGTGACACTGACTATGGAGTATGTACTAAATAGTGACACTGACTGTGGAGTATGTACTAGACAGTGACACTGACTATGAATTATGTACTAGACAGTGACACTGACTATGGATTATGTACTAGTCAGTGACACTGACTATGGATTATGTATTAAACAGTGACACTGACTATGGAGTATGTATTAAACAGTGACACTGACTATCGAGTATGTACTAGACAGTGACACTGACTCTGGAGTATGTACTAAAGAGTGACACTGACTATGGAGTATGTACTAGACAGTGACACTGACCATGGATTATGTACTAAACAGTGACACTGACTATGGATTATGTACTAAACAGTGACACTGACTATGGATTATTTACTAAACAGTGTCACTGACTATGGAGTATGTACTAGACAGTGACACTGACTATGGAGTATGTACTAAAAAGTGACACTGACTATGGATTATGTACTAGACAGTGACACTGACTAATGATTATGTACTAGACAGTGACACTGACTATAGTTTATGTAATAGTCAGTGACACTGACTATGGAGTATGTACTAAAGAGTGACACTGACTATGGATTATGTACTAAAGAGTGACACTGACTATGGATTATGTACTAAACAGTGACACTGACTATGGATTATGTACTAAACAGTGACACTGACTATGGAGTATGTAATAAACAGTGACACTGACTATGGAGTATGTACTAGACAGTGACACTGACTGTGGATTATGTACTAGACAGTGACACTGACTATGGATTATGTATTAAACAGTGACACTGACTATGGAGTATGTACTAAACAGTGACACTGACTATGGATTATGTATTAAACAGTGACACTGACTATGGAGTATGTACTAAAGAGTGACACTGACTATGGATTATGTACTAAACAGTGACACTGACTATGGATTATGTATTAAACAGTGACACTGACTATGGATTATGTACTAAACAGTGACACTGACTATGGATTATGTATTAAACCGTGACACTGACTATGGAGTATGTTCTAAAGAGTGACACTGACTATGGGGGATGTACTAAACAGTGACACTGACTATGGATTATGTACTAGACAGTGACACTGACTATGGATTATGTACTAAACAGTGACACTGACTATGGATTATGTACTAAACAGTGACACTAACTATGGATTATGTACTAAACAGTGACACTGACTATGAAATATGTACTAAGCAGTGACACTGACTATGGATTATGTACTAGACAGTGACACTGACTATGGATTATGAATTAAACAGTGACACTGACTATGGATTATGTACTAAAGAGTGACACTGACTATGGATTATGTACTAAACAGTGACACTGACTATGGATTATATATTAAACAGTGACACTGATATGGAGTATGTATTAAACAGTGACACTTACTATGGATTATGTATTAAACAGTGACACTGACTATGGAGTATGTACTAGACAGTGACACTGACTATGGAGTATGTACTAAATAGTGACACTGACTGTGGAGTATGTACTAGACAGTGACACTGACTATGAATTATGTACTAGACAGTGACACTGACTATGGATTATGTACTAGTCAGTGACACTGACTATGGATTATGTATTAAACAGTGACACTGACTATGGAGTATGTATTAAACAGTGACACTGACTATCGAGTATGTACTAGACAGTGACACTGACTCTGGAGTATGTACTAAAGAGTGACACTGACTATGGAGTATGTACTAGACAGTGACACTGACCATGGATTATGTACTAAACAGTGACACTGACTATGGATTATGTACTAAACAGTGACACTGACTATGGAGTATGTACTAGACAGTTACACTGACTATGGAGTATGTACTAAACAGTGACACTGACTATGGATTATGTACTAAACAGTGACACTGACTATGGATTATTTACTAAACAGTGACACTGACTATGGAGTATGTACTAGACAGTGACACTGACTATGGAGTATGTACTAAAAAGTGACACTGACTATGGATTATGTACTAGACAGTGACACTGACTAATGATTATGTACTAGACAGTGACACTGACTATAGATTATGTAATAGTCAGTGACACTGACTATGGAGTATGTACTAAAGAGTGACACTGACTATGGATTATGTACTAAACAGTGACACTGACTATGGATTATGTACTAAACAGTGACACTGACTATGGATTATGTACTAAACAGTGACACTGACTATGGAGTATGTATTAAACAGTGACACTGACTATGGAGTATGTACTAGACAGTGACACTGACTGTGGATTATGTACTAGACAGTGACACTGACTATGGATTATGTATTAAACAGTGACACTGACTATGGAGTATGTACTAAACAGTGACACTGACTATGGATTATGTATTAAACAGTGACACTGACTATGGAGTATGTACTAAAGAGTGACACTGACTATGGATTATGTACTAAACAGTGACACTGACTATGGATTATGTATTAAACAGTGACACTGACTATGGATTATGTACTAAACAGTGACACTGACTATGGATTATGTATTAAACCGTGACACTGACTATGGAGTATGTACTAAAGAGTGACACTGACTATGGGGGATGTACTAAACAGTGACACTGACTATGGATTATGTACTAGACAGTGACACTGACTATGGATTATGTACTAAACAGTGATACTGACTATGGATTATGTACTAAACAGTGACACTGACTATGTATTATGTACTAAACAGTGACACTAACTTTGGATTATGTACTAAACAGTGACACTGACTATGAAATATGTACTAAGCAGTGACACTGACTATGGATTATGTACTAGACAGTGACACTGACTATGGATTATGTATTAAACAGTTACACTGACTATGGAGTATGTACTAGACAGTGACACTGACTATGGATTATGTACTAAACAGTGCCACTGTCTATGGAGTATGTATTAAACAGTGACACTGACTATGGAGTATGTACTAGACAGTGACACTGAATATAGATTATGTACTAAACAGTGACACTGACTATGGATTATGTATTAAACAGTGACACTGACTATGGAGTATGTACTAGACAGTAACAGTGACTATAGATTATGTACTAGACAGTGACACTGACTATGGATTATGTATTAAACAGTGACACTGACTATGGAGTATGTACTAAACAGTGACACTGACTATGGAGTATGTACTAGACAGTGACACTGACTATGAAATATGTACTAAACAGTGACACTGACTATGGATGATGTACTAGACAGTGACACTGACTATGGATTATGTACTAAACAGTGACACTGACTATGGATTATGTACTAGACAGTGACACTGACTATGGATTATGTACTAAACTGTGACACTGAGTATGGATTGTGTACTAAACAGTGACACTGCCTATGGAGTATGTACTAGACAGTGACACTGACTATGGAGTATGTACTAAAAAGTGACACTGACTATGGATTATGTACTAGACAGTGACACTGACTATGGATTATGTACTAGACAGTGACACTGACTATGGATTATGTAATAGACAGTGACACTGACTATGGATTATGTACTAAAGAGTGACACTGACTGGAGTATGTACTAGACAGTGACCCTGACTATGGAGTAGGTATTAAACAGTGACACTGACTATGGATTATGCATTAAACAGTGACACTGACTATGGAGTATGTACTAAACAGTGACACTGACTATGGATTATGTACTAGACAGTGACACTGACAATGGATTATATACTAAACAGTGACACTGACTATGAATTATGTACTAAACAGTGACACTGACTATGGATTATGTATTAAACAGTGACACTGACTATGGAGTATGTACTAAAGAGTGACACTGACCATGGGGTATGTACTAAACAGTGACACTGACTATGGATGATGTACTAGACAGTGACACTGACTATGGATTATGTACTAAACAGTGACACTGACTATGGATTATGTACTAGACAGTGACACTGACTATGGATTATGTACTAGACAGTGACAATGACTATGGATTATGTATTAAACAGTGACACTGACTATGGATTATGTATTAAACAGTGACCCTGACTATGGATTATGTACTAGACAGTGACACTGACTATGGATTATGTACTAGACAGTGACACTGACTATGGATTATGTATTAAACAGTGACACTGACTATGGAGTATGTACTAGACAGTGACACTGAGCATGGAGTATGTACTAGACAGTGACACTGACTATGGATTATGTACTAAACAGTGACACTGACTATGGGTTATGTACTAAACAGTGACACTGACTATGGAGTATATACTAGACAGTGACAATGACTATGGATTATGTACTAGACAGTGACACTGACTATGGATTATGTACTAAACAGTGACACTGACTATGGAGTTTGTACTAGACAGTGACAGTGACTATGGAGTATGTACTAGACAGTGACACTGACTATGGATTATGTACTAAAGAGTGACACTGACTATGGATTATGTACTAAACAGTGACACTGACTATGGAGTATGTACTAGACAGTGACACTGACTATGGATTTGTACTAAACAGTGACACTTACTATGGATTATGTACTAAACAGTGACACTGACTTTGAAATATGTATTAAACAGTGACCCTGACTATGGATTATGTACTAGACAGTGACACTGACTATGGATTATGTACTAGACAGTGACACTGACTATGGATTATGTATTAAACAGCGACACTGACTATGGATTATGTACTAAACAGTGACACTGACTATGGATTATGTACTAAACAGTGACACTGACTATGGATTATTTACTAAACAGTGACACTGACTATGGAGTATGTACTAGACAGTGACACTGACTATGGAGTATGTACTAAAAAGTGACACTGACTATGGATTATGTACTAGACAGTGACACTGACTATGGATTATGTATTAAACAGTGACACTGACTATGGATTATATACTAAACAGTGACACTGACTATGAATTATGTACTAAACAGTGACACTGACTATGGATTATGTATTAAACAGTGACACTGACTATGGAGTATGTACTAAAGAGTGACACTGACCATGGGGTATGTACTAAACAGTGACACTGACTATGGATGATGTACTAGACAGTGACACTGACTATGGATTATGTACTAAACAGTGACACTGACTATGGATTATGTACTAGACAGTGACACTGACTATGGATTATGTACTAGACAGTGACAATGACTATGGATTATGTATTAAACAGTGACACTGACTATGGATTATGTATTAAACAGTGACCCTGACTATGGATTATGTACTAGACAGTGACACTGACTATGGATTATGTACTAGACAGTGACACTGACTATGGATTATGTATTAAACAGTGACACTGACTATGGAGTATGTACTAGACAGTGACACTGAGCATGGAGTATGTACTAGACAGTGACACTGACTATGGATTATGTACTAAACAGTGACACTGACTATGGGTTATGTACTAAACAGTGACACTGACTATGGAGTATATACTAGACAGTGACAATGACTATGGATTATGTACTAGACAGTGACACTGACTATGGATTATGTACTAAACAGTGACACTGACTATGGAGTTTGTACTAGACAGTGACAGTGACTATGGAGTATGTACTAGACAGTGACACTGACTATGGATTATGTACTAAAGAGTGACACTGACTATGGATTATGTACTAAACAGTGACACTGACTATGGATTATATACTAAACAGTGACACTGACTATGGATTTGTACTAAACAGTGACACTTACTATGGATTATGTACTAAACAGTGACACTGACTTTGAAATATGTATTAAACAGTGACCCTGACTATGGATTATGTACTAGACAGTGACACTGACTATGGATTATGTACTAGACAGTGACACTGACTATGGATTATGTATTAAACAGCGACACTGACTATGGATTATGTACTAAACAGTGACACTGACTATGGATTATGTACTAAACAGTGACACTGACTATGGATTATTTACTAAACAGTGACACTGACTATGGAGTATGTACTAGACAGTGACACTGACTATGGAGTATGTACTAAAAAGTGACACTGACTATGGATTATGTACTAGACAGTGACACTGACTATGGATTATGTATTAAACAGTGACACTGACTATGGAGTATGTAATAGACAGTGACACTGACTATGGATTATGTACTAAAGAGTGACACTGACTATGGAGTATGTACTAGACAGTGACCCTGACTATGGAGTATGTACTAAACAGTGACACTGACTATGGATTATGTATTAAACAGTGACACTGACTATGGATTATGTATTAAACAGTGACACTGACTATGGAGTATGTACTAAACAGTGACACTGACTATGGATTATGTACTAGACAGTGACACTGACTATGGATTATGTATTAAACAGTGACACTGACCTTGGAGTATGTACTAAACAGTGACACTGACTATGGATTATGTATTAAACAGTGACACTGACTATGGAGTATGTACTAAAGAGTGACACTGACTATGGATTATGTAGTAAACAGTGACACTGACTATGGATTATATACTAAACAGTGACACTGACTATGAATTATGTACTAAACAGTGACACTGACTATGGATTATGTATTAAACAGTGACACTGACTATGGAGTATGTACTAATGAGTGACACTGACTATGGGGTATGTACTAAACAGTGACACTGACTATGGATTATGTACTAGACAGTGACACTGACTATGGATTATGTACTAAACAGTGACACTGACTATGGATTATGTACTAAACAGTGACACTGACTATGGGTTATGTACTAGACAGTGACTCTGACTATGGATTATGTACTAAACAGTGACAGTGAGTATGGATTATATACTAAACAGTGACACTGACTATGAAATATGTACTAAGCAGTGACACTGACTATGGATTATGTACTAGACAGTGACACTGACTATGGAATATGTATTAAACAGTGACACTGACTATGCAGAATGTATTAAATAGTGACACTGACTATGGATTATGTACTAAACAGTGACACTGACTATGAAATAAGTACTAAGCAGTGACACTGACTATGGAGTATGTACTAGACAGTGACACTGACTATGGATCATGTATTAAACAGTGACACTGACTATGGAGTATGTACTAAAGAGTGACACTGACTATGGAGTATGTACTAGACAGTGACACTGACTATGGATTATGTACTAGACAGTGACACTGACTATGGATTATGTATTAAACAGTGACACTGAGTATGGAGTATGTACTGGACAGTGACACTGACTCTGGATTATGTACTAAACAGTGACACTGACTATGGAGTATGTATTAAACAGTGACACTTACTATGGAGTATGTACTAAACAGTGACCCTGACTATGGATTATGTACTAAAGAGTGACACTGACTATGGATTATGTACTAAACAGTGACACTGACTATGGATTATGTACTAGACAGTGACACTGACTATGGATTATGTACTAGACAGTGACACTGACTATGGATTATGTACTAGACAGTGACACTGACTATGGATTATGTATTAAACAGTGACACTGACTATGGATTATGTATTAAACAGTGACCCTGACTATGGATTATGTACTAGACAGTGACACTGACTATGGATTATGTACTAGACAGTGACACTGACTATGGATTATGTATTAAACAGTGACACTGACTATGGAGTATGTACTAGACAGTGACACTGAGCATGGAGTATGTACTAGACAGTGACACTGACTATGGATTATGTACTAAACAGTGACACTGACTATGGATTATGTACTAAACAGTGACACTGACTATGGAGTATGTACTAGACAGTGACACTGACTATGGATTATGTACTAGACAGTGACACTGACTATGGATCATGTACTAAACAGTGACACTGACTATGGAGTATGTACTAAACAGTGACACTGACTATGGAGTATGTACTAGACAGTGACACTGACTATGGAGTATGTACTAGACAGTGACACTGACTATGGATTATGTACTAAAGAGTGACACTGACTATGGATTATGTACTAAACAGTGACACTGACTATGGAGTATGTACTAGACAGTGACACTGACTATGGATTTGTACTAAACAGTGAGACTGACTATGGATTATGTACTAAACAGTGACACTGACTATGAAATATGTATTAAACAGTGACCCTGACTATGGATTATGTACTAGACAGTGACACTGACTATGGATTATGTACTAGACAGTGACACTGACTATGGATTATGTATTAAACAGTGACACTGACTATGGATTATGTACTAAACAGTGACACTGACTATGGATTATGTACTAAACAGTGACACTGACTATGGAGTATGTACTAGACAGTGACACTGACTATGGATTATGTACTAGACAGTGACACTGACTATGGATTATGTACTAAACAGTGACACTGACTATGGAGAATGTACTAAACAGTGACACTGACTATGGAGTATGTACTAGACAGTGACACTGACTATGGAGTATGTACTAGACAGTGACACTGACTATGGATTATGTACTAAAGAGTGACACTGACTATGGATTATGTACTAAACAGTGACACTGACTATGGAGTATGTACTAGACAGTGACACTGACTATGGATTTATACTAAACAGTGACACTGACTATGGATTATGTATTAAACAGTGACACTGACTATGGAGTATGTACTAGACAGTGACACTGACTATTGAGTATGTACTAAACAGTGACACTGACTATGGATTATGTACTAGACAGTGACACTGACTATGGATTATGTACTAGACAGTGACACTGACTATGTATTATGTATTAAACAGTGACACTGACTATGGAGTATGTATTAAACAGTGACACTGACTATGCATTATGTACTAGACAGTGACACTGACTATGGAGTATGTACTAGACAGTGACACTGACTATGGAGTATGTACTCAAACTCATTAACTTATAATGAAAATTTTATATCCTAACCAAAACACACATTATTTCTTCATTTGTAATTTTGGTTACTATGGGAAGGTAGAGGAAAACATTCTGCAACCATTTTTTTTTTTTTGGAATACATACTTCATTAATAACAAGCACAAAATATTTTATCTGGCTAATCATCTTAAGAAGGTAATGACATTTAGAGTTTTTTGTTTTCAAAAGAATAGTTTGAAGTAACAGTAATAGAATGTTTCACATTTTATATATTGTTATATTGTCAATGGAAGGTGATGGCCCAGGTCAGATACTATTTATGAGATCTTTGGGACTTACTTATTAGAATTACAATACCGTCTATAGTTTTTGGAGCACAAATACGTAGAAATATTATTATATATTCTTCCATTGAAAAAATGTAATCAATTTCTTAGAGAATATTTGCACACACACACATACACGGGCCATATACATAAATGAATACTCTAGTCTCACTCAAGAGAACAGAGATGGAATACTGAAGGTGTTAATTGTATCACTGAACTTTATTATGAATATGGCTTGAGAGTACAACTCATTTTGATTTGGGAAGCAGTTAGTATTTTATAACCAGACAGATATCTTGGTAAAAGAGAGACCAATATGCATAAACACACATCTCACAAGTAATAAAATACATCCATGTGCTATATCTTCACTTTAAATCATCCATAATTGTGTGGCTCAACTGAACTCAAACTCAATGCATTGACAAAAGATTCTCTGTTTAAGTCTCTCAGCACAAAAAGAAGAAAAATCAATGTTCTTTTAATCAAGACAGTTAATGGGATATTTTTAAACTTCCCTGACTATCCAATATGCACAATTAGATCAAACAGCTTTGCTAAGCTTTACATGATGCAGCCTGCCTTGATGGCCAGAAATGGTCACAGTGGGGTCATCCCCGAGTCTTAAGGTCTGTGCTAGTTTTAGAATGTGCTATTCTGTGGATGTAACTCAGAGGTTGAGCGTGAGTACTGTAAAAGATTGTAATTAATTAAAAAAAAAAAAAGAAGGGAGTTCTTTTTTATACTGGTGCCTAAGGATGTTCAAGAGCAGGCCCATTATGTTCAGTGGAGCAATGAGGCATCCCAAACCTTCTATCTGCCACCTCCTTGTCTAGTTCTGCTTCCACCCACAGATCAGTGCACATAGATTCTACTGCTCAGAATCCCCCCTTTTTGTTTTTGTTTTTGATTTGTTTTTTGAGGTAGGGTCTCACTCTAGCCCAGGTTGGCCTGGAATTCACTATGGAGTCTCAGGGTGGCCTCGAACTCACAGCAGTCCTCCTACCTCTGCCTCTTGAGTGCTGGGATTAAAGGCATGTACCACCATGCCCAGCTTCAGAACACCTTTTCCTGAACTATTTGTGGCTGCTTATTGAAGGTAAGCACATGGCAAAGGAAACAAAATCCAATTTCCACTTGAAAGTTTGTTTGGAGGAGGCTATGTCCCCATCCCCCTTTTTTTTCTTCTCCCTGGTTTAGTGTTCCCTTTTGCATACCTCCATATTAGGAACATGAGTCCCCTCTGTTGGACATCAATAGGAATAATGACCCCGTTTAAAATCGGGACTTTATTCTTAAATCAAGAAATTTGCAAAATCAATGAAAACTGCTCCAGGAAGGAAAGAAGTAAGAGCAAATATAGTCTCATTCTTTATATGATAATTTTCATACAAATAAGTTTGAGTCCTTCTGACCAAGATCTTTTAAATATACAAACATGTACAACATACTAATTTTCACTGGAATTCAAAAAAATGAATGAAAACACCCTCAGAGTTTTAGGATGAACTTTTTTTTTTTTTCTTAACTTCTGTAGACAATGATACTTTCTCTTCTCATCCATTGTTTCACATGACCAAACTTTTATGCTAGAGGATTTTTTTTTGTTTGTTTGCTTAAATGACCAGAAAGATTCTGTCAGACAAACCATCAACCAGTAACCAACTGATGAACACTTCAGAGCAGAGAAGCAAAAATCTGTCCGCCCCATTTCTGAAGCTGTTATTTTTAATCATCACACCCATGAGGCTTTACTGGTCAGGTATTCTGTTACTTGGAGTAACAATTTTAGAGCTCCTCCCCAGAAGTTGCTTCATGTTTCTCATGGAGTTTGTTTGCAATGGATAGAGATTATGGTTTGCCTTTCTCTCTCAAATAAACAAATAAATGAAATTATATATCTATGTATAATTTTCTGATAATGTGACATACAAAATCAAGGTGAATGTTGCAATTAGTTTCCTATAATTATATTTCAGTTCAAATTTTAATTTGTCTTTTTTATTTTATTTTACTTTTTCAAAAGTTTTGCTTTATTTTATTTATTTGAGAGTGACAGACAGAGAAAGAGGCATAGAGAGGGAGAGAGAGAGACAGAGACAGAGACAGAGACAGAGACAGAGAGAGAGAGAGAGAGAATGGGTGCACCAGGGCTTCCAGCCACTGCAAATGAACTCCAGCTGCGTGTGCCTCCATGTGCATCTGGCTTATATGGGTTCTGGGGAATTGAGCCCTTGAACCGGGGTCCTTAACCACTAAGCCCTCTCTCCAGCCCAATTTGTCTCTTTTATATTGTGCATTGATTATAAAAGAAAGAAAAGATATTTTATTTATAATCTTCATTATGGATAATTTATCAATTTAACAGAATATTAAAAATCAACTATGAAAGGAAATTATATTTTATTAAACATATATTTTTAACTAGGTATTAAAAACCACCCAATATTTTTCTTGCTACTAAAACCCTCCTAATATTATTGATGTCAATTACTCATAAAAAGTAATCAGAGTATTTTTGGCTATTTGTTTTCTCCTATGTAACATATAGAAAATAATTATTAATGTTTCTTCTTTATATCTAATATTGTATGTAGAACTTTTCAATAGTCTATCTATGTATAACTAAATATTTGCCTCTTAAAACTTTGCAGTAACACTTTTTTCAAAAAGTTATATGCAATCTATATAAACTATTGTAATGGAATATAACAGTTGATACATGTATGTGTTTTTATAAAAAAATCTTAGTTCAATTTTATTAAATATAAGTGATACCTATTAAATACTTAAAAACAAACTATGTTCTAAGAAAAGATAGCACAAACACAAACAACTAACACTGCTGAATGCATTTAAGAGGAATATAATATGTTTATAAAGTATTTTGACACCTGCACAAAATTGTCTGAATTTTTGCCTCCTAAATCACTTAAAAATTAAAAATGCATTTCTGAATTATTTGAGGGTTTACCTAGGTACACACCACACATTTGAAAGTCTTTTAAAAGAAAAACTCTGGGGCTGGAGAGATGTGTTAGTGGTTAAAGCACTTTCCTCCAAAGCCAAAGGACTCAAGTTTGACTCCCTAGCACTCATATAAGCCAAATGCACAAGGTGGCACATGGGTCTGGAGTTTGTTTGCAGCATCTGAGGCCCTGCTACACCCATTCACTCTCTCTAATAAATAAATGAATTTTTTTTGTTGTGGTTTGTTGGTGGGAATGCAATCTGGTCCACATTGTGGAAATCAGTGTGGAAGTTCCAAAAACAGCTAAAGATTGATCTACCATATGACCCAGCTATATAGCACTCCTAGGCATATATCCTAAGGACTCATCTCATTTCCTTAGAAGTACATGCTAAACCATGTTTATTGCTACTCAATTTATAATAGCTGGGAAATGGAACCAGCCTAGATGTCCCTCAACTGATGAGTGTATAATGAAGATATGGCACATTTATACAATGGAGTTCTACTCAGTAGTAAATAAAAATGAAGTTATGAAATTTGTAGAAAAAAAGATGGATCTGGGGCTGGAGAGATGGCTTAGCAGTTAAGCGCTTGCCTGTGAAGCCAAAGGACCCCGGTTCGAGGCTATGAACATTCCACATGCCAAGAATTGATGTGATAACACATAATGCATTCCCTCGTATTAAGAATCATCTTTTTAGAGTGAAATGCTTTGTGGTATGGACAAATAGATGGCAATAGTCCATGAATAGATTGATGGGAGTAAGTATAAGAATATTAGAGATGACTAATTTTGGAAATGAAAGCTATTTGAAGAAGGTAGATATAGGAAAAATACATTTACTAGAAACTATGTTTGAATGAAAAATTTGACAGTAACATGAGAACAATAGTGGGAGTTAAGGTGCTTCCACAAATATTCAAGTAGAAGGAAAATTTTACAACCTAATTCATGAATATATTCATTTAGATTTTATATTTCTATTGCTGTTTTCTGAAAAGGTGGGTCATTTCTCATTGTGTCTGCCCATGTGCTATAAAAACATGAGACTGTGGGATGAAGGAAAGTGAAAAATAACTGGTAACTTATGGTATCTTTTGGTATCATATAGATTACAGTCCTGTAAAATTGTGGCAGTTTTTGAGTATGTGCATATAATGTTTATGTGTTCGCATGTACCTCTCTCTCTCTCTCTCTCTCTCTCTGTACACATGTAGACCAGAGGTCAATACTGGGTGGCTGGGTGTATTCAAAATTACTCTCTATCTTATGTTTTGTGAAAAGGTCTCTCATTGTACTGGAGCTCATCCATTCAGTGAATGTAGATAGCCAACATGCCTGAAATATAGACCTAACTTTGACTCCCACATGCTGGAATTCCAAGCACAAGCCTAGGCTATACATGATTTCTGGATATCCAAACACATTTTCTCATGTTTGCATATTATGCATAGTAATTACTAAACCATCTTCCTAGATTATCAACATTATTGTATATTGGACTGGGAATACCTTATAAGCTATATAATGCATTTATCATGACTTGAAACTCTAGAATTGTAAGCCAAAATAAATCTTCACTATTTATAAGTTATTTACTCCAAATAACTTGGCACAGTGGGACTACCACTATGAGGACTACCTCAAAATAACTACCATAATAATATAGACATGATAGAGACTGAATTAATCCTTTTCTTTATTACTTTTAGTGAAAACAAGAGATATCAGAATTAACTTATGGTATAGTACCCTTTAAAATTCTAAATTACTTACTGTCCTCCATTTAAAATTTCACAGATAGGGCCGGAGAGATGCTTAGTGGTTAAGCGCTTGCCTGTGAAGCCTAAGGATCACGGTTTGAGGCTCAGTTCCTTCAGGACCCACGTTAGCCAGATGCACAGGGGGTGCACGTGTCTGGAGTTCATTTGTAGTGGCTGGAAGCCCTGGCCAGCCCATTCCCTCTCTCTCTCTCTCTCTCTCTCTCTCTCTCTCTCTCTCTGCCTTTCTCTCTCTCTTTCTCTTTGTCACTATCAAGTAAATAATTTTTTAAAAATTTAAGAAAAATTAAAAAAAATAAAATTTCACAGAAATATTATTTTAGAATGAAGATCTTTCTTTCTATTTTCTTAAAACTTGGTCATCTCTGTTTCTGGCCATGTGTTCTATATAAATACATGGGACCCTTTCAATGTTTTTCTCTGTGATAGACATTTAAACAGACAGACTGACTCAGTGTAGCTCTTACCTCCTCTCCCCAAAGGAAGGACTATCTTTTGAGAACTGACAGGTCATGGTTTGGAAATTCACCTTAACTGATCATGTGGAGACCCATCTTTTTCTTTGCTTAGGGACAAATGTAACTGAACAAAGTGACTGAGACTTTTGATAGTTTTTAAGCTTTTTGAACTTTAATATTCTCACAAAACACAGTGAAATTGATAACAAACAGGATTCTACATTCTTAAACATATGATATAATGTGAATTATGCTATGGGAGAGTGCATCTAAAATTATTTGCTTTATCAATTTTAAAAAGGATGCTACATTCCATGGAATGCTTTTGTCCTTGACAAATAGCCACTTTATTGTGAACATAGACTACAGACATATTCTATAAATATATTGTGTGCTTAGAAAAGTCTATTTTGCAAAAGACATATACAGTTATATGGTGTGTGCATGAAAATCTTGAATTAGAATTTACTTTCTTTATTTTATCTATATACAGGCATATGTGTTACTGTAAGATTTTTGACATAAAAGGTTGGGTTATTTTTGTTTACATTTGCAGTAATTTTAAATTATTTTGTTATTCACAGGGAAAAGCTATCATGTTCTCATTATCTTTGTCCATAGAAACTGGGCTATGCTAATCATTTAATGTAAAATGTATAAAGAAGAAGAAAAAGAAAAACACTATGAAACTACTTGCCATTGGTGCTTATTCAACTCAGTTTCCTCATTTAGTGATTATTGTTTACATTATTGGGCAAGAGCGAACCCTCCAAGTAGATTAAACCTTTCTTCCTGCTACCACATACTCACTCAGTTTACTAGGCATAAAAATTCTGTAAATGTACAAACCAACCGTTGGCTTTCTGAGCATGCTGCTAAGTTACAGAACAAGTTTCATTTTTTTTTTTTTCCAGTACTGAACCTCAGAAGACTTTAACAGCTTCTGCGTGCCCTGGGCTTAGGCTCATTTTTAAGCTAGAAACATGTTCAGCCCTACACAGCTGTCTTCAAATGCCGTTCATAGTTATGTGAATTTATTAGTATCTCCTTGTTTCACAGCAATGCTTCCCATCATCATAAGAAGTGAAATGTTTTACTTTCAAGCTAGGAAAGTTATAAAATTGGCAAAGTGCTTATGATGCAAGCATGAGAACCAGTGATTGCATCTCCAGCATGAACATTAGGGCAAAGTGTGGTGGTGTGTGCTTGGAATCCCAAGCTACCATATGTATAATATTCTCTTCCATTTAACAATTGCAGCATTTAATTTTTCAATTATCAAACATTTTATACATATATATTTCTTCACGAAATATATATAGTGCTCATATATTAAAGAAGGTTTTAAGTATTATAATAGCTAAGATATTTTTATATCTAAAATATTTTTTCTTGATATTTTACATATATCTGGACATAGTGTGACTCAGTCAAGTTCACACACACATACATGAAAGCAAAAACTTTACAAAATTTATGTACTTAATTCCAAATAAAATTCAAATGAAAATGAACTCCAAAGTTCATGGTGAAAATTTGAGGGGATAGTTGTTTGGTCTAGACAATCAAGATCATTAGCCTTTATGAGTTTAGAATAGACCCATTACCAAGCATTAGAAAATGTAAAGTTAGCTGGGTGTGGTGGCACATGCCTTTATTCCCAGCATTCACTCGGGAGGCAGAAGTAGGAGGATTACCATGAGTTCAAGGCCACCCTGAGACTACATAGTGAATTCCAGGTCAGCCTGGACTAGAGTGAGACCCTACCTCGAAAAACAAAACAACAAAAAAGGAAAATAAAAAAGAAAATGTAAAGTCATCAAAAGCAATGAAAATGTGATATTTATACTAGCATGGCCATGTTCCTAAGAGAAAAAAATTATTCTGTAATTATAGTATGTTTGCTTCCTACATAAAACTTAAGCATCAGTTTGAGAAGTGCCACTCTACTGTGGGTGAGCCAGTACCCACCTACTGGCAGACTGAAATGAAACTCAAAAGTTTATCTAATGACGGGAATTAAATCCAACTGGATAAAGTAGTTATATTTACTATAAATTGTATGTGGCTGAGATATTTTATATATAATATACAATAATAGGAAAATTAATAATAATTTTATTATTATAATTATTTCCCTAATTTAATGTCATATACATACATATATACATGCATATATATGTATAGATAGATTGATTGATTGATAGATAGATACAGACATACATACATACATACATACATACATACATACATACAATGTAATGCTACCCAGCATCAGAAAATGAACTTCTAGTATTTGGAACAATGTGGATTAATCTGGAGACATTAGGCTAAATGAAATAAGGAACATATAGAAACACCTTTTTGATTTCATTTAAATGAAATTTTAAATGTGAAACATAAAATTATAGAGCAGAGCTAGAGTTGGTACAGTGGTGAAAGGGACTTTCTTTCAAAGTTTGTTGGCATGAGTTCAAATCTCCAGTACTCACGTAAAGGCAGACACACAAAGTGGCACATGTGTCTGAATTTTGTATACAGTGGAAGAATGCCCTAGTGTGCCCACTTTCTCTCTTTCTCTTTCTCTCTTAAATAAATAAATTAAAACATTAAAATACAAGTGGAGTTGGGGGTGGTAGTACACACTTTTAATCCCAGCACTCAGAAAGCAAAGGTAGGGAGTCACAATGAGTTTGGGGCCACCCTGAGAATACAGAGTGAATTCCAGGTCAGCCTGAACTATAGCAAGACCCTACCTCGAAAAATAGCAACAGCAACAAAAAAATACAACTCGAGTATATAGAGAACATAGCAGAAGCTAGGGTAAGAGGGTTACATGGCTAGATATTAGCAAAAGGGTAAAACATTTAGTCAGCATAAATTTATTTTTGAAATTAATTACCCAATGTAGTGACTATAGTTAATAATATGTTAACTATTTCACAGTTATTAGACTAGTCTTAAATACTCAAATTTACTTCCAAGAGATTAACAAGAAATGTTATTCTTAAAATCATTAACTTGATTTTATATTCTTGTAACATGTAAATAAACAACATTTTTTTCCAATAACATGTAATTATTCTTTTTGTGTTAAAATATATGTAGTTTTTAACTACACAAGGATTGGGGAGATAGCTTAATGGTTAAGGCACTTGCATGTGAAGCCTAAAGACATATGTTCGGCTCTCCAGGTCCCACATAAGCCAGATGCACAAGGTGATTCAAGTGCACAAGGTTGCACATGCTCACAAGCTGGCACACGTCTGGAGTTTGATTGCAGTCACTGGAGTCCTTGGAGTGCCAGTTCTCTTTCTCTGACTTTTGGTCTCTCTTATAAAAAATTAAAAGTGTACAAAATATTTTTATTTCCTGATTTTCATTTCTTGATGTTTTTATGCCTTATTGCAATTCATGTTCACATAAATATACATTACACATTTACTTATTTTGCTCAGCTGCCATAACAAAATCCAATGGACTGGATGACCTAAACATTAGAAATGTATTTTTTACATTTCTGAATGCTTTAAATCCAGGATCAAATTGTTGTCATGGTGGGTGTACGGTTTATTTAAATTATTATGACTTCCATGTGTGAACATTGACTTGTGTATGTGTGAACAGAGGAAAGAGCTTAGTAAGAAGAAAAAGAGCAGAGATAGAGAAAGAAAGAGAGAAAGAGAAGACAGAGAGCTTTTTAATCTCTTCCTCTTCTTATAACATCAGCCTCATTGCCAATCCTCAATGAGCTCATTTAACTTCAATCAAATTTGAAAAGGTCCTTTCCTCCAAAAGGCATCATGTTGAGGGTCATATATTGAACATATTAGAAGGAAAGGTCACAATTCAGAGTACAACATATATCTGATGAAGGGTGTTAATTTTCATGCTCCTTTGCCAATATGAAACCTAAGGTAAATTGTACTATTTGTACAAATAGTTTCCCCCCGCCACAGGATTAAGTTATCAGGCATCACATTTTGACATGCCCAAGGTATGTAGGGTTCTAAGTCTAAATGTATCAGAATCATGGTATATCATAGGGAAGGAGAGTCTGTTTCTTCCTACTCTAACTTATTTGTGATCAACAGTAAAGTTTGAGATTAGAGGGGTGGTTTGAATCAGATGTTCCCTCAGTTTGGGATATGGAGTCTTGTCAGAGGAGTAATGGTGCTGGGGTGGGTTTTGTGATGGTAAAACCCAACTTCCCCCATACCAGAGTTCAGCTCCCTCTGCTGCTGATATTTTCCACCGTGGCAAGGAGGTGATGTCCAACCTTTTCTCTACTATCTTTTCCTACCATCATGAAGCTTTCAAATCCCTAAGGCAAAATAAACCCATCCTCCTATCAGAGGCTTTTAGTTGTGCATTGTGTCCCAAGAACTCAAAGGAAACGACAGGAGAAAATTGAAACAAGGGGAGTGGCATAATTATGCTAGAGTCCTGACAATGCGATTTTGATCTTTTGGAAGTAATTTGCAGGAGGCATATGAGAAATTTAAAACCTCGGAATAATACAGTCCTTGCAGTGCTGTAAGCAGAGATTGATGGGCCATTTTTTTAGAGTTAGATCTAAATGCAGAAAAACAACCACCACAACAAAAAAGGAAAAACATAAACAAACAAATAAACAACAAACAAACAAAAAATGGTTGCAGCTTGGTTTAAGAGGGAAAACGAAGCTCTGTTCGGAGTTTGTATGAGATGTTATCTGTGTTCTGTCCATGTCCTAAGAACCTGAGCAGGGTTAAGTTTATGAGAAAGGACTGGTGTGAACAGAAGGATATAGCACAGAAAAAAATTGAAGTTTTGGTCCTGTGATTACACCCAATTCAGCTACCTTCGGTTCAGCTGTAATTGTGTGAGAGAATATCACCACTGATAATGGGCCAGCTATTCTGTATTAGGGCAGTAGGAAGTATGCTGAAGGCATTTTACTACTTCAAAGTTGTCTTTATTCTCACTTGGATTAACAAATTTGGTAATTTGCCTGGTCCTATGGAAGTAAAACAAATACAGGAAAGAAAGTGTCAATACATTTGCAATGCAGAGTTTTGGAAATGGCTAGTGAGCAATGTGAGACAGGGTTGTTTGAGTCACTGCATAAAGGCTTGTGGGAGCTGTGAGGAGTAACCCTGGGTTGCATTGGAGACCTTGGGATTTTGGAGAAGGCAGGGTTGTGGAAAGGCCATCAAGGAGAGCTGCATGGTGAGGACAGAGTTTTATCTGTGCTTCAGGAAGCCCAGCAGAGGAACAGAATTATAGCCCCTGAGCCTGTTATGAGTCCTATATACCAGACATCAAGCTGCATAGTTCCATATTTGCCCTACTTATTTTAGATATTTCATTAGTTCAATCATTTTTTTCTGTTCTGCTTTCTTTTGGAGCAAATATGTTTACTTTGTGCTATTATGTGTATATAACTTGTGTTTTGATTTTAAGGCTCTTAAGTAAGAGACTTTCAGACAAGACTTTGGATTTTTCAACAGTGTTGGGAATGACAAAAGTCTGTGGGGATTTTTAATGTTGGGCAAGGCATTTTTATATCTAGAGGTGGTAATGAGTCCATAGGGGCAACAGGGAAAAGTAGATGGTTGAATATGATGCTCCCCAGGAACTTGGGAGATGCAGTCTTGCTAGAGGTTGCTAGGGGTGGAATTTATGTTGTTATAACTCAGCTCCCCTTTTTTTCCTGCTGATTTCATCAGCTCTGGAAAAGAGACAACGTCCAGCCTCTGCTCTGCCATTTGTCCTCTCATTGCAAAGGTTCCACTCAATACTATAAGCCAAGATAAAACCATTGATTGCATTAGCTGCTTTTGATCAGGTGTTTTGTTCCTGTAATGTGAT
The DNA here is from genome assembly GCF_020740685.1 of Jaculus jaculus. Lineage (NCBI taxonomy): Eukaryota > Metazoa > Chordata > Mammalia > Rodentia > Dipodidae > Jaculus > Jaculus jaculus. Next base: position 85,937,698 of record NC_059103.1, read on the forward strand.
AGTGACTACAGCATTAGTGTATAATAAGAAAATTCTCTATTTCTATTGTTTCTTGCCTTTTTGAGTAGAAGTTGTTCCCTCTAAGCTGTTGTGAATGCTTGCTCGGGAGTCTGATATGTACTCTATCCTAGGGAACTATACCTGATGACTTTATGTTGCACTTTTACTATTACTTCTGTCATTGGCTATGAGATGAAATTGATAATAAATACGCTAAACACTTAATAAATATTCAGTATAACTTTTTTCTAGTTTTCCATATAAAGTTTTAGATGGTAATACATAAAATGTGCCCTAGCCAGTGGGGAGTTGAACAAGGACCCCAGGGGAAATTAACCTGGATGAGAGACAAGAGACACAAAGAAGGAGACCAAGTCTATATTTTTATCAAGGTCTCTGAATCTTTATTTTTTACACAGTGGTTATATAGGGGAAGAAAAAGGGGGAAATAAGCTGGCTGACGTAATTTAGGGCCTTGGAATTTTCAGGAAACCTAGAGGGGATGTAATTAGATGTTCATCTAATCTTGCCTCAGTGGCTTAACATCCTGACTGCACCAGGCTTCACATACTGTTTATGCATGCACAGTATTCCCATGGTAGTCATGTGTTAGAGAACAAATGACAATTGAAAATTCCTGAAAGGAAGTCACCTCAGATTCATAAATGAGGATCCATGGGTGGACAATTTGTAGTTCAGCTTCTTACAAGCAATGTTTTCTGTAGCACTGGCCTTTTGGAAAAGATAAGATTCTGTAAGCAGTCTGCTGATCGGCTTTCCTGAAGTACCTAATAGAGAGGTAGATGGACCAGCTTTCTGAATAATGAGTCAACTTACGAACAGGCCCAGGCAAAATGGAGAGGCTTTTGCTCTATGGTTCCCGACAAAATGGGCACTTGCATGGCTTACATATTTACCGATGTTTTTGTCAGTCACCTTAACAATCCGAGAAATTGTTCATTTCAGCATATATTTGCTGAATGTTTATAATTTCTTGACCTTTCTTTTAGGCATTTTAATTTACTTTTGTGTCGAATCTTTGTTTGTATGCTTGCTTTGAAGGGAATAAAATAACCCCCCCTAACTTTAAGATACAGGGATACATAATCAAATGTGTCTATCCAGGAAAGACAAGCTAAATCCACAAAATTCTGTCATATCTAGGAAATTTCTGTGTCATAACTTTAAGCTCCTCTTTGTAAAAAGATCCTTCCACTTTACTGTCTGTTCTAGTAGCCCCATGAGCAATGTAAAAGCTTTATTGATTGTAACTTAAAATATACACTGATTCAAATCAGTTCCATCTTTCCCAATCTATTTTGTCTTCACTTGGGTCAGAATAAACATCTGATCTATCAGCTCTAAGCCAGAGTTGGACTGGTAAGGAAGTATGGTTTCCCCAATAAGATGACAACATTTAGCTGAGAAAGCAAGACCATATTGGAAATTATACTGTATGAAAAGCTAATTCTCAGAAAGAAAGAATGAGGCCAGCCTAGAAATAACTTTAAGTACAGCCTGCCCCAGTTTATCGCTTGCTGGCCATGTGCTCTGTGCTCCATAAGATTCTATACCAGAATTCCTTCACTGCACTTCTCAGGACTCATTTTCAAGGTCTCAGTAGCGGGTGAGATTTAATGTCATTTAAACTGGTCATTTTCTTTCACCCTGCTTTCCATTGACTGGGATTCCTATAACAAAATCTACTAAAAGTCAGTGAGACCTTAGCATTGCCATTATCATATTTTTTTCTTGCAAAAAACCTTACAATCTTTTTCCTTCATCATTAGGATATAATTTTCCAGAGACAGCAAGCCACTTATGTTGTTTCTGAGGCATGCTCTGAGGTTTATGCATGCACAGTATTCCCATGGTAGTCATGTGTTAGAGAACAAATGACAATTGAAAATTCATGAAAGGAAGTCACCTCAGATTCATAAATGAGGAGCCATGGGTGGACAATTTGTAGTTCAGCTTCTTACAAGCAATGTTTTCTGTAGCACTGTGTCTTTATTTCTGGTACACTGTCTGCCTACATACAAGCTCAGAGACTTGGTTGACAGCATATATTCTATTTTTGAGCAATTTATATCAAGGTACCATTTAGAAGTTAGATCTAATTCATGGTAAAATAATTTTAAAGTATTTTGGAAAAAAATCATTAAATTTCCCAATAAAAACGCATTTATATTTCACTGCCAATTTTCACACATTTTGTTGATTTCTCTAATTACACAATTGAGTCATATTATTGACATTTCTCAAATGAAGCTTTTATATATTTTTCTTAGCATTTCATAGAATTATCATCATGTAATAAACAAAACATAAAACATATTTATTGTTTTAAAATTTCTCTTCAAATCCTTTCCCTATATCCACTATATTCATATTGGATAGGATATATTCATATTGGAAAGTACAGACCGCCTCTTCAAGGTATTTTAAAATCTTTCTCTTTTTATTCCAGATAGGTTCTAACTCTAGCCCAGGCTGACCTGGAACTCTCTCTATAGTTACAAGTTGGCCTGGAACTCAGAGTGATCCTCCTATACCTGTCCCCCAAATGCCATAAAGGCATGCACCAACATACTCAGCATTAAAATCTTTTTACATCAAAATGAAAGGAAAAATGCTTGGTGAACAGATTGAATCTTTTAAAATTGACCATACATTATGCAGTTGATATGAAATATTAACAAGATATACCATGTCAGTTTTTTTCCCCTCAACTAGTAAATTCTTTATGGCTTCAGAGTTGAAGTTTTTCATTAATTATTTAATGATTTTTCAGTTTCTGTTTGAAATGGTACCCTTGAGAGCTTTGGAGATTTAGTAGACATTTGTGAGGCACAGCTACCATAAACTTTTTCACCAAGTTGGTGGTGTTTTGGGTACAACATAGTAATATGCTAACAGGCAGAAGAGGAAAAGGCCTTTAAAAATTGTGTGTCAATGCATTGTATGGAAACTATTGATTGGTCAGCAGCAAAAAGAAATCAACTTTGATATTTCAAGGAGAAAATTCAGAAATACCTACTCATTAATGAATAATATTTACCTTTGAGTTTTTTTTTCAATAAAACCATTTTTACCAGGTGCATATTTATAAATAGATTTTTACATTGAAAGAGTTATGATTAAGCTAGGGTCATACAGAGATGAATTCTCCTGTGGTTTTGCTTCCTTAAATAATGACAGATTTAGTTAAGGCAACATTTCAACATTGTAAATATTTGGTAATGGAATGTGATAATATTTAATAAAGAAAAGGTAAATTAAATTAAATTTGCTTAGAGACAAAACCAGAAACAGCTCCAAGCCACTGTGCCCATGAGTTGTAAGTCTCTTCTCATCTTTTCCTTTATATGCCTTTGCCTGTGACCACTACAGTCATGTTGAAGACATCAGTATCAAGAGCCAGTCACATGAGCTTCACAACACTAGTTCAACCTGATTACTGTCAGTACCACTTCCTATCTTTCCATTACCATGACATTTTTATTTTCAAAAGTCCAAAATCACATTAGATGTTTTAAACATTATTCGAGCTAATCCTGATTTCTATTTCTCATTCATATAATTTGTATTTTACTATCACAGTAATCAGTCAGCAAGCCACCTGCACCTTCTTCTACTTCACTAAGGGAAAGCATCCCTCTATCAATACATGCTTTAGAGTTCTACATTTTGTTTTTTATTTATATTTTTCAGTAAAGCAGAAAACGTAAGAGCCAATTGCCTAACAACATGTTAACTTCAGTTAGGATGACAGATCTCAACTGTCTTTAATATCACCTCATGTGTCTTTCAGTCTATTTGGCATGAAGACAATATAATTTTATTCCTTTGGAAAAGCACCAAACCCTCTTCAATCCTTTAATCCTAAAATGATGACCTTGCTTCTTTGCTCACAAGTAAATAAAAGTAATCAGAATAAGGTTGTCCAAATAACATATTATACAAACAAGCACCCTATCTGTATCTACATATATTTTCTTTGCCTTGTGTTGTGTTCCAGTAGATAAATTAATTGCTTCTGCTGCAAGAAATGCTCTGTCAGCAATGCTAATTCCAATGAGAGACTGAACCAAATTAATGCCATGGTCATTTTCACAGCATAAACCAGGTGGTTCATTTCTAAAATATTTTCTTCTCTTATTAAGAAGATACTATCAGGCTTTTCTAGATTGAATGATGGATAATAGTTTTTTTTTTCTATTTGATCTCCTTTCTAGATACATTAAACATATATTAATTAATACATTACAACCAGAGGCTCACAAGACCCTAATTTTGCATTTCTACAAGAATCATAATGTTTATTTATTAGTCTGTTTGGGTGACTTTGTGAGGAAGATTTATTACAAAGAATTCCAATCAGTGTCTTTGTGACTTTGTAAGATAAAATGTATAACATAGATAATCCTTATTTATAAAACTACCTCTGTGAATTGTGTAGGGTTCAGGAAGATAACTTGGAAGCAAGTCAGCTTGGAGTATCCCCAATGCACTGACAGCTTATTTGCATTATTTTGTATTATTTTATTTTATTTTCTATGCCAATAAAACATGCTCTTTTACTGTATTAGTTTGTAAAATGCAGAAAATATTTAGGCCCACATATAATACCAATGGTTAGTGTTGAGATCATGTATATATAGATATATATAGATATAGATATTGCAGTTGTCATTGTTTCCAACATTGGAAAACTGCCATTTCTGTCATCTGAAAATTAGTACTAAACCACTTAGGATCTTCCTCAAGTAGTGCTACATACAGCATCATTAGCAAAATTAGTGACCCTAAATCTCAACATATGGTACAGTCCTCATGCTATAAGATGGGATACAGCTGGGTTAAAACTTTACTGTAACAATAAAACATTTTGACATATCAAGCATCATTATTTTTGAAGTCCATTGATTGTGGAAAATGCACAGTTTTCTTCTGGAGAGACTTTGGAAAACTGAACATGGGTTTCATCTGACAAGTATATTATGCATGCCAAAGTATCATGTTCCCCCCCCCAAAATTTGATGCAAGTAAATTACTATAAAGGAAAGGCACAAACACATATATATGTATATAAATAATTATACACACACACACACACACACACACACACACACACACACACACACATATATATATATATATATATACATTAAATTTTCCATTTAATTTTCTTTTAATGTAGTCATAAATATTAACAAAATAAGAATTATAGTGGTGTGAGCACATAAGCAAAGCTCACACCAATGCAATTAAGTTTGGAGTCATGCTGCTTTGTGCAAATTAAAACATCCTTAGATAGTAAGCCACATCAATATGATGCATTTACTAGAAAAATGTAATTTGTCATATTCTTTGTTATCATAAAAAGTCAATTTTTGAAAATGGTATCCTCTCTCTTTTTTTTCTCTCTATAGGTATATACACAACAATACATACATACATACACATATGTGTGTGTGTGTGTGTGTGTGTGTGTGTGTGTGTGTGTGTGTGTTACTATAGCAGTTAACTTCTAATTGCTGGGACAAAACACTAGAACCAGAAGCAGGAAGGGAAGGGTTATAGACTCAATGGGAAGTTTACACATGGCGGAAAAAAACAAGTGGGAAACTGACTCATATCATCAAAAATCAGCAAGGAAGTAGTCTGCATACTAATATTGGAGCTGGGCTATATCACATCAAAGCAACATACCTCCTGTTGCAGTCCGGTTTGCATTGCTGTTAGAAATCACCCAACCAAGAGCAGCTTCTGGGAAAAAGAGTTTTATTTCGGCTTACAGGCTCGAGGGGAAGCTCCACAATGGCAGGGGAAAACGATGGCATGAGCAGAGGGTGGACATCACCCCTTGGCCAATAGAAGGTGGACCACATCAACAGGAGGATGTGCCAAACACTGGCATGGGCAAACTGGCTATAAAGCCCATAAGCCCACCCCCAACAATACACTCCCTCCAAGAGGCATTAATCCCCAAATATCCATCAGCTGGGAACCTAGCATTCAGAACACCTAAGTTTATGGGGGACACCTGAATCAAACCACCACACCTCCTGTAGGAAATTTCTATTTGCCAAAGGCCCCATAACTTTCCCAGTTTGACATCAATTGTGAACTACATATCCAAAGCACTCGAGCTCATGGAAAACTTCATTCAAACCACTGTATTTTGCCCCTGGCTTCCCAAGACTCATGGGTATCTCATGGCACAAAATGCATTTGGTCCAATTTTAAAAAATCCCCTTAGTTTTTTTCTCTCTTTTTTTAAAATACCCATAATTTTTAAGAGTTGCAATAGTGTTCAAAAGTTCAAAGCCTCATTTGAAATTCAAGACAGTCTCTTAACTATGAGCTATGTATTATCAAAATACAAGTTACAGAGCTTTAGTACATAAAGGCCCAGAGTACATATTCTCATCTAAAAATGGTAAGTGAAGTTATAGCAAGGAAAGACTAGACAAACACAAGATTGAAAGCCAGCAAAGACCAAGAAGATTTGCACCTCCAAGTCTAGCAATTGGATTCCAAAGGACTTGGGCAACTCCACCCTCCCAGATGTACTGGTTGCTTCCCTGGAAGAATAAACCCAGAAGCAGCAGTTTATTTGATGGTTGCCCCAAAGTCCTGGCCTTTCCAAAATCCTGTGATCTCCACTGCAACTCAAAATTCACCTTTGCAACCCTATGCCATGCCCTCCTTGGACCCCATACAGGTATATGGCCCGCTTTCCCTTGCTCAGCAGCCATCTCCAGATCAATGTCACTTATGACCCTTTAGTTCAAAAACCGAACAAGGTGAGCAACATTGCAAAATTTCATAATCTGAGCAGGGCTAAAGCCAAACTTTGAGGAGCTGGAAACTCCTTCAGCATTCTTGTTTCAGGAACCCCCACATTTCAAAAAAAAAAAAAATCGGCACCCCATCCTATTGTCCCAACATAAAGAAGAAAGCCCTTTCTTAAGGGCACTAACTATTTAACAATTGTAGCTAATGTTGGTGCTTGTTATATTATGCCAAAATTTATGTGCCTTTATATTCTTCTCTTACTGCACCACACACACCACCCCATAACTTCTAAATTCCACCTGGCTTGAATTCATGATTCGTGAGAATAAAGCTAGCCTGTCTGCTAGTACCCTACTTGAACTTCCTCTAGCTGAGTTCATAATAAAGTCCTTTTTCCTTTCTGGAATCTAATAAGCCAAACCACTATAGTCCACACTTCTTTCTGCATTTTCTTCTTCCAGACCCTTACCAGAATGGCCCATAAGTTGTAATTACAGCACAGCAGAGAGCTTCTTTAGTCCAGGGTTCTAAATCATTCCATTTTCCTCCTAAAAACCAGTTCTAAAAGGTTAAATACCACATGGTCAGTGTTAATGCAGCAACAACCCCACATATTAAGCCAATTATCTAGTAATTTATATCCATTACTTGAACAAAGCAGATGACAAGAGCAGCTCAAGGAAAGAAAGTATTTTAACTGACAGTTTTGAAGTGAAGTTTCATCATGGGGAGAAAGCATGCCATGAACAAGAAGTTGCTTCACATCATCACATATCAAGGAGAAAGCAGTGTTTACTCAAACCATCATAATATATAAATGTTGAAGATTTTTTTATTTTAAAATAATTGATTTATTTTATATTTACTTTTTGCTTTTTCCAAGTATTCTTTTATGTCTTTACCATTAGTACATTATTGGTGCCCCTAGGTTACAAGGTACCCCTTGATTCCTGGACATAGATGGGAAGAGGAACATGCTCCATAAATTGAACATTCATTCTTTTGAATATCATGCCACTAATAAGATTGCTGAATAAGTTATTTGGAGTCCACTGACCTTCTCGATCTTTTATCAGGTGTCACCCTTGAAAGATGATTAAACATTTATTCATTAACTGAAATTCCTGCAAAAGTTCTGCTTTCCCATATTACTTTCTTGAGATATGCTACATTTTTTTTTGCAAAAAAATTTGCAAACTACATAACATCTGCAGAATTTCTTCTTCCCTCTATGGTTTCTAATTTGTCACATGGAAAGAGACAGAAAGCACTGTGATTCTGCTTGCAGTTAGAATGTGAAAGTCCCACAGAAGTACGCTGAATAAATAGCAGCCTGATCCCTATGACTCTGCTACTTGTGCTTCCAGGGGGAGACTTTTGGCATCTTTGGACTGAATGACAAAATCACTTAAAGGAAACAATGGGTCCTGTCACTTCACAGTATGGTGTTTATTAGGCACCACTGTTTAAAAGAAAGAAAATGGGGGCTGGAGAGATGGCTTGGCTGTTAAGTGCTTGCCTGTGAAGCCTAAGGACCCTGGTTCGAGGCTCAGTTCCCCAGGACCCACGTTAGCCAGATGCACAAGGGGGCTCACATGTCTGGAGTTCATTTGCAATGGCTGGAGACCCTGGTGCACCCATTCTCTCTCTCTAACTGCCTCTTTCTCTCTCTGTCACTCTCAAATAAATAAATAAAAATACACAAAATATTTTTAAAAAAAAAGAAAAGAAAGAAAGAAAATGGGCAACAAGCTTCCATCCTTAAATTTTTGCTTGAAAGTGTTTTATAAAACCAGGCATTGCAATGTCAATTTTCATTCTTACATTCTAGTTCATTGTATATCAACTTATTACAGGTCAATAGCAGCTCTTTATGTTGGGCTTAAAAACAATTTAGGAAAAATTCCCCAAAGCATTGACATTATGTTGCCAAAAAATAATTTTGTAAGTCCATAACAGCTAAAATTTGTAGAAAAATGTGATTAATTATGTGAAACAAGGATAACTATCTTTTATGGCTATGTAACAAATAAATGAAAGATACTGTTAATAGCAGATTCAAAGAATAAATTAATGTAGAACAAAACATTTAGAAAGCAAGTAGATTTCAAGAACACGATATTGATCTTTTATTTTTTGGATCAGCTATTGGACTCAGAAAATTCTTACTTTGGGTTAGATGGCTCAGAATTTAATGGTATTTGTAATACTGTCAGAACTTACTGAAGCTTCTGTGTTGTCTTTCTTGTCATTAGACATATTGCTTAGACAAACATCAACACCTATCTATCTAATCTTATGATTGCTAATGTTTTAAAGTGTTGCTGTTCTATGTTCGTTGCTGAAATATATGCTAAGAAAGTCAGAATAAGTAATGAATACAATATTCATTACTGCATACACTATTTGGGCAAACTCTAATCATTATAAAATAGTAGGAACTAGATCAAAATTTGCTTGATTGTGTTTATGAAAGAGGTAATAGGCAGTTGTGGTGACCAGGCCCCTGAAAGCAAAAAAAAAAAAAAAAAAAAAAGCAGAGAAATCTGAACTTCCTACAGATAAAAGGATAATCTGGTTTCTTATCTCTTGCCTAGTTTCCTAGACCAGTTTTTCCAGGAGCAACCTGGGCTTTACACAGTAGGTGTCAAACTTTAGACACCATAACTTGGCCAGTCTTTTCCTGACAGCCCATAGCCCTAACCATTCAGGATTCCTGTGGTTCACCAGAACTGGAGGAAAGAGCCCACCCCTGTAAGATTACACAGACCATTGTAAGTGGAGGACATGCATGTCTCTGGCCACTTTGGAACTGCTAGCTGTTGGTGAGTTTCCCCTTGTCTGGGCCTAGGCTCAGGCCCAGGTGGGCTGAGTTGAGAGCTAGAAGAGCCCCTTAGTCCTTACTCTCCACAAGGGTTCTTTATCCCCTCCAGCTCCCCACAGGGCAGGAGCTCTACAAACTTTTTTCCTCTGTTTTCTTTCCACGGTTTTTCCAAGGCCACCATGTGGGATCTCTAACCACATGGTTGCCTTTCCCTGGCTCTGTACTTACCTCAACAAATAAAATAATTTAATAATTATCCTTCTCAGTCATTTTTGTAGTCAATTCTTTGAATAAAAGTAGACAGAGATCTAGGGCTTAGGTTTCAAGGACATTCTGAACTGTGACACCCTGTTTTATTTATATATGATCTTTTTTATTCTGTTTTCCAGAATTCTTATTATAAGAATGACAATGGGCTGGAGAGCTTGCTTAGCGGTTAAGCACTTGCCTGTGAAGCCTAAGGACCCCAGTTGGAGACTCGATTCCCCAGGACCCACGTTAGCCAGATGGACAAGGGGGCGCATGCATCTGGAGTTCGTTTGCAGTGGCTGGAAGCCCTGGCGCGCCCATTCTCTCTCTCTATCTGCCTCTCTCTCTCTCTCTCTCTCTCTCTCTCTCTCTGTCGTTCTCAATCAGTATTCAGAGAGAAAGAGAGAGAGAGAAGAGAGAAAAGAGGAGGAGAGGAGAGGAAAGTATAAAGGAAATGATACATGAAGATGTGAAGAAACAGAAGAAAGAAGGAACTTACACTTGCAGGATATTGGAATCACTATGAGACAAAAAAAAAAAAAAAAAAAAATCAAGCTCTACAATCAAAAGTATAACTGAAGTGCTGTAATAAATGCCAGAAAATAAAGTCTACTTCAGACAAAAAAACTACTTGAGGGCTGGAGAGATGGCTTAGCAGTTAAGCGCTTGCCTGTGAAGCCTAAGGACCCCGGTTCGAGGCTCGGTTCCCCAGGTCCCACGTTAGCCAGATGCACCAGGGGGCGCACGCGTCTGGAGTTCGTTTGCAGAGGCTGGAAGCCCTGGCGCGCCCATTCTCTCTCTCTCCCTCTGTCTTTCTCTCTGTGTCTGTCCCTCTCAAATAAATAAATTAAAAAAAAATTAAAAAAAAATACTTGAGACTTATTAGTTATAATAATGTTATTTGTTCAATAAAGTTAAGGTACACTTGGATAATTAAATACTTGCTCTGAATGCCCAGAGATCCATGCTTCAGTTCTTAGCATTGACAAAAGGAGGAAAGAAAACATGTAACTTGATGCTTTACATTTAACTACTAATGCACAGATTTATTTATAAACTAAAGCATCTGATCTAAGGTAAAAAGGATTGACTCTGTGGTGGTTTAAATCAGATATCCTCCATAATCCCATATGTTTTGAACACTTGGTGTCCAGAAGGTGGTAATTTGGGAGGTGGGGCGTTGGGGGAGGAGGTGTGCTGTTGGGAGTGGGCTTGGGGATGATGTTACAGCCAGTTCCCTTTTGCCAGAACTTGACTCACTTCCCTGCTGTTGTTCTCCTGTCATTATCGAGCTTCCCCTTGAGATGATGTGTCAAAATAAACCCTTTGGCCCCATTCGCTGCTCTTGGTTTGGTGTATTGTTCCAATAATAAGAAAGTAAGTGCAATAAACTTTATTTTTATTACAGCAACGATACATATATAGTTATTGTCTTTCACCTGTATAGGGAAGATGTCTCCCCAATAAAGAAAAGAGCTGGATTTTTAAAATTTTTATTTATTTATTATTTTTGCATTTTGTTGTTGGCATTCTTGTCTCCCCCCCCCCCTCTCTCACACACACACACACACACACACACACACACACGCATTTGTTTGTTTGTTTTTCAAGGTAGGGTTTCATTCTACCTCAGGGTGACCTGAAATTCATTCCATAGTCTCAGGTTGGGTTGGCCCTGAACTCTCAACGATCCTCCTACCTCTGCCTCACAACTGGCAGGACTAAAGGCGTGTATCACCACGCCTGGCTAAAAAATAACTTTTTTAATCCAACATGAGTTAAAAGAGTGAATAAGAGATGAACTAAAATAATCCTTTAGAGAATGTTCCACTGAGGCTGGAGATATGTCTTGAGGCTCGGTTCCCCAGTACCCATGTAAGCCAGATGCACAAGGTGGCACATGCAACTGGAGTATGTTTGCAATGGCAGGGAGCCCTGGTGCACCCATTCTCTCTCCCTCTCTCTCTTTCTATCTTTCTCTCTCTGCCTCTTTTTCTCTCTGTCTGTCGCTTTCAAATAAATATTAAAAAAAAAAAAAGATAATGTTCTACTGGCTAGGTGACCAGTTAACAGTCAGCAGGGATAATGCTATGGAGTGTCTATCAGCAATTCTTACAGGACTTCTCATAGTAACCCTGAGTTCTGGCTACTAAAAATCTACTCAGAAAATGTTATTTCCTCTCACTACTGGAATTTCTAAGCATGGTTTTTGCTTGAAACCATTTCAGTCTAATTCTCTTTCACATGTGACTGAGATTTTTTTCTGAGAAGTATACCCATATTCTTTAAGTACAGTTATAGTTGGAAATATAATGACTGCCTGAATAGAGTGACTGCTCTCTTTTCCTGTTTTGGTATCTTTCTCCTGACAAACACACGCAGACACACACACACATTATCTCTATCATTAACACAGCCAGAACTGCAGTGTAATAAATCAAGTAAAGAACATGCATATATATATATATATATATATATATATATATATATATATATATATATATATATATATATATATATGTATATGTATGTATATACATAAACATAAACATAAATATCACATTTAGTAATCAATTCAGAGAATAGTGGTTACAATGAAATAATAAATGACTTGGATGTCTTGTGCTTCGGTTTTGAGATAGGGTATGTAGCTCAAGCTGACCTTGACTTGTGTCCTCCCTGTCTCAGCCTTCTGGGACTTCAGATGTACCATAAGATGTGTTTTATCTGAGGAGATACATCCCACCCCCCCCCAAAAAAAGTACCACAACTGTAAATAAAATCTTACCACAGTGAACATAAAGGAAGCCAAAAGTCTACAATAATGAATATTTAAAAGCAAGGAAATCAGCTGTAGAAAAACATGGCAAATAGAATTATTGACTTTGATCTTTTTGCCTCAGCAAACCTTTTATGAAGATTAGAATAACATGGTTAGGCCTGTGAATAAGTACATCAGTACATGTATGTCATGCTTTGTCATCTGGAAAGCACATATCCATTTTACACTTATCTTAGAGATTTTATGACATTATTGGAAGTAGTATTTTGCCAGGCTACTTGTGTTGGCTAACAAAAGGTCCTGTTAGACAACAGTAAAGAGAACTACCTAAAGTGTCATGTGTTCCTACTGACTTACATGTATCATTTGAATCTTTTCTAATGATCTGTGCTTCTCCAACAGAAAAACATATTTAAAATGGGAAAATCAAGTTAGACTTTCCAAGTTTATCATTTCACCTTGGTGAAGCCTGGATTCTGGTCTCAAGGACACAGCCATCTCTGGTCCTTCAGGTATGACTGCACTACTCCTTGGATAGCAAGCAGCCTTCCTGTTTTACTACATTAAAAGTTTACAACCTTGTAACTAAATATGTGTCACACCTGCTGACAATGCAAAACCAGAATAACATGAACTGATTATTCTCAATACAGATTAGTGTGTGTATGCATGTATGTGTTTGTGTAGATGAAAAAAATCCATAAAGCAATCATTCTTTTTATCCCTTCAGCTGAAGAGGGAGAGAGTATGAATCACCCAATGTCTGCAGGAAGCTCAGCCTGGAGTGTGGGTTATCTCTGCCATTCAGGCAGTCAGAAGTGCAGCATAATCAGGCAAGTACAGAGCATGCCATTTTTCCTAATGCTACCCCTAATCCTTTTCCAATAATCTCCTGAATAATTCCCTTCATTTAGCCTAATTCCTTCACTTAGCTTTTTGATCTTAATGCTGCAACACAGCTTCAGATTTTTTTTTTGTACCTTAAATTTGACTTACTCTTTATTACTACAACTGTGAAATGGGTAAGAAAGTAAATGTAAGTGGTAGATTAGACAGACAACAGAAAATTATTGATGATTAATCACTGAAAACTTACAAGCAAGGGTGAGAATTTAATGTATTACTGTTGTTTGAGAAGCAGATGACCTTGACCATGGGTGTATAGAAGCCAGGTTCAGACTGAGGATCAGAATTTGTAAAGGACATTTTATTCTATACAGCACTTTGTAGATTATGCAGGCAGTCAAGTGAGGGCTTTTAAGTGCTAAGTAAGTACTCTGTCTTTGCACTGCTTCTTGGCCCTTCTTATATAACTTAAACAAACAAAAAAATCTGCAGAAGTAATGAAAAATACTGTAGGATGAGTGGATTGCCAGCAAATATACATTATAAAATATCCATGGAAAAGCTGTTTCATAGGAAGAACTTTGATTTCAAACATGCAGACAAAGATGAGGTAAAAGAAATGTTGTGGATTAATTATGTGATATGAAATCTGTTCAATGAGTATAAAAATACTATAAAAGAGGATTATTTTAGTTACAATTTCCACTATCCCAGGCTTAAGTACATATTATTTCATTATTTACATAGAAATATATTTTTATTTAACAAAATTATGAATAATGGTGGATACTCATTTGTTCTTATCTCCAAAAATATATTTATTCTACCTGATTATTTCCATTTCTGCATCCTTCTACATCCTTAAATCAGGTATCAGATCAATATTCTTATCAACATATCCATAGCATTGTCTCTTTACCTGACAAATGTTTTCAAAAGTGTCTTAGTGCTATTTTTTAAAATTATCCCCACTTATTTCCCTTCATTTACACTGTCATACACCACAGTAAGAGGTGGATTGTTAATACATGTTGGTTAAAAAAAGAAAACAAAAGAAAGAAAGAAAAGATAAATAGATCCTATATTCTTAAGTTCATGTTGGGCTGCCTCCTGTCATCTCTCTTGACCTGCAGTGTTCAGCCTTTGGGGCCTACAATATCCAGCTTAGCAAGAATTCTGGAAAGCTAATATAAAGGCAATCCCCACCTTACATAATCAACCCACCTGTCTGGCATTAGCAAGAATCCTACTTGAGAAAGCCTCTTAGTCACTCACCATCCCCTGACATCCTAACCCCTCCTGATAAGATGCTTTTGATCCCAGCGTTTTTTACTACCTGGTTTTCTGTAGGATGGCATTTCCCGAACAAAAACATTAGTGCTTTAATGAATGCCTGTCAGTGTTTGGCTTTAACACTATGTTTTTGACAATGGCAGGCATAGAATCAACAGCTCTCCTACTAGGTCTTCTACCAATTTCTAGAGCATGCAGTACACAGGAAATACATGTAATTCTGGAGAATTGCTATGAAAGTGCTGTGATTTAGCTTCTCTAGCATTAATCTAGTTAAATGTTGATTGTAAAAAATAACAGCCAATAATCAGCAATGCATCAGAATAATAGTTCCTTTTCTTTATGCATTTTCTCAGACAGTTTAAAATATTTATTAAATGTGCTACTATAAAAATAATAGAGTAAGTATAACAATCTCAGTGCAGTCTCAAAGTCAACACTGCTCACCAGATACCTTATATCTTCTGTCCACAAACTTAGGATGGAATCTTACTTTGTGTAAGTGTATGCGTTGTATGTGCACATGCATGCACCTCTACCTGACTCACTATAGCTCTTTCTATAAATCATGTGGCTTATGAGCTCATTGCCTGACCTTAAATAACGGGATCCATTAATCATCTCATAGTTGAATGGTCTACTAGGACATGGGGACTAACAGGAGGGTAGGATGAATCCAGGCAAGCTTTTCAGAGCATATCTTATTCTCTCTTTCCTGCTCTCTCCTATACAGCCACACTGTCTCTCCCCTCTCTCATCTCTTTCTCTCAAGTATTTGCTATCGCTCTTGCGTTCTCACTGCAATATCACCATGATATTTTGTCTGCCTCAGGATCACAGCAATGTATTCCAGAGACCATGAGCTTCTGAAATCATGAGCCAAAATAAACCCTTTATCCTTAAACCGTTTCTCCCAATAATCTGTCGCATAAAAAATTGCCTGTCATAATGCCTGTAGCATTTAATGGTGTGAAGAAAACATATAGTCTAATCAATATTTCTTTTTAAAATTTTTTCTAGCTATTTCTATTTCTTGAATCAAAATGATTAAATCAATATCATTTGTTCAGATCAACTTAAACCTGTGATGTTATGTTTTAAAGATAATTCAGATTCAAATCTGTGAAAAATAACACTTTTAAGCAAGTTAGAGCTTTAATGTTCTTATGTTCTGTAAATTTGTGGGGCAATATATATATATATATATATATATATATATATATATATATATATATATATATATCACTTAGAAAACATTGCTTATTTCATTTAATATACTTTATATTTTAATTTATTATTATCATACTGGAGAGAAAAACATTGAGCTCTCTCCATATAAAATGAACTTTTGAATCAATGACACCTAGATTTTTGGTACACTTATAATTGCAGTTCTAAAAGAGACATAATAAAAAAAGTCAAAAGTTCCTTTATTAAATAACTGCTCTTCCCAGTGTTTACAGGATTCTTATTTGATTAAATTTCACTAAAACATAAGTTAAAGCAAATCTCTAATAAGCAAGGCACTCTATATTTCCTCAACTTGTCTTTAACTCTGTCTTAAAGAAACTTTATAATTTAGACAAGAGACCCAGTTTCCCAACTGTTACTGGATTTACTTGGGGATAACATTTCTTGCAGATGCAAACCAGAAAAAATAATATCACAAAACAGAGGTGAGAAAAATACCTGAAGAGGTAGCCATATAAAACTTTACATACTTCCCTTGTTTGCTTTCTTTCCCCTGATGACTAAGAAGTAGCATCCCATGTCTCACCACATACTGTGTATGTTTTTCTGGCAACAAATTGTACTTGATTCAGTAAGTGCTTCACAAATGCTACCTGGTGTAACATCTAAAACTATGCTGCTGACACAAAACATCAAAGAATCTGGAAGGAAGCCAGTTCCTCGATGGTCTGCCTATATTGTGCTGGAAAATGGTACATAAGCTGATGGGGAAAAGGAGCAACAACATGGTGAGCAAGCAGGGGACACTGCTATATGAAAGCAACCAGTCTGACAAGATGTACATGCCTGTGCAATAGTGGTACACAGCCTAGGTGGGTAACCAGTGGCTCTATGATTGGCTAGGAAATCTGCTCATTGGAAAGAAACCTATGGCTGGAATCAGAAACCCTAGTCAGAATCCTGAGAAGACCAAGATCACAGACTCCACTGAGAAGTTCCCAATAGCCTTTGGCCAAAAGAGAGGCTGTACTCATCAAAATCTCTCTTAATTAACAATGCTTATTGCGTTTAACCTATACTGACCTCATTTTCTGTTGAAGAATCTGTTTTTATTTTTTCTTTTCAGGAGGCAGTGAGAACAGAGGAGACAAACCACCCCTCAAATATCAGCCAGGGTCTTGGTGAAACCACAGAGAAATAAGTGAGATGAACAAGAATGATGCTTCAATGACAAGCCTGACAACCAGTGCCAGGGTGATGGTCACAGACACTGAGGAAACTCAAAACATGACAAAGGAGAAGTCCAGAAAATGATGAGAGCTTAACACTGAAACAGACTTAAAACATATGCAACATGGTTCAGGGAATTTTGAGGAAGAGGGGGCAGAAAGACTGTAAGAGCAAAAGAGTGAAAGGGAATGTCCAGAGGCATTGACACACACTTTACAATTACTGACTGCTGCTCTCACATCTCATAATGCACAACCACATAGTAAATAACAGCAATCCCACTAAGGAAGGCCCTCAGCAAAATGGGGGAGTGGAGGAGGAAAATTATGGTACCAGCACATGATGAGTCCATAAAGTCTCTACTTTATAAAAAATGCAAACTAAAACAACAACAACAACAACAACAATAACAACAACAACAACAACAATAAAATAGATCCTAGTTGCCTTTAAACACATTTTTTCCAGTGGTCACACAGAAACACTTAGTAGAGTTTAATAGCAGGGATATTGATATTTATTGTGAAGTTGTACAACATTTCTATCATACCAGTTACTTCTGTTTCCCTCACATAGTCACATCCACTTTCCTCTCATGCTGCCACTTGCTGTGTAACCCAGGCTCACCTCCAGGCAATCTACCTCCTTAGTTTCCCTATAGTACTGAAATTACAGCCATTCACCCTCATGTAAGGTTCACACTAGAAAAATGAAGGGGTTATAGGAAAGGAAAGGAACCCTTCACACTTGCAGGTCTAAGAATCAAGAGATTTAAAAGCCAGTCATACTATGACTATTGCAGAAGAGTTGGTGTAAAGAGTACAAGAGCCACAGGATGAGAAGTTGTACTGTGAGATATTTTCCACCCAACAAGAACCAACTCAGGCATTCATGACCCCACAATGATCATCCATACATCCACTGAAGAGTCATCTCAGTGTAATAGGGGCAGAGAAGAGGGGAAAAAGAGGTGATAACATGATGGGGATATGACAAATTTTCAATAAGATCATATATTAAAGTTTTAATTATATATAAATAAAAATATAAATATATAGAAATAAATATAATACACATACACACCACAAACATTTTATATATACATATATACACACATATACACATATATATATGGCACATTGGTGCGTAAGTATGACCTTAGGGAGGTGGACAGGTGGAGGAATCAGGTCTTTCATACCTACATAGTGAGTTCAAGGCTAATCTGACTTATATGACATCCTGTCTCAAAATAGCAGGGACAGGGCTGGAGAGATGGCTTAGCGGTTAAGCGCTTGCCTGTGAAGCCTAAAGACCCCGGTTCAAGGCTCGGTTCCCCAGGTCCCACGTTAGCCAGATGCACAAGGGGGCGCACGCGTCTGGAGTTCGTCTGCAGTGGCTGGAAGCCCTGGCGCGCCCATTCTATCTCTCTCCCTCTATCTGTCTTTCTCCCTGTGTCTGTTGCTCTCAAATAAATAAAGAAAAATTTAAAAAAAATGGCAGGGACAATAGTGGCATAACATAACCAGTTGCTGTCTGATTGGATTTGAGGCTTGCTTTATAGGGCAGAATTCATCCTGGTACCGAGAACTTCTTCACAAGCATATGCTGAGGAACATCATAGGCCCTAGGAAGGAATCTAGTATAATTTGGCTAAATGGATATACTGTGACATCAAATTGCCACCTAAATCTTTACGTTTATGGCCATAGATTAGTGGTACACTTTCCTCTGGTCAAAGAAGCTTATTTTTACAGCTGGTAGTGTTTACTGGGGAGAATAACATTCCTCAAAGTGCTAAAAATAAGTGACTGCTGAGTGTTCAAAGGAAGGCTCAGGAAACTTCATAGGAGATGTGAAATGAATGTAAGAACCCTAGAGGATGGAGAGAAGTATCATGGAACACTGCTTTCTGGACATAGCATGGCCATTGCATTCATGACCTCACAGCGACTGTCATTGCCTGCACAAAACCTGTATAATATTGGGTCCCATCATGGATGGTAGAACATGGCATAATTTACCCATCCCTCAGTGAGGAGTTATTGGCAGTTAATGATTGCTGAGGAAGAAAAAGACATTTCCTTCAGTGGTATAGACAAGGGTAAATGACACAAGTTCTGGTAAATACACCTCCATTAATGCTCATGCAGGCAACCCTAATAAAATTTAGTGAGTCACACACATTTACACAATGTAAAAAACCACTTTAAAGTAAAATATGGAGTAGTTTGGAATAAGAATAATCTCAGTGGAAGAGAAATATGGAAAGGGGATAAGAGAAGGTAATGAGAAAGGTTTATTATCAAAATATATTAATGCCTTTATAAAATGTCAGTAAAATATAATAATGATTAATTTATTAAGTCTTGGGCAAGTGGACTATTACTGTAAGAAAATTACATTTCTTTCTTACATACTAATGAGTAAAACATATCATGACATTTGTTACTAAGAGTGAGAGCTAAAGTATCTACAAAGTCCCATGGAGTAAAGGTTGGTTCCAGGCCATGTTGCTAGTTGGAGATAGTAAAACTTTAAGAATAGGTCCTAATGGAAGGAAGTTATGTCATTGGAGGTATGATTTAGAAAGATATTTTGAGGTCTTGAGTCTTCCACTTCATCTTTGTTTCTGAGAAGGCATGAGCTGAACATGGTTTTTCTACTATACATGTTTTCTCTGTTGTACAACTGTGTCATATGCTAACTGACAGTGTGGCAAGGCAACCATGGCCTGAAACTTTTGAAATTGTGAATTAAAAGAAACATTTCCTCCTTAAAAAATGGTTCTGTCCTGCATTTGTCTTTAGAAATAAAAAGATGAGTAACCTATAGCATTAAGAAAGTTAGGTATGCATAATGAAGATAATTTTTTTAAAGTATTGCTGAATTACCAGATTCAAAATAAGTCAATGCCCAAAAATGTTCCTGTCCTAGCCAGCGGGGAGTTGAACAAGGACTCGAGGAGAAGCTAACCTGAGTGGGAAAAGGCAACAGATACAAGAAGGAGACCATGCTAGGTGTTTGTCAAGGCCTCAAGAGTTTATTCTTACATGTAGGTTTATATAAGGTTGTAGGGGGAAGAGGACGTGGTTAGGGAAAAGATCACAGAGTTACTGGTTAAACCGCAATGCAATTTGTTTCTTCATCAGCTACCGACAGGATGGGGGAGTGTTTAGCCAGGTGTATGATCCCATTGTTTCTGGTAGTCGAATATTAGGTGAGGAAGTAGAAACTTAACTTGCTATATGGCAGTTTTTGTTTCTGGTAGTTGAATATTAGGTGAGGAAGTAGAAACTTAACTTGCTATATGGCGGTTTCTGTTAACATGGTCGATGTTTGGTTCATAGCTCCCCACATGTTCCTATAATCTTCAATCTTTAATGTTATTTACTTGTTCTCTTTCTACAGATTCCCAGAAAGTAAATGGTAATCTCAGAGTGAAAGAATACTCAGTGATTCCTTTTGCATATGTGAAACATTTCAATAACATTTTATGCCAAACTAAATGTGAAATAAATTTTAAGAATTTCCTTTCTACTCCAGCTTAGACTACATATGTCTGTGCCTTAAACTTAATTTGCTATATCTCTAAAAGTTCATAATCTATCATATTACTCTGTCAGCTACATGAATAATAAAACATATATTACTTATGGCTCTTATATCTAAACTTATACACCATTTAAAAAGCCACATCGATGATCACATTTTTAGTAACTAGTTGTCAACATGTCTTGACTCTCCCTTGTCCTCTACCTACCCAGATTTATGGTTTAACATTGTATCCAACACTGTAACCTTTGGTTTCTTCAAACTCTTCAACTGCTAATATGTTTATATCTATGAATATTTATTAACCTTAACTACAATGTTTTCATTCTTCCTGCAAAACCCCCCAAAGATATTAGAATATCACATACACAACTTTTCACCCTTTAGCCAGCTTCAAGCTGTGCCGCCATCCAGGTCCTGGTGAGCAATCCCATACAATTGCTCCATGTTGTTCAAGTACAATTGTGTTTGTTTAGCACACTTATAAGAAGCACTGTTCTAGAATCATGAGTTCACTGTGCCAGTAAAAGTACACATATTCTCCCTCCATTACTGGGATGAGCAGCTGAGATTATGGACATAATTGGTTCATTTTCCAAAATGGTTATCAGTAGCTACTATAAAATTCATTAATTCAATCCTGAGTATCTTTTTTTTTTTTTTTTTTTTTTAATTTAATTTATTAGTTTTCTTTTCAGTAAATACAGGCAGTTTGGTACCATTATTTAGGCTCATCTGTGATCTACCCCCTCCCATTAGACCCTCCTTATTATTGAAAATGGGTCGTGCATTGTGGAGTTAGCCCCCAGTTATTGGTATGATAAATGTCTCTGAAAATCATGACCCAACATGTAACTCTGACATTCTTTCCGCCCCCTCTTCCGCAAGATTTCCCTGAGCCATGTTGGGTTCATTTTTGGTCTGCTTCAGTGCTGAGGTGTTGGGGGCCTCTGAGGCTCTGGCTCTCTGATTTGGTAGGAGTTGATTTTTCTCTGCATTGATCTCCTTCCCCTATGTGCTGGTATCCAGTTCACAGGAAAACATCACCCTTGCTTATTTCGCCAGTTGTCCTTAGTTTCAGTTGGGCCCCTTCTGAGGTATGTTGGGGCAGCTCACTTCTTAGGATCTGCATCTATCTGGAAAAGAGAAGCAGATTCTCCAACGGAGAGTAAGTTAGCACCAAGAAAATTGAGATATCACTTACTTTTTTGATAGACAGTTTGATAGGTGTAGGCCCTCTTATACCCCGTGATTGATGGTAGCTTGATATTGTAGAGTGGGCTTGTGTTTGGGTATGGTTCTGACTTGTTTCCCAGCTCCAGCTAAGGGTCTAGTACCACTGAGTGGATCAGTTAGCCAAATCAAGAGCAATTGATTCCTCACCATGGCTGTGTACCACTATTGCACTTGTGTGGGTATCACATCCAGTTAATTGTTGCTACTTAGGTTAAACAATGTGTTGCTTGGACAGATCTTGGTCACTTCCCCCAGTCGCCTATGTAGCGCCTTCTGGCACTAGACACGCTGACTGTCTGGGGACTGACTCTCTCCTGGCTTCCAGCCATGTCATTCCATTTTACGTGCCAGCTGCGTATGGAGTCTTCAGCAATAGGGTCTTACCACTGGCCTTTGGTGGGTCATCAATTACTCTGACAGAAGTCTGTCATTGTTTTGGGAAACCTTGTAGGTTTCTCTGATCAAAAGCTCATTGTGGATTGTAGGCCCAAGCTGGAAGTGGGGGTTACAGGTCAGTGTCCATTAAGAAATTGAGGAAAAAGATAACTAATATACAAGAGTTAGAGAGGAGAGAGATAGAGGAGAGAGGGGGAGAGGGAGGGAAGGAAGATGTAGGAGATTTAGGTCAGTCTTGATCCTACCCTCTCCAGTGTCTTGTGGTTCAAGTGTTTCCTGTAATCCTGAGTATCTTTTAGACATTCATTTTCAGTGTTCCAGTGAGTCATTTATAAGACTAATATTTATTAAAATCTAAACTGAAAAAAATTACCACTTGTCATTCAATAACTTACTTATTAATACTTTATGACATCCTATAAGGCATTAAATAATGTCACTAAATAGAAAAGTTAATAGTTTCTGTAATACAGGCACATAATATAGAAGAGTACCTGAATGTGAGTAAAGGATTTAATTATGTCATAAAGAACTTCTCCTGAATGAGATACTAAAGATGATTAAATAGTCTTAGAGGCACATCAAAGTTTTTAATAAGGAACATATGGTATAGGAATCATAGCTGAATAATCAGAAAAGAAATAGAAGATGATTTATACAAAATTATAGTGCTGTAGTCAACAAAGTAAAAATTACAATAAGGCTATCTATTACAAATGCAAAATAAAGAAAACTGTGTTGAAGGCCAGTGAAGGCATCTTGCCTTCAATTTGTCCTAAAATCTAATCTTTTAGTTGATCCTCTCATGTAATCTAGGAAGGTACAACAGTAAGGGGCACTCTCATTTCCATTCATTTGTCACATTCAGGATTGAGGTTCCTAAGCCATGTCTAGTATTTCCTATAAGTTTGCAATTTACAAATAGAAAAATACAATGATGACTAAGTTATTGAGTTACCTTAGTTTCTCCCTTCACTTTGCTTTTTCTTTCATTACAGAACAATGGCAAACACACTCACTTTTCTCTCTTCTGTTGCTAAACTATTTTCTACTCCCAAGAAGGGAAATAAAATGTCAGTGATACTGGTCTCACTGAGAAACAGAATCAAGCTTAAAAACACAACATAGAAACTTAAACTCTGTCAGGGAATAAAGGTGTCAAGGATATGAAGTGTCAAGTCTTATAATAAATGGCTTTAATAATGTTCCTAACAAGACTGTGGTCTTAAGAATTAAGCTTCTATGGCACACTGATTGCTCCTCCTTAAGAAAACCTGCCACAATAGGAATAAACAGCTTTTCCAAAAAAGAGCTTTCTGAATACAATTCTTATAGGTATAGTCAACATTGGACTTGTTTTAGGGAGCCTATTATTAGGATGTAATTTTCATCAAAGTAAAAATTCTTTTCAGGAAGTATGATTTTGGCCTAATTTCAGAAGCCACCAAGTTTCCTGCCCTTTTGCAGAAGATGTATATGGATTTATATGACATATATCTACTGTGTAAAATGTCAGGAATGTGACATTTCAAGCACCTTCATAGTATTATTATTATTGCCAGTTACCAGAGTTGAAAAACAGAAAAAAAATGATAAAAGTCCAAAGATCAGAAGCAGTAGTCTTGAAATACTTCTACCTTTCTTTTATATTCAATTATAGTTCATTGAAAATTAACCTTAAAAGCCTGTTCAATGGGGTAAAATGAATGTCATATTCTCAAAAAAATTAACTGTTTTCAGTAACAAGATGTGAAAAAAATTAACTCTTCAAGACAAATTTTATGTACAATTAAATTATAAAATATGAAATGGATCAATATAACAATTTAATAAGTTTCAATTGCTCAAAATGCCAAGAAAACATCTAAGTTAATTTGAAAACTATTCTCACTCAAATTTACTTTTTCAAGTACAAATTATTTCACATTATGCAAATAGAACTAATTACAATTATTACTTTGAATTTATATATGGAAAATAACAAGATTTATCATATTCATATTACTACAATTGTTTAGGTTTTCAAAAATATCAGAGAACACTTTGTAAGCAGAAAATAATAGAAATGTTAGAAAAATTACAAATAATTACATCTCTGCTACTGTCAGTTTATTAATATTAATTATGTTCTGACACACACATCAAATAATTCAAATGTTTCCACATAATAAATCTTCACATAGGCAAAGCCTAACAACCAACCAGTAAGGACACAGGTCATTTGACCAGTTCAGACTGAGTATTTTTCAGTCATGTCATGTGTGAAAAACAAGATAAGTGACTGGCTTTTGCATTTTCAGTAGGATAGAAGTGGTGACCTTATTTCCTCCTCTAGGCAGAGCTAGTCATTGACATTTCTTCAAGATGCTAAGATCTCAGCTCAAGATATCTCCCAGATAAACAGAATGAAAAGTACCTTCTAAGGAAAAATCCTATTAACTTTAAACTTTGCTCTGCTTATTTTTTTAAGTAGGATGATCTAAACTTATTTTTTTAAAAAAGCTTGTCAGTATATGGAATGGTTTTTAAATGAATGCAAAAAATAAGTGTATTTAACTAGATAAATTTTGAAATTGCAATAAATATCATAATAATAATTACACAATTTTCACATTTTGCTTTAATTTATTATAATCATATTTATTTTGGATGATTTATCTGTTAAGTATATTATTTTTTTACGTTTAAATATAGTTTTACCTACAACAATGTTGCAAGTTATAAAACCAGATTACATATAATAAATACTCAGTTGTATATCAGAGCATCAAAACCAAAACAAAATTCTGTGCATTCATGCCACTGATGTCTTTAAAGTATTGTACTTAAAGTAAGTAGTGTTCCCATTGTCCCTCTCAGCCATTCTACTTACCCAATGACAATTTTCTTCCCACAGTACTAAAAAGATAAATATTAAATTATCTGTGTCAGTGTTCTAGTACTGTAACCAAATGGTTTATAGAGGAAAAAGTTTATTTTGGTGCTCAGTTTCAGGATGTCTTTGGGGCCAATGTTGAGGCAGTATGTTATACCAGAAGTGTAAGACATGAGGAAACTTCATATGTCATAAAAGAAAAGGTAAGTAGAAAAAGAAAGAGGAACTCTCAATACACTTCTCAAGGAAATACCTCCAATAATCTATTTTTTTTTTTCTAGAACCCATAGCCTAGAATTTCTTCCACATCCTAATAGTACCACAGGCTGGTGAACAAGCCTTCAGCACAACATTCAGCAAGCACTGTGCTCAAGCTCCACAGCAAATTGCCCAATGTCGGCAATCACTCTCTCTTCTCTCTTTCTCTTCTTTTTCTTCTTTTTTTCTTTATCTTCCACTTGCTTTCTTCTCTCTATACATCCCCTTCCCTTTCTTTGTGTTTTGTCTTTCTTGTTCATTGCCTCATTGTAAAGTTTAGTGTAAATGCCGGACATTTGGCTACATAAATATCTGTCAGAGACATAGAATAAAGTATCATTACTTCATAATAGTATACATCAAAGTAACTGATTTTAAGTCCTTGGTTCTCTATAGTCCATTTTTTATAACCCAGTAAGTAAGGCTATCAATAAATATTCTATATAAAAATTATTCTTTTGGTGTGTTTTTCTATGTGGATACTGGGGGTCGAGCCCGGGTAATAAGGCTTTTCAGACAAGTGCCTTAGCCACTGAGGCATTTATCCAGCCCTAAGCTATGATATTTTTATGTAGTAATAGTCTGTGGGACTTCATAAGTTACATAAGTTTAAAGTATGTTTTAGTCTACATATTTGTTGTTTTGTTTTGTTTTGAGACCTGTACTTATGGCAATCATTATTCTTCTTTATAATACTCAGCAATTATACCATATTTTATTATTTAGGGAAAAATGTAAAAACATGTCAAATTACTGTTACTTACTTTGGATATGTGATTGATAAATTGTAATACAGGAAACTATCTATTCAATAAATTCAAATGATAACACAATTTATATATTTTGATCTATAAAGAGAATAACTTGTTCTTATTTCTTATTTATAGATAAGTTAGTTTAACATTTAATCATTACAATCTTTCAATTCATTATGCTTTCACTTTAGTCATTTCAGGTACTGGTCATATGGGGAAATGCACAAAACATTTTTAAGGCTCTCAGAAAGAACATTAATGGGTTTTGCTTTCATTTATTTTATAAACTTACTAAATTCTCTTATAATAGTTCCTTAAGTTTTCTAAAATAGATGAATGTTAAAATCAGTTTTTAAACAGCAATAAAAAATTAAGACAGAACTGCTGTTGGAAAAATCTAAGCATCACTAGCAATTGTGACTTATATTCTATATGAAATTTGCTGAAAAATGATAACATTTGAAAAGATTTATGTCAATATAATTACAAAACCATTAAAATGATACCTGGGGCTGGAGAGATGGCTTAACGGTTAAGCACTTGCCTGTGAAGCCTAAGGACCCCGGTTCAAGGCATGATTTCCCAGGACCCACGTTAGCCAGATGCACAAGGGGGTGCACATGTCTGGAGTTCGTTTGCAGTGGCTAGAAGCTCTGGCGTGCCCACTCTCCTCTATCTCTCTGCCTCTTTCTCCCTGTCCGTCACTCCAAATAAATAAACATAAACAAAAAATTTTGAAATGATGATGGGTCCATTTGCTCTCCACATGCTCGCCACTGATCCCCACTTGGGCAAGGTTAGACTGCTCTGCCCATTTACTCACTTACTGATCCAGTGGCCGCCCATTCACATGCGAGCTCAGGCCCATTCCACCTGCCCACATGAACTCAGGTTCACTCTGCTGTCTGCCTGCACCATCTCAGGTGCAATCCCCTGCCTGCTGGCTGTGCCAGCCATCTTCCAGACTCCTGTTGCCCACGAGCTCAGACTGCTTCTGTGCCCCAGTGTCCAGCCACACCAGTTTAGGCTGCTTCATGCTTGGTGCTTCAGGGTCCCTCCAAGCATGAGCTCAAGCAGCTTTGGCACATCACTGTGTGAGAGCTCAGGCCATTTTTGTGCCCCTGCCAAGCAAGACCTCAGGCTGCTTTGGCATTCCACCAAGTGAAAGCTCAGACTCCTTCAGCATCAGGTCTCAGGCTGCTTCCATTTCCCACTTTGCTTGAGCTCAGGCTGATGCACCCACCCATGTGTTAGCTCAGGACCAATCTGCCCATCTGCTTGCCTGCCAGCTATCTCAGGCCAGCTCCCCCAAGAGACACCAGTTCTCCTGCCCATGAAGACCACAATCCTACTCTCCTGACCATAAAATGTGATGGGCAGACCACAGTGCAAAGAAATAACATGAAAAATCAAATACAAGTAAATACAGTAAGCCCAGTCCTACAATGAACATCTCTATTCAAAACATAGAAGAGACATTAGCATCAGAACACCAAAATGAAGCTATGAGTAATGCAACCCTACCAAGCTACTGGTAGAATTTGCAGAAAAGGAGCAAAGGACTGATAATCGTGTGGATGCTGCCATCACTAGACTAGATCTAGTAGATAACTAAATGGAAGGAATTCAAAGACAGTTAAGAGATATAAAGGAGAGTTAAAAAAAAAAAAGAGGACTTCAAAAATCAGCTGGTGATGCTAAATGAAGACATAAAGAAATGCAAGGATGAATTCCAAGAAGTATCAAGAATATCAGAAAATGATGTGAAAAGGGAGCTGACAGGGGAAAAAGAAAAGTACAAAAAAAAAAAAGTACATAGAAAAGTAGTAGAAAATTCAAACCTAATTGAACAAGTCTAAAACCCTCTAGATGCTCTCAAGAATAGAGTCAGTTATATGGAGGATATAAAATCTGATCTAGAAGACAAGATGGAAGAAACAGTCAGAGAGTTCAAAAGTTTCAAGTTCAAAAATTTCTGGGAGCAGTACATGAGGGAGTTGTGCAATACCCCTAACCATCCTAATATCTGGATCATTAGAATACCAGTAGGAGAAGAAATTCAGACCAAAGGCATGTAGAACTTATTTAAGAAAATGATCAATGCACCTAACATGGGGGCTCCCAAATTCGTCAAACAAACAGTATTAGAACTAAGGTCACAGATAACACCAAACACAGTGGTGGTGGGTGACTTTAACACCCCACTCTCATCAATTGACAGGTCATCCAGGGAAAGAATAAACAGAGAGGCATCTGGACTAAATGAGGTCATAGAAGGAATGGACTTAACAGATATATACAGGACATTTCATCCAAAGGCTGCAGAATATACATTCTTTTCAGCAGCACATGGAACATTCTCTAAAATAGACCATATATTAGGACACAAAGCAAATCTTAACAAATTCAGGAAAATTGAAATAATTCCTTGCATTCTATCTGACCACAATGGAATTAAACTACAAATTAGTAGCAAGAAAGGCTATAGAGCATACACAAAATCATGGAAACTAAACAATACACTACTAAATGATGAGTGGGTCAATGATGAAATCAAAAAGGAAATCAAAAAATTTATAGAGTCAAATGATAATGAGAACACAACATACCAAAATCACTGGGACACAATGAAGGCAGTTCTAAGAGGTAAATTTATAGCCTTAAGTGCCTATATTAAGAAATTAGAAAGGTCACAAGTAAACGACCTAATGCTTCGCCTTAAAGCCTTGGAAAAAGAAGAACAAGGCAAACCAAAAAGTAGTAGACGGGAGGAAATAATAAAGATTAGGGCAGAAATTAATGAAATAGAAACAAAAAGAACAATCCAAAGAATTAATGAAACAAAGAGTTGGTTCTTTGAAAGGATAAACAAGATTGATAAACCCTTAGCAAATCTGACCAAAAGAAAGAGAGAAGAGACACAAATTAATAAAATCAGAGATGAACAAGGTAACATCACAACAGATTCCAGAGAAATTCAAAAAATTATAGGGACATACTATAAAAGCATATACTCCACAAAGTATGAAAATCTGAAAGAAATGGATGATTTCCTTGATCTATATGACCTACCTAAATTAAATCAAAATGAGATTAATCACTTAAATAGACCTATAACAAACATGGAGATCCGAGCAGTTATCAATAAGCTCCCAACTAAAAAAAGCCCAGGCCCGGATGGATTCACTGCTGAATTTTACCAGACTTTTAAGGAAGAGCTAACACCATTGCTTCTTAAGCTTTTCCAGGAAATAGAAAAAGAAGGAATCATACCAAACTCCTTCTATGAGGCCAGCATCACCCTGATACCAAAACCAGGCAAAGATAGAACAAAAAAAGAAAATTACAGACCAATCTCCCTCATGAACATAGATGCAAAAATTCTCAACAAAATATTGGCAAACAGAATACAAGAGTATATCAAAAAGACCATTCACCCTGACCAAGTAGGCTTTATCCCAGAGATGCAGGGATGGTTCAACATATGCAAATCTATAAATGTAATACATTACATAAATGGGTTGAAGGACAAAAATCACATGATCATCTCATTAGATGCAGAGAAAGCATTTGACAAAATCCAACATCCCTTCATGATAAAAGTCCTAAAGAGACTGGGAATAGAAGGAACATATCTCAATATAATAAAGGCTATTTATGACAAGCCTACAGCCAACATATTACTAAATGGGGAAAAACTGGAAGCTTTTCCACTAAAATCAGGAACAAGACAAGGGTGTCCACTGTCTCCACTTCTATTTAATATAGTTTTGGAAGTCTTAGCCATAGCAATAAGGCAAGAGACACACATAAAAGGGATACAAATTGGAAAGGAAGAAATCAAGTTATCATTATTTGCAGATGACATGATTCTATACATAAAGGACCCTAAAGACTCTACTAGCAAGCTGTTAGAGCTGATCAAAACCTACAGCAATGTAGCAGGATACAAAATAAATACACAGAAATCAGTAGCCTTTGTATATGCTAACAACAAACACACAGAGGATGAAATCAGAGAATCACTCCCATTCACAATTGCATCAAAAAAAATAAAATACCTTGGAATAAATCTAACCAAGGAAGTAAAGAATCTATACAATGAGAACTTTAAAACACTCAAGCGAGAAATTGCAGAAGACACTAGAAAGTGGAGAAACATCCCTTGTTCCTGGCTTGGAAGAATCAATATTGTGAAAATGGCAATCTTACCTAAAGCAATCTACACATTTAATGCAATCCCTATCAAAATTCCAAAGGCTTTCTTCATGGAAATAGAAAAAACAATCCAAAAATTCATTTGGAATCATAAAAAACCTCGAATATCTAAAATAATACTGAGCAACAAAAAAGAGGCTGGTGGTATCACCATACCTGATTTTAACCTATACTACAGAGCCATAGTAAAAAAAACAGCATGGTACTGGCACAAAAACAGACATGTAGATCAGTGGAACAGAATAGAGGACCCAGTTGTAAGCCCAAGTAGCTATAGCCACCTGATATTCGATAAAAATGCCAAAAATACTCACTGGAGAAGAGACAGCCTCTTCAGCAAATGGTGTTTTGAAAACTGGATAAATATCTGCAGAAGGATGAAAATAGATTCTTCTCTCTTGCCATGCACAAGAATTAAGTCCAAATGGATTAAAGACCTTAACATCAGACCGGAAACTTTGAAACTGCTAGAGGAAAAAGTAGGGGAAACCCTTCAACATATTGGTCTTGGCAAAGACTTTCTGAATACAACCCCAATTGCTCAGGCAATAAGACCACAGATTAACCACTGGGACCTAATGAAATTACAAAGATTTTGCACCGCAAAGGACACAGTGAAAAAAGCAAAGAGGCAACCTACAGAATGGGAAAAAATCTTTGCCAGCTATATATCTGATTGAGGATTAATATCTAGGATATACAAAGAACTCAAAAAGTTAACTAATAAGGAATCAAACAAGCCAATCAAAAAATGGGCTAAGGAGCTAAATAGAGAGCTCTCAAAGGAAGAAATACGAATGGCATATAAGCACCTAAAAAAATGTTCTACATCACTAGTCATCAGGGAAATGCAGATTAAAACTACATTGAGATTCCATCTCACTCCTGTCAGATTGGCCACCATCATGAAAACAAATGATCATAAATGTTGGCGGGGAACCCTTCTGCACTGCTGGTGGGAATGCAATCTGGTCCTGCCATTGTGGAAAACAGTGTGGAGGTTCCTAAAGCAGCTAGAGATTGATCTACCATATGACCCAGCTATAGCACTCCTAGGCATATATCCAAAGAACTCATCTCATTTCCTTAGAAGTACATGCTCAACCATGTTTATTGCTGCTCAATTTATAATAGCTGGGAAATGGAACCAGCCTAGATGTCCCTCAACAGATGAGTGGATAATGAAGATGTGGTACATTTATACAATGGAGTTCTACTCAGCGGTAAAGAAAAATGAAGCTATGAAATTTGCAGAAAAATGGATGGACCTGGAAAGTATTATACTAAGTCAGGTAACCCAGGCCCAGAAACCCAAGCGGCACATGTTCTCCCTCATATGGGGATCCTAGCTACAGATGACTGGGCTTCTGTGTGAGAATGAAAATACTTAGTAGCAGAGGCCAGTAAGTTGAAAAGGAGACATAAAGGGTGGAGAAAGGAAGGGAGGAGGATACTTAATAGGTTGATATTGTATATATGTAATTACAATGATTGTAATGGGGAGGTAATATGATTGAGAATGGAATTTCAAATGGGAATGTGTGGGGGTGGGGAGGGAGGGAATTACCATGGGATATATTTTATAATTATGGAAAATGTTAATAAAAATTAAAAAAAAAAAGAAAATAATCAAAGAAAACTTTCCCACTATCTCAAAAGAAAGGCCCATCAAGATACAAGAAACTAACAGAACTCCAAACAGACTGGACCAAAGGAGAAACTCTCCAAGACATATAGTCATTAAGACCCTAAACATTGACACCAAAGAGAAAATCTTAAAACCAGCTAGGGAAAATAGCACATCACTTTAAAAGCAAACTCATCAGAATTACCTCAGACTTCCTAATGGAAACCCTTAAGCCAGAAGGGATTGGAATGAAACACTGCATAGTCTAAGAACCTATGGCTTCCAACCCAAACTACTTTAACCAGCAAAAGTATCCTTCATACTAGATAGTGAAAGAAAACCTTTCCATGACAAAACTCAGCTTTACAATTATACCAACACAAAACCAAACAAACTGAGACTATTTCAGGAAATTCTCTACACAGAAGAATCAAATGATCAACCTCAAATGCCTACAAGAAACAGATATCAATAACCAAACTCAGAAAAGGAACAAAAACACTTCAAAGTCCATGAGAACACCAACCCACATATATCAACACAATATGGCAGGGATCAAATCAAACCTCACAGCCATTACCCTAAATATTAATGGCCTTACTTCACCCATGAAGAGACACAATCTAACAGGATGGATCAGATAATTAGACCCCTCAATCTGCTGTCTTCAAGTAACCCATCTCACCACGAAAAACAGATGCATCCTCAGGGTGAAAGGGTGGAAAACAATAATCCAAGAAAATGGGAATAAGAAACAAGCAGGTGTAGCTATATTAATATCAGATAAAACAGACTTCAAACCAAAAATAATCAAAAAAGGCAAAGAAGGCCACTTCCTACTTATCAAGGGAAATATCCATCAAGAGTATATCACAATTATAAATCTGTATGCACCAAACACAAGGGCACCACAGGTCATAAAGCAAAACCTACTTGACAATAAAACAGAAATAGCCACCCATGCCATCAAAGTTGGGGACTTCAATACACCATTATCATTAATAGACAGATCACCCAAACAGAAACTCAACAGGGAATTTAGAGAGCCCAACAAGACCAAAAATCACTTAGACCTAATGGACATCTACAGAACATTCCATCCCAAATCCACAGATTAAACATTCTTCTCAGCAGCCCATGGAACATTCTCTAAAATAGATCATATACTGGGTCACAAAGCCTGTCTCCACATATTTAGGAAGATTGACATAATTCACAGCATGATATCAGATCACAATACTACATTCCTAGAAATTAACAACAAAAGACCCACCAAGGATCCCATCAGTGCCTGGAAACTGAAAAGCACACTTTTAAACAATTAATGGATAGTGGATGACATAAAAAATGAAATTGCAAAATTTCTAGAAATAAATGACAATGTAAACACATCATACCAAAACTTATGGGACACAATGAAGGCAGTGCTCAGGGGAAAAGTCATAGCACCAAATGCCTTTATGACAAAGACAGAGACGTCCCAAATCAATAACCTAACCATCCACCTAAACGCACTGGAAAAGCAAGAAGAATCCAACCCAAAAAGCTCCAGACAGAAAGAAATAATTGAGATCAGAGCAGAAATTAATGAATTGCAAACAAAGAAAACAATTAAAATTGACAAAGCAAAGAGCTGGTTCTTTGAAAAAATAAACAAGTTTGGAAAACCCCTGGCCAATTTGATCAAACAAAAAAAAGGAGTCACTTCAAATTAACAAAATTCAAAATGAAAAATGAGAGATCAGAATGGACATAAGTGAAATTGAGAGAATCATCAGGACTTATTTCAAAAACCTTTACTCCACAAAACTGAATAATATGGAGGATATGGATAAACTCCTGGACACATACCATCTACCTAAGCTAAACATAAATCAGATTAATCTTCTAAACAAATTTATCACACACATCGAGATTGAAAAAATAATAAAAAACCTCTCCCCAAAAGAAAGGTCCAGTACCCGATGGCTTCTCAGCTGAATTCTATGAAATCTTAATGGAAGAATTCAAACCAATCTGTCTCAAACTTGTGCCACACAAATGGAGAGCATGAAAAGCTCCCCAATACCTTCTATGATGCCAGTATCACCCTAATTCCAAAACTAAGCAGATATGCCACAAGAAAATAAAACTAGCAGCCTATTTCCCTGATGAACTTAGATGCAAAGATGCTGAACAAATTCTTTGCATCCTGAATCCAACAACCCATGAAAAGCATTATCCACCTTGATCAAGTAGGATTTATCCCAGGAACTCAGAGATGGTTCAACATATGGAAATCTGTCAATGTAATATACCACATAAACAAGGTTAAACAGAAAAACCACATAATCATTTTGATAGATGCATCAAAGGCTTTTGACAAAATACATCACTTCATGATCAAAACATTGGAAAGAACTGACATGGTTGGTTCATATATTAACATAATAAAAGGAATATGCAAACTCCTAAGGCCCAAATAATACTTAATGGAAAGAGAGTGGATGAATTTCATTGAGATCAGGAACAAGACCGAGGTGTCCACTCTCACCTCTGCTCTTCAATATACTACTGGAAGTCTTAGCTCAAGCAATAAGAGATGAGATAGAAAAAAAAAAGTTATAATTTGGAGAGGAAGAAGTTAAGTTAGCTCTATTCGCTGATGACTTGATTCTACATGTAAAAGACCCAAGAGACTCTATCCCAAAACTCTTGAAGGTAATCAACACCAATAACAAAGTAACAGGATACAAAATCAATGCACAAAAATCATTAGCCTTTCTATATGCAAATAACAAAGATACAGAGAAAGAACAAAGGGACATGGTCCTAATTTCAATAGCAACAAAAAAGTAAATAAAATACCTTGGAATAACTTTAACCAAGGAAGAGAAAGATCTATACAATGAAAACACAAAAACACTCAAAAAAGAAATTGAGGAGGACTTGAGAGAATGGACAGAGTTCCCATGCTCCTAGATAGGCAGAATTAATATTGTGAAGATGGCAATACTACAAAAGCCAATATGCAGATTTAATGCAATTCCATGTAAAATTCCAACATTGTTCTTCACAGAGATAGAAAAAATTATCTCAAAGTTCATGTGGAAAGGCAGAAGGCCCTGGATATCCAAGAATATCTACAGCAAAAGAAATAGCCCTGGAGGTTTTACCATACCTCATCTAAAGCTATATTACAAAGCCATAGTAATAAAAACAGCATGGTGCTAGCAAAAACAGCAGTATAGACAAATGAAATAGAATTGAGGACCCAGACTTTGGGTCAAGCAACTACAGCTACTTAATGTTTGACAAATGCCCTAACAATATAGGCTGGAAAAAAAGACAGCATCTTCATCAAATGGTGCTGGAAAAACTGGATAACTGTATGCAGGAAACTGAAACTTTATCCACTGATCTTGCCATGGACAATACCCAAATCCCGATAGACCAAAGACCCCAATATATGACCAAAAACTCGGCTACTACTGGAAGAAAATACAGGAGGAACTTTCCATGATATAGGAATGGAAAAAGACTTCCTGAACAAAACCCCAGTAGCACTGGATCTTAAACAATCACTCAATCAATGGGATCACATGAAGCTGAAGAGTTTCTTCACAGACAAGCACAAAATAAGCAAAGTCAATAGATTACCCACGGAGTCAGAAAAAATATTTATTGAACTGACAGAGGCCTAATCTGGAGAATCTACTAAGAACTCAAATCCTAAATAACAAAAGTCAAAAAACCCACTCACAAAATGGGGCAAAGAGCTGGCCTGGCATTTCACAGAGGAAGAAATACAAATGGCAAACACACACTTAAGAAAATGTTCATCATCTCAAATCATCAGGGAAATGCAAATTAAAACAACTATGAGATTCTACCTTACCCCAGTAAGGATAACAAACATCAAAAAATCAAATGAAAATAAATGCTGGCAAGGATGTGGAGAAATAGGAACCATCATCCACTGTTGGTGAGAATGTAAGATGGTACAACAACTTTGAAAAGCAATATGGAGACTCCTAAAAAAACTGACTATAGAGTTACTAACAGACCCAGTTATTCCATTACTGATCACATACCCTAAAGCCTTCAAGCCTCAGTCCAGAAAGATTTGCTCAACCATGTTTATAGTGGTTCAATTCATAATAGCTAAGAGCTAGAATCCACCTAGATGTCCATCACTAGAAGAATGGATTACTAAGATGTGGTATATGTATACAATGGAATTCTACACAGCAGTAAGAAAAAAAATGACACACTGAAATTTGAAGAAAAATGGTTGAACCTGAAAAAGATCATTCTCAGTGAACTTACCCAATCACAGAATGATAGTTGCTGCCTAGTCTCACTCACCTACATCACTTAACCTGAATCTACCCAAGATGTGGACATACTCAGCAAGCATCTTGAGGACTAGATAATAGGGTGGGTAGGGAGTGAGGGAAGGGCAAGTGATGGGGTATGGGACACAAATCTAGACACAAATGGCAGTGGTACCATAAAATTCTATACCCTAAAAGGCAGACCAAATGGTTGAGACTTTCACCAGGCCCTAGACGTGCTGTGGGCTAACTCCACAATGTACGACCCATATACCTCAACAAGGTGGGGCAGGTAGGAGGCTAATAGTATTAGGAACTTGACTGTATTCACTGAGTACAAAAGTAATTAATAAAACAAAATAATAAAAATAGAAAAAGAAAGCAAGTGTCTTTAACCACTGAGCCCCTTAACT
This sequence comes from Jaculus jaculus, assembly GCF_020740685.1. Taxonomy (NCBI): domain Eukaryota; kingdom Metazoa; phylum Chordata; class Mammalia; order Rodentia; family Dipodidae; genus Jaculus; species Jaculus jaculus. The sequence continues at coordinate 85,974,563 of NC_059103.1, forward strand.
TTTTTTTTTTTTTTTTCCCAAGGTAGCATCTCACTCTGGTCAAAGCAGACCTGGAATTCACTGTGTAGTCTCAGGGTGGCCTCAAACTCACCATGATCCTCCTACCTCTTCCTCTGAATGCTGGTATAAAACTCATGGGCCACCATGCCCAGCTCCATTAATTTCTTAATTCTTTTGCCTCAGCCTCCTGTATGTTTGAATTATAGGCATGAGCATTTGTCTCATATTTTATTCAGTATAAACTACCAGACCAACTAAGGCAAGGACAAAAATATCAGGAAAACTGGAAAGGAAGAAAACTCTGTATTTGTTTACAGATAATGTATTTTATATAACATAATTTTAATACCCTATGAAAAAGAATCCCAAACAAGATTTTGAACTAAGAAAATCAAGGAAACAGAATGTTAGAGGCAAAAAAAAAAAAAAAAATGCAGAGAAGAAAAGAAAACCTGCACATCTATGTAGTAACAACAAAAGGGAAAAACACAAGAAATCTCCATACATACTGGCATAATTAGTAATAAAGTCCTAGAAATAAATTTGTAAAAGAATAAAAAATTTATATAGGTAGCCAGGCATGGCAGCATACAAATTTAATCCCAGAACTCATGAGGCCACCCTGATACTATCTAGTGAATTTTAGGTTAGCCTGGGTTAGTGTGAGTTCCTACCTTGAAACACCAAAAAAAAAAGTATTTGTATACAAGGACACAATACTGCCATGTAAGGGGAATGCTGAGTAATGAAGGACATCTCCATCTTCATGGGCAAGAGGACATAACATTGTTAAGGCAGCTGTATGCAAAACATATTGAATGAAATAAGTCTCTAAGTATTGGTGATTTTTAGGAAAAAATAAAAATCAATTCTAAAAGTTATATGAATGCAAAGGCATCTTGAATATGATTAAACTAGACAACAAAGAATAGGGCCATAATTGTTACTATTTCTAAGGAGAATAGCCTAGAAACAAGCCCCAGTATATATGACCAATGAATTTTGAAGAGGTGCCAATCAGTGGGGCAGAGAAGGTATTTTCACCATATGGTATTGAAAAGAAGGCAGATAGAGCCACATACAAAATACTGAACGTATTTGATGATTGAACGTATAAGATGGATGCCCATCTTATATCACATAAAAGTAACTCGAATGCATACAAGACATAAATACCACTAGCAGAAGTACAAAAGCTCAAGATGAACACATGGAGGAAAAGCTCAGGGCAGTGCAATCAACAGTGTTTTCTTGGCTATCTCACTAGAGCACAGCCAGCAAGTGGAAGAAAACATACAAAGGCATACCTCACAGTTAAAATACTCTGCGCATTAAAGGACACCAGACCAGGGAGAAAAAGCCAATGTACAGAGTGTGGAACAATTAAGTCATACAGTTTAGAAGTGATTAAACTCACATTTTTAATGATCTCAAACAAATCAACATCAATAACAATAGTATTTCAAGTAAAAATGATGAAAAAGAATTTATACACATTTATCCCAATTAACAAATAAATAACATAAAGTGTTTAATCACTAATTGTTAAGGAAATGCATATCAAAACTACATTGAAATATTACCTCACATTCACTTGGATGGTTAATATTCAAAAAGAAAATCAAACATTGATGAAGATAATGAAGGAAATGGCAGCCAGTGTGTGGAAATGTACAATATATAGTTGTCATGGAAAGTATTATTCTGTCAGTCATAAAATGAAACAGGTTTTATTATAAGATCAAGAAAATATACTTTGCAATGTATATGTAGGCATTAAAAGGACTCACTTGAATAAATATTTCCATTTAATGTTCCTACTAGTGTTATAGCATTATTCACAATAGCCATAAATTTGACAATCCCAAACATTAATTGATGAATGGACTAACAATAGGATTTGTACATAAAATGGAATGTTTGGCTGGAAATCTGGCTCAGTAGTCAAAGGTGCTTACTACAAAGCCTGATGGCTGAGGCTCAACTCCCCAGTATCCACATAATGCAAGAGGCACAAAGAATGGTAATATTATCCAGATCAAAAGAAACAAAGTTCTAATGAATGCTCCAACTCAGGTACACCTTGAAACCATTATGGTAAGTGAAACAAAGCAGATGGAAAACTATAAATATTGTATAATTCAACTTTTGTGAATTGCCAAATTAGAAAAAATTACAGAGACAAATGTAGAAAAGTGGGAACCAAGATTTTTCACAAGTCAAATAAGCTCTAGCACAATTGGTTAATAGGTACAGAGTTTCAGTTTAGAATTGTGAAAATGTTCTGGATGGTGATAATGTTTGCAATTCTATGGAAGTGTGCAGTTAACATGGTTGAAATGATTGATGACATAGCTCACGCATATTACCAAAAGAAGGCACACACATTTTTAGTGTTTGTACACATTTTTAGTGTTTGTACACATTCAAACTCATTTAATTCACTGCTTTAGTTTACTGATTCATTCTTAGTTAAACCAATGAAAATTTTTAATGCTTAAGTTGTATGTATAATACTTGTAGATACTAAAATAAAACTGATTAACATAGGTCTTTATGGGAAGGTTTTAAATAAATGACTTGTTATTTTATCATTGAAATTTTAATATAAAAATTTAAATCAGGTTGGAGAGATTGATAGAGGTTAAGGCATTTACTTGCAAAGCCTAATGGCCCAGGTTCAATTCCACAAAATCCTTGTAAATCCAATTGTACAAATGATGCATGCTTCTGGAGTTCATTTGCAGTGAATAGAAGCCCTGATTACCTGATGTGTGTTTGCAGCAGCTGAAAGCCCTGGAAGTGTCCGTTCTCTCTCTCTCTCTTTCTCTCTCTCTCTCTCTCTCTCTCTATCTCTCTGTTGCTCTCTCTCTCAGCTCCATGTGTGCATATAAAGCTATTTTAAATATTATAGTTGTAGTTGTCATGTGTGAACAAATTATTATATCTTCACACAATTATATACTTAGCCAAAGCTGATATGTTAGACATATTACAGTTACATTTATAAAAATCATGACATGGTATATCTAGGCAAATTATGCAAAAATCCCTGATATAAACCAAGTTTTAATACATTTAAATAAAGACATATTTGTGTGACTTTCAATTGATTTAATACTTTTTTATTTTTAGTTTTAAATTTAAGTATGTATTTTCAGCACTGTCATTTATGGGTTACTACCATACCATTTCTATAGTGCCTTTCCAAAGTTAGTGTTAATTTGTTTTCCTTGTGCTTCTCATTCCTCTTTTTACTTTCTTTTCAATTTTCATTAACATCTTCCAATTATAAAAAACATTCTATGGTAATACCCTCACTTCCCCAACTTTACCCTTTGAAATTCCATTCTCCATCATATCCCCTCCCCATCTCAATCAGTCACTCTTTTATTTTGATATCATGATCTTTTCCTCCTCTTATGATGGTCTTGTGTAGGTAGTGTCAGGCACTGTGAACTCATCGATATCCAGGCCATTTTATGTCTGGAGGGAGCATGTTTTAAGGAGTCCTACCATTATTTAGCTATTACATTCTTTCCACCATCTCCTCCGTATTAAACCCTGAGCCTTGGAAGGTGTGATCAAGATGTTACTCGGTACTATAGTCACTTCTTTCCAGCACCATGATACCTTCTGAGTCATCCCAAGGTAACTGCCATCAGAAAAGAAAAGATTCTCTACCCAAAGTGAGAGCAGTATTAATATAAGGGTACGAATATTAAGAGAAGTGCTTACTGGGCAGTTTGATAAGCATAGAATATATGCTCATCCAGACATCTGCAGATGTTATACCCCTATGGCTCAACACTACCCCTGTTTCAAGTTTTCAGTATCAGGGATGTATTCCCTCCCTTGCAGCTGGCCTCCAGTCCAATTGGAGGGCAATTGGTTTCCACCATGAAAGATGTGCCACTATTGCACCCATTGCCTCATTTGGCCTGGCTGTCCAACTATAAGGATTGCAGTGTCCAGTTTTGAGTATCTTCCCTGGTGGTATCTCTTTCTCCCATTGAACTACATGTAGAATGCCTTCTTCCAGCTTTCTGTCAGCTGGTCTACATGGAGGAGGTTAGCACTCAGTTGCAGCAGGATTTCTCAGTGGGCTTGCAGCCCAAGTATGTGAAATCTTCAGCAATAGTGTCTTATCATAGATTCCTGGTGGGAAACCAAGGGCCTCAACAAGGGCCTATAATGTTTTGGGGGCATCAGGGACATCTCTGAGCAACAACTCACTGGAAGTATCCCATCCCTGGCACTGAAAAATTTCTAGCAACAATCTATACTTCATGAGTGTTTCATTGTCCAAAAATGGAGGATTACAGATGATTTAATTATATCCCCTTAGATTTTGATTAGCCCTCCCTCCACCTTTTCTTTACTCATTTTCCTCCCCTGACCTCATATTGGGCCTTTTCACCCTCAATAATCTATTATTCTACTTACATATATACAGAACCATTCTTTTAAGTACCCTCCTCCCTTCCTTTCTCTTTCCTTTATGTCTCAGTTTTAGCTTACTGGCCTCTGCTACTGAGATTTTTCCTTCTCACACAAAAAGCCAATCATCTGTAGCTAGAACCCACATATGAGAGAGAACATGTGGTGCTTGGCTTTCTGGGTCTGGGTTACCTCACTTAGTATAATCTATTTAAGATCCATCTATTTTCCTGAAAATTTCATAACTTCATTTTTCTTTACCACTGAGTAGAACTCCATTGTATAAGTGTGCCATATCTTCATTATCCACTCATCAGTTGAGGGAAATCTAGGCTGGTTCCATTTCCCAGCTATTATAAATTGAGCAGCAATAAACATGGTTGAACACATACTTCTAAGGAAATGAGATGAGTCCTTAGGATATACACCTAGGAGTGTTACAGCTGAGTCATATGGTAGATCAATTTTTAGCTGTTTTAGGAACCTCCACGCTGATTTCCACAATGGCTTGACCAGATTGCATTCCCACCAACAGTGCAGAAGTGTGCCTCTTTCCACAACCCTGCCAGCATTTATGATCATTTGTTTTCATGATGGTAGCCAATCTGACAGTAGTGAGATGGAATCTCAATGTAGTTTTAATCTGCATTTACCTGATGACTAGAGATGTAGAACATTTTTTTTAGATGCTTCTACACCATCCATATTCTTCTTTTGAGAACTCTCTATTGAGCTCCATAGCCCATTTTTTGACTTGTTTGATTTCTTATTATTTAATTTTTTGAGTTTTTTGTATATCCTAGATATTAATGCTCTATCAGTTATATAGATGGCAAAGATTTATTTTTCCCATTTTGTAGGTTGCCTCTTTGTTTTATTCAGTGTTGTTTGCAGTACAAAATCTTTGTAGTTTCATAAGGTCCCAGTGGTTAATCTATGGTTTCATTGCCTGGGCAATTGGGGTTATATTCAGAAAGTCTTTGCCAAGACCAATATGTTGAAAGGTTTTCCCTACTTTTTCCTCTAGCAGTTTCAGAGTTTCAGGTATGATGTTAAGGTCTTTAATCCATTTGGATTTAATTCTTGTGCATGGAGGGAGAGAAGAATCTATTTTCATCCTTCTGCAGATACATATCCGGTTTTCCCAACACCATTTGCTGAAGAGGGTTTCGTTTCTCCAATGAGTATTTTTGGCATTTTTATCAAATATCAGGTGGCTATAGCTACCTGGATTTACATCTGCATACTCAATTATGTTCCATTGACCTACATGTCTGCTTTTGTGCCAGTACCACACTGTTTTTGTTACTATGGCTCTGTAGTATAGAATAAAACCAGGTATTATGGTATCACCAGCCTTATTTTTGTTGCTCAGTATTATTTTAGATATTTGAGGGTATTTGGTGATTCCAAATGAATTCTTGGATTATTTTTTCTATTTCCATGAAGAATTCCATTGGAATTTTTTAAATTAATTATTTATTTATTTGAGAGGGACAGACACAGAGAGAAAGACAGATAGAGGCAGAGAGAGAGAATGAGCGCGCCAGGGCTTCCAGCCTCTGCAAATGAACTCCAGACGCGTGCGCCCCCTTGTGCATCTGGCTAACGTGGGACCTGGGGAACCGAGCCTCGAACCAGAGTCCTTAGGCTTCACAGGCAAGCGCTTAACCACTAAGCCATCTCTCCAGCCCTCCATTGGAATTTTGATGGGGATTGCATTAAATGTGTATATTGTTTTTGGGAAGGTTGTCATTTTCACAATATTGATTCTTCTGATCTAGGAACAAGAGATATTTTTCCATTGCATAGTGTCTTCTGCAATTTCTCACTTGAGTGTTTTATATTTTTCAGTGTAGAGATCCTTTATTTCCTGGATTAGGTTTATGCCAAGGTACTTTATTTCTTTGATGCAATTGTGAATGGGAGTGATTCTCTGATTTCATCCTATGCTTGTTTGTTAGCTTATAGGATGGCTACTGATTTCTGTGTATTTATTTTGTATCCTGCTACTTGGCTGTAGGTATTTATCAGCTCTAAAAGTTTTCTGGTAGAGTCTTTAGGGTCCTTTATGTATAGAATCATCTTATCTGCAAATAATGATAACTTGATCTCTTCCTTTCCAATTTGTATCCTTTTATGTGTTTCTCTTGCCTTATTGCTATGGCTAATATTTACTATATTAAATAAATGTGGGGAAAGTTGAAACCCTTGTTTCTTCCTGATTTTAGTAGAAAAGTTTCCAGTTTTCCCCCATTTAGTAATACGTTTGCTGTAGGCTTGTCATAAATAACCTTTATTATATTGAGATATGTTTCTTCTATTCCCAGTCTCTGTAGGGCTTTTATCATGAAGGGATGTTAGATTTTGTCAAATGCTTTCTCTGTGTCTAATGAAATGATAATGTGATTTTTGTCCTTCAGTCCATTTATATAATGTATTACATTTATCAATTTGCATATGCTGAACCATCACTGCATCTCTTGGATAAATCCTACTTGGTCAGGGTGAATTAGCTTTCTCAAATATTCTTGTATTCTGTTTGCCAATATTTTGTTGAGAATTTTTGCAGCTATGTTCATGAGGAGATTGGTCTGTAATTTTCTTTTTCTTTTTTTGTTTTATCTTTGTCTGGTTTTAGTATCAGGGTGATGCTGGCTTCATAAGAGGAGTTAGGTAGGGTTCCTTCTTTTTCTATTTTCTGGAAAAGCTTAAGAAGCAATGGTGTTAGTTCTTCCCTGAAGGTCTGATAAAATTCAGTGGTGATTCCATCTGGGCCTTGGCTTTTTTTAGTGGGGAGATTTTTGATAATTGTTTGGATCTCCATGCTTGTTATAGGTCTATTTATGTGATTAATTTCACCTTGGCTTAATTTAAGTAGTCATATATATCAAGGAAATCATCCATTTCTTTCAGATTTCCATACTTTGTGGAGTATATGCTTTTATAGTATATCCCCATGAGTTTTTTAATTTCTCTGGTATCTGTTGTGATGTTACCTTTTTCATCTTTAATTTTATTAATTTGTATTTCTTCTCTCTTTATTTTGGTCAGATTTCTAAGGGTTTATCAATCTTGTTTATCCTTTCAAAGAACCAACTGTTTGTTTGATTGATGCTTTGGATTTTTTTTTTTTGGTTTCTATTTCATTGATATTTCTTCCCTAATATTTATTATTTCTTATCATCTACTGATTTTTGGTTTGCCTCATTCTTTTTCCAAAGCTTTAAGGTGAAGCATTATGCCATATACTTGTGACCTTTCTAATTTCTTAATATAGGCACTTAAATGCTGTAATTACATCTTAGGACTGCCTTCATTGTGTCCCAGAGATTTTGATATGTTGTGTTCTCATTATCGTTTGACTTTATGAATTTTTTGATTTCCTTCTTGATTTCTTCACTGACCCATTCATCATTAAGTAGTGTGTTGTTTGGTTTCCATGATTTTGTGTATGCTCTATAGCCTTTGTTGCAATTGATTTGTAGTTTGATTCCATCACAGTCAGATAGAATGCAAAGAATTATTTCAATTTTCCTGTATTTGTTAAGATTTGCTTTGTGCCCTAATACATTATCTATTTTAGAGAATGTTCCATGTGCTGCCAAAAAGAATGTATATTCCACAGCATTTGGATGAATTGTTCTGTATATATCTGGTATGTCCATTCCTTCTGTGACCTCATTTAGTCCAGATGCCTCTGTGTTTATTTTTTCCTGGGATGATCTGTCAACTGATGAGGGTTGGGTATTGAAGTCACCCCCTACCAGTGTACATGGTGTTATCTGTGACCTTAGTTCTAATAGCATTTGTTTGATGAATTTGGGGGCCCCCATGTTAGGTGCATATATGTTTAGGACTGTAACATCCTCCTGTTGGAGGGTGCCTTCAATCAATATAAAGTGGCCTTTCTTATCTTTCTTAACTAATGTTGGACTGAAGTCTACATTGTCAGATATTAGGATAGCAACCCCCAATTATTTGCTCGGTCTATTCACTTGAAACACCAGTTTCCAACCTTTCATCCTAAAATAGTTTCCATCCTTTGTAGAAGGTGGGTTTCTTGGATGCAACAAATTGAAGGATCTTCGTTTTTAGCCCAGTCTGCATACCTATTTCTTTTGTTTGGGGCATTGAGGCTATTGATATTGAGAGATATTATTGAAAGGTATGTATTTCGAAAAACCAAAAAAAAGAAAAAAAGAAAAAAAAAGCCGGGCGTGGTGGTGCACGCCTTTAATCCCAGCACTCGGGAGGCAGAGGTAGGAGGATTGCCATGAGTTCAAGGTCACCCTGAGATGACAGAGTTAATTCCAGGTCAGCCTGGACCAGAGAGAGACCCTACCTCGAAAAACCAAAAAAAAAAGAGAAAAAAAGAAAGGTATGTATTTATTGTTGCCATGTTTTTGTAGCACTTCCTGTTTTATCTTTGCTTTCTGTGTTAACTAGTATTTGAGCATTGTTTGCTTCTTCCTGCTTTCTGATATTTGTGCTTTTCTTTTTCTTCAGCATGGAGGATTCTTTCAGGTATTTTCTGTAGAGCTGGTTTTGTCTTCAAATACTCCTTTAACCTTCTTTTCTCATTGAATGTACTAATTTCTCCATCTATTTAAATGGATGGCTTTGCAAGATTAAGTAAATTGATTGACAGTTGTTGTCTTTCAGAACTTGGAATACATTACTCTATGCCCTTCTGCCTTTTAATGTTTGTGTTGAGTAATCTGCTGTAATCCAGATAGATTTGCCTTTGTACATAACTTGATTTTTCTCTCTGACTGCTTTCAATATTTTTTCTTTTGACTGTGTGTTTGGTAGTTTGATTATAATATGGTGAGGAGAGTTTCTTTCCAGGTTTTGTCTGGCTGGTGTTCTAAAGGATTCCTGTATCTGCATTGGCTCCTCTTTCTAAATTTGGGGGAAGTTTTCTTCTATGATATTTTTGAAGATGCCTACTATGCCTTTGGAGTGAAATTCTTTTCCTTCTACTATGCCTTGAATTCTTATGTTTGATCTTTTCATAGTGTCCCAAATATCTTGAAATTCCCATTCATACTTTTCTATTAATTTGTCATTGGCATTGTCGGACTGTATTAGATCTTCCACTTGGTTCTAGCTTAGATATTCTGTCCTCTTCTTCACCCATTCTACTGGTGAGATTTTCTACAGAGCTTTTTTTTTTTTTTCATTAACTGTGTTCTTTATTGCTAGTAATTCTAACTGGCTTTTCTTTATTATTTCTATTTCATTATGTCTATTATTGACCTCTTTATTTTGTTTAATTGGCTTCCTGTGTCTTCTTTGATTCCTTTGATTTCCTCCTTGACTTCTTTGAACATATTTATAATCATTCTTTTGAAAACATTCTCAGGCATTTCCTCTAACTTATTCTCACTGGAGGTCATTTCTGATGCATTAATACTTTTGTTGGATTTATATTTTCTCAATTTTTGGTGTTTCTTGTTATAATGTATATATATTTGCCTCCTGAATTATTTACTGATTGGATTTTCTAGTTAGCTGGGAATTATTAGATGTATCAATCAATCTGATGTTACATATCTTCAGGGTAGGAGCTTAAGGCACTAGGTGTGGCTCTCAAGACTCACAGAGATTCTACAAAAGTGACTCTAGGTGTTGGGTTTGCCTGCTATGAAAGTATTCAAGTAAGTTGAGTCGAATCAAATACAGATAATTTCTACAATTTAACTAAACAATGTACACTTTCAATGAAAAACAGCACAGAGTATTTATCCAAGAGTATGTATTATGACAACCAGATCCTCTGTCTCTCCCTTAGGCTGTGTGGTACCCCACCCCCTCCCTTCATCCTGACAACAAGGAGGTTAAGATTTCTGGTCTGTTGAAGGTTCCAAGTCAGCTTGTGACTAGGTGAAACCCTTCCCAAATGTATAACAGAAGAGGAAACAAAGCCACTATAAATCAAGAAGCAACAAATACCAAGCCGAAAATATAACTTATTTAAGAATAGAAAATCTGACCATCCATCAGATTTAACATATAATTTATCCTGATATAGAAGTTTCAATTAGCACTTCTGATTCAGGCCTATATACCAGGTTTATTAGGCAGGTACTGACTTGGTGCAATCCCAGTTACCTTTTGGGATGATTTTGGTCTCAGTTATGCTGAGCTCTTGCTTGGGTCCCTTTGGTGCATGTAGGTTCAAGTAGGCTTGGCCAGGTCACTGAACCACTGCTCTGTTCCCTGGAGCTGGACACTGGTGGTGGGGGAGGGGAGGCTGTTGCTGCTGCTCTAGTTCTCTCACTGGTCCATGTGTTCTTCTACCTTGTGATCTGCTCCTCCTTTCTTCACTGCCATTCTCCTTTTACATTTCTTGAGTTTGTGGAAAGCTGCAGTGTGAGTGGATAATCCCTTCACCTGGCTCAAGCTGAGCCTGGTGTTTGAGATCCCATGGACTTGGCACCTCTGCTGCTGGAGTCATTGCCTCTGGAGCCACAACCACTGGAAGCCACTGTGGCAATTGGAGCTGCAGCTGCTCCTAGAGTCATTGCTGCTGCTGCCAGAGCCACCGCTGGAGCCGCCGCAGCTGCTGGAGCTGCAGCTGTGGTCCCTTGGACCTGCTGGAGCTGCTTCTGCCAGCCTGTGTGGGCTCTGGGTGCTCTGGATCTCTTCTGTTTGTCTTTTGGCATTTCATTTTCTTTTTCTTTTCTTTATTTTTCTTTATTTTTGTTTTTTATTTTTGGCTTTTCCCCCTTTAGGCTGCTTTGGCATAGTACCTACACTGCCATCTTAACTGGAAGTCTCCCTACTCATTTTCACATAGGGAAAATTTTATTCATTGTTTATTTGCTTTGTTCTGAGCCCAGAGAACAGTACTTCTGCTTTACATAGTGCATATATTATGAGTTAATGATCATGATAATGGAAAAAATAGCCAATTTTATTTTTCTTCATAATATGCTATAAATACTTTGGAAGATATATAAAGATCTAATGTAAAAGTAATCACTATTTTCTTTTTAATGCTATATGCAAAGCTTTGATAAAAAATTAAAGCTTATATTTTTTGTCTCTTTCATATTATTATTTTATAGAACTAATAACAGAATGATAAAGCAAATAATTACTTCACATCGATAGAATAAACTTATATTCTTAAGTTACTAAACTATTATTTAAATTAGCATTTATTATGCTTATGACAATTAAATTATATCATCTTTCTATCATTCCTATGCTATATTTATTTTAAAATTGACACTATGGAACATAACAGCATCAGTGATGATAACTACTGTATATTATCTCACACATCAGATTTACTATCTATTCCTCAATGGTCATGTATATTTCATAGGCAATACTATTCTTCTCATTTTGCATAGGAGGAAACTGAATGCAGTGTTAGATAGGAATATATGGAGCTGAAATTGGATCTTCTGAGCTATGGAATTCTTTTGGCTTGGTTTCATCCATCAAAATGGCATATTTCATATAGATAGGGGTTAGTCTGAGAAAGATTTAGTTACAAGTATATCAGTCACAGAGTCTCAATAACAATTTGCATTAGGATAAAATATTTGCTAGATATCAATATTAACATGCATTTAGAAGTTTTATATTATTATTATATTAGGCATAGTATTAATGGTCATATCAGTGGGTATATTTTACCAAATCCAAATTTGGATTATAATACGAGACTTGGATATTTTTAGTATTTTAATCAAAGAATGTCATCATTAGATGTATACAAAATGGTCTCATTTTTTTGTGTTGGATTATTTTGGTGCCACATAGATCAGTAGATATTGCTCTTTGGATTTTATTACTAAAATGGTTTGATAAAGTGGAAAACAGCACACAAGATGAACAATGGACATAGATATTAATCACCCCCAAGAAGAAAACACACACTCCAGAGTCCTCTGTCAGACTGCTGGTTATATAGTATTTTTGTTTTTGTTGTTTTCTTTGTTCATTTTTTGATGTAGGGTCTCACTCTAGTCCAGGCTGACCTGAAATACACTATGTAGTCTCAGGGTAGCCAGAAACTCGTAGTAATCCTCCTACTTCTGCTCCTATGTGCAAGGGTTAAAGACATGCACTAACACATGTGGCTGATGCAGTGTACTTTTAATGATTTATATTTTCTGTCTTCCTCTTTTCTTTTCCAAAAGAATGGGTTATGTATATTTCAGGTATTGTTCTGAACCAATGGGCAATAGTCTTATTCTGTACACTGGACTAATTCCAAAATATTATGGGAAATTGAAATCCAAGTTATGATCAGTGTGGTAATTAATGTCATATGCATGTTCACTGTAAGAAATGTATAATGAACAGACATTTTCAGATGGTAATTAACACATAAGCATCATAAAGAAATGGCTCAAAAATGAGTTCAAGCCAAGGATAATAGAATAAATCTGGCATCTAAGTGCTTTTGGTTTGTTAATATCTATGCAATCTTTAAAACGAATTGCAAAGAGAAACAGTTGTCCACATATTTTGGATTTTTTCTACTTTAGGTTCTGATATTATTTTGTTTTCACATACTAATATGATTTGTTTTCTAGATTAATTATAATGTGAATTGTTTCCATTTCATGAATTTGAAACTCTTTAATCTTCTAATTTATACACTGCATTGACAAAAGTTATAGGATAACAAATCTTAAGGAATTCCCTTGCCCATTATTTTAAATATTAAAAATAATCTCGGAAGCCGAGCATGGTGGTGCACACCTTTAATCCCAGCAGAGGTAGGAGGATCACGATGAGCTCAAGACCACTCTGAGACTACATAGTGAATTCCAGGTCAGCCTGGGCCACAGTGAGACCTTACGTCAAAAAACCAAAATCATCATCATCATCATCATCATCATCATCATCATCATCATCATCATGGAGTCTGTACTTCTGGACAATATGGTGGACTCATAACCACACTAGAGGTCTGCTGAAATCAGGCAAGAACTGTGGAGCTAAAGTACTAGTAGGTCCTTGTGGACCTCCACTGGGTGGGTATGGAGATGCACATTTGGGCATCTGCCAATGCCTACGCCTCTGCAGCACAACTAGGTAGCAAGCACAGGAACCCTACTAGCTTGTCACTTTGGGGCAGGCTGGTGCCTACCTAACTCAGGCCAGGTGATCAGCCTTCCTCCACACCTCTTGCACTCAGATAAGGGACCAACCTACTGGGCGGGTGGCACATGCTAGGATGAAATAAGTTAGATATACATAGTGTGGGATCTAGGGCCTGTGTGGTTCAAAGTTCTACACTCAGCTGCCTCCACTGATCTTCACCAAGCCACACCACAGACCACGAATACATTTCTGCATTCTTGCTCCCATCACCTTCAAGAATTGATGTCTCTCCACCAGCTCCCTCTGCAGACTGCTATCTGACCTTAGTCTGGTTTGCAAGCACCTACCAGGTGGTACCAGTACCAGTGTGACCTCAAAAGCTTGTGCAGGTGGGGTGCAGTGGGAGAAAAAGGGCAAGGACACTAGTTCCTGAGGCCCATAGGAAAATCATCATGGCTGTGAAAGTTGGCTGATACTGGTCCTCCAATCTGCTCTCTTATCAGCTATCTCTCTCTTGCTGCTTTTAGCACTCTCTCTCTCTCTCTTTTTTTTTTTTATTGCTTAGAGTTTTCACTGTGATGTGCCTTGGAGAGCTTCTTCTTTGTTCATAGTCTGTTTGGAGTTCTCTGAGTTTCTTTTATCTTCAACAACTTTCCTGAATATGTTCTTTATGTCATTGGCCTGAATTTCTTCCCCTTCTGGTATACTTATGACCTGGATGTTCAGTCATTTTAAAGTATCCCATAGTTCCTTCATGGTCTGTTCATGTATTTATTTATTTATTTATTTATTTATTTATTTATCAAAATCTTTGGATTCCCAAACCATTTCTTTTGTCTTGTCTTCCAGATCTGAGGTTCTGTCCTCTACATCATTAACTCTGTTAATAAAGGTTTCTAGGAAAGTTTTTAGATGCACTATTTAAATTGTGTTTCTATTGCATTTTTCAGTATTGTATTCATCTCTTTAACAAATTCAAATGTCAGGTCATGTCTTGATTTTCTTAATCCTTCTTAGAATTTTTTCTCGCATTTAATACTGTCTTCATAAGTTTAATGAGCTGGTTATTGAGATCCTCTATTTTCTAACTCACTTTTAATTCATTTGTCTCTCTTGTCTGTCGCTATTTTTTCTCCATTAAGTTAAGCCTAGTGATGAAAGCTGTGTGCTATAAAATATGATCTGCTCAAGTTTATTTGTGAAATTATTGTTTTTTTGATAATTTACTTCCAGTTCAGTGATTTATTTGGTCAGGATAAATAAGCTAATTGTGCTTTCATTATGGGATTCAATTTCCTTTGTCTCCTCTATGTTTTCATTGGAGACGTCAATTATGGGACTAAGCAACTTTGCTGAAGAGCTCTCTGTTGGTCTCGAGTTGTTTTTCTTGCATTGTGGTCTGCCCATCTCTGGGTAAATGTCTGTTTTATCAAGTAGGAAGCAAGTATTTCATTTTGTCTGATCTTCAGTGAATGTTGTATTTTTAGTTTGAACTGGATTGGAGTAGGATGTCATTTCGTCTATAAATGAGCAGACTGTGTAGATTGCAAGTGCACTTGTATTTCTGGGCTGGTGGCTGATTCTAGATATGTGGTTGGAGGTCTGGAATCTCTTTAGCTCATGATCATAACCATGCTTTGCCTGTTGGGCTTCGTGGCTGTAGTACTTGATCCTGTTCCCCTGCTGTATCCAGCTGAGCTGGTTGGAGAGAACTCAGGGGTTCACCCTGGAAGGTAGTTTCCAGATATTCCTGGACTCCCAGTCTGGGATAGCAGCAATGTCTCAACCTGGCAAAAGTAAATGGATACTAGCAGTGCCAGTAGAGGCACAAGAGGGGTGTGGCAAACCAGGCTACATGGACTAGGGTGGAGCTCCAGTTTGCAGAGTTAGGAAGTTAGGGTGTTGTTGAGAGGAGGGAACAAGCAGTGCATCTTGGCAGGATCAGAGAGGGTTGCAGAAGCCCAAAAGATCTGCTGATGCAGGAGCCATGTGGTTGAGAGGGGAACAAACCAGGTGCCTAGAGACACAGATTAAGCACACATGCCCCAAACCTGCTGCATCCCTCATCAGCCCAGAGTGTAAAGTTCCCCAAAGTGCCACATCACTCTCCTTCCTGGAGCATACAGGTCCCAAACACTCCATGCCCCTCACCAGCCTGGAATTCACAAACCCCAAATATGCCTTGCCCCTCATGCACCTGGAATTCACAGGCCCCACGCATGCTGGAGTCCCTCAATCACCTGCAGACTTCCTTTTTCATATTATATTTATTTATTTATTTGTGAGAGAAAAGAATGTGAGATACAAAGTGTGTGTGGGGGGGGAAATGGGCACACTAGGGATCCTTACTATTGCAAGTGACCTCCACTTTGTGCATTTGGATATATGTAGGTACTAGACATTTGAAACCAGACCATTGAGTTTTGCAAGCAAGTGACTTCAACCACTAAGCCATCTCCTCAGCCTGATATCAAGCTTCCAGAAGAGACAGGCATATCTCTTAGAGTAACATGAGGTTTTCAAATAGGTAATTGTTCAAATAATTTTGAATAAGTGTTCTGATTTTCAATATTTATATATTTGAATCATACTATTACATATTTTAAACATCAATTATCTCATTAGTAATTTGAGAATGGAAAATCATGTAGATGTAAGTGGAATTATGTTGGAATATGAATTATGAGTGAGATTTTGTAAAATTAGAAGGAAAGAGAAAGCTTGACATCTATCTAACAAAGATTATACCTAGCTTTTTAAAAATGAAAATGGAATTCCTGCAGTGGCCTGTCCTTTAATAAGAAAAAAAAAATACTTTCCTGTCATTGCCTGTTCTAGAATCCCAAAAGGATGCTCTTGGAGCAATTGGAGATGCTGCTATATTTAACTCATGAGCAACAAACATTCATTTTAGGAGACAGACTTTTATGAGTCCTGTAGAAAACATGCATTTATATTGTGCTGTCTGTCTTAAATGATGTTAGTTCCTATAACTGAAGGGATTTTATTTGTTACTTTTGGCAGTTATGTTGACATTTTGTTTGTTTGTTTCACTCTTGGTGTGATGTGTATATTATGTGTGTGATTTCTGGTTTCACAGCTGTAATAGTTTAAAGTGGACTGGCTCTACCCTATTTTTTAGAGAGTCCTGATTGCTTTCAGATTTTTCATATGTGCTTTCATATTTTTCATAAGCACACATGCTTTTATAGTTGAAGTCTTAGAACATGGTACTCAAGTTACTTTTCTTGTTCACTTTCTCAAGACTTGCTTCAAATCCCATCTCTCTGCTTAACAAGGGGATGTCATACTTCTCAACAATCTGATTTTTGTAATATCACTAATCTGAGATAAAACAAGAAATATCCAGACCAGTAACTCATTTATAAGTGTAGTTGAATTTAGCTGTTAAAGGCTGAATGCTAATTATTCCCATCATTATAAATTAGAGTCTGTCATGAAGAGCAGGGAGCAAATGACAAGGCAATTATAACAAGCTTGTCAGGCAAACAATGGAGAAGAAAAGCTCATGTGCTTTGATTGATACTATTTTCCAGTGGGTAAAATATTACCCCAATTATAACCACACTGTTGCTTCCTACTCTTGTGACAGCACTTGTCAATTAGTTTTTATTTCTTTTATTGTTTGTTAGTACTTATTGTGCTTTATTTATTTATTAGTTTGTTTCTCTTGGCAGTCAATGAGAGCATTTACATCAAATAAATTTACTTGTCTAAAATAGATAAATACTTCCCAAGGAAAGCTTATAATGAAGAAATTTAAAGATGTTATTCACTGTTACAAATATCAATAGTAGTTACTTAATCCATATTTTTAGACAGAGATATGTTAAGGATTTCCATTAAATGTACAGTATACATAAATGCTTAATATAATAACATAATTATATATATAACTATGTTTGTAGGTTGTTTTAAATAAGCAGAATATATGCTATTGCTGTTGTGAGAAAAGTTTTAAATAAGCAGCCTGAATTCTGGGTACATGAGTATTTAAATAAAATATTTTATTTTTTAAATATTTTATTTATTTCAGAGAGAAAATAAGAATCTCACTGAGCAAGAAAGAGAGAACGAGGAATAGAGGAATGGGAGTTCCAAGGCCTCCTGCTACTACAAAAGAACTCCAGACACTTGCAGTACCTCATGCATCTGGCTTCATGTGGGCACAGGTGAATTGAACCAAGGCCATAAAGATTTGTAAGACAGTGCCTTTAAATGGAGAGCCATTTCTCCAGCACATACATGTATATTGTAAGCAAGATATGACTGCTTTATCAACAAGTACTAAGATATTGAATATTGTCTTAACATATATTCAGACAATTAAGATATACTATAGACTCATGCATCATGTACTAATAGTTGGTACTAAAAGAATAAATAGGATTTTATGGTAATAAGAATGCAAATAGTCAAGGCAATATGTTCTTCACAAGGAAAGCAGGTGAGGTTAAAATGAGCCCTGATGCCTCAAGGGAACCAAGTAAATTAATTGAAAGTGAGCACTATCAGGCTGGTAAAGGCATTTGCTAGTTGAATTTGTGTCTTTGTTTCTACAGGAAAAATATTTTTCTTAGCTCATAGAGATGAACAATGACTTATCAATCAAGAGTAACAACATATTTAAAAACTGAAATACTTCACCAGTGTTCATAAAGAATTTATCTTATATTTAGCCAGAAGTTTTCTGGAATGGTATGTAAGTAATCTGGCAATCAGCCATTAATTGTCCTTCTTCCATATTTTAACTATTATAACAGATGTGTCATTATATCACATCCTGTTTGAACATTTGGGTACATTTTGTAAAAATTATCCTTAGTTTTGCAGCAAATTCAATTTTAAATTTTAAATGTATTTCTTTAGCATTTTGTAGTATTGTCTTGTGGATACCATTTTCCCTTCCAAACTAAAGAATTTTATTTTATTTTTAACATTTTATTTAATTATTTATGTGAAAGAGTCAGGAGGGAAGACAGAGAGAAATAGAAGCACAGAGAGTGAGTAAGGGCACACTAGGTTTGGTTACCACTAAAAATAAATCCATATGCATGTACCAATTAGTATATGTGAATTTACATGTATTCTGGGGAATCAAACCTTGGCCTTCAGGTTTTGTAAACAAGCACCTTTAGCTGTTGAGCTATCTCATTAGCTCAACAATTTATATTTAACTACGGAGAAGAAATATATAACAATAGTAATTTTGGCCATTTTATTTTTTAAATTAATTTATTTCCAAGCAGAGAGAGATAGAGATAATAGACACAGAATGAAAGAAAGAGAGAGAGTGCATTTGGGCCTCCAACCACTGCAAACAACTCCTGATGCATGTGCCACTGTATATCTGGTTTTACATGAACAATGGGGAATCAAGCTTGAGACCCTTGGCTTTGCAGGCAAGCATGTTAATTGCTAAATCATCTCTACCCCCATTTTAGCCATTTTAAAGTATACAAAATACTTTTTTTCCTGTTTTCTCTTTAGTGACACAAACAGATTACGGTATTATTCATTCTTGCATTTTCAAATAGAATTTTTTCTGTTTTGTTGTTGTTAATTGTCATCCCACTCCTAGCCTAAACACCCTCTGCCTCCCAATTATACCCCAATATTCCTCTCTTCTGTTTTTATGGTTTTTTTTTTTTTTGGTTATAGTTCTACTTTTATAGATTTTTTAAAAGATATTACAAGCTAAGACCCACACATCAGAGGAAGGTATGTGTTTTTATTATTATTATTATTATTTTTTCTTGAGGGGATTGAGTCATTTCACTTGATTCTTTCCAGGTCCATCAATTTTCCTGAAAAATTCATAATTTCTTTTTGTATGGTGTTGAAAGAGAATTCCACTGTGTGTATGTACCACATTTTCACTATCTATTCAAGAGGCATGTAGGCACATCCAACACTGAGCTATTTTAAAAGAGCCATGGTAAAGATGGATGTGCACGTATCTCTGTAGTATACTGTAGAGTCCTTAGGGTATATTATTTGTAGAGGTATATCTTGACTGTATTTGAGTTCTACTTTTAAGATTTTATGATACAGCCATACTGATGTCTATAAACTGTACTAGGCTGCAATCCCATCAATAGTAGTTCATGGTTCTTTCCCTGCATCCTCTTCAGCATTTGTTGCCTGTTTTCTCCTGACTGATATCATGGGGTATCTCAAAGTTGTTATGAATTGGATTTCTCTGATGGAGCAAGATGTGGAATAAAAAATTTTTGATGTACTTACCAGCCACTTACATTTCATAGTTTTTGAACTCTTTGTTCACTACATTATCCTATTTGATGATTGGAAGATTTATTTTTTGGTGTTTAATATTGATAGTTCTTTATGATTATTGTAATTAGCTCCCTATCTGGAGCATAGGAGGCAAAGATTTTCTCTAATACTGTAGGCTGTCTGTATAGTTGGCAGTGGGTTTCTTTTGATGTGCAGAGACACTTTTAAATTTCATATAAACCTATTTTTTGATTCTTCAGGCTAGTTCCTATGCTATTGGCATTCTGTTCAGATAGGTCTTTTATGTCTATATTTTGAAGTATGTCCCATATGTCCCAATTTTGTCCTTGGCACTTTCTGAGTTTCAGGTTCTAGGTTAGGGTTATTGATCCACTTCAAATTGATACTGGTATAGGATGAGAGAAACACACCTAATTTTTATTTTATGTATGTGTTTTTATTTTTATTTACAATTTCTATACTTACAGACAATAAACCATGATAATTCCCTCTCCTCTGACACTTTCCTCTTCACAACTCCACTCTCCAACATATCCTCTCACTCTCTCCATTAGTGTCCCTTTTATTTTGATCTTATCATCTTTTTCTGCTCTTATGAGGGTCTTGTGAAGGTATTGCTAGGCACTGTGAGGTCATGGATATCAAGACCAATTTCTCTCTAGACAGTTTCCTTATAAGGAGTGGTACCCTTCCTTTGCCTCTTATATTCTTTCTGCCACTTATTCTGCAATGAACCCTGAGCCTTGGAAGGTGTGATAGAGATGTTTCAGAGCTGGACACTCCTCTGAAACTTCTTGTCATCACTATGTTGCCTTCTGGGTAATCCCAGTGGTCACCACCAGCTGAAAAGTGAAGTTTCTCTAACCAAATGTGAGAGTAGAATTAATATATGAATATGAACATTCAGCATAGGGATTTCATGGCAATTTGGTGAGAATAATATACACACTTAGCCAGGCAAGAGCAAGCTTTATACCCCTAAGGCTCATGACCTTCTCTGCCATAGGCTTTTGTTTATCTTTTCAGTACTAGGCATGTATTCCCACCCGTAGAGCTGGACTCCAGTCCAATTAGACAGCAGTTGGTTTCCCCAGAGCAGATCTGCTACTATTGCAACTGTCTGATCACTTGGCCTGTCTGGCCAAACTTGAGGCTTCCAGTGTCCATTGTTTTTATTGCTAATGACTTCTGTGTCCCATAGGGCTGCATGCAGTGCAGCCTTTTCCAGATTTCAGTTGGCTGATCTACAGGGGCAAGTTTTTGAGCTCAGCACCAGCTTCATTTCTCAGTTACCTTGCTGCCCAGGCATGTGAAGTCATCAGCAATAAGGTCTTACCATCTGTTATTAGTGCCTTGGCAATAGCCTATAATGTTTTGGAGGCAACAGGGACCTCCCTGGCCAATAACTCAAGGTAAGGTACCCCGTCCCTGGCACTGAAAATTTTCTAGTAACAATCTATGGCTTCTGAATGTGCCATTCTCTACAAAAGTACGCTTTCATATGTTGTATTCAGGTCTTGAATTTTGATTAACCCTGTCCTCATTGTTCTCTTATCCTCTTCCCCTGGCATCAATTAGACAATTCCATTCCCTGTAATCAGATCTTCTGCTTATATATACAAAATACAATTCCTCAAATTTCTTCCTGAGTTACCTCACTTAGTATAATCCTTTTGAGATCCTTCCATTTCCCTGCAAATTTTATAATTACATTTTTCTTTGCCACTGAAGAGAATACCATTGTGTAAGTGTATCAAAATTTAATTATTCACTCACCTGTTAAGGGACATCTAAGCTATTGTGAATAGAGCAGCAATAAACATGGCTGTGTAAGTATCTGTAAGCTAGTGAGAAGAGACATTAGGATACATGCCTAGAAGTGCTATAGTTGGATCATAGGGTAAATCTACTTTTAGCTGTCTCAAGAACCTCCACACTGATTTCCACAATGGCTGTACCACACTATATTCTCACCAACAGTATAGAATGGTTCCTCTTTTAATGTATCCTCACCAACATTTATTGTCATTTGTTTTCTTGATGATAGCCATTCTGTCAGGAGATAGAATCTCAAAGCAGTTTTAATTTGTATTTCCCTGAGGGCTAAGGAGGTAGAACACTTTTTTTAGAGGTTTATATGCCAACTGCATTTCTTCCTTTGAAAACTATTTAGTTCCATAGCCCATTTTTTAATTGAGTTGTTTAATTCCTTATTGTTTTATTTTTTTGGGTTCTTTGTATATTCTGGATATTAATCTCATGTCAGGTGTATAGCTGGCAAAGATTTTCTCCCATTCTGTAGGTTGCCCCTTTGTTCTACTCACAGTCATTTGCTGTAAAACAAAACAAAACAAAACAAAAAACCACTTTGTAATTTTATGAGATCCCAGTGGTTGATTATTGGTATTATTTCCTGAGCAATTGGGGTGATATTCAGATAGTCATTTCCTATGGAAATATGTTAAAGGGTTTCCCCTAACTTTTCTTCTAGGACTTTTATAGTTTCAGATCTGATATTAAGGTCCCTGATTCATTTGAAGTTGATTCTTGTGCATGGAGAAAGATAAGGATCCATTTTCATCCTTCTACATATAAATACCCAATTTCCTCAGCACCATTTGTTGAAGAGGCTGTCTTTTCTCCAATGAATATTTTTGGGATTTTTGTCAAAAATAAGATGGGTGTAGCTGCCTGGATCAACATTGGGGTACTCTATTCCTTTCCATTGATCTATATGTCTGTTTTTTGGGTTTTTTTTTTTGGGTTTTTTTTTTTTTTTTTTTTTTTTGGTTTTTTGAGGTAGGGTCTCACTCTGGTCCAGGCTGACCTGGAATTAACTCTGTAGTTTCAGGGTGGCCTTGAACTCATGGCAATCCTCCTACCTCTGCCTCCCAAGTGCTGGGATTAAAGGCGTGCGCCACCACACCCTGCTATATGTCTGTTTTTGTGCCATACCTTCCTATTTTTACTATGGCTTTGTAACATACCTTAAGATAGTGTATGGTGACACCACCAGACTTATTTTGTTTCTCAAAATTCTTTTGGCTATTCAAAGATTTTTGTGCTTCCAAATGAATTTTAGGATTGTTTTTTCTATTTTTGTGAAGAATGCCACTGAAACTTTAATGGGGAATGCATTAAATATGTAGATCATTTTTAGTAAGATTGACATTTTCACAATATTAATTATTCCAATCCAAGAACACAGATGTCTTTCCATTTCCTAGTGTCTTCTGTAATTTCTCACTTGAGTGTTTTAAAATTCTCATTGTAGAGGTCCTTCACTTCCTTGGTTAGGTATTACAGGGTACATTATTATTTTTTGAGGCAATTATGAATGGAGAGAATCCCTGACTTCATCCTTTGCATGTTTGTTCTTAGTATATAGGGAAGCTACTGATTTCTGTGTGTTTATTTCATAATCTCCTATGTTGCTAAAAGTAAATGCTAATAGTTTGCTGGTAGAATCTTTAGTGTCCTTTATGTGTAGAATCATATCATCTGCAAATAATCATAATTTTATTTTTTCCTTTCCAATTTGCATCTCTTTTGTGAATGTCTCTTGCCTTATTACTATAGCTAGGACTTCTAGCACCGTATTAAATAAAAGTGGGGACAGTGGACACCTTTGTCTTGTTCCTGAATTTAGTACAAAAGCTTCACGTGTTTTTCCCCATTTAGTACTATGTTGGCTGTAGTTTTCTTATAAATAGTTTTTATTATGTTGAGATATGTTCCTACCTCATCAAGTTTCTGTAGGACTTTTACCATGAAGGGATGCTGAATTTTTGTCAAATGCTTTTTCTGAATCTATTGAGATGCTTATTTGAATTGTGTCCTTCAGTCCATTTATACAGTGTGTTGTATTTATCAATTTGCATATGTTGAACCATCACTGCCTCACTGGGATAATGCCTACTTTGTCAGGGTGAATAATATGTCTGATATATTCTTATGTTCTGTTTGCCAATATTTTGTTGAGAATTTTTTAATGGTACCCTTTCATCTCTAATCTTATTAATTTTTGTCTTTTCTGTCTTTCTTCTGGTCAGATTTGCTAAGGGTTTATCAATATTGTTTATCCTTTCAAAGAACCAAATCCTTAGTTCCTTGATTCTTTGTATTGTTTTTGGTTTCTACTCATTAATTTCTGTCCTAAACTTTATTGTTTCTTTCTGACTACTGGTTTTTTGTTTGCATTGTTATTATTTTTTCCAAGGGCTTAAGATGAAGCATTAAATTGTTTACTTGTGAACTCTAAAATTTCTTACTATAGGCACTTAGAGCCATAAATTTCACTCTTGGGACTGCTTTCATTTTGTCCCAAAGGTATGTTTGTATTCTTATCATCCTTTCATTCTTTGAATTTATTGATTTCCCTTTTGATTTCTTCCATGACTCATTCATCATTCAACAGTGTACTGTTTAATCACCATCACTTTCTGTATGCTCTGTAATTTTTCTTGTTGCTGATTGGTAGTTTAATCCCATTGTTGTCAGATATTGTACAAGGAATTATTTCAATTTTCATGTATTTAAGATTTGCTTTGTGTCCAAATATATGGTCTATTTTAGAGAATGTTCCATGTGCTGCTGCAAACAATGTATATTCTGTAGCATTTGGATGGAATGTTCTGTGGATATCTGTTAGGTCCATTTGTTCTATGACATCATTTATTCCAAATGGTTCTCTGGTTATTATTATTATTTACTGGGATGACTAGTCATTTGATGAGAGTCGGGTACTGAATTCACCCACTGCAATTGTGTTTGGTGTTATCTGTGGAATTAAGTCTAATAGTGTTTGTTTGATGAAACTGGGAGCCCTCATGTTAGGTGCATATATGTTTAGGATTGTAATGTCCTCCTGATGGAGTGTTCCTTTAATCAGTATAAAGTGACCTTGTTTATTTTTCCTCACTAATGTTGGTTTCAAGTCCATCCTGTCAGATATTAAGATAGCAACCCCTGCTTGTTTCCTAGGCACATTTGCTTGAAATGCTATTTTCCATGTCTCTCTTTTATTGAGAGATGAGTTTCTGGAGGCAGGATCCTGCCTTGTAATCCAGTCTGTAAGCCAGAGTCTTTTGGTTGGGGTATTGAAGCCACTGATAATAAGAGTTATTATTGAAAGGTATGTGGTTATTCTTGCCATTTTTCTTGTTTTGTAGTGCTTCCTTTTTCCCTTTACTCTCTTGTTTTAACTGTTATTTGAGTATGGTCATTTTCCCCTCTTTTCTTATGTGTGTGCTTTGATTTATCTTCAGTGTAAAGGATTCCTTCAAGTATTTTCTGTAGAGCTGAATAAGTTGCCATAAATTCCTTTAGCCTGTTTATCTTGTGGAATGCCCTTATTTCTCCATCAACTTGGATAGATAGCTTTGCATTATAAAGTATTCTTGTTCAACAGTTGTTATCTTTCAGAACATCAAATACATCATCCCAAGCACGTCTGGTTTTTAAAGTTTATATTGAATAATGTGTTGTGATCCTAAAGGAATTGCCTATATAGGTAACTTCCTTTTACTCTCTAAATACTTTCAATATATTTTCTTTGGCTTGTGTGTTTAGTAGTTAAATCATAACACGACAAGGGGAGGTACTTCTCAGGTTTTTGGAGAAATTTTTCTTCTATGAGTTTGTCGAAAATGCCTTCTAAGCCTCTGGATTGAAATTATTCTCCTTCTACTATACCCTAAGTTCATATATTTGATCTTTTAATAGTGCCCTGGATATCTTGAAATTCCCATTCATATTGTCCTATTATTAGCTTGTGTTTCTCTTTGTTGAACAATATTAGATCTGCCACCTGTTCTTCTACTTTAGACATTCTGTTCTCTCCTTCATTGACTTTACTGGTGAGACTTTCCACAGACTTTCTTTTTTTTTTTTAATTTGACTGTGTTTTTCAGTGCTAGAATTTCTTTCTGGTTTTCTTTTTTCTTCAGTATTTCTATTTCCTTATTCATGTCTTTAGTGACCTCCTTATTTCATTAAGCTGATTTCCTGTGTTCTCTTGGAATTCCACCAGGAGTTTTTTTTTTAATTATTGTTATTATTATTCTTTAATTCCTTTGCTTTCTTCTTTGATTCCTTTGATTTTTTTTTCCCCTTGATTTCTTTGAGTACAGATAAACTCTTTTTTTTTCTTTTCTTTTTTTATCTTTGTTCGGCATTTCATGTAAAGCAGTCTCATTGGGGGTCATTTCTGATGGATGTATATTATATTTATATATGGGATTATATTGTCTTTTTCTTTGTTTGGATTTCTAATTATCTGTGGTGCTTTTAGATTTGAAAATACAACTTTATGTATCTTCATTGTAGAAGTTTAAGGTGCCAAGTGTAGCTCTTGTACTCCAATCCAACCTCAGAAGTAATCCTAGGTGTTGTTTGCCAGCCCTGGATGAAGTTTTTCAGGACTGTGAATAGCCTAACTCAAGGATGGAATTGGAACTCTTGAGACTTGCTACTGGTTTGAATTATCTCTCTTGGTGACTTGTTACTAACTAGAGTTGTTAGACGTGAAGCTACAGAGTTTGGTGTTTTCCCTGGTTGTTTTAAATTTTGTATTGGTTGGCTATCTCTTTGCTATGCCCAGTGCCATCGTATGAATGTTTACTCTGTGTAATCATGGAGTTGTTTTGGGTGTAATTTTTGGTATTATCGTTCAGTTAAAAGATCTTGGACTATGGTAATGCTTGAACATCATTATTATTGATAAAAACGATGGAAACTTTTAAAATTGCATTAAAGGTGTTGTATTTCCCATCATGTATGGTTATCAGTTTGTGGGGGCTAGGGGCAGAATGTGGTAGTTTGATTCAGGTGTCCCTCATAAACTTAAGTGTTCTAGATGCTAGGTTCCCAGCTAATGGAGATTTGGGAATTAATTCCTCCTAGAAACAGCATATTGTTGGGGGTGGGCTTATTATTATTATAGCCAGTGACCCCTTGCCAGCATTTGGCAAATTCTCCAGCTGCTATGGTCTACCTTATGTTGGTCAGGAGGTGATGTCCACCCTCTGCTTATGCTATCATTTCCCCTGCCATGATGGAGCTTACCCTGGAGTCTGTAAGCCAAAATAAACCTTTTCTCCCCCAAACTGGTCTTGGTCAGGTGATTTCTACAAGAAATGTGAACCTGAATGCAACAGGATGTATAAGTAAAAGGAAAAATAGCATAAATATTCATTATGCATATTTACCTGTATAAATTTAAGTGTAGCCATAATGATATGGCTCATCAATTAAAAGTAATGATTTATTATCATACTGTGACCTGGACAAGTTTCCACATCATTACTGTGATGGACATGAGCCAGGTATGGTAGAGAATACATCATGATTCCATTTGTATATATTCTAGGAATGGAAATCTAATATAATCTGGCAAAAACCAAATCATTAGTTGTAAATGTAAAGAAGAAAGTAGGAATGAAAAATGTAACAAACTATTCAGAATTGAAATGTACATTAATAATCTTGGTTATGTTGATAACTTTAGAGTCTGCCACTTTGTCAACATTTGCAGAGATGTACACTAGATTTATATATTTGTTATAGCATGTCAATCATCCAAATTGAATGCTAGGTGGAACATAAAAGAAATATCTAAAGTAAATATTCCATAAGTGTTCAAGAACTATGCCAGTGTTACAATATCAGTTCAGGAGAAAACTAAAGGAGATAAATTGCAAACCACTGAGAAAATAAGATTAAAAAATAGATGTGAATAACAGGAACAGTAAATGAATATTTTAATGTGATATTGAAATGAGCTTATATTTTTTAAAATATAAGAATAATGCCTATAATAATAGATAACCTTCAAAGGTCTTAGAAAATATTTTGGAAGAAAATAAAGATAATGCATTATAGTGTAATACTTCTGTGTCAAAAAATGTACTTACTGATGATTAAAATTCTTCCTGTACTTCTTTTCTAGTTCATTGAGTTTATCATTGCTAAGTACTAGCAATTTATTATAGTCTGAAATTAAAAGTATAAATGAAAATAGCATGACATTTAAAACTTGGTTTGGGACTGGAGGGATGGCTTAGCAGTTAAGGTGTTTGCCTGCAAAGCCAAAGGCCCAGGTTTGACTCTCCAGGACCCACTTAAGCAAGTTGCAAAAGGGGAAGCCAAATCTGGAGTTCATTTGCAGTGGCTGGAAGCCCTGGCTCATCCATTCTCTCTCTCTCTTTCCCCCCCATTTCTCTGCCAAATAAACAAAATACCACAAACCAAAACTTGGTGTTAACTAAAGAAATAATTGAAATACAATCCTATATATACAAAGCACTGCATTACTTCTTTTTGAAATAATTTAATAGGAATAGACAGACTAGATTAAATGTCATTATGAAATACAAATACCCATCTTGGTCATGTTTTGAACATTCATTATTTTACATATGATCTACTAAACATTAAGATTTTGAGAATACATATAATTTTATGCATTAATATTTTAAAATTGCATTTATCCTTCATTCCTTGTGAAGTGAAGTTAAAGTGATTGGAAGATGACAAGTTAAGGTAGAGTAAATCTTTCATACATTTCATTATAACTCTATGTTTTAAGTTTTAATTCCAAAAAAACCTGTCTTGCAAACATTGTTTAGGAGCTTTTTCAGAAAGAAAAAGAGGATCTACCCAGAAAAAGTGGAGTATTAGAAAAAGAATAATTGAGGGTTAAAAAAAAAAACATTTTTATTGTAAATGAAGGAAGTAGGAATTTGATTACAGATGTCTTCTGAAAGAGTTGCACTTGTTCATATTCCCATCAGCAGTAGGTTTTTGCACTGAACATTGTGTTTGCATTTGAATGATAATTTTCTCAATTTTTAAACCTAACTTAAAGCAAAAACTGGTCATTTTAAATGATTCTCTTATTTTTACTACTCTAATTAAAAATTCATTAATTGTCCACATATTTGTTACTCTTCAGCTTTCTTTCTTTGAATTGTAGGTCTATTGATAATTACTCCTTGGCATATTTTTATCCATCAATCTATTACAAAAATATGTGTTATTTATGGAATTTTTTTATAGGCAACCAAAATGCTGCTAAATTCAGACCAGCACATGTAATCAAACTAATATGACTTTAGTAGTAATACATACATATTAAATATGTATATATATATGTATATATATTAAATATGCATATATATGTATATATATGTGTGTGTATGTGTCTGCATGCATGCGCATGTGTGTATGTATGTATATATATATATATATATATATATATATATATATATATATATGTATATATATATGTGTGTGTGTGTGTGTGTGTGTGTGTGTGTGTGTGTGTATTATATGTAATATATATTCCTGCACAATGGTATTTTATTCCCCTGATCATCTTGATTATAATGTCCCTGTTTGAACAAATATACTCATTTAAAACTAACATTGTCAACACTATTTTGATAAATCTTCTCACTGTTACATATTGATTTATCATGCCACATTGCACATTTTAAGTGGTATCATAGTTCTGCCTCTCTATGAGTATAAAAAATAATGCATTTATCTTATAAACAGCATAAAACTACCTTGCCATTATTTTTAGCATATTTTTGTAGAGCTCAGGATTAGATAATAAAAAATCATTATTTCTATGCTATCACATTTATATTTCCTTTTATTAGTATAAATTTTCTCATTAATAAAATGACAATCAATTATTTATATTATCATATATTAGCTACCATTTATTTACAAAATTCAGAATATTGTCACTATTTTTCTATTTACTTCACTATTACCTTACAACATTACATACCCCTCTGAATATTATCATGTAAGTTGTGTCAGTCATCTGGCAGGGTTAGCTTAGGAGTAATTGTCTGCTTTTGTTTGAGTCTCATTATAAAAATAAATATATTAATCTTGGACCTATGCATCTCATAAAATATACTTCTCAACCAAAAGTGAGAGTAGCATTAATATAAAGGTGTGAACATAAACTGAAGTGCTTACTGGGCAGTTTGATAAGCACAGTATATACATTTGGCCAGACAACAGCAGACGTTACATCCCTAGGGCTTATGACTACCCCTGTTTTAAGTTTTTAGTATCAGGAATGTATTCCCTTCCATGGAGCAGGTCTCCACTCCAATTAGAGGGCATTTGGTGACCCCATAACAAACATGCCATTGGCTCATTTGGCCTGTCTTGCCAATTATAAGGCTTGAAGTGTCCACTGTTGAGTATCTTCACTGGTGGTATCTCTTTCTCCCATTGAACTGCATGTAGAATGGCTTCTTCCAGCTTTCAGTCAGCTGGTCTACATCGAGGAGGTTATCAGCTCAGTTCCAGCAGGATTTCTCAGTGGCCTTGCAGCCCGTGTGTGTGGAGTCTTCAGCAATTGGGTCTTACCATCTATTCCTGGTGGGAAATCAAGGGCCTTGGCAATGCCTATAATGTTTTGGGTGCATCAGGGATCTCCCTGGCCAACAACTCACTGGAAGATATCCCATCCCTGGCAGTGAAAATTTTCTAGCAACAATCTACAGCTTCTTAGTGTTCCATTGTCCAAAAAAGTAGGATAACGTATGTTTTATTTATATCCCCTTAGATTTTGATTAGCCCTCCCTCCACCTTGCCTTTACTCAATCCGTTCCCCAGACCTCATTTTGGGCATTTTCACCCCAATTAATCTATTCTTCTACTTACATATATACAATATCATCCTATTAAGTGCCCCCCTCCCTTCCTTTCTCTTCACTTCCTATCTCTTTTCTAGCTTACTGGCTTCTGCTACTGAGTTTTGTCCTTCTCACACAGAAGCCCAGTCATCTGTAGCTAGGAGCCAAATATGAGAGAGAACATGTGACACTTGGCTTTCTGGGCCTGAGTTACCTACCTCACTTAGTATAATCCCTTCCAGATTCATCCATTTTCCTGAAAATTTCGTAACTTCATTTTTCTTTACCACTGAGTAGAACTCCATTGTATAAATGTGCCATATCTTCATTATCCATTCATCAGTTGAGGGGTATCTAGGCTGGTTCCATTTCCCAGCTATTGTGAATTGAGCACTTTTGGTTGAGAGTCTTCTGTTTTCAGATGGAAGTGACCTTGGGATGACCCAGAAGGTATCATGGTGTTGGAAATAAATGACTGCAGTGCTCAGTACTTCAATATCTCTATTACACCTTCCAAGGCTCAGGGTCTAATGCGGAAGAGGTGGTGGAAAGAATGTAAGAGCTAAAGGAAAGGCAGGTCTGTGTACAACATGCTCCCTCCACACACAAAATGGCATGGATATCCATGGCCTCACAGTGCCTGATACTACCTGCATAAGACCATCATAAGAGGAGGAAAAGATCAAGACATCAAAAGTAAAAGAGAGACTTATTGACATGGGGAGGAGGTATGATGGAGAGTGGAGTTTCAAAGGGGTAAGTGGGGGGGGGGGGAGGGTATCCCCATGGGGTATTTTTTATAATCATGGAAGTTGTTAATAAAAAAATTTAAAAAATTAAAAAATATATATACTTCTCAAAGTCAAGAAATTTTTTTATTAGTTTTGTACTCAGTGAATGTAGTCAAGTTGGTGTCATTGTTATTTTCCTCCCTGCTCCTCCCTCTGCTGGGACCCTCCTACTTGGTGATTATGGGCCGTGTATTGTGGGGTTAGCCATCATTTATGAGTAGGGGGCAATGCCTCTGTGTATCATGACCCAATGACTGGCTCTGACATTCTTTCTGCCTCCTCTTCTGCTAATTTCCCTGAGCCATGTTGTGTTCATTTTAGGTTTGCTTCAGTGATGAAGTCTTTGGAGATTCTGTGTCTCTGGATATTTGGTTTTGTAGGACTTGCTTGTTCTCTCCATCTATCTCTTTCACCCTTGTGCTGTTACCAGGTTCACTATG
The DNA here is from genome assembly GCF_020740685.1 of Jaculus jaculus. Lineage (NCBI taxonomy): Eukaryota > Metazoa > Chordata > Mammalia > Rodentia > Dipodidae > Jaculus > Jaculus jaculus. The sequence continues at coordinate 86,006,252 of NC_059103.1, forward strand.
AAAACAACACCCTTGTTTCCCCATTTATTCTTAGTTTCAGCTGGGGCCCTTTTGAGGTATGATGGGGTGGTTCTCTCCTTAGGATCTGCATCTATCTGAAAAAGATTAGCAAATTCTCTGGTGGAGAGTAAAGTTAGCACCTGATAAGTGGAATAACTATTTTTTTTAAGAGAGAATCAACAGGTGTACACCCTCATGTAGCCCACAATTGGTGAGAGCTTGATAATGGAAAGTGGGCTTATTTTTGGAAATGGTTCTGACTTGTTTCCCAGCTCCAGCTATGTTTCTGTTCCACTGAGTAGATCAATTAGACAAATCAAGAGAAGTTGGTTTCCCACCATGGCTGTGCACCACTATTGCACTTGTGTGAGCTTCACATCATATCGTTTGCTGCTAAATAGGTTAGACCATGAGTTGTTTTAACAGACATTGGTTATTTTCCCCCAGTTGCTCACATAGCACCTTCTGGCACTAGATGCATTAACTGTCTGGGGACCGACTCTCTTCCAGCTTGCAGCCATGTCATACCATGTTACATGCTAACAGCATATGGTGTCTTCAGCAGTAGCATTTTACCACCAAACTTTGGTGGGTCATCAAGTACTTTGACAGAAATCTATCTTCTATTGAGAAACCTTGCAGGTCTCTCTGATCAAAAGCTCATTGGAGATGATAGCCACCTGCTGGTTCTGGGAGTTACAGGTCAGCACCCAAGAAGAGAAGGAAGAAAAAGATAAATAATATGAAAGAGATAGAGAGAAGAGGGAGGGAGAGAGAGAGAGGAAAAAAAAAAAAAACAGAAGAAGATAAAGGCCAGTCCTCATCATACACTCTCCAGGGCCTTGTGATTCAGGTGTTCCCACTAAGGGCCTGAGAAAGGGTTAACTATTTGCTCTGTCATTTAGGATGTAGAATTTTGTGGTAGGATTGCTGTTTGGGTCCAGTTTTTTGATCCCCTACCCCCACGCCCTCCCTTATCCTCCCATCTCTCCCCACCCACCCTACTTTCTGGTCCTCAAGATGCTTTCTAGGTATGTCAGCATCTAGGGTAGATTCAGGTTAGGATCAGAAAATGAGTGAGACCATGTGGTGATTATCTTTCTGTGATTGGGTGAGTTCCCTCAGAATGATCTGTTCCAGCTTTGACCATTTTTCTTCAAATTTCATTGTGTTGTCCTTCCTTACAAATTTAATTGTGTGGTTTTTCCTTACTGCTGTGTAGAATTCCATCATGTAGATATACCACATCTTAGTTTTCTATTTGTCTAATGATGGACATCTGGGTTGATTCCAGCTCTTAGCTATTATGAATTGAGCAGCTATAAACATGGTTGAGCAAATCTCTCTGAACTGAGGCATGTAACCTTTCGGATAATTGCCCAGTAAGAGAATAACTGGGTCTATTGGTAAAACTATCATCAACTTTTATTAGAATCTCCATATTGCTTTCCATAGTGGCTGTACCATCTTACATTTTGACTAACAGTGGATGAGGGTTGCTATTTCTCCACACCCTCTCCAGCATTTATTTTCATTTGATTTTCTTAATGTTTGCTATCCTTACTGGGGTAAGGTGGAATCTCATAGTTGTTTTAATTTGCATTTCCTTGATGATTAGGGACAAGGAACATTTTCTTAATGTGTGTTTGTCATTTGTGTTTCTTCCTTTGAGAAGTGCCTTTGCAGTTCTTTGCCCCATTTTGTGAGTGGGTTGTTGGACTTTTTACTGGTTAGGTGTTTGAGTTCTTTATAGATTCTAGAGATTAGGCCTCTGTCCATTTGATATTCAGCAAAGATTTTCTCCCATTCTGTGGATAATCTATTGGCTCTCCTTCTCCTTATTGTATGTATGTCTGTGAAGGAACTTTTCAGCTTCATGTGATCCCATTGGTTTAGTGGTTGTTTAAGATCCTGTGCTACTGGTTTTTTTTTGTTTTTTTTTTTTTTTTCAGGAAGTCATTTCCCATTCCTATATCATGGACAGTTCCTCCTATATTTTCTTCTAGTAGTAACCAACTTTGCAGTCTTATATTGAGGACTTTGATCCTTCAGCAAAGTAGCAGGATACAAAATCATTCACAAAATTCAGTAGCCTTTCTATATGCAAATGACAAAGATACAGAGAAAGAATTAATTGACAATGTCCCATTTTCAATAGCAACAAAAATGAAATGCAAAATCTTGAGATAACATTAACAAAGGAAGTGAAAGATCTATACAATGAACATTTAAAAGTGTTCAAAATGAAATTGATGAAGGCTTGAGAAAATAGTAAGACCTTCTATGCTCCTGAATAGGTGGAATTAACATTGTGAAGATGCAATATTACCAAGGGCAACCAAGAGATTTAATGCAATACCAATCAAAATCCTAATAATGTTCTTCACAAAGATAGAAAAAAAATGATCTCAAAATTCATATGGAAAGAAGAAGGCTTTGGATATCAAAACATATCCTCAGCAAAAGAAACACCTCTGAAGGCATCATTGTACTCAATATAAAGCAATATTACAAAGCCAAAGTAATAAAAACAGAATGGTACTGGCATAAAAATAGGAGTATGAATGGAATATAATTGAAGACCTGGACTTGGGGTCAAGTAAAAACAGCTACTTGATATTTGACAAAGACACTTATAATATAGGCTGGAAAAAAAGACAGCATCTGCAACAAATGGTGCTGGACAAACTGGATAACTATGTGCAGGAAATTGAAACTTAATTCACATACCTTACCATGCACAACAATTAAATTGTTTTTTAATAGTAGTCAACTAAAACTTCCCAAAATATTGAAAGTAATTTATGAAATTTAAAATGCACCATTAAGATATGTGCACATTCTGGGATGGAGAGGTTAGTAGTTGAGGCATTTGCCTGCAAAAGTGAAGGACCCAGGTTCAATTTCCTGGGACCCACATAGGCCAGATGCACAATGTGGTGCATACTTCTGGAGTCTGTTTGTAGTGGCTGAAGGCCCAGGCATTGCCATTCTCTCGTTCTTTATCTCTCAAATAAATAAAATAAAATAAAAAGATATATATCCATTCAATGTTTATTTAAATCTCCATAATATGTCCAACAAATAATAAAGGTAATTAGGAACAAAGTCTAATTCTTTATTTCACTAGTTTCTCTATGGTCTGAGAAATGTTGTTAAATCTTCCTCTCTTTAGAAAGTGAAAGAGAATAGCATTAGGTTTCCTTATTTTAGATAAGTTGTAAATGCTCTGATTTGCATAAACTACTTAAGGTATTTTGATTTGGAAAGTGATTATTTAAACACTGTTTTACAAGTAATCTATATATCTGAACTATTACTAAGTTAAACGTTTTAAGGGGAGTTCATGGGCAAGCCAATCATATTTTAATAGAAAATTACATTGATCCTTATATGATATATAAGTGAAAGTTTGAATCACTACCATTTCTCAGACAATAGCTGCTTTTATACATTGGAGAAATTTTATCAGTTACATAAGTTTCTCATTTAATATGTTTATCTATGCTTCAAGGATTTATTTTATTTCCTATCCTATTTACTTTACATTTCAATATTACACCTCAACAAAAGATAGTTATATTATTCTGTGTTTTCAGGTTTTGTCATATAAAATATGTTTGCTCTATTTCTCCTTCATATTCAATATGGTCTTAAATATAGGTACAAAGTTGCAAAGAGGATAAGAACATATAAATTAATACATGCATGGCTAGAAATATAGTAAAATTTTGTGAAACTTTATATATATATATACATACACACACATATATATATACACACACATGTGTATACACATATGTATAAATATTTATTTAGTATTTATTTCTTATAGAAATAAATATGTATTTATAAGGATATTTCATTCTATAACAGTATTAATAAAAGGTGCTATTCAATCCCAATCCATAGCATTTAGTAATATTTCAATAATTCATGACTATTCTTTTTATTATTATTATTATTATTAAAATATATTATATATATATATAATATATATGATACATATACATATATATACATACATATATACATATATACATACACACACACACACACACACACACATATATATATATGTATGTATGTATATGTATGTATAATGTGTTGGTTCCCTTTTTCCCCCTCATCCCTATCCCCATTCCCTTGGGGATCCTCTTCTGTGGAGTTGAAAGTATTCCCTTGGGGGTGTGGGTTATGTTTTGTTGGAGCAGTAGGCAGTATTATTTGTGGGGGAGGAATGCATAATGTCTCATTCTGTGACTCCTACAATCTTTCTGCCCCCTCTTCTGCAAAATCCCTTCAGCCATGATGGGTGAGTTTTAAGTCTCCTTCAGTGATCAGCTGTTAGGAACCTCTGGATCTCTGCTTTAGTAAGTGTTGAGTATCCTCAAAGTCTGTCACTCTTACCCTGGCGCTGATTGTCAGGTCCATTATGGAAGCATCACTCTTCACCATCTTCCAATTTCCTCTTGGTTTCAGCTAGGCTTGGTTGAAGTGCCAGGAGTAGTTTATCTCCTCCAGTCTCTCTACCTTCTGAAATAAAAGAACAGATTCTCCAAGGGAGAGTGACATTAGCATAGTTTAAATGGGATAAGTGTTATTAATTTAGGGAGAATTTGATGTATGTAACCCCTGTTTTAGCAAAAGACCAATGAAAGCTTGAAACTGGAGAGAATTATCTTTTTCTCCATAGGATTCTGATCTGGTTCCCAATTCCAGTCCTTTAGACTGAGTGGATCCCTTAGCCAATCAGAAAGCTATTTGTTATCCACCAACTCTGTATGCCAGTATTTCACTGGCCAGTACATCCTGTCAGGGTGTTTGCTTCCGAGTAACTTAGGTTGCTCAGACTCTTGCTTGCCACTTTCCTCCAGTATCTCATTTAGTCCAGCACTAGACAGTCTAACTGTCTGGGGACTAGCTTTCTTCTGGATTCCTACCAGGTCTCTCTATGCTCTATGTTGGCAGCATATGGTATCTTCAGCAATAGGTACTTACTTTTTTCCTCAGGTGGGTAATCAAGTGGTTTGACAGAAACCTGCTTTTTCTGGGGGACTTCTAAGTCTCTCCAATCAATAGGACATTGTGGGTAGCAACCCATTTCTGGTACTGGGAGTTACAGGCTAGACCAAAAAAAAAAATTAAAGTTAGTCTTCATCTCTATTCTGTCAGTTTAAAATGCATGGAAACAGAATTGAATAAAATAGTCAGAACCAGGACTTTGTAGAGGCTAGTTTGGTAAAGAAAAATATTTAATTATATTCTTTGCTTTCTTTTAGCATAATATATATGAATAAATTATGGCAAAAATCAAGGTTGCATAGATTGCTCAGGGGTTAAAGGTGGTTGCTTGCAAAGACTGCATTCGAATACTCAATATCCATGTAAATCATCATGCACAAAATGGCACATACATCTGTAGGTTGTTTACAGTCACAGGAGAAGCTGGTAGATCCATGTCCAATTTCTCTCTCACCATCTGCCTTAGGTTTTATTTTCTCTCTCTCAAATAAATAAGAAAACTTTTCTATAAAATTATATTTATGTATTTAAGAGCAACAGACAGAGAAAGTAGCAGAGAGACAGAGAGAATGGGTGTACCAGGGCTTCCAGCCACTGCAAGCGAACTCCAGAAGCCTGTGCCCCCTTGTGCATCTGGCTAACATGGGTTCTGGAGAATTGAGCCTCGAACTGGGGTCCTTAGGCCTCACAAGCAAGGGCTTAACCACTAAACCATTTCTCCAGCCCAAGAAAACTTGTTTTTAAACATAAGGTAAACATTTTTTTTAAAAGTAAGTGAATATCTGGGAACTATTTCAAGTTCTTTGGTCAGCAAGGATGTCTAACATTTGACCATGAGGCTCTGGTCATTAATGTGACTCCCATCACAGACAGCAAGTTCTGAACTGAAGTAATTAGATTCACTGACTAATGAATAATACGCAGGAAAGTTTCCAGGTACTAGAACTAACCTGACCCCACATAATTGTTTAGTTTTTGTATTATTTATAAAAATGTTCAGTATGTCAAGTACTTCCTAATACATATTAAACACAATTAAGTTCTACTTACCAAAACTAACATTTGAGAAAGTCCTAATGGCAATAGTGTCAATCATGGCTTAACATGGAAAGGAGATTGCCATGCTCCTTCAGGCTACATTTTGTTAAGGTACTGGAACAGTGATGTCTATAAATCCTGGTTATTAGGTGAACTAAGAAAATATAAAGTAGTGTTGAGAACATAACTCAGATGGAAGCCCTTACTATCATAATTACAATTAAAAAAAAACTATCTATATTTCTTTAAAAGGATTTGATAGCACATTGTATTTGACTCGAGCACCATGTTCTACAATAGTAGGCTTACTAATTATAATACAGATAGTTATCAAATAGCTATTATATATTGACTGCAACTTTAGCTGAGCCATTTTTTCAAGGATTCAGATGTATTAAACTCCTTTTACTGTCTAATTAATCATGATCCCTTAATTATGATTAGCCACATATTACAGTTGAGGAAACTGAGATCTCATTTGTAATAACTCAGATCACATAACTGGTGAGCAACACCAAAGCACCAACCAGATCCTGAGGTGTTGCTGCCTTTGTTTCCCATTTTACTATGAGCCACTTCTCTTACACAGTTCACACATAGGTACTCTTTAATAATTAGTGAATTATTTGTTTAATTTAAAGTAGATGGAGAGAAAGAGAAAAGGGAGACAGGGAAATAGAGATAGATAGTTTGAGAAAGAGAGAGAGAGAGAGAGAGAGACAGAGAGAGAAAAAACTAGGCACACCAGGGCCTATAGCCATTGAAAACAAACTCCAGATGCATGCATCACTTTGTGCATCTGGATTTATGTAGGTTCTAGGTAATTTAATCTGGGTTGTTATGCCTTGAAGGCAAGTTTCTTAACCCCTAACCCATCTCTGTAGTCCCCACCTTTGAGATTTCTTTAACTCATTTTCATAGAACACATTATTATTAGTGATGGAATCATTCCTTCTTCAGGAAATACACTTTGTGTTTTTCTCCATGTCAATCACTATTAAAGATTCTGTGATGAAAAACACTGTAGAATTAACTTTCATTACAAGACTAAATGTTTGAAGAGGATGTAATTCAAGACTATCACAACAGGTACGTTACAGTAGATTTCCTCTTGGGATTCAGTGCAATGCTGAAAACAAGAAAAAAGCCAACTGGGATTTGCAAGCAATGAACAGAAAGAGCAGTTAAGTCACTGGATACTGTGAAGAGTAAACACGAAGAGTTGACAGATCCTTGTTAAATATACATAGCAAAATTTCTGCTAGAGGGAAGAATTGTCAGATTTCAAGGGTAGCAGACATGGAGACTTGTCATTGTTTTAATGAGAATTGATCTGGAGTGATGGCTCAGTGGTTAAAGGTGCTTGCTTACAATGTTGATGGCCAAGATTTGATTCCCTAGTATCCACATAAGACCAGACATACAAATTGGCACATGCATCTGGGCTCATATGCAGTGGTAGGAGGCCATGGAACACATGCTCCCTCTGTGTTGCTCTCAAATAAATATTTTTTCACAAAAAAAAAAAAATGAGAGGTCACTCCATGAACTGATTGAACAGGACTTTTGTTGCAACTGGGTCATTAAGATTGAAGGCATGACTGGGGGCTGAGGGTTAGCTGAAAAGAACTCAGAAAAAACTCAACATTCAAGAGGCTGTTATTTTATCCTTAAACTCTAGGAGGGAACAATACCCAGCAAATAAAGATGTGTCATGACTGGAGAAAATGAAATAATGCCTTGGAAAGTTACTGGGGATAGATGAAAGTAAAAAGCAGTTTTAAGCATGTAGGTGGCTTAAGAAACCATTTTTTGGGAGGTGACATATGTACCGATGCATAATTCTGGTCAAAAATCAGATTTTTAGCACCAATGTGTTCTTTAGAGTTACCACAATTAGTGTTCCAATGGCCTGTGATAGTTGACAACAGTATATAGAAGCAAGAGCTTCATTATTCACTACATTCCAAGCTTTACATTGTAGGTGAAACAATGGTGAAGACAAGATATTGTTCCATGCAGTGAAAAAGACAAAAGATAATTTCTCACTTGTATATTGTGTCATTCTTAATTCACTTACATAAAGCAAGACAAAACACATTTTAAAATCCTCAATTACTGATTCTTTTCTTGTTACATACTGAGAGCAGATATAGTTTATAGTGGGAAAAAATACAGAAACTTCAAGTTTTGTCTCATAGAAACAGCAAAGAATCCATCAGTAGTCTGATTTTATCAGAGCATTACTTTCCTCAACTTCTTGTGCCTTTACATTGCCTGATAGAGGAAACTAATTTCCAGAGATCATTTTGTCCTGACACATTAAAGCACACTGATATAGGACAGTTTATTGGGTAATTTTACCAAGTTGGTTTATCTACTTTCCATCTTTTTTATATTTTGTTGTTTATTAGTTGTAGAGTTATTTAGTATGTAGACAGCACATGTTTGTACCATCCTTCCCCTCACCCCTACCCCTTTTCCAAAGAGACCGTCCTTGTTGGGGATGCGGGTCATCCCCATAGGGATTTTGTCATGCATTGTGGGGGCAGCAGTCAGGTTATGGTGAAGAGGCAATGTCTCTGTGCATAATGTCCCAACTTGTGGCTCTAACAATCTTTCTCTCCCTCCTTCCGCAAAATGCCCTGAGCCACATTGGGGTAAACAAGTCAGAACCATATCTAGAAATGATTTCATTTTCCATTATCAAGGTCTCACTAATCTTGGGCTACAAGAGGATCTACACCCATTAAATTCTCTCTAGGCCAGGCACACACCTATAATCCCAGCACTGGAGAGGCAGAGGTAGGAGAATTACCATGAGTTAAAAAAAAAAAAAAAAAAAAAAAAAAAAACTCTCTAAACTAATAGTGGTTATCCAATTTAACCTGTGCTGACTTCACTTTCCTTTGGAGAATTTGCTTCTCTTTCTCAGAAGGCACTGGGAACCAAGGAGAAAAATAACCTATCACACTTCAGCCTTGCCCAAGCTGAAACCACAGAGGAACTGGGGAAATGAGCAAGAGTGCTCTATCAGCACAAGGGTGAAGGAGATAGACACTGAAGATACTCAACACCTACTTGCTATCTTCATGCATTTCAAAATATCTCTTATATCCTTAGTTATAAAGCAATTCCATCAAATAATCTGTATATAAAATCCAAGTACAGTGGGGAAATTGTACATTTTAATTTGATTAATAAGGGGCTTTGAAGAGGAAAACAGATGAAACATAGGAAAGTCATTCTAAATCTTATTCATATGTCATAATCCCTTACATAGTAATAACTTATGCAAGGTGACTTGAAGTAAATATCATAACAAAGTATTCACAAACAATATGTAATTAAAGCACTTAAGCAAATAGCAATAAAGTTATAAATATGTATTTGAAATGATGAAAAAAACTGGAAATTTTCCAGGATGTTTGTGATAAGTTGACTCTGATAGAAAATATATACTAAAGTATAAATCTATGCCTTCCATTGGTATCATTATTTAAAGATTCATTTTTCAAATAAAATTACCAAAACCATTGATTTTTAACTGTTTATTTAAAAAAAATATCATCTTGGGATGCGTTAAAACATTCTCATGTATAAATACGGGGACTGTTTCAAGATATTTTCTCAAAGTAATATTTTTCTATAGTCTTTCCAACTAGCAAAATTGCTGAAATTTTACTTAAATCCAAACCTGAGATCAATAGTGAAAAGGAAAATGAAGGAACAGTATCATTCAAACAACCTTGACTATGAGGCAATGCATGTGGTATTTTATTATACCATGTCAAATAATTTCTGACTCTGGAGAATAGATTCAAAAGCAGTATGATGGAAAAAATTAAGATGAAAAGGGATAAATATCCAGGTAGAACAGATTACATATGAGGGAAATATGCAAACATTAATAAGTATATTATGTATACAAATCCATAATAGAATAAGTGTAAAAGTTGTAGCTAACACATTATAATTTGAAACTATTTGTTTGGACAAATGGCATGGTGTTATTTATGTAACCTACAACCCTTGAAATTTATTTCTGACATAGAAGTGATACAATTAAATATTGATTTAATGTGTACTAAATGTCATACTCTTCACATTTTAAACATTAGCTAGCATAGAATATAAATGTCAAGTAATGGTAGTTTATATATAGTATGTCTTTGCTATATTAACTAATTAGGCTTCAGATAATTGCGTTCAGATTTTGGCATTATGAATCATAATGCAGTTTAGGAGCATGTGTCACATGGGAAGCAAATTTAGTCCTAAATTTCAATAACTGACATGCTCATAAGCTACTTATTTCTTGATGCTTTGGTTGTCATTGTGAATCTTAAAATATAATAGAAGAATGAGTTTAACATTTCTTCTTCAATGACAGACAAATTATTCAGAAAAAAATAAAAAATGGAAAGGACTGAAGGAAATTATTATAATTTCTATACATGTTATAAACACATTCTATTAGTCAGCCAGTGTTTTTACTGATAGGTGATGATCTTTATAGTTCTCATTGATAAAACCTAAAAGTAGAAATGTCTAGAACCTGGAAGAGAGTCAGTCCCCAGACAGCACATCTAGTGCCAGAAGGTGCTACATGGGCAATTGGGGAAATTGACCAATATCTCTCCAAGAAACTGATGTCCTAACCTACTTAACAGCAAATAACCTGTTGTGATGTTCATACAAGTGCAATAGTGGTGCACAGCCATGGAGGGAAACCAACTGCTCTTTATTTGGCTAACTGATCCACTCAGTGGAACAGGACCATAGTTGGAGCTAGGAAACATGTCAGAACCGTATCCAAACATGAGCCCACTCTCTATTATCAAGCTACCACCAATCGTGGACTACAAGAGGGCATACAGCTATTAAATGAGAGCCAGAGCCTCAGAGGCCCCCAACACCTCAGCACTGAAGCAGACCAAAAATGAACCCAACATGGCTCAGGGAAATCTTGCGGAAGAGGGGGCGGAAAGAATGTCAGAGTTACATGTTGGGTCATGATTTTCAGAGACATTTATCATACTAATAACTGGGGGCTAACTCCACAATGCACGACCCATTTTCAATAATAAGGAGGGTCTAATGGGAGGGGGTAGATCACAGATGAGCCTAAATAATGGTACCAAACTGCCTGTATTCACTGAAAAGAAAACTAATAAATTAAATTAAATTAAAAAAAAAATTCTCTATTAAAATAATAAGGGTTATCCTATTTATCTGATGCTAAGCTTACTCACTTTTGGAGAATCTGCTTTTCTTTTTCAGATAGATGTGGATCCTAAGGAGAGAACCACCCCATCATACCTCAAAAGGGCCCCAGCTGAAACTAAGAATAAGTGGGGAAACATGCAAGGGTGTTGTTTTCATGGTGAACCTGGTACCAGCACAAGGGTGAAAGAGATAGATGGAGAGAACAAGCAAGTCCTACAAAACCAGATATCCAGAGACACAGAGTCTCCAAAGACTTCATCACTGAAGCAAACCTAAAATGAACACAACATGGCTCAGGGAAATTAGCAGAAGAGGAGGCAGAAAGAATGTCAGAGCCACACTTGGGTCATGATACACAGAGACATTTCCTCCCACCCTTAACTGTGGACTAACTCCACAATGAATGACCCATATACCTCAACAGGGAGGGGCCAGGCTGAGGGACGAGGCCAGGGAGGAGGCTAACAATGGTACCAACTTGACTGTATTCAATGAGTACAAAACTAATTAATAAAAAAAAAGGAAGAAATGAATGGACTATAAAAACTGAAAACATTTAGTTTGGACCAACCTAACTGAATAAAGGGAAGAAAGTAATCAAGAATCTGACATACATGGCCATCCATACAGTGCACAGCATATATAGATGGGCATAAACTATGGGAGTTAATATGTCAGTTACCACCCAGACTTTCAGTAAATAGTATACATGATTTTACATGCATTACTCTTTGTCATACATTTTATTGCATTTGTTAATATATTTTCACCTTATAAAATGAAGTGAGATATTTAATTTTTTTTGTTTATCTTTATTTATTTATTTGAGAGCAACAGACAGAGAAAGAGGGAGTGGGGGGAGGCTATGCCAGGGCCTCCAGCCACTGCAAATGAACTCCAGACACGTGCGCCCCCTTGTGCATCTGGCTAACGTGGGTCTTGGGGTATCAAACCTCAAACCGGGGTCCTTAGGCTTCACAGGCAAGTGCTTAACCACTAAGCCATCTCTCCAGCCTGAGTTATTTGCTTTTTATTTCATCTCTATGAATTACTTAACTGGTGAATATTACTCAATAAAAAAATTGTCTTTTTAATGCTTAAGCTTAAATCTGTGCATGGAACAGTCATTAGCCATTGGCTTCCTTCAATTACTATCTCATAACTATCCCTAAGCGTGACCATATATGTCAGCTCTTGGGCTGAGCCTTTTCCCTAGGGTGACACAAATGCACATCTATTCATCCCATATGGCACATAGGACAGACAAAAGTACGATTGCACCAAAATCCAATTTTTGTGAACCAGTGAGTTTTGGGGAGTTACAAACAGGAACACAGATGGTTCAAAAGGGGAAAGATCACCAAAAAGCTCCCTCAGCCTGGGTGAGGACTCAACTGGTTCTTACTGCATGACTTGCAGGGAGCTCGGCTGCTTGGATAGTCTACCCCAGCAGTGGTGTCCTGGTTCTATGTCTTGGGGAAGGGCCTGGAAACATGGTAATTGTCAGCTTTCCCAAACTGAATCTACTGAGTTTCCTTCCTCCATCCAGGAAAGAATGTTTCATATATGAGAAATTAGCTACAGAAAATTGTCTCTTACCCTCAATGAAATATTCTCCCCTGTGTGTGTGCAGGGGAGAGGGATGGTGTGCAAATGTACAGATAAACATCAGAGGGTTACCTTGGGTGTTGATGAGAGAGACTGAGAGTAAGGTAGACTTCTTTTGTAGGTAGTTAGAAACACAGGCCCAAAAGAACACACATGTTGACCTTCTCCCATGAGATAAAGGCAACTTCTGTCTGACTCAACAAGATGACAATAAGGAACATCTTCCTTCTAGGAATTTTCCCAGAGGTCCCCCCTTCTTGCCAGTGAACCTATTCTCAGCCTATAATCTTCTCCCTAACCAACCAACCAATCAAGGTCTTCTGTATACACTTAAATGTAGACAATGGATTTAAACTTGCAGATTCCCCTCCCACATTGAGGCTGTGTGCTGTCTCACCTCACCACTGAATTCTAACTCAAAAATCCTAACCTTTTCTTTTTCTCCTCTATCTTCTTTGGATGTGGGTGAAATGCTAATAAATCTGTTTTCCCTGAAACTTTTATTTCTACATTTTAATAGATTTCTTTGCCTTATTCATGTCTAATTTTTTCTGGTGGTGAGACAAAGAAATGGACAGAATTAAATTCTGCAACATTGGTGCTTACCTTCTACCTTCTGAGGAACAATGTACCTTTGTTGCTCCCTGTTGCTTTGCACGTGAGCTGGACCACAAGCTTCCAGAGATTCTCCTCTGTTTCCCATCTCCTTATAACGGTGCTAGGATTATAAATGTTGTTACTGAGTCTGGCTTTACGTGGGTTCTTGGGATTGAAATTCAGGTCCATACACTTGTGCTGAAAGAGTGTCACTCAGTTGCCATCTACCCAGGCCCACCTCTCCTTACAATGTTTATTAATTCAAATCTTATTCAGTGTATAACATTACTAAAAAAGACTTTTCCAGTAAATTAAATAGTTTCATTTTCCTTTACAGATGAATAAAATTTTATTATGTAGTTAGAGTGTTTTTCATTATCTGACCAATCATTGAAGGAAAACCATTCTTATTACATATTTTTTTTTTTGTTGTTGTTGTTGTTATTGTGGATAGAGCAGCAGTGGACATAAAAGTGCAAACTTCTCTGTGTAAAGATGTAGAGTCCTTTAAGTATGTCCATGTGTGGTATGGGTAGGTGTGGTGGTTTGAATAGAATATATGGCCCCCAATATATTCAGTTGTTTGGTGTTTGCATCTGCAGGCTACCTGGCTGGAGGCAATGTCACTGGGTGATTTTAAGGTGTGGTGGTGGGTTTCCAATTTCAATCTAAAGATATGCAAAGTGTGCCTAGCTGGAGTTCCTGAAGTGTGCTGTGGCTTTTGACCTTTAGGCCTGTGCTTCTCTCTGTCTGCTTGGGCCTGTGAAGGCAGGCCAGCTTCTTGTGCCATTATGGAACTTCCCGTGGATCTGTAAGCTTCAATAAATCCCTTCCTCCATAACTGTGCCTGGTCTGAAAGTTCATCTCAGTGAACCTGAATCTGTCTGCGACAGTAGGTAATGTAGTAGTTCAATTTTTAGCTTTTTGAGGAAACACACAGATTTTCATAGTGGGTAAAACAGTTAAGCTTCCCACCAGCAATGAGTAATATAAGTGGAATCAGCTATAAAATTAAGTGGGCGAACAGAAAACAAGAGCAAAAGTTTGTGAGAAAGAACAGGATTGAGCTGACAAATGCCTTCTTATAAGATGAAAGCAGAAGCAACGCAGTAGAAGGCCAGTGGCATAAGGCACAGGAGGAAAGAGGGGAAAAGAGAAACAAATACAAATTGGCTTGAAAATGCCATAATAAAACCTAATTCTTTGCAAATGATTTTAACTACTGAGCTGTCTTCCCTGCCCAAAACATAATTCTCTGTATGCTAATAATTTTTGCTAAAAAGAAAAAAAAGATCAATCATTTATAGTGCAACATGGTACCACCTGCACTACTGTCTTAGAAAATTATTGAAAACAGAAAACATCACAGGACACCTAAAATTTGGATGTGTGAACAATGTGTATTAATTTCATGCCTCATAATTTTATAGCTAAATGCTTTAAGTGAAAAAGTATAAATGCATGGGAGGTGAGAGACTCCTTTCTTTAGCATGAAATACAGAGTTGCATAAAATTATATCATATTATTACTAAGATATATTATATCTCAGTCCTCAGAAAACATGTTTATGAAGGTATGCATGTTGACACAGATATAAAATTTTACAAAAATAACTGTTTGGGGTTTGTTTAGTTATTTTAATTTTTATGCCTAGAGAATAACAAGGACCTTCCACATTCTAGGCAAGTATCCTATGACCCAATATCCCTATACTGGGTTTAAAATTTGGAATGCATATTGAAAAATTGAATCCAAGAATAGTGGCACTTAACTGTAATCCCAGTATTTGAGAGGAAAATTTCAAGGTCATCATCCTTGATTATATAGGACAAAATGTGAGCTCCATGAGACTCAAACAAAACTGGAGTGTGAAATGTTTATAAAATATAATCTTCTAATGTTTTTCTTTGATTTTTGAAGTAAATGACTATTAAATTACTTTGATGAGATAAAAATTCTTTGAATGCATGCTCACATATAGTATGTAGGGTGTGTGTGTGTTTGTTTGTGTGTGTGTGTATGTGTGTTTTGTATGGTATGTGGTATATACACATGTGTGTGCAGATGCATGCCCATGTTTATCCATTCAGAGGCAAGAAGTGAACATCAGGGACTTTATCTGCTAGTCACCTATTTATTTCACCTATTTATTTCTTTCAGATAAAATCTCTAAACCCAAAGCTTCCATGTTTGATTGCCCTATGAAGATCCTCTGATCTCCATTCCCCACAGTACTAAAATTACAGGCATGCATGGCCATGCCCAGCTATTTATGTGGGTGCTGAAGAATGAAACAGTGGGCAAATCAGTCTCTTTCAAATCCTCATGTTTGTATGGTTGGCACTATTATTCACTGAGACCCCCTTCCCAATCCCTAGATGCTGCCTTACCTCTACAATATTAAGAATATCAACATGTTGATATGGATAATGGAAACAGAAAAAAATATTGATCATAATAGACAAGGGGCTAGATGGAAGGGAGAAGGGAAGTAATGAATGCAGCAGAGTAGATTATTATCCAATTATATTATGTTAAGGATGAAAAATGACAATTGTGAAAAATAAAATTAGAAAAAATTCTAATGCTTATTTCAGAGGTTAATTTTCCAGATTTTCACATGATTGTTTGATTAATAATCTAATATCAGTTACAAAAGTTCCATCATATCTATAAAGAATTTTATTAAGCAAGCCTTAAGTGTTGACTATGTTAATGTTAAAAATGGATGCACTAAAGTGAAGAAAGAGAAAATTAAAATAATTAATCTTATAGACATGTGTTCATGATAAGCACCTACCATATACTTTTGTTCTAAACATTTTGAAAAGTAAACATACTAAGTGAATATTGCTATGGTGGGTGTGTTTTCCCAAAGAATATAAAACTTTCTCTCAAAAAATTTACTTATAAAAATGTTGACATTATCTGCAATGCTTTCAACCCTGAATCTGCTTTAAGTAAGTTAATATGAATGTCATTTGTCATCAGCTTTGCCTATGTACCATAAAATTCTACATCCTAAAAGACAGACTAAATGGCTGAACGTTTATCCAGTCTTTGGAGGGAACACCTGAAACACAGGGTCCTGGAGAAGGTATGATGAACACTAACCTTAATCTTCTCCTATTGCACTCTCTCTTTCTCTCTCTCTCTCTTTCTCTCTCTTTCTCTTCCACTCTTCCTCCCTCCCTTCCCTTTCTTTCTCTTCTCTCTATGTATTTTATATTACCTATCTTTTTCTTCTTTTCCTTGGCATTGGCCTATAAATCCCAGTACCAGCATGTGGTTATCATCCACAATGACCTGTTGATCAAAGAGATCTACAAAGCTTCCCAAAAGATGACAGATTTCTGCCAGAGTACTTTATGACCCACCAAAGATTAGTGGTAAGACCCTAGTGATTAAGACACCATATACTGTTGGTACAGAACATGGAATGAGCTGGAGGGAATTTGGAAGAGAGTCAGTCCCCAGATGGTTAGCTCGTCTAGTGCTACAAAGGTACTATGTGAGCAACTGGGGGAAAATTACCAATATCAGTCCAAGCAACTTGTGGTATAAGCAGCAATCAACCTGATGTGATACTCTCACAAGTGCAACAGTGGCACACAGCCATGGTGTGTAACCAACTGCTCTTGATTTGGTTAACTGATCTGCTCAGTGGAGTGGAACCCATAGTAGGAGTTGGGAAACAAGTTAGAACCATATCCAAAAAATGAATCTGCTTTCTATTATCAAGCTCCCTCCAGTCGTGGGCTACAAGAGGTCCTATATCTATTAAGTTCCCTCTAAAATAATAATGGCTATCCAATTTATATGGTTCTGACTTCACTCTCCATTGGAGAATTTCCTTCTTTTTTTTCAGATGGACACAGATCCTGAGGAGAGAATCAGCCCATTACATTTCATGGGGGCCCAAACTGAAACTTAGAGTAATTGGGAAAATGAGCAAGAATGCTTCTTTCTTGGTAAACCTGGTACCAGCACAAGGGTGAAGGAGATAGACACAGATAATACTCAACTCCTGCCAAACCAGATATCCAGAGACACAGAGGCTCCCAAGACCTCATCACTGAAATACACCTAATAGGAACCCATCATTGCTCAGTCATGTTTATGGAAGAGGGGGCAGAAAGATTGTTATGGCCATATGTTGGAACATTATGTACAGAGTCATTGCCTCTCACCCAGAACTGATGGCTACCCCCACAATGCACTAACCAGGGCTGGAGAGATGGCTTAGTGGTTAAGCGCTTGCCTGTGAAGCCTAAGGACCCTGGTTCAAGGCTTGATTCTCCAGGACCCACGTTAGCCAGATGCACAAGGGGGCTCACACGTCTAGAGTTCATTTGCAGTGGCTGGAACCCCTGGTGTGCCCATTCTCTCTCTCTCTCATCTTCCTCTCTGTCACTCTCAAATAAATAAATAAATAAAATTAACAATGCACTAACCACATACCCCAATGAGGTGGGTCCCTGTGGAGGAGAGAAGACAGGGAGGAGGCTGAAGATGGTACCAACATGACTGTATACACACTGTGTACATAACTAATAAAAAATATTGGCATTATTCGTAATGCTTTCAATACTGAATCTGCCTTAAGCAGGATAATATAAACATCATTCATCACAGTTTTGCCTGTGAGGAACTGTTTCACTGGGAGCTGGAGTCATGGCTAAGTGGGTAAAGCACTTGCCATGCAAGAAGGCATGAAATTTTAATGATCTGTACCATTGTTAAATGCTAAGTGCAACAAAAGTCGCAGCTCAGGGGAGATAGAGATAATTGCCAGGGGCTCACCTGCTAGTTTATCTAACCAAATCAGTGAGCTCTAGGTTTAGTGAGAAACTCTATCTCCAAGAAAAAGGCATAAAGTTACTGAAAATGACAGAAATGTCTCGCCTCCACAGGAATTTGTTCATTAATGTCCAAGCATCTTCATACCTGTGTATGTTCATACATACACACACAGAAAGAATTGCTGTGCTGAGTAGATCTAATCAGCTTTCATAAAATATATTGTGTTCAATGACTCAGAATATTTTATGTTTTTCAGGCTTATAGGTCTTTTCTGTAGTTCATATTTTATAGAAAGTAGAAATTATCTTTGTTATTTGTGCCTTAGCTACATCACAGGCAGTCAGGGAACAAGATTAAAACTCTTTGCAAGTAGGGTAAAACACAGCCATAAAATCACATAATCTGAATGATTTATAAATGTTGAGAAATTATTGATTCTGGGAGAATTGCTTGTGAGAAAGTGACAATATTTTAAAATACAAAACTTGTCAGTTTCAAAATATTCCATATTAAGTTATTGAACAAAAGTCTTTAGAGACAAAAAGAAAAAAAATGTCAAAATGTCTGTATAAACATATGAAAATGAATATATATGTGGACCTCTAAAGTATGACCTTTACCATTAAAATGTGAAAAAATATGAAATAGATTTAGAGCCTAATAATTTAAAAATGGGAAGATAAATATCCTTTCCTCTACAATTTTAAAATTTTAAATATTAATATTCTCTCAAAATGCAAAGCATCTATGGCAAATGTTTGCATATTCATGAGTAAATAAGTAAGGAAAAATTTGTCCAATGTATAAGGTCTACATTAATATTAAAGTTCTGGTTAGTAATTTGTATTACTTAGAAAACAACTGGAAAATGACAAGGATATAAGGAAAACCAATTTAAGTTGAGAAACTTACAGACCAAACAAAACTGAAAAATCACAAACAGAATGTTCAAAAGGGTAATTTATTCAACCTATTCGATTTGCTGAAATTCTGTTCAATTAACATGTTTAACAGTATTTTTGCTCATTGAGGTCTTTGTGCCACTTGCCAAAGCAAAGACATAAGTGAATTCAAAGGGTTATTGCTGGAAAATATTATATTACTTTCTCACTGATTGTCATATACTCCATATATGCTTCATTACAGCATATAATGAACTTCCCAATGTCCATATCCCAGCTACAATTCCCATTTCACAGTTCACCTTATCATGAAAGTTGGTTCACTAGAAGATGTTTCCCACAAAATTTCTAATGCTTTGAAAATACTAAATCTCAAAAAGTAAAAGAAAAAAAAGATAGCCAAAGTAATTGTTGTTCCAACTGATATTTTGTACACTTTCACTTTTCAAAGGTAACTAATAAAATTTAAAATTATACCTCATAAAACACAAAATTCTCAAAACAATCAGTTTTATAATCTACTGAAGTTTACAAAGTTTTCACAGATTTCTTGCTATAAACTCAACCAATGTATTCTTAAAAGTTAAATAGTCCTCAAATACCAATAGGTAATAATTACATAACAGAAAACAAAAGCAAGAAAGCTTATTAAGTAATCATCTTGTAATGGAAAGAGACAAGAGTACAAGACATCTAGACAAGTTTCTTCTCATTTTATACTTCAAAGTTGTCTGGTCATTGGTTAGAAGTTCAGGCGAGGAGTCTGCCAGTCTTGCTGGATCAGAATTCTTGGGAATTATGCAACAAAACCTAAGTGTCTGAGGGTCATACTGCTACACAAGATATTCTGGTGATTATAAAGTGCTCTCTAAATAAGAATTATTGTTGTACACACTGATGGGTGCTAACATAGTATACAAGAAAATAACAAATCCTATGTTATAAAGAGTTTGTATAATTTTTTAATATAACACTACTCTGAAACTCATAAGGTCATGTCTTCAATGATTAACATTCACCTATTAATGAATAAATAATAATTCTCCAATTTACTTACTCAGTTGAAAACAAGTTACCTATATATACTAATTCATGTATACAGTACATTTATATATACTAGCCAAAGGAAAGTCTGAATCCAAAAGTTAATATATATAGTATTAATATTGTATAGATAAACTTTGGACTACTGAAGGTGAGATAAAAAATAACATGTTGGTTAAGATGGCAGCGTAGGTACCACGCCAAAGCAGCCTAGGGGGGAAAAAGACCAAAAAAACTCAGCAAAATACACACTATTACTAAAAAGTGAGGCGTATAAGAAATTGAAGCGGCAGCAGGGAAGTAGAAGAGTTCTAGAGCATCCAGAGCCTGCACAGGCGGGAAAAGCGGCTCCGGCAGCTCCGCCAACCGCCACGGCCGCAGCGCAGCAGAAAACCGCCAGACTCGGCTCGAGCCGCAGGAAAACCCAGGTGCGGGACTTTCCCCTCACACCGCGCTCTCCGCAACTCGGAAACTAGAGGCAAGAGCGGCAGCGAGGAACGGAGGAGCAGACTGCAAGGTAGAAGAACACGTGGAACAGCAAGACAACCAGAGCAGCCGCGGCTCCCTCCCCTCCCCCACCGCCTGAGCCCAGCTCCAGTGAACAGAGCAGCGGCCCGGGACCCGGCCACGTCAACTTGGGCTGACAACGGGACCCAAGCAGGAGCAGAGTTCGGCAGCAACATCAGCAGCTCCAGCACCGGTAACAGCGGCCCCAGCAGCAGCAGACCCAGGAGTGGCAGCAGCGGCAGACTCGGCAGCAGCAGCTTCAGGGGGAGCAGCGGCAGTGGACACAGCAGCAGCAGCTTCAGCAGCAGTGGTGGCTCCAGCAGTGGCAGCTACAGCAGCAGCAGAGGCAGCAGCAGCTGCTCAGTTTGCCCCGTAGGAAAAGCAAGTGCCCAGCTCCAGAAATCAGAACAGCAGCCCGACGACCTAGGCAGCAACTTGACTGAGACCAAAATCACCCAAGGTAACTGGGATTGCACCAGGGAAGGGTCTCACATGGTCACAAGCTGACTTGTATCCCTCAACAGACCAGAAATCTAAACCTCTTTGTTGATAGAGGATCTGGTCATTATAATAACTACTCTTGTATACATACTCGGGGCTGTTTTTGATTGAATGTGTACAGTGTTTAGTTAAATTTTAGAATCTACCTGTATTTTATTCCACTCAGCCTGCTTGAATACTCCTATAGCAGGGAAACTCAACCCCTAAGAACATCTTTGTGGATACTCTGAGAGTCTTAAGAGCCACACCTAACACCTTAAGGTCCTACCGTGAAAATATATTACATCAAATCAATTGATACAGCTAAGAATACACAGCTAGCTAGAAAATCCAAGCATTAACTTAATCCAAGATGCAAAAATATATATATTATAACACAAGAAACACTAAAAAGCAAGACGATATAAATCCACCTAAAAGTATTAATGCATCAGAAATGTCCTCCAGTGAGAAAGAGTTAGAGGAAATGCCTGAGAAAGAGTTCAAAAGAATAATTATAAATATGTTCAAAGAGGTCAAAGAACACATGAAAACAACCAAAGAAGAAATCAAAGAGGAAATCAAAGGAATCAAAGAAGAGGCAGGACACCAATTTAATGAAATAAAGAAGGCAATACAAGACATAAGTAAGGAAATAGAAATAATAAAGAAAAACCAGTCAGAATTACTAGCAATGAAGAACACAGTTAATGAAATTAAAAAAATCTGTAGAAAATCTCACCAGTAGGATGGATGAGGGAGAGGACAGAATATCTAAACTAGAAGACCAGGTGGCAGACCTAATGCAGTACAACAAAGAGAAAGACAAACTTATAGAAAAGTATGAGTGGGAATTTCAAGATATTCGGGACACTATGAAAAGATCCAATATAAGAATTCAGGGCATAGTAGAAGGAGAAGAACTCCAATCCAGAGGCATAGTAGGCATCTTCAACAAAATCATAGAGGAAAATTTCCCCCAAATTGGGAAAGAGGTGCCAATACAGTTACAGGAAGCCTTTAGAACCCCAGCCAGACAAAACCCAGAAAGAACCTCTCCTCGCCATATTATAATCAAACTTCCAAACACACACACCAAAGAAAAAATATTGAAAGCAGTTAGAGAGAAAAATCAAGTTACCTACAAAAGCAAGCCCATCAGGATTACAGCAGATTATTCAACACAAACTTTTAAAGCCAGAAGGGCTTGGAGTGATATATTCCAAGTTCTGAAAGATAACAACTGTCAACCAAGGTTACTTTATCCTGCCAAGTTATCCTTTCAAATAGATGGAGAAATAATGACATTCCATGACAAAAGCAGGTTAAAGGAGTATTTGAAGACAAAACCAGCTCTACAGAAAATACTTGATAGAATCCTCCATGCTGAAGAAAAGGAAAAGCACACATATAAGGAACCTAGAAAAAACAAGAAATACTCAAATACTAGTTAACAGAAGAGAGCGCAGGTAGAACCAGAAACACAGACACACACACACACAAATGGCAAACAAAAACACACACCTTTCCATAATATCTCTTAATACCAACGGCCTCAATGCCCCAATGAAAAGACATAGATTTGCAGACTTGGTTAAAAAGCAGGATCCTACAATTTGTTGTCTCCAAGAAACTCACCTTTCTACATAGGATAGACATTATCTTAGGGTGAAAGGTTGGAAGATGGTGTTTCAAGCAAATGGGCCTAGAAAACAAGCAGGGGTTGCTATCCTAATATCAGACAGGGTAGACTTTAGTCCGACGTTAGTCAAGAAAGATAAGGAAGGTCACTTTATATTGATTAAGGGCACACTCCAACAGGAGGACATTACAATCCTAAACATATATGCACCTAACATGGGGGCTCCCAAATTCGTCAAACAAACACTATTAGAACTAAGGTCACAGATAACAACAAACACAGTGGTGGTGGGTGACTTTAACACCCCACTCTCATCAATTGACAGGTCATCCAGGGAAAGAATAAACAGAGAGGCATCTGGACTAAATGAGGTCATAGAAGGAATGGACCTAAAAGATATATACAGGACATTTCATCCAAAGGCTGCAGAATATACATTCTTTTCAGTAGCACATGGAACATTCTCTAAAATAGACCATATATTAGGACACAAAGCAAATCTTAACAAATTCAGGAAAATTGAAATAATTCCTTGCATTCTATCTGACCACAATGGAATTAAACTACAAATCAGTAGCAAGGAAGGCTATAGAGCATACACAAAATCATGGAAACTAAACAATACACTACTAAATGATGAGTGGGTCAATGAAGAAATCAAAAAGGAAATCAAAAAATTTATAGAGTCAAATGATAATGAGAACACAACATACCAAAATCTCTGGGACACAATGAAGGCAGTTCTAAGAGGTAAATTTATAGCCTTAAGTGCCTATATTAAGAAATTAGAAAGGTCACAAGTAAACGACCTAATGCTTCGCCTTAAAGCCTTGGAAGAGGAAGAACAAGGCAAACCAAAAATCAGTAGACGGGAAAAAATAATAAAGATTAGGGCAGAAATTAATGAAATAGAAACAAAAAGAACAATCCAAAGAATTAATGAAACAAAGACTTGGTTCTTTGAAAGGATAAACAAGATTGATAAACCCTTAGCAAATCTGACCAAAAGAAAGAGAGAAGAGACACAAATTAATAAAATCAGAGATGAACAAGGTAACATCACAACAGATTCCAGAGAAATTCAAAAAATCATAGGGACATACTATAAAAGCATATACTCCACAAAGTATGAACATCTGAAAGAAATGGATGATTTCCTTGACCTATATGAACTACCTAAATTAAATCAAAATGAGATTAATCACTTAAATAGACCTATAACAAACATGGAGATCCGAACAGTTATCAATAATCTCCCAACTAAAAAAAGCCCAGGACTGGATGGATTCACTGGTGAATTTTACCAGACTTTTAAGGAAGAGCTAACACCATTGCTTCTTAAGCTTTTCCAGGAAATAGAAAAAGAAGGAATTCTACCAAACTCCTTCTATGAGGCCAGCATCACCCTGATACCAAAACCAGGCAAAGATAGAACAAAAAAAGAAAATTACAGACCAATCTCCCTCATGAACATAGATGCAAAAACTCTCAACAAAATATTGGCAAACAGAATACAAGAGTATATCAAAAAGATCATTCACCCTGACCAAGTAGGCTTTATCCCAGAGATGCAGGGATGGTTCAACATACACAAATCTATAAATGTAATACATTACATAAACGGGTTGAAGGACAGAAATCACATGATCATCTCATTAGACGCAGAGAAAGCATTTGACAAAATCCAACATCCCTTCATGATAAAAGTCCTAAAGAGACTGGGAATAGAAGGAATATATCTCAATATAATAAAGGCTATTTATGACAAGCCTACAGCCAACATATTACTAAATGGGGAAAAACTGGAAGCTATTACACTGAAATCAGGAAGAAGACAAGGGTGTCCACTGACCCCACTTTTATTTAATATAGTTTTGGAAGTCTTAGCCATAGCAATAAGGCAAGAGACACACATAAAAGGGATACAAATTGGAAAGGAAGAAATCAAGTTATCATTATTTGCAGATGACATGATTCTATACATAAAGGACCCTAACGACTCTCCTAGCAAACTGTTAGAACTGATCAAAGCCTACAGCCATGTAGCAGGATACAAAATAAATACACAGAAATCAGTAGCATTCATATATGCTAACAACAAACACACAGAGGATGAAATCAGAGAGTCATTCCCATTCACAATTGCATCAAAAAAAAATAAAATACCTTGGAATAAACCTAACCAAGGAAGTAAAGAATCTATACAATGAGAACTTTAAAACACTCAAGCGAGAAATTGCAGAAGACACTAGAAAGTGGAGAAACATCCCTTGTTCCTGGCTTGGAAGAATCAATATCGTGAAAATGGCAATCTTACCAAAAGCAATCTACACATTTAATGCAATCTCTATCAAAATTCCAAAGGCTTTCTTCATGGAAATAGAAAAAACAATCCAAAAATTCATTTGGAATCACAAAAAACCTCAAATATCTAAAATAATACTGAGCAACAAAAAAGAGGCTGGTGGTATCACCATACCTGATTTTAACCTATACTACAGAGCCATAGTAACAAAAACAGCATGGTACTGGCACAAAAACAGACATGTAGATCAGTGGAACAGAATAGAGGACCCAGATGTAAGCCCAAGTAGCTATAGCCACCTGATATTCGATAAAAATGCCAAAAATACTCATTGGAGAAGAGACAGCCTCTCAGCAAATGGTGTTTTGAAAACTGGATATATATCTGCAGAAGGATGAAAATAGATTCTTCTCTCTCACCATGCACAAGAATTAAGTCTAAATGGATTAAAGACCTTAACATCAGACCGGAAACTTTGAAACTGCTAGAGGAAAAAGTAGGGGAAACCCTTCAACACGTTGGTCTTGGCAAAGACTTTCTGAATACAGCCCCAATTGCTCAGGCAATAAAACCACAGATTAACCACTGGGACCTAATGAAATTACAAAGATTTTGCACCGCAAAGGACACAGTGAAAAAAGCAAAGAGGCAACCTACAGAATGGGAAAAAATCTTCGCCAGCTATATATCTGATAGAGGATTAATATCTAGGATATACAAAGAACTCAAAAAGTTAAATAATAAGGAATCAAACAAGCCAATCAAAAAATGGGCTATGGAGCTAAATAGAGAGTTCTCAAAGGAAGAAATACGAATGGCATATAAGCATCTATAAAAATGTTTTACGTCACTAGTCATCAGGGAAATGCAGATTAAAACTACACTGAGATTCCATCTCACTCTTGTCAGAATGGCCACCATCATGAAAACAAATGATCATAAATGTTGTCAGGGTTGTGGAAAAAAGGAACCCTTCTGCACTGCTGGTGGGAATGCAATCTGGTCCAGCCATTGTGGAAAAAAGTGTGGAGGTTCCTAAAACAGCTAGAGATTGATCTACCATATGACCCAGCTATAGCACTCCTAGGCATATATCCAAAGGACTCATCTAATTTCCTTAGAAGTACGTGCTCAACCATGTTTATTGCTGCTCAATTTATAATAGCTGGGAAATGGAACCAGCCTAGATGTCCCTCAACAGATGAGTGGATAATGAAGATGTGGTACATTTATACAATGGAGTTCTACTCAGCGGTAAAGAAAAATGAAGTTATGAAATTTGCAGAAAAATGGATGGACCTGGAAAGTATTATATTAAGTCAGGTAACCCAGGCCCAGAAAGCCAAGCGCCACATGTTCTCTCTCATATGTGGATTCTAGCTACAGATGACTGAGCTTTTGCGTGCGAATGAAAATAGTTAGTAGCAGAGGCCAGTAAGTTGAAAAGGAGACATAAAGTGTGGAGAAAGGAAGGGAGGAGGATACTTAATAGGTTGATATTGTATATATGTAATTACAATGATTGTAATGGGGAGGTAATATGATGGAGAATGGAATTTCAAATGGGAAAGTGTGGGGGTGGGGAGGGAGGGAATTACCATGGGATATATTTTATAATCATGGAAAATGTTAATAAAAAAAATAAATAAAAAATAAAAAACCAACTTGTTCATCACAAAAAAAAAACATGTCTTGTGTATATCATCCAGAATGAAATACTGAAATACTATTTACTGCCCAATGATTTTAGATTTTATCATTAGATTTTTTTTAATGTTATCAGCACAGAATGAACACCTAAAACTGCTGTTCTCAGAGATATGGACAGAGCCCAGCTCCAGGAATCACAATGAGAATGGTTGCAGTATCTGAATGTTGGTCAATGAGATGGGCATTGGCCAAGGCAGAAAATATGCTAACTCCACTGGTAACCACAATGGGAAGTGTGTCTTCCCCATGCTCACAATGATCTCAGTGCTACACAGGGAAGAGAAATAGGCAAGGATCTTAGGTTTTCATGGTAGTAGTGCAGGCAATCTGTCATGATCTATTTGGTCATTACCTCAAGCCAATATTTCCAGGCCTGTCTTATAGGAATTTGTTGGAGAAAAAAATATTATTTCATAAAGGGCTGGAGAGTTTGAGTCATTTGTTTAAAAATGTTCAACAGTGAGAATTATTACCAGGATCCAGGGTATTTGTCATGGAAAAAGATGCTAGAAGACTCAAAATGAAAGAGAAAAAACAAGCACAAAATGAAGTGCAGTTTGTTAGGTTAGAGAATAGACCCTCCAAATCCACTATATGAAGACATTGTTCCATTTCTATGGGTGTGGATCCAGAAGTAAAGATCCATCTCATGATAAAACATTTTTGATATGCTAACAACTAAAAATTGGAGACATATGCCATATTCTTAGTTTCTAATCTTTTACATTAAAGATTTAAATTTTGTTAATACCTTCTGGCTTATGACATCAACTATTCTTTCTGTTCCTTCTCTTGTACCTGTCTCTTGGTTTCTAGAAACTAGTTACTGTGAAAATGAAAATGGCCAATACAAGAAAAAATATCTTCAAAGGGCACAAAACTATGCCTTAATGTTTAAGATAAGAGAAACTAAAATCCTGTAGAAATCAAGAAAGTAAAGGCTTGGGAGATGGCTCAGTAGTTGAAGATGCTTGCTTGAAAACACTGATGGCCTAGGTTCAATTCCCCTGTACTAATTTAAGGCCAGATATACAAAGTGGCATATACATTTGAAGTTTGTATACAGAAGCAGAGAGGCCCTAATGTGCCATTCTCACTCACTCTACTTCTTTTTTTTTCTCCCAAATAAATATGTAACACTTAAGAAAAGAAAATATGATCTAGGGAGAAGAGTAGTAGATCTCAGCAGAGTAGAAAATCTCAAAATTAGACAACATAATGTCATTCAAGAGCAGCTGTTAATAATAAATGATGCAATGTTTAAAACTCTGTTATATAATTGAGAATCTAACACACACAAACATTACCTTAGATGAATTACATATCATAATTAAGTCAGTAAATCTATTAAAAGAATATTTTCTATATGCTTATGTAGGGCAGACTTTTGAAATTCCCACATATATCCAAAGCATTTTGATCTATGCCCTCCATCTCCCTTATCTCTTCCCCTTTCCCTTCTCACTAAAACCCTTCTTCCCCTTAGAGCTTCATATGATCTCTATGCCTTGTCTATGTTTTCTTTTTTCACTCACTAACTTAAATTAGGGTCACATATGTAATCATGGCTGAGAAGCTATTTATTAGACAATGGAAAATCCTCCAGTGTCTATACCACTACATGCTTTCCTCTCCCAGAAATCATAGGTGTCCTGTATTTTATCTGGGATGTGTGGGGTCTCATAGATTTTACTTTCAACTATGATGAAATATTGACAAGTTCAATCTTATTTAGAAAACCATTTGCACTATTAGTCAATGAGTATAGCAGACTTGTCATATCTGGAAGATGGCATTCTGCAGCATCACGTACTATCCTCCTCCTCTTACACTCTTTCTGACCTGTTCCACAAGTTTCCTTCAGACATGGAGATTCTGGATTAGATGTTATGCTTTGGACTAAGCGCAAACTTATTGCCTATTCTTCATAAATTCTCAACCTATGCAGCTCTGCATTCACCTCTACTCTTTGTATAAAGAAACTTTTGGTATTGAAGACTGTGAGAAATACCAATATATGGGAACAAACATAGAAATTTACAAAGTATTTTGATATGTTCTTCTATTAATATATTTACAGTAATAGGATTCTCACTGGGTCCTAATTCCCTAACTATAGCTACTGGACAAACTTACAGTAACAGACATAGTTTCCTTCATAGAAAGAAGACTCAAATCCACTCAGAAAATTGTTGATCACTTCCCTAATATTAATGACACTATTTTACCAATGAGAAAATCAAAAACAAGGACTTAAATCAGACATAAATACTGTTAATAATAAAGTAAAACATTAATTTTCATACTTAAATAATATAAGTAATATAGAATCAGACAGGATATTTGCTAGGCTAACTGTATAGATTAAATAAGTCAAGTCACAGAATATTTCTAAAATAACCTGTAAAATCACACTAAAATAGACCTTAATGATAGATATTGTGATGATTCAAATGTAAATACATATCCCCTCATAGCCTGAGGTATTTTTGCTTAAGATGAAGCTTCCTACTCAGGTGCACAGTAGGCACAGCTCTGCTGGAAGAGGTGTATAACTGGAGGTGGATCTTGAGTAGAGTCCTACTTGCTGTGTTGAGAGCAGCTTGAGCTCTGGCTGTTTGTGCTTGCTGGTGTTGACTTTTTCCCCTTGCTATGGATGTATGATGAAGTGAGCCAGCTTCTTCTACCATGAGAAAGCTTCTGCTGGTATCTGAAAGCCTGAAATAAATTATTTCCTCCTAAAAGCTGCTTCTTGACAGGTGTTTGTCCCAACAATGATAAGGTAACTGTAGCATATATATTTGTCTATAAATTTATATATATAAATATTTGGTTTATGGTTACTCACTTTATTATTCTCTCTCTTATGGGTATTTAAAATATTTCACACCAAAGTACTAGATAAATGAAAAATTAATCTTGAGTTAATTACGTCTATGTTATATATCATGGGGGTTTCAACCACATGTTTCAGTAACAGGATCCAAAACCCTGAAGACTCTTCTAGTGCACTGACTTCCTCTGCAGAATCACAGTCTCAAATTTGTACTGATATACATGACGGAAAGAGAAAATATTTTAAGTAGTCACAAGGTTCATAAAGATGTGGTTACTAAGGATCATTGAGTGGATATTAGAGATATTGAGCAGATATACAAAGGGCTCACTGTTCAAATGTCAGTTAAATTGTAATGAACTGCATCCATTTTTCATCTAGTTTAAATTTTGCTCCCTGCTCATAAAGAAAGACACCTCTATAATTTATAACTTAAAAAACAAATTTGATGTTTCTTTCTCCTGAAAAGTGCTTCTACTACTCATAAATTACTGAAAATTCATGCATCAGTAAAACCTGAGGCTGTTAATTTTACTTCCAAAGAAATAGAGAATAGAGTACATATGTCCATTTGTCTCTATTTGATTTTTTACTTTTTAAAAGTTAAAATAACTATAACATGTATTAAATAGATTAATAACCAAATCCTTCTTATGATACGAAAAATATTCAACCAATCTGTGCCTAACACTGTCACATATCATTCACCTTATTAAGTGATTAGCAATTTACACTCTACAGAGTACTACCTGGGGATGTTTAGTAGTCTAATTGTAATAACTTATTTATTTCAACTTAACAGTATTTTCAAGTGGAATGGTTTTGTTATGACATGACTTATTATGAGCAGAAAAAGATGGCTGTATGTATATGTGTTTTGTGTAAATATATATGCAAATATATTATCTATAGCTACATAATATGCATATGAGTACATTTACTATGTACATGTATATTAGAATATAAATATGTCAAAAATTTTGTGGGATAGTTTAACCATTCATTTAAAGGTCTCTGGGGAAATAAGTAACTTGTTTCTGTTCAGTCATATGAGTATAAAACACAGATTTGAATCCATGTTCATTCCATTGTGCTATATGTCTCCAATTGGTGTTTCATAATTAAATGACATGATGAACCATAAGATAAATGGGCAATATCATATTTTAAATAAGAAACATGTTATTTCAAAGTTTGTCCTCTGAATATATTTCATATCAAAGAAATAAAAAATAGCATCATAAAATTGTTAAGTATGTAACTATTTTAATTCTAATCACAAAATATATTGTAATATATAATTATGGTGTTCACACATAAGCTTTTTTACTGTAACCAGTATGAATCCATTAGCTAAAAGAACACAAAGATGCATTTCAAATTGAGTAATATTGAAAATTAACAGATTCTTTAAAATAAACATATCTCTCTATCTAACTAAAATACACAGCATAATGACTCTTAAAAGGTTCTAAATGATAAAATTTCTAAGCATTTATTTTAAAGTTTTATACATAACACTTGTACATCCACAAATGAAAGAATCAATTCATATTTCTAAAAAATACACCAAAAGCTCTAAGAAAAAGCTTAGTGGAAATTAATTAACACTTTGTCATAATAATATTCATATAATTAAATTTCTTTCATTTGCATAAAATTTTATTTGGTGTCATAAATCTAGAGGCTAAAAATTAAAAGCCCACATATAATATCCTGCTTATGTAAATAGTGCATCTGCTGCTGTATGAAAAGTCCAAATAGGATTTGCTATTAAATTTGGACACCCATAGTACAGTGAAGATTACATCTCTCAAAACCAAATTCTATTATACATATTTTAAAAAATAATATACTCATACACAATTATAATGTGCAACATGTCCATTGAGTCACTTCAGATTTCCCAGGACATTTGGATATCAAACCATATTTTTACCTTCTTATACACCTTATCCCCAATGAGGAAAAAAGTCTTCTTCATTTGAATCAGTATAATTATTAGTATTTCTCAAACAATTTTACAATATTCTAATATAACATATATTTCCTGTATATCCTTAAAAGTCTTTCCAGTATTTCTCTGGACCTGGAAGCTAAGGCAAAGATGAAGTAGCATAATATTTTCATATTTTTACTTTTTTTTTTTATTTGAGAGCGACAGACACAGAGGGAAAGACAGATAGAGGGAGAGAGAGAATGGATGCGCCAGGGCTTCCAGCCTCTGCAAACGAACTCCAGACGCGTGCGCCCCCTTGTGCATCTGGCTTACGTGGGACCTGGGGAACTGAGCCTTGAACTGGGGTCCTTAGGCTTCACAGGCAAGCGCTTAACCACTAAGCCATCTCTCCAGCCCTATTTTCATATTTTTAATATTAATCAATCATTATTTTTTCCATATATGTTGATATTATACTTATGCTTCTATTTCATCAGTATGAATGACAAATTTGCATAGTGCTTTACAGTTATAGATACATAGATATCGTGTGGAAGGATGTGCTTCCAGGACAAGTTCCAATGTGTAAGATTATTCAGAACTGACCAAATTCAATTTCAGGAATTTTCCTGGCAGGTCTCACAGTGAAAACTGGTTTCCTTGGGAGCCTAACTTCATGGGCAGCTGAAGCATTGTCATCTCATGGAGGGAAATGCAAAGTGTCAGCTATCTCACTGCAAGTCTTTCTTCCCTAACCAGCTGAGTCCACATGCCTTTCTTTTCTATTTTCTCAAAGAAATCTCCATTCAGAGGAGCTTTCTGGCAGGCTTCCTGGATGAAGGCTTAAGTAAATGTCTACTCTACCTTAGTTTATGTTTACTGCTAGCACTCCTTCCTCTTCCTGCCTCCAAGTCCTCCAAGCCCTCCAAGATCTGAGCTCGATAAAGTGGTTGAAATCTTATTTCAAGATTCCTCAGCAGTTAGAGAATCACTCAGTCTGTGCTATCTGTCATGTGTCTAACATAGCATCACATGCACTATGGTTATGATATGGTATGAATGTCTTTCAGACTTTGTTCATTGAAATGCAATCCCTATTGTATGCAGTAAGAAGGTGAATACAATATGACTGTGGTGTTTGGAGGTAGGACCTTAGGGAGGTGTTGAGGTATGAAAAGACCATTAGGGCATAATTGAATCCTGATAGCTTTATAGAAAGGTGAGGAAAGAACATGAGCACAAAATATACACTCCCTGTACCTTATCATGAGATGGTTTTCTGCCTTGGGGTTCTCTGAAAAGGAAGGCTGTCATCATGTTACCCCCAATTTTTCAGACGCATAGCTAAAATATATTTCTTTTCTTCAAAACTCTAGCAATTCGTGGCATTGAGTTCTTGGAGATAGCAAATGGATATGCAGGCCCATGGAGAAAGTGGAACATCTATGCCTCTCAATTTTTATTTTCCTCTTGTTTTCACTATTGCAGTAAAGGAATAGTAACTATATTGTGATTTTCAATTTAAATTTTTGTCCTAATTTTTCACCTCAGAATCTTACTGTGAGGCAGCTCATGCTTCTCCTAACCACTCAATAAAGATAGTTGCTCAAAAACTTATTGACTACATGTCATAAAGAAATGTGATAATAACTTCCGGTTAAGATGGCGGCGTAGGTACCACGCCAAAGCAGCCTAGGGGGGAAAAAGACCAAAAAAACTCAGCAAAATACACACTTTTACTAAAAAGTGAGGTGTATAGGAAATTGAGGCGGCAGCGGAGAAGTAGAAGAGTTCCAGAGCATCCAGAGCCTGCACAGGCGGGAACAGCGGCTCCGGGGCGGCTCGGCCACCCGCCGCAGCCGCGGAGCGGCAGAAAGCTGCCGGACTCTCGGCTCGAGCCGCAGGAGAAGCCAGGTGCGGGATTTTCCCCTTACACCGCGCTCTCCGCAACTCGGGAAACGTGAGGGGAGAGCAGCAGCGAGCAACGGAGGGAGGAGCAGACCACGAGGTAGAAGCACACGTGGAACAGCGATACAACCAGAGCAGCCGCGGCTCCCTCCCCTCTCCCACCACCTGAACCCAGCTCCAGCGAACACAGCAGTGGCCCGGGACTGGCCATGCCAACTTGGGCTGACAGCAGGACCCAAGCAGGAGCAGAGTTCGGCAGCAACTTCAGCAGCTCCAGCACCGGTACCAGTGGCCCCAGCAGCAGCGGACCCAGGAGCGGCAGCGGCGGCAGATCCCGCAGCAGCGGCATCGGGGTGAACAGCGGCGGTGCACACGGCAGCGGCAGCTTCAGCAGCGGTGGTGGCTCCGGTGGTTGCAGCTACGACAGCAGCAGAGGCAGCAGCAGCGGCTCAGTTTGCCCCGTAGGAAAAGCAAGTGCCCAGCTCCAGAAATCAGAACAGCAGCCCGACGACCCAGGCAGCAACTTGACTAAGACCACAATCACCCAAGGTAACTGGGATTGCACCAGGGAAGGGTCTCACTTGGTCACAAGCTGACTTGGATACCTCAACAGACCAGAAATCTAAACCTCTTTGTTGATAGAGGATCTGGTCATTATAATAACTACTCTTGCATACATACTCGGGGCTGTTTTTGATTGAATGTGTACAGTGTTTAGTTAAATTTTAGAATCTACCAGTATTTTATTCCACTCAGCCTATTGAATACTCCTATAGCAGGGAAACTCAACCCCTAAGAACATCTTTGTAGATACTCTGAGAGTCTTAAGAGCCACACCTAATACCTTAGGGTCCTACCCTGAAAATATATTACATCAAATCAATTGATACAGCTAAGAATACACAGCTAGCTAGAAAATCCAAGTATTAACTTAATCCAAGATGCAAAAATATATACATTATAACACAAGAAACACTAAAAAGCAAGACGATATAAATCCACCTAAAAGTATTAATGCATCAGAAATGTCCTCCAGTGAGAAAGAGTCAGAGGAAATGCCTGAGAAAGAGTTCAAAAGAATAATTATAAATATGTTCAAAGAGGTCAAAGAACACATGAAAACAACCAAAGAAGAAATCAAAGAGGAAATCAAAGGAATCAAAGAAGAGGCAGGACACCAATTTAATGAAATAAAGAAGGCAATACAAGACATAAATAGGGAAATAGAAATAATAAAGAAAAACCAGTCAGAATTACTAGCAATGAAGAACACAGTTAATGAAATAAAAAACTCTGTAGAAAATCTCACCAGTAGGATGGATGAGGGAGAGGACAGAATATCTAAGCTAGAAGATCAGGTGGCAGACCTAATGCAGTCCAACAAAGAGAAAGACAAACTTATAGAAAAGTATGAGTGGGAATTTCAAGACATTCGGGACACTATGAAAAGATCCAATATAAGAATTCAGGGCATAGTAGAAGGAGAAGAACTCCACTCCAGAGGCATAGTAGGCATCTTCAACAAAATCATAGAGGAAAATTTTCCCCAAATTGGGAAAGAGGTGCCAATACAGATACAGGAAGCCTTTAGAACCCCAGCCAGACAAAACCCAGAAAGAAACTCTCCTCGCCACACTATACTCAAACTTCCAAACACACACACCAAAGAAAAAATATTGAAAGAGGTAAGAGAGAAAAATCAAGTTACCTACAAAAGCAAGCCCATCAGGATTACAGCAGATTATTCAACACAAACTTTTAAAGCCAGAAGGGCGTGGAGTGATATATTCCAAGTACTGAAAGATAACAACTGTCAACAAAGGTTACTTTATCCTGCAAAGTTATCCATCCAAATAGATGGAGAAATAAAGACATTCCATGACAAAAGCAGGTTAAAGGAGTATCTGAAGACAAAACCAGCTCTACAGAAATTACTTGATAGAATCCTCCATGCTGAACAAAAGGAAAAGCACACATATAAGGAAACTAGAAAAAACAAGCTATACTCAAATACCAGTTAACAGAAGAGAGCATAGGTAGAACCAGAAACACACACACACAAAAAAATGGCAAACATAAATACACACCTTTCAATAATATCTCTTAATATCAACGGTCTCAATGCCCCAGTGAAAAGACATAGATTTGCAGACTGGGTTAAAAAGCAGGATCCTACAATTTGTTGTCTCCAAGAAACTCACCTTTCTACAAAGGGTAGACATTATCTTAGGGTGAAAGGTTGGGAGACGGTGTTTCAAGCAAATGGGCCTAGAAAACAAGCAGGGGTTGCTATCCTAATATCAGACAGGGTAGACTTTAGTCCGCTGTTAGTCAAGAAAGATAAGGAAGGTCACTTTATATTGATTAAGGGCACACTCCAACAGGAGGACATTACAATCCTAAACATATATGCACCTAACATGGGGGCTCCCAAATTCGTCAAACAAACACTATTAGAACTAAGGTCACAGATAACACCAAACACAGTGGTGGTGGGTGACTTTAACACCCCACTCTCATCAATTGACAGGTCATCCAGGGAAAGAATAAACAGAGAGGCATCTGGACTAAATGAGGTCATAGAAGGAATGGACCTAACAGATATATACAGGACATTTCATCCAAAGGCTGCAGAATATACATTCTTTTCAGCAGCACATGGAACATTCTCTAAAATAGACCACATATTAGGACACAAAGCAAATCTTAACAAATTCAGGAAAATTGAAATAATTTCTTGCATTCTATCTGACCACAATGGAATTAAACTACAAATCAGTAGCAAGAAAGGCTATAGAGCATACACAAAATCATGGAAACTAAACAATACACTACTAAATGATGAGTGGGTCAATGAAGAAATCAAAAAGGAAATCAAAAAATTTATAGAGTCAAATGATAATGAGAACACAACATACCAAAATCTCTGGGACACAATGAAGGCAGTTCTAAGAGGTAAATTTATAGCCTTAAGTGCCTATATTAAGAAATTAGAAAGGTCGCAAGTAAACGACCTAATGCTTCGCCTTAAAGCCTTGGAAAAAGAAGAACAAGGCAAACCAAAAAGTAGTAGACGGGAAGAAATAATAAAGATTAGGGCAGAAATTAATGAAATAGAAACAAAAAGAACAATCCAAAGAATTAATGAAACAAAGAGTTGGTTCTTTGAAAGGATAAACAAGATTGATAAACCCTTAGCAAATCTGACCAAAAGAAAGAGAGAAGAGACACAAATTAATAAAATCAGAGATGAACAAGGTAACATCACAACAGATTCCAGAGAAATTCAAAAAATTATAGGGACATACTATAAAAGCATATACTCCACAAAGTATGAAAATCTGAAAGAAATGGATGATTTCCTTGATCTATATGACCTACCTAAATTAAATCAAAATGAGATTAATCACTTAAATAGACCTATAACAAACATGGAGATCCGAGCAGTTATCAATAATCTCCCAACTAAAAAAAGCCCAGGCCCGGATGGATTCACTGCTGAATTTTACCAGACTTTTAAGGAAGAGCTAACACCATTGCTTCTTAAGCTTTTCCAGGAAATAGAAAAAGAAGGAATCCTACCAAACTCCTTCTATGAGGCCAGCTTCACCCTGATACCAAAACCAGGCAAAGATAGAACAAAAAAAGAAAATTACAGACCAATCTCTCTCATGAACATAGATGCAAAAATTCTCAACAAAATATTGGCAAACAGAATACAAGAGTATATCAAAAAGATCATTCACCCTGACCAAGTAGGCTTTATCCCAGAGATGCACGGATGGTTCAACATACGCAAATCTATAAATGTAATACATTACATAAATGGGTTGAAGGACAAAAATCACATGATCATCTCATTAGATGCAGAGAAAGCATTTGACAAAATCCAACATCCCTTCATGATAAAAGTCCTACAGAGACTGGGAATAGAAGGTACATATCTCAATATAATAAAGGCTATTTATGACAAGCCTACAGCCAACATATTACTAAATGGGGAAAAACTGGAAGCTTTTGCACTAAAATCAGGAACAAGACAAGGGTGTCCACTGTCCTCACTTCTATTTAATATAGTTTTGGAAGTCTTAGCCATAGCAATAAGGCAAGAGACACACATAAAAGGGATACAAATTGGAAAGGAAGAAATCAAGTTATCATTATTTGCAGATGACATGATTGTATACATAAAGGACCCTAAAGACTCTACTAGCAAGCTGTTAGAGCTGATCAAAACCTACAGCAATGTAGCAGGATACAAAATAAATACACAGAAATCAGTAGCCTTTGTATATGCTAACAACAAACACTCAGAGGATGAAATCAGAGAATCACTCCCATTCACAATTGCATCAAAAAAAATAAAATACCTTGGAATAAACCTAACCAAGGAAGTAAAGAATCTATACAATGAGAACTTTAAAACACTCAAGCGAGAAATTGCAGAAGACACTAGAAAATGGAGAAACATCCCTTGTTCCTGGCTTGGAAGAATCAATATCGTGAAAATGGCAATCTTACCTAAAGCAATCTACACATTTAATGCAATCCCTATCAAAATTCCAAAGGCTTTGTTCATGGAAATAGAAAAAACAATCCAAAAATTATTTGGAATCACAAAAAACCTCGAATATCTAAAATAATACTGAGCAACAAAAAAGAGGCTGGTGGTATCACCATACCTGATTTTAACCTATACTACAGAGCCATAGTAACAAAAACAGTATGGTACTGGCACAAAAATAGACATGTAGATCAGTGGAACAGAATAGAGGACCCAGATGTAAGCCCAAGAAGCTATAGCCACCTGATATTCGATAAAAATGCCAAAAATACTCATTGGAGAAGAGACAGCCTCTTCAGCAAATGGTGTTTTGAAAACTGGATAAATATCTGCAGAAGGATGAAAATAGATTCTTCTCTCTTGCCATGCACAAGAATTAAGTCCAAATGGATTAAAGACCTTAACATCAGACCGGAAACTTTGAAACTGCTAGAGGATAAAGTAGGGGAAACCCTTCAACATATTGGTCTTGGCAAAGACTTTCTGAATACAACCCCAATTGCTCAGGCAATAAAATCACAGATTAACCACTGGGACCCTATGAAATTACAAAGATTTTGCACTGCAAAGGACACAGTGAAAAAAGCAAAGAGGCAACCTACAGAATGGGAAAAAATCTTCGCCAGCTATATATCTGATAGAGGATTAATATCTAGGATATACAAAGAACTCAAAAAGTTAACTAATAAGGAATCAAACAAGCCAATCAAAAAATGGGCTAAGGAGCTAAATAGAGAGTTCTCAAAGGAAGAAATACGAATAGCATATAAGCACCTAAAAAAATGTTCTACGTCACTAGTCATCAGGGAAATGCGGATTAAAACTACATTGAGATTCCATCTCACTCCTGTCAGATTGGCCACCATCATAAAAACAAATGATCATAAATGTTGGCGGGGATGTGGAAAAAAAGGAACCCTTCTGCACTGCTGGTGGGAATGCAATCTGGTCCAGCCATTGTGGAAAACAGTGTGGAGGTTCCTAAAGCAGATAGAGATTGATCTACCATATGACCCAGCTATAGCACTCCCAGGCATATATCCAAAGGACTCATCTCATTTCCTTAGAAGTACATTCTCAACCATGTTTCTTGCTGCTCAGTTTATAATAGCTGGGAAATGGAACCAGCCTAGATGTCCCTCAACAGATGAGTGGATAATGAAGATGTGGTACATTTATAC
The DNA here is from genome assembly GCF_020740685.1 of Jaculus jaculus. Lineage (NCBI taxonomy): Eukaryota > Metazoa > Chordata > Mammalia > Rodentia > Dipodidae > Jaculus > Jaculus jaculus. The sequence continues at coordinate 86,045,571 of NC_059103.1, forward strand.
AATGGAGTTCTACTCAGCGGTAAAGAAAAATGAAGTTATGAAATTTGCAGAAAAATGGACGGACCTGGAAAGTATTATACTAAGTCAGGTAACCCAGGCCCAGAAAGCCAAGCGCCACATGTTCTCTCTCATATGGGGATCCTAGCTACAGATGACTGGGCTTCTGTGTGAGAATGAAAATACTTAGTAGCAGAGGCCAGTAAGTTAAAAAGGAGACATAAAGGGTGGTGAAAGGAAGGGAGGAGGATACTTAATAGGTTGATATTGTATATATGTAATTACAATGATTGTAATGGGGCGGTAATATGATTGAGAATGGAATTTCAAACGGGAAAGTGTGGGGGTGGGGAGGGAGGGAATTACCATGGGATATATTTTATCATCATGGAAAATGTTAATAAAAATTAAAAAAAATATATAAAGAAAAAGAAATGTGATAATATTTTCTCATATGTTTAAGAGTAGGGTGTCATTGGGTATTATTCATAAGAAGAAACAATTTCTTTATTCAGTAGGTAGAAATATGAAGCAGATCTGACAAAGGGGAAAATGAAATGACTACCAAAATTTCACAGTGAACTGACTGCTACCCCATAACGCATGACCCACAATACCTATGGGGTTGACTTTCATCCCCAATGAAGAAGGCCTCTTCAGAAAAGGGGCAGGGAGGAGGGAAAGGATGGTGCCAACATGTGATGCTTACATGCAAAATATGTTCATATCTAATAATAAAAAACACAAAAAAGCTGTATTATAGAATAAAGTGAATAAGACACTTCAAAGAGAATATGTTGCCAGGCATGGTGACACACACTTTTAATCCCAGCACTTGGAAGGCAGAGGCAGTAATATCACCGTGACTTTGAGGCCACCCGGAGAGTACCTAGTGAATTCCAGGTCAACCTGGGATAGAATGAAACCCTACCTTGAAAAGAAAATGAGAGAGTGAGGGAGAGAGAGAAATGTGCACCAGAAGAAAATGCAGAATTTTCAGCCTGCAAGCCAAGATGAAGAGGAGGAATGACACTTTATTAATCAATATAGAACCTGAGGTTAACTGTTCATGTGAAATTTGAAACAGAAACATGTTTTAAATTGATTTCAATATTTAACTTGCAACACACAAATAGAAACCAAGAAAATAGGTAATTCCCTTCAAACTTAGTCTCTCTCTCTCTTTCTTTCTTTCTCTCTCTCTCTTCTCTCTCTCTGAAAGAGAGTGTGTGTGAGAGAAAGAGACAGAATTAGGAAGAAAAACAGTAGTACATAGTATCTGTCAAGAAAATACAATGTAATTAAAGTGAGAATAATAATATTCTGATGGAAATGATCCAGTTTGAATTACAGTTGTTACAAAACATGGGTCACTAGAGGAGAGATTGAAGATGAAGGTGAGGATGAATGGAACTTTGGTACAAATGATTGAATAAATCAAAGCAGTTTGATTTTATATCTACAGATTCTGTTGACTAGTGAGAGAAAAAAATGTAATTTAGTAATCTTCCCTAGCCCATCTGTTCCCATTTGTTACTTAGAGCTCATGAATGTCTTCACCTTGCAACTGTCCAAATACTATTTTTTCATTTGATAGTAGACATAGATTGGCAGATATAATATCACCTGGAAAGAACCTTTTAGAAAATTTAGCCATCTAGGATAAAGAAATGATCTACTTACTTTTATCTACATGTTAGCTATTGCCCATAAAGCATGGTCAATATATCAATTATCCTGACTTTATAATTTTAACCATAAGCCATGTTTCTCCCATTAAGACGTATTCCTGTATCATACTCCTTAAAGCATTGCTCATGCAGAAATGTTATTTTCTGTTGAAAACTCACATACCACAATTCTGAAATACTTGCTTTTACTATATTATGGTGAGCTGGACAATTTAAAATCACTATCTATAATTAAGAAATGTTGTCTTCTTATTTATATTATTTGTGGGACATGTTCACAAGGAAAATTCAAAATAAGCATCTGTTACCTTCAGGACACAAAAGAATCCATTTTATAAGATTCCATGACTAAAACCTAAAGTTTATAATTTTATGATTTTCAAAATAAGAAAATATGTACTGTTTATTCAGACCATGTATTAATTCCACATAAAACAGTGGCACTTTATTTTTTTATTTTTTTTTAATTTTTTTTTTTTTTTTTTTTGGTTTTTCGAGGTAGGGTCTCACTCTGGTCCAGGCTGACCTGGAATTAACTCTGTCATCTCAGGGTGACCTTGAACTCATGGCAATCCTCCTACCTCTGCCTCCCGAGTGCTGGGATTAAAGGTGTGCAACAGTGGCACTTTAAATCCAGCAGAGTCACTAATGTTACTTTGTGCTTTTAACGAAATTTCAGAGGCAATCAGTGAAAGAATAAGAAGGTGTCCTGCCTTTGCCAAAATGCCAGTTTATATAACTGCCTTATGGGAAAACCATCATTAACCATTGAAAGTTCCGAACGCCTTGGGCTTTCTTCATTTGCTAAGACAAGACAATCAGCTACACCCAGCTGCCTGGCCTCTGCCTTTGCCAAGTCAAGAATATATCTTTCAAAGAGTTCCATGAACAGAAAAGAGAGTAATATTCTTCTTTCTTTCAACCTTCTGTCAAAAAGTTAGACGTTCTTCTGCTTTTTGTAAGAAAAATAGTAATTAGAAGGCAAATGAAAAGAGATGATCCCAATTGAGAAAGTAACATTCAGATGTATTAAATTATTTTTTCATGTTTATGTGTATGTGGTATGTGTGCATGTGTGTATGCATGCTTGTTTATGTGCTGAAGCTCACATATGAATACAGGTGTGTGTGTTTGTGTGTGTTGAGGACATCAGACGACACCTATTGTCATTTTTTTATCTTTTTTTTTTTTTTTTGATTAAGGATATCTCACTGAACACAGAACTCACAAGTCAGGCCAGGTTGAAGACTGGTGTATATGCTCCTATTTCTACTTTCCCAGTCCTAGGATTACAGGTGATTAAAGCCTCACCCAGCCTTTATGTGAGTGCTAGGGACCCACACTCTCAGGTCCTCATGCTTGTGTATCAGGTACTTTAGCCAAATTCCCAGGCATTATTTTTTTTAAAATTTTATTTATTTATTTGAGAGCGACAGATACAGAGAGAAAGACAGATAGAGGGAGAGAGAGAGAGATAATGGGCCCGCCAGGGCTTCCAGCCACTGCAAACAAACTCCAGACGCGTGCACCCCCTTGTGCATCTGGCTAACATGGGACCTGGGGAACCGAACCTCGAACCGGGGTCCTTAGGCTTCACAGGCAAGCACTTAAATGCTAAGCCATCTCTCCAGCCCTTCCCAGGCATTATTACATTCAATTCTATATGGTCTTAATGGCTGGAGAGATGGCTCAACATTTAAAGGTGTGAATTCAAAGCTTAACCATCTTGGTTTAAATCCCCAGTACTGACATCAAGCCAGATGCATAAAGTGGCTCATGCATGTGGTATATATTCATGGTGGTAAGAGGTCCTAATGTGCTCCTATTCCCCCTGTGTGTGTCTCTGTCTTTCTATGCTGGACAATAAATAACTAAAGAAAGAAATCAAAAAGTAGTTCCAAAAGCTCTTAACATAAGAATAAAAATGTAATTTTTTAAAATTTTTTATTTTTATTTTTTATTTATTTATTTGAGAGTGACAGACAGAGAGAGAAAGACAGATAGAGGGAGAGAGAGAGAATGGGCACACCAGGGCTTCCAGCCTCTGCAAACGAACTCCAGACGCATGCACCCCCTTGTGCATCTGGCTAACATGGGACCTGGGGAACTGAGCCTCGCACCGGGGTCCTTAGGCTTCACAGGCAAACGCTTAACCACTAAGCCATCTCTCCAGCCCTAAAAATGTAATTTAAGTTCCAAAATATTTGAATATCTAAAGCAGGTTACTGAGACATATTCTTATAAGTTTTCCAAATTCTCTATGAATGTATATTTTATGGCCTTTTTCCAAAAAATTTCATTATACATAGTTTATATCTTTGGGTTTTTAATAGTTTATTTTTCTATTTTGTGTTTGCTAGAATTCTTGTATCTAGAATTTGTTAATTGATTTTAGGAATGGGTAAGTTAATTTTCTACATATTCATACATAAATACATATATATGTGCATATACATATATAGATTACTTAAGTTGTTGCTATATGTTATTATAACACTAGAAACATAACATTTTTGGATGACTGCAAAAAATACCTCAAATTCAGTCTTTTGGATGACACCCCATGTAGCTATGATTTCTTCTGTAATACTGGCAAAGCTGACCCAGTAAAAGGTGTTTTCTAGTTGATTTAGGGAATGTCGTATATGTGGAGGATTATTTCCTAGATGCCTTTTCAAGGAAAGACTATTTGTCCAACTCTTGGTAGTATAGCTTAGACACAACTTAGAGTCTGTATCAGGGACAAGTTCTAATTGCTAGAGTAGACCATTATAAAAGCAAAGCCCACTGCATAGAAGAAAAATAATAACTTAATGAATTTGTCATCTTACAGAAGATGTTTCATATATAATGTGTGCCCTTCTGGATTTCATAATGCTTGTGGGGAGCAGTGTTTATCATAGGATATGGTACTTAAACCCCATGTCCACATTAAACACTGTTTATCATTTAGTGAAGAAGTTAACTTTTTTTATTATTATTATTTCGTGTCTCTGGGGCAAAAGTAGCTGGATCTCTGGACTTCAAAGATTTTAGGGCATTTTCTGAGGTCCTAGTATAAGACTAAAGAAGTTTATTTTTCTCATGTACTAGGTAAGTTATACACAGCTGTGCTATCTGAAACTACTTCCTTCCACTATATTCCACCAACGTTTAGTTTTTACCTGAGAAGAATATTATAGAAAATATACTACCTTATAATTTGATCTATGTGGAAACAGTTAATAGGGGGCCAGAGAACAGACTGTGCTTAATAGTAAAAATGACTACAAAAGATGTTTTCTTCTGTGTCTCATAGCTTCAGGAACAAAGTTCCCAGAGGCTTCATTAAGATTGTGCACCTTAGTTTGCCCCGACACAATAATCAACTATGGCAGAAGCAAAATTTTGAAAATGTTCATGCTTTAGGGTAGTTTAGTTTAGTGTTCTTGGGAAACATGCATCATAAGCATAACTACACAAGGAGTCAAGGTGAATCTACACATCTGTTGAAGCTCGTCTGGAATCCCCAGTGCTCCACCCAAGTGATTGGCAGGTACTGGCAGGTATATGAATGAGTGGGTAACGTAGGAGCAAGTCCTTCTGAACTAATACGTGTTGTCATCCTAGAATACTGGAAGCCAAATAAATTGCTCTAAAGCAATGAGTCTGGTCATTCTTTGTTACACTGTAAAATATAAATAATACCATCAAATATCTAAATAAAACATGCCAAATAATTTCATGAACATTAAGCCACAACATAGCAAAATAGATTTTAACTTTATTAATGTAATATAGTCCACATGTTTGTATTTTCACTGGATTCTGTACTATTTTATACTTAATGTTTAAAATATATTCCATCAAAGTTTAGTTTTTACTTGAGAAGAATATTATTCTAGGAAATCTTTTACCCTTATAGTTTGATTCACAAAATTAAATGAAATTCAAATAATGTAAGACTTGACTTAACTATACTATGGTTGCTTATAGAAAACAGGGGGGTCACACCTGAGCCCCCATGCCCACCCACATTGCAGCTTTGCACAGTAGGCTCATAGCCAGATGCACAAGGTGGCACGTGCATCTGGAGTTTGTTTGCAGTGGCTGGAAGCCCTGGCATGCTCATTCTGTCCCTCTCATTCTCTCTACCTCCTTCTCTGTCAAATAAACAAAATCAGCACGATTTAACTCTTCAATATAAGCTATGAAATAATAGACAGTTATGAATTACAGTGACACTAGAAAGCAACACTACCATATAAGGTTCTTTACTTCTAGAATATTCCCTTGATTTGTAACAAACAAAAATCTCTTCCTGGATAAAGCTGCTATGAAAAGCCTCCATTTGGGAAGATAGATTTTTTTCCCCAATTAGGAAATCTAAGTACGTTGACCCTTTTTATTCAGTGAAAAAGTGGGAATAAACAGTTTTAAGTATGTTCAATACTCAAAAAGTGCAATTGCTACATTGCATATAATGAGTCATAGGCTGATCATGTATTGGCTTTAAGGCTTTTTTTACAAAACTAGCAGAGAAGTCCAATTTGGAAGGATTGGGAAATGGCCACTGTCTATATGCCTTGTGTTTTAGGTCAATGATGAAATTCTACCTACGATGCAAATGGATCAAGGCTATTTAAGAGTACCTATACTGGCCAGTAAGCCACAGAGTAAGAGACTGCATAACATATATGCGCAAACTTGCTTTTGCATAGGACAAGGGTGGGAAGGTAGAAGTATGTTGTGAGGAGTTAGGGAGGCCTTGATAAAAATCTTTATGAGCTGGTTTCTCCTCAGTGAAGACTTACTTTGCATTTTGCTGTCATTAAAGGCAGTTCATCAAATTTCAGTCACTTAAGTACACTCACTAAACAACATTCAACCTTTGATATTCCTTGATTTTTATTTGCCCAGTTATCCTTCAACATCACAGCAACCCCAGGGTACCTGACAGTGCCTTGAGCACATCACACTTTGTCCCACCTGTAGGAGTCCTGAGATTGCTTCTCTTGGTGCACTTGAATCATTGTCTCAATGTAGTCTTTCCTGTTGTGTCCTTATTCCTGATATAAACATGTGCAGGGCTTCTTGGCTGGGGTAGGAAGCATGGGGATATGAATTTAACTGGTTATTATTGAATTACTTTTTACAAAAAAAATTAGTATTTATAATCTTCCAATCCATCCACTTTTTACATGTGTGCTTTTTTCCAGTTAGGATTTCTCAGACCTCCTGAGGATTGGGGCTGGGAAAACATGATTGGTATTGTAGGCCACCCAAAACACTAGGTGCTATTTTTCCCATTTTCTAAAGACAGTAACTTTTCTAAAAAATATAGAAACAACAGAATGTGGGGAAGTGATTGGGATGCAAATGCAGTTGCTATTCTAATGTTTATATTAAATGTATGTGTTATACAAAGAGCCTGGTAAAGAATGTAAAACAAAAAGTCATTCATTACATAAATGAGAATTCATAGCAGTGTTAAAACTTAAACCAGAGTTAAGTGTGGTGGTTCTCCCCTTTAATCCAAACAGCTGGTAGGTAGAGATAGGAAGATAGTCATGAGTTCAAGGATAGCCTGGGACTACAAAATAATTTTCAGGTCAATCTGTGCTAAAATGAGATCCTACCTCAGGAAAAAAAAAAATCTCAAATTATGCCAGCATGGAGGCAATATCCAGATTAAATTTCTTAAGTTCTCAGTTGAATTTTACCTAGAACCATGTTGCCTCCAAAACATTATAGGCTGTTCCAAGGCCCTTGGTTTCCCATGAGAAAGAGATGGTCAAAGCCTAGTGCTGAAGACATCACATGCCTGAGCAGCAAAGTCACTGAGAAATCAAGCTTGTGCTGAGCAGAAAACCTTCTCCCTGCAGCCCAGTCAACTGAAAGCTAGACAAATCTGCACTGTATGCAGCCTTATGGGAGACAGCAGTCATTAGCAGTGAAAACAGCAGACACTGGAGGCCTCAAGTTTGGCCAGACAGGCTAAGTGACTGAATGAGTGTAATAGTGGCATATCTGCCCTGGGGGGAAACCAACTGTTCTCTAATTGGACAGAGGACCCATGCTACAGGAGGGAATACATGCATGGGACTGAAAACCTAATCAAAAGCTTATGGCAGGGGAGGCAGGAGCCTTAGGGCTATAAAGTTTGCTCTTGTCTGGATTAATGCATATATTACTCTCACCAAATTGCCCTGAAATCACTACACTTAATGTTCATACCCATATATTAATACTACCCTCAATTCTGGTTAGATGAACTTCTGTTTTCAGATGGCAATGACCACTGGTATGACCCAAAAGGCAACATAGTGCTGAGAAGAAGGGATGAAAGAGTGCCCAGCATTGAAACATCTCACACCCTCCAAGGCTCAGGGTCCATTGTGGAAGAGGTGGCAGAAAGAATGTAAGAGCCAAAGGAAGGGTAACACTTCTTACATACAAATGTCTGGACAGAATTTGGCCTCAATATCAAAGACCTCACAGTGTCTAGCAATACCTGCACAAGACCATCATAATAGGAGAAAAAGATGATGACATCAAATTAAAGAGAGGCTAATGCAGAGGTGGAGGGGATATGTGTATCTACATTTTTGATAACTTAAACTTTTGCATGTATAAATTATTGTATTGAAACATTATATGCACATGACTACTTGGGCTGGGAAGATAATTCAGTGAAGAAAATATTCACCACACACACCTGAGTACCAGAGTTCAATCTTATATAAAAATGCCAGAATCTGTGATGGACTTCTGCTATCTCAGAATTCTGATAGTGAAATGGAATGTAGAGAAGGAAGATTTCCTGGCAGCTCAAGGTGGAGTATACCAAAGAATAACACCAGAGTGAAATCTAGAGAAACCCTGCCTAAAAGTTCTCTTCTAGTCTTCCTACAGGTACCACGATGTGTGGGCCCTCACTGACACACAAATGCACATATAGACATACACATATACATACACAAAATAAAAATAATAAAATAGGGTGGGAAATGTGGCTTAGTGGCTAAGTCACTTGCCTGTGAAACCAAAAGAACCAGGTTCAATTCCCCAGGCCCACGTGAGCCAGATGCACATGGTGGCACATACTTCTGGAGTTTGTTTGCAGTGGATAGAGACCCAGGTGTGCCCTTTCTCTCTCTCTCCATCTCTCTCCATTTCCCTCTCTCTCTCTCTTATCTGTCTTTTTCTCAAATAAATAAATGAATAATTTAAAAATAATAACCATAATATAAAATGTTTTGAAGTTGCATATTTTTTAATTATCTGTAACTAATATGGAATATATGCACAAACTCTCTATATAAATGCTCATACATATATATGCATTTCCTCATGGTATGCTTAAAAAAAGTCTTGAAACTTCCAAGAACACAGAAGCAGGGATGAATACTGAAAGATTGGCTCAGTGTTATGCCCCATATGTCACCAACAACAGGGCATCAGCTTGCAGTATTAACTCTCTGCAGCAAGCAGGTTGCTACGGCCAAGTCAGTAATTATAGAATCAAATGGTACATTGATTTTTTCCTCTGAAGATTTAATTTGGAACACAGTTTAAAAATATAATTCCACCATAAAATATTTCTACAACCCCTGAATCTAATATTCTGCTACTACTTTGGATTCAATTAGATGGAGTAAATTGACTGTCCTTCATTAATACATTATCACAACCATTGTAAAATTGAATTTTCTTAGTAATCTCCTTTAAATCATTTTTAAAAGCCATCTTGTATTTCTGGATCATATGCAAATTTAAAAATAATATCTAGTTTATATAGCTAGCAAATTATCACTAAAATATTCCACTTTATTTTTTTCAACAAAATTATTTTATTTTGATTACTCCAGGTTTACATATTTCCTACTTCCTTTGTTTAATTTCCATACAACAAATTTTAGTAGAATATTTCATATTAATATTATTATTGTAGAAGAACATGGTCATAGTTTTCAAATATTTCTCAGATGATGTCAAACTTAAGTATGCTAAATAATGCCTTGTAAGTGTTGAATTAAATAAACAAGTGTTCTTATATTTACTTTCTTGAACAAAACAACTGGCCAGGAGCAGCTAATTGGAGAAAAGGGGTTATTTGAACCCTTGAGTCATGGGATAATATTCATCCTGGTAAGGAGCAGGTGGTAGAACAGAGGCTGGATATCACACCTTTCCACAACAGCTGGCAGGAAGAAATAATACTGAGTTATCACTGCACACACAGTGAGCTAGACTTCTCAACTTCAAAGTCTTCCCTCAGAAACACATTTCATCTAGTAAGGCTCCAACTCCCAAAGGCTCCATAAGCTAAGAACTAAGCAGGAAATTTAATCACAAACACTCGAGCCTGTAGGGTACTGTACATTCAAATTATCTCATTCTACTCCTGGTCCCCAGAGGCCCATGACCATCTTAAGTTGCAAAATATAATCAGTCCAACTTTAAAGTCCATTTGTCAATTCCAACACTGTTCAAAAGACCAAAGTCCAAGCTATCATCTAACACAGTCTCTTAACTATGAGCCTGTAAAATCAAAACACATTTTAAATACTTCCAACATCAATGGCATGGAGTACACTTTCCCAATGCACAAAGAAGTGATAGCAAGGACCAGTTGGACAGTAAAAGGTCAACGACTAGCAGGACATCACTGTAGAAGAGAGACTCATTGAAAAGAAGGAGGGATTCAATGGAACATAGACTTGAGATGGGGGAATTAGTGTGTTAGTGTGTGGGAGAGAATTATTATGGTTTATTGTCTATACTTATGGAATATGTAAATAAGAAGTGAAAAAAAAAAGTAGGTGGCTGAGTGTGGTGGTGCATGTGTTTAATCCCAGCACTCAGGAGACAAGAGGTTTGAGGATCACAGTAAATGTGAAGCCAGTCTTGGATGGCAGAGTGAGATCTAAATTAGGCTGGCCTAGAGTAAGACCCTACAAGGAGAACATCAAATCTTGCAGTTCTTGTAGTGTCAAATCTGGTGACTGGTATCTGGGACTTCACCACTGAATTTCTAAATCTGAAGTGTGGATGAGATGGGTGGGGGTGGCGCTGACAGTTTGACCTTGAGGAGCAGGATACTTCTTCAATATATTTCACTGAGGCTCCCTCCTTTTCAAAGAACGCATATTCTTACTAGTTTGAGATTGCAGTAAACTAATTTTTTTCCTTCAGGGCATCTTTCCTATTGTCTCAATATAGAACAATTGTCTCACTTTTAATGTTGGTAATCTTTTTAACAAATATAGCCTAGGTAGGATGCAGTCTACAGCCCAAAATGTTCATTTCTTTCTGTGCCAACTTAGTTCTTGCATATGTTTCTACTTTCAGTATAAAATGCACCAGTTCATTGCTTCAAAATTCAGCCTTGCTTAAGTTCTTACCAGCACACAGGCAGAATGCAGCCCAGTTATCACAAAAATTGGTGCTACTCCAGTTTCAACAAAGTCTTCTTTTCTTCACATAAGCCAAGCTCCATAGTCCAATATTCTTTCTGCATTTAGGTAAAATTCTCTCCAAAATGGTCCATCAGGCTTTGCTTACAGCACTACAAAGAATCTCTTAGTCCAAAGTTTCAAATACCTATATATTTCTCCCCCCATTCCAAAGAATAAAAGAAAGTTATATACATTATTGTAGCAATGGTCCCACTTGGTATCAATTTTCTGTGTGGTTACCTCTATGTTGCAAAGAAGAAACATCTTTCAAGAAGCAGCTGAAGGAAGTAATGGGTTAATTTCAGCTTACAGTTTGAGGGGAAGTTTCATCATGGAAAGAAAAAGATGATTGAGCAGAGTCTAGACATCACATCTTACCACAGCAGCTGGCAGGAAACAGCAGGAGTGAGTAAGCTCTGCACATCTATTGTTCTGGACCTACGAACTTCAAGGGCCTCTTCCATCCCCTTTTAGGAATGCTCTATCTCCTAAATGCTCCTCCAGTTGATTGTAGTATCCGGAGGCCTTGATGTGCCAATTCTCTCTGTGTGTCGTTCTCCCTCTCAAAAAAAAAATAATAATAAAAAAGCTTCTTAGATCTACAGCCTCCTAGATAGAGAGGTATTATTACTGAGGGTGGATCTGGAATTCTAGCCTAAAGATATGCAGAATGATTAAGCTCTGCCTTGGTTCTCTGGAGTGTGCTTGCTCATGGTGGTGGTGGTGGATGGAGGCTTTTCTCTCTCAGAATGGACCTGTAAAAGCGGGCCAACTTATTCTGCCATTGTGGAACTTCTTTGTATCTGTAAGCTTTAATAAATCCCTTGCTCCTATAACTTTGTGGCAAACATTAATATTGTTTTTGTTTAAGTCAAAATAATTATAATTACAACTGCAATACGGATCCAGGAATTCAGGGAAATTTCATGTCAGGGCCATCAATGTAGTGGAAAGGGCACAAAATCTGAACCCAAATTGAACTGGTGCCATAGAATCCCATAATCTGGAAATCAGACTACAAATGGAACCCTTAAGCAAACCTTAGAGGGAGCACCTGGATCGAAGGGACCAGGAAGGAGTAAAATGTAACCTAACCTCAAATTTCTCCTGTTTCTCTTTCTTTTCTGGGTTTTTCTTTTCTTCTTTTCCCTTGGTGCTGGCCTGTAATTCCCTTTTATCAGGATGTGGTCTATATCCACAAGGATCTGTTGATCAGAGAGACCTACTAGATCTCCCAAAACAAATAAGATAGGCTTCTGTCCAAGAGCACTTGATTACCCACAAGAGTTTAATGATAAGACCCTACTGCTTAAGACACCAATCGCTGTTGGCACCAACTGTGGAGAGACCTGATTGGAACCCAGAGGAGAGCCAGTCCTCAGATAATTACCCTATCTAGTTCTAGAGGGCACTACATGAACTACCAGGGAAAATTGGCCAACATCTGTCCAAACAACTGAAAGCCTAAGTGGCTCAGAAGCAAACAACCTGATGTGATGCTCACACAAGTGCAATAGTGACACACAGCCATGGTGGGTAACCAACTGCTCTTGGATTGGTTAACAGCTCTTTTCAGGGGAAAGGAAAAAAGGAAACCATATCTGGAACTGGGAAACAAGTCAGAACCATATCCAGATAATGACCCTACTTTCCATTGTCAAGCTCTCACTAAACTTACAATATAAAAGTGTCTAAACCCTTGTAATTATCTCTAAATTAATAATGGTTATTCCATTTACCTGGCACTGACTTCACTCTCCATTGGAGAATCTGCTTATCTTTTTAATTTGGGAACTGAACTTGAGGGGATAAACTATTCAGCATCCTCCACCCCAGCCAAAACCACAGAAGAATTGGGGAAATGAGTAAGAATGCTGCTATCTTACTTAAGCTGATATCAGCATAAGGGTGATGGAGAAAGATACTGAGGATACTTAACACCTACCAAACCAGATATCTAGATGCTCCTAAGTGCCCATCACTGTTCCCAGCATGGCTCGGGAAATTTTGAGGAAGAGGAGACAAAAAGATTGTTAGAGCCACTAGTTGGGACATTTTGCACAGAGATATTACTTCTCCCCCATAACTGACTGCTGCCCCATAATGCATGACCCATAATACCCATGAGGTTGACCTGCATCCCCAATGAGGAAGGCCTCTTCAGAAAAGGTGCAGGGAAGAAGGAAAGGATGGTACCAATATGTGATGTTTACATACAAAATATCTCCATATCTAATAATAAAAGTAAATAAATATGAAGGTGCAGAACTATAATGACGTCCTACATTTAAACTACATAGAGGCATTTCAAACTAAAGGACAAATATAAATATACAACTTATAACTTCTTCATGCTTGGAAGAAAAGTGAAAGAGAAAAGCAAAAAAAAAAAAAAAAAAAAAGCCAAACTTGATCTCAGCAGAGACTGTTATTGAAGCACAGTGAGGGCTAAAACTTTAACGTGGGCTGGAGGCTGAAGCATTGAGCTAGGCTGGGGTTCAAGCTTATGAGGAGAATTTTGAGGAAAACAGGCTTGACCAGGTACAAGTCCAAGGGGTATAGATAAGGAACTGTAATTATTTGAGTCCCTTCATCAAAATTGTCTAAAGGAGGATATCCCAGATGGTTTCTGTTCCTTCATGGCCTTCTGAGATAAGGGGAGTATATCTGTCAGGGAAGATGTCAGGCTTGTCGAAGACTGAATGTCTCTGATGTTCCCAAGGCCTCCTAGTTTTGTGGACAGTCATTAACCCTTCAGTTCCCTCTGGTTTCAAGGAAAGTAATTAACCATTCAGTTCAGACTCTGGAAAGATGAAAATTATTAGGGAAAATTGGGCAGTGAGCAGGGCATCACAGAGCTGGCCTGTGTAGTAAGGAACCAGGACAACATCAGACTTGGGCTACTTCCTGCTTGAACGGGCTGTAGATTTTCCATGTGTGTGCCATGCAGTTCCATGGAGGCTGGATACCCAGGGGCTGATATTCAGTAGCCATGAAGAATTCAGTGACTCACTGTGAGGGGAAGTCATTTACTCTTTCTTCGAGTAATTCAGTTAGAGATCTGAGTACATAAGGACCAAAAGAGAGGGTGAGTATTATTATAATCAAGAGGATAAATTATATGTCAGAGACTTGTTAAAGGGAGTAGAGTTGTGAGATTTCTTAACTTATAGCAATAGATAGATTGGCTGATCACATGGAGATGTAAGGTCACATGTAGAAAAAATGACATTATTGGTCTTTAAAAAGGATAATATAGCCCAAAATATTACTGGCTCTGAACTAGTGACATTTGCTTCTTCACAATGATTGTAGTCAATCCTTGATGTTTTAGACACAGGTGGGACTTTTGGGAGTCTCAGATTTTGATCTTCCATTTGTCAAACTTTACTTTGCAATTTGTGTACATAGTAAGCTATTATCTCATGTCGGTCTCATGAACAGCCAAGGAGGCAGCTCTGCAGGAGAGCCATTAGGAAAGAAACTCCTAAATCATGTCAAATCTATTAGAAATTTTGTTATGTATGAATTTTCTTGCATGTGACATGACATTTAGAGGTGACATGAATATTATATATAAGGTAATAATAATAATAATAATATAGCTGATAGGTAAGGAAAAAAGATTTGTTAACTTGGATGGGAAGTTAATTAGAATTTTCAGAAATATAAACTTCTTTGAAAATCTCTTTGTCTTCAACAACCTTGTTGTATCTTTAACCAAACTTTAATCATTTTTATAGGACAATTAAGAGTAACCACCCAATTGATTTATCTTATTATCAGTTGACAGAAGCAAGTAGTTCAGCATCATGAAGTTAATTATGCTATTATTAGAAATCTGTAGAGAAACATCTTTAGCAGAAGACTTTAAAATTTAACATGAGAACTATATCATAAACCTGGTTTAAATAATTTAAAGTCATATTGAAATATATAAGCATGAGAACATTTAATATCCATAACCATTGGAACAATGAATGACCTTGAATTTAGACACACATAGGAGAGACTACATGAAGCATAGAACACATGACATGATGTGGTTGGTCAATTAGACATGACAGCACTAAACATGGAGATATCTCTTTTTAAGATTTTAGTTATGTTTTAAATTGGTGAGGACTTAAACTTAACAGGGCAACAGCCAGTGGTTTTAATTTAAAGCTGACATTTTCTTTTCTTCTGTGGCTATTAACCATATGGAAGAGGGCTGGGGTTACAGAATTTAACATGGTTTTTGGTTTTTTGTTTTGTTTTTTTTTTATTTTATTTTATATAGCCACAAGGCAGGCATTGACTTTTCTAGTCATTTAAGGGTTAAATTTTGTGTACTGTGATTGTTCCATCTCTGTTGTCGGTTTTTTCCTTGGTGGCTTATAATGAAAAGAAGGGGAAAAGGGAAAAGAAAAAGTAGCCTTAAAAGCTGTATGGTGATTTTACATTTTATCAGAGAGAGAAAAAACAATAGATATCTATATGTAGAAGAAGTTAAAAAGGCCCAGTCAAGAGAGGAGTTTATTTATTTATTTATTTATTTGGACGCAAGGCTTGTGCTTTATTTAGTGCGATAGCTCAAATTTGGTGTGAGAGGTAGAGACCCTCACATGTCATGGCCAGATGACAGAACTGTGTGTGACAGATTTTTAGGAGGGCCAGATGAGGAGGGAAAATTGTGCCATTTGCCATGTCATTGGGGAAGTTATCAGGATCAATGAGAATGTTGAAATTGAAAGTATTAAACTCAGGTCAGTGGTGTCCATTATCTAGAGAATGTTGTGGCCAAATTTGAATAGTCAGAGTAACTTGGTAGGCAGGAGCTGAAATAGTCAGTTCCTTTAAATTAATTGTGAGACAGGACAATGGAGTGTCTTTTGGAATAGATCATTTAGAGCCCATTTTGAACAACAACTACTAATCCTATCACTAAGGATGTCTATGAGGCTTTGGGAGGGGAATGAAACCCAAGGATTAGGAGGGAACATTCCCACGCTAGTAATCCTTGGGGTGTCTGGTGGAATGATCTGTGGGGGCTTCCCAGAGTCTCCAATCATCCACAGACAGGAAAGCGAGAAACTCCAGTTTCCAAGGTCTGACACAGGGCACCTCCGCCACAGACCTAGAGTGAGTACCTTGTCCTGAAGGCTGTAATTTGATGAGGATGTGGATGGAGGTCATCACATGGCAATGGCTTCTCATCTGGAGTTCAAAAGTCTATGGGGAGAGGGTGTAATGAAGAAAAAAGTACCAAGGTATTCCAGGTACCAAGCTGGAAAGACTGGAGGTCTCCGGTCACAACTGGTGGCTGTTTAGTTCAGAGAAGTAATCACAGTGAACATCTGTGCTCACAAGAGAGTGAAACACTGGCAGGGAGTTAGGGAGGAAGAGAGGCAAAGAGAAGAAGAGGGCTCACAGCCGGGAAGACACCAAGAGCTCCAGTGTGGTTCACAGCACCAGATGTAAGGAAAATGAAACAGAAAAACAATGAAAACACCAGACTTTATATCAATAGACAGAGACTCTTTATTGAAGCACAGTGAGGGACTGCAATCTTCCCCGCAGATGGAGGCTGAAGCACTGATCTAGGCTGGGGTTCAAACTTATAAGAAGGATACAGAAGAAAACAGTCTGGACCAGCTACAAGTCCAAGGGGAGCAGATGACTGTAATTATTTGTATCGTTGCTCAAAATAAGTTTTCTCAGAAAAAGTGTCTAAGGGAGAATATCCCAGATGGTTTCTTCTCTTTCAACGAATTCCCAAGTTAAGGGAAGTTTATCAGCCAGAGAAGTTGTCAGGCTTGTCTGGGACTGAATGCCTCTGATGTTCCCAAGACCTCTAAGTTTCAGGGACAGGCATTAGCCCTTCAGTTCCCTCTGGTTTCATGGAAAGTCAAACCCTTCCTGCTTTCACACTATTATCATTATAAAATGTACTTTTAAAATCTCTAATAGTATTTTAAGGTTGCCTGATCTGATATTATTATACTTATTCCTGACTTGTTGTCTACTGTGTTTACATTTGTTAAGTTTTTATTCTTATTCATCAATTTTTTCATTATCTTTATATGTTCATAAATAAATTTGTGTATTTAAAATTAAGGTTTTCTCATATAATAGTGTATAGTTAAATTTTGTTTTTAAACGAGTCATCAATCTTCAAACATTATGTTAATCAATCTATTTTGCATATAATTACTGATGTTTGAATATATATCTGACATTTTAGACTTATTGTTTCTCTGTTACTATTTTCTATTGTCATTTTAATTTTGTTAGTAGACATTTTAATTCTTTTTTTATTGTTATGCTACATATTACTTACTTTCTAAATTATTACCTGATTTACAATTCACATCTTAATTCATACCAATGTAGGTATACCTGTTATATAATTTCAAAATTTATATGTCATTTATGCTTTTACTTATTGCTACTATTGAATTAAATTCTTGTCACTATTACAATTTATGAATATCCACATTGGTTTAAAAGTATTGATATATGCAATTGACCTTAAAAACAGAAAGGAAAAACATATTATTAAAATATATTGGTAATATCTAGTACATTTATCTATGTTATTAAACTGAATGGTTTCATTTGTTCATCTTAATTTTACCTAATATCCATTGACCTTTCTTTTTATCCTTAAAAATTCCCTTTATTTTTTTATTGGCCTGTTTCTGCTAAAAACAAATTATTTGTGTTTGTTTCCTTGGGATATGTTGTATTATCATTGTTATTTTTAATTTGGCTTCTTTGTATACATAAGTTTTAAATGACAAGCTTTTATCTTAGTACTCTGAGTATATGACATGCAACTGACATCAGGAATTTCTAATGAACAAGTGTTAAATATATAGTGCAATCCTTAGTAGTTATTTTTAGCTTAGAGATTACCCTTTTATTTTATTTCTTTTTGTTTTTTGTCTTTCAAGTATTTCACTGTCATGTTTGACTTCTTTTGATGTCTGACTTTTTATCTCCTTCAGTTCATTTCCATGAGATTCATTAAAATTCATGAATGAGTAGGTTAAAATATTTCATTAAATATTTGATGTTCTAACCATTAACCATAGCAACATTTTTTCATATTATAATTTCTTGTTTCTCCTTCTTGGACTGTGTTTGTTGGTATGTTTTATGGTGACTGCAAATTTTTTCAGATCTTTCATTTTGCTCAAATTTTTGTATCCCTTCAATTAAACAATCTTAATACATTTTTTGAGCTTATTGAAGGAGACTTTGCTAACAAATCATATTGTGCTTTTTATCATTTTATTATATGCAAATTCTATTCAGCTCCTTATGAAATGGATTTTATAAATATTTTTGTAGAGGTATAGGTTTGGTCTTTGAAAAACATTTATAATGAGTAATATAAAAGAACAGACTAGCAAATCTAATTTTTTGATCCTATAGATGAAACATATTTTTTTCATGGACTTACATTTTCAGTGTTAAAAATAATAAGGGAACTCTAAAGATCAAACAGATCTCCCTAGAATTGTGCTGTTTTAGCACCCCATAATTTCTACTTGCAGTTGGTTTTAGCCAGCAAAAAATTTCTCCCATTCTGTGGATACTCTATTGGTTCTGCTTGTTATATGGTTGTCTGTGAATAAAAGATAGCTTCATGAGTACCCAGTGGTTAAGTTATTGTTTAATTTCCTGAGCTACTAGGTTTTGTTAGAGATGTCTTTTCCAACTCCTATATCATGGAAAGTTCCTCCAGTTTTTTGTTTTGTGTTTTTGTTTTCTTCAAGTAGTAGAGTTTATGGTCTTATACTGAGGTCTTTGATCCATTTGTACTTAATTTTTGTGCATGGCAAGATGTGTGGATCTAGTTGCATTTTACTTTTACTGCATAGAGTTATCCAGTTTATCCAGCATCATTTGTTGAACATACTGTCTTTTTTCCAGTCTACATCGTTAGGGCCTTAATCAAATATCAAGTAGCTGTAGTTTAGTTTTTTAACCCAAAGTCCAGGTCCTCTATTCTGTTCCATTGACCAATAATCCTGTTTTTATGCCAGTACCATGTTGTTTTTGTTACTATGTCTTTGTAATATAACTTTGGATCATGTGTGATAACTTCTCCATAGGTGATTCTTTTGCTGAGGATATGCTTGGATATCTGAGGCCTTCTGCCATCCCACATGAATTTTCTGATCATTAGTTCTATATTTGTGAAAAAGAATGTTGGGATGTTTTATTGGTATTGTATTAAATCTATATATTGCTTTTAGTAAGACTGTCATTTTCACAATGTTAATTTTGCCAAACCAAGAGCATGGGGTATCTTTCCATTTTCTCAAATCCTCCTCAATTTTTTCTTGTGTATTTATGTTTTCATTATATAAGTCTTTCACATGCTTGGTTCATGTTATCCCAACATATTTTATTTTGTTGTTGTTGCTATTGAAAATGGGACAATGTATCCAATTTCTCTGTAGCTTTGTCTTTTGCATATATAAAGGCTACTGATTTTTGTGCATTGATTGTGTATCTTGCTACTTCACTGAAGGAATTGATCACTTCTAAGAGTTTTGCGATGTAGGTTCTGGGATCACTTATATACAGAATCATGTCATCTGCGAATAGGGCTAACTTAGTTTCTTCCAAGCCAATTTGTATCCTTTTTATTTCTTTCTCCTGTCTTATTACTTGAGATAGGACGTCCAGGACTATGTTGAAGAGCAGAGGTGAGAGTAGACACCCCTGTCTTGTTCCTGATCCCAAAGGTAATTCCTTCAGTTTCTCCCCATTAACTATTACTTGGGCTTTAGGAGCTTTGTATATAGCCTTCATTATGTTGAGATATAAACCATACATGCTTATTCTCTTCAATGTTTTGAAAATGAAGCAATATGGTATTTTGACTTTTCTTTATCTATTGAAATGATCATGTGGTTTTTGTGTTTAAGCTTATTTATGTAGTGTATTACATTGGCAATGTATGTTGAACCAACCCCATGTTCCTGGGATAAAGCATAATTGATGAAGGTGGATAATGCTTTTCATGTGTTGTTGAATTCAGTTTGGGAAGATTTTGTTCACGATCTTTTCATCTAAGTTTATTAGGGAAATAGGACTATAATATTTTTTATCTTATGGCCTCTCTGCTTGGTTTAGGTACTGTATTAGTCAGGGTTCTCTAGAGGAACAGAACTGCTAGAATGAATTATTTTAAAAAGGGAATTTATTGGATAAGCTTACAGTAGTCCAATAGCAGTTGCAGGCCTGACAATCACTTGACCTGGTAGCTGCTCAGTCCTTGTGTCCAGATGCCTCAGCAGTCCCGACCTGGCAATGCAGATGGTGCCAGAAAGCCTGGAGGCTTCTTGAAAGAGCTGCTGGGTTTCAATCCATGCAATTCATGACCAGGAGTGGGGTGAGTTGAACCTGTCCATGTGGATGTTGATCTTTTGGAACCTATGTTTTGGAGTAATAAGCATGGACTTGGTGCTTGCAAATGATGATGTCTTCTGGAGTGGTAAGCCAAGTTTTATGGACTATTCTGATGAGAGTCTGAAAATGCTAAGTGCAGACAGCATTGAACTTTGAGGCTTGGCTTATGAGCTTTCTAAGGGGAAGGAAAGACTGCCAAGGATTTTGTTGGAACTGGGCTACTGGCATAAGGGCTGGCTGCATCCTGCTGCCCAGGCCCAGAGAGTTTGATCAAGGTTAAATTTGTAATGGACCGATATGCTTGGCTAGAGATATTGGACTGAGAGATTTAAGATTTTAAGCTGGAAAACCTCAAGCAAGTTAAAATTACAGGCACTGATACTGGTTTTAGGTTACTGAATCTGCTATTGTCAAACACATTAGCAACCTTAAAGAAAGATGGTTCAATCGCTTTACTATGGAAAGGAGGCCTGAGGAACGACTATCATAAAAATGGAAACACGTTTGGAAAGAGTTGACTGGAGGAGGAACCTGCTTTTCAATGTTACGATTTATTTTGTGTGTGAATTAAGCATATGGCTGTGTTTTGCACACCTCGTATTGGTTTCAGAAGCATGAAAAATGCAAGAAGTGGTCCTGAATTGCACATGCTTCTAGGAGCTGCCGCTGAGATGTGGCATAAGGTGGGGTCTGATACCCTGATATGCTGAAAGAGCTTTTGAAAAATGTGAGGAGTCATCATGAATTGCACATGGTTCCAGGAGTGCATGCTGAGATACAGCATGAGGCAGGGCATGATGCCCTGATAGGCTGAAAGAGCCTTTGGAAGATGGACTGTGGTTTGCATGAAGACTTCCTCCTTTAGTTGATCCTTCCTAGAAGCAACCTGTGGATTACTAAACAGATAAAGTTGACAACACCTTAACTATCACAGGTAGTATGGTGATACTAGCTTCATAAAAGGAGTTGGGGAGCTTTACATGTGCTCTGATTATGTGGTATATTTTGAGAAAAATTGGTTTCAGTTCTTCTATGGAGGATTCATAGAATTCATCTTAGAATCCATCTAGTCCTGGAATCTTCTTTTGGGGAGGATTTTTATTACTTTCTCAATCTTAATGGGTGTGAAAGTTTTGTTTAGGAGACTAATCTACTCTGAGTTTTGCTTTGGTAGGTGGTATGTGTACATGAATTTATCCATTTTCTCCATATTATATAGTTTTGTAGAGTAGAGGTTTTTGAGATAAGTTCTGATGACCCTCCAAATTTCACTTATTTCTGTTGTGATGTCTCCTTTTTTGTTTCTAACTGTTAATTTCAATGAACAAGCTCATTTTTTCATCAGTTTTCTTAATTGTTTTCTTAGTTTCCAATGCATTAGTTTCTGTGCTGATCTTAATTATTTGTTACTTTGGAGGTTGGATTCTTCTTCCTTTTCCAGTGCCTTCTGGTGGATGCTTAGGTTATTGATTTGGGAGCTCTCTGTCTTTATTATGAAGGAATTTAGTGTTATGAGTTTTCCCCTGAGGGCCACCTTCATTTTGACTCATAAGTTTGGTAGGATCTGTTCTCATTGTCATTCAATTCTAGAAATCTTGCAATTTCATTTGTTATTTCATCCACTAACATTTATTGTTTAAAAATGTGTTGTTCAGTTTCCAGGAGCTAGAGGGATTCCTGGCACACCTTTTGTTGTTAATTTCTAGCAATATATCATTGTGATTTGATATCGTGCAGGAAATTATGTCAATCTTCCTAAATATATGGAGGCAGGCTTTATGGCCCAGCATATGATCTATTTTAGAGAAAGTTCCATGGACAACTGAGAAGAATGTGTGATCTGTGGGTTTGGGGTAGAATGTTCTGTAGATGGCCATTAGGATTAATTGATCTATTATGTTGTTGAGCACTCTTATTTCCCCATTAATTTTTTGTTTGGATGATCTATCTATTGATAATAGTGGAGTATTGAAGTCTTGCCTATGATGGTGTTGGTGGTTATTTCTGCTTTGTTGTCAAGTAGTTTTATGAATTGTGGTGTACCTCTGTTTGGTGTATAAAAATTGATTGTGATACCCTCTTGTTGAATCATTCCCTTGATAAGTAATAAGAGGCCTTCTTTTGTCTTTTTGATTACTTTTAGTTTGAAGTCTATTTTATGCAATATTAGTATAGCTATGCCTTCTTGCTTCTTATTTCTGTTCATTTTCCACCCTTTCTCCTCAAGGCACTGTCTGTCTTTAGTGGTGAGGTGGGTTTCTTGAAGACAGCAGATTGAGGGGTCTAATTTTATGATCCACCCTGTTATCTTATGTCCCTTGATGGGTGAATTAAGGCCATTAATATTTAGGGTAGTGACCATGAAGTTTGATTTGATTCCAGTCATATCGTGTTAGTTTATGTGGTTTAGTGTTTTCTTGGACTTTATAGTTTTTTGTGCCTTCTCTGAGTTGGGATGTTGTGTGATATGCTTCTTGTCGGCACTTGAGGTTGTTTATTTGACTCTTCTGTATGGAGAATTCCCCAAAGTGCTTTCTGTAGGTTTGACTTTGTGTTCATACAGTTGTAAAGGTGACTTTTATTATGGAAAGTTTTTCTTTTACCATCTATTATGAGGGACACTTTTGCTACATAGAGTGGTTTGGGTTGGAAGCCATAAGTTCTTAGATTTTGTAGTGGTCCATTCCTGGCCCTTCTGGCTTTCAGGGTTTCCATTGAGAAGTCTGAAGTAATTCTGATGGCATTACCTTTATATGTGATGTGTTACATTTTCCTTAGTTGCTTTTAGGACTTTCTCTTTGCTATCTATGTTTAGAGTTTTAATGATACTATGCCTTGGAAAATTTCTCCTTTGTTCTAGTCTGTTTGGAGTTATGTTAGCTTCTTATAACTTGATGGTACTTTCTTTTGAGAGGGTAGGAAAGTTTTCTTTGATCATTTTGTTGCACATTTTCTCCATGCCTTTGGTCTGATTTTCTTCCCCTTCTGGTATTCCAATGACCTGAAGGTTGGGAAATTTAAGAGTATCCCACAATCCCCTCATGTTTCCATAATGTGTTAATATGTTTGTAATTGACCTTATAGCCTCAGATATATTCCACGAAGATTAAGCTTTTTACATAAGTCTTCAGCAGACAGATCTCTGATGAAGGGGGTGTGTCACTATGGGCAAATTTTGAGTAAAGCCTTAAAATGTGTGGCCAAAATCAGTGCTTATTTGCTGATGCTAGGTATTGTCTCTCTACTATGGGTGTATGATGAAGTGAGTCAGCTTATTCCAACATGATAAAATATTCCATAGAATATATAAGCTTGAGATAAAGCTTTTCCTTTCATAAGCTGTACCTGGTCAGGTGTTTGTCTCAGCAATAAGAACATAAGTGTAACGCATGCCAAATACACAGTTGTAGACAAGGAAATGGAATTAAATCTATTTGAAAGACCACTACATATATTAATCACATCAACATTACTTGCCTAAATGTTTATCAGATTGTTATTAAAAGTGCCTAACTTCAAGAATTCTGAAAAAGTTTAAAATAAATTTTTATCCCCTGTATTATTACTCCTTTCTAGAAGGTAGAAAGTTTGTAGGTCCTTTTGCAAATTTTACTCATGTTGTCTCTAAGAATACTTACTTGATGTGGTTGGAATATAATAATAAACCTGATAAAATATTACATTCCCCACAATTAATTTAAAAGGGCATAAAATAAATTTCAAAATTATAGACTATCAGTTATATTAACAGCCCAGTTTCTGTCCCTGTAATTATCAATTCTGAGTCAAAAATTATCAATCAGTAAGAAATCATGCATCCGATTATAAAGGTTAGCACTATTCATATATCCAATTTTATATCAGTTTCATAATAATATATTTAAAATTACTTATTTATTTATTTTTGGGTTTTCAAGATGGGGTATCACACTAGCCAAGGATGACCTGGAATTCCATATGTAATATCAGGCTGGCCTTAAACTCACAGTTATCCTCCTACCTCTGCCTACTTAGTGTTGAGATTAAAGGTGTGCACAACCATGTCCAGTAGATTATTTTTCTTACTACTAAATTTGTCACTAAATAAATCAAACTCATTTTATTACTTACTTTAGTGATGATCATTTAATTTGTTAAGTTTTACATTTTCTGTATAAGATCCTAAGATGGTAGGCATAATAAAAGTTTTATATTTTTGAAATTCTGAAGTGAATGAACTGGTAAATAAATCTGAGACTTGTGAAATCTGTTAGAATTCAGGATTGACCAGAGCAATGTGAGGAGTACAAGAAAGAGAGGAAAAGCCAATCTCCACAGCACAGACTTTATTGAGAACACCCAGTGGGGTGGGGGGCAGCCTTCATATTTACCTAAAGGATAAAGAATATATATTAGGAACTATGATGTTAGTTTCTGTTTGGCAATGCAGACAGCAACAATTAGCATCATAAAATAGAAGAACCACATAAACATCCATTCTATAGTAATTTAGTTTCTACTTTTGAAGCAAAAAAAAAATCAATCTTTAGGTTCAATAGAATAAATTCTGTAACATCAATATGTCTTTTTGAAATGATCCATATATTAGGTACTGTCTTATTGCTGTGATGAAAATACCTAACAAGAAGGAATTTAAGGGTAGAAGGGTTTATTTTAGCTTACAGCTAATGGGGATAGAATCCAACATGGTGGAGAAGGAATGACAGCCAGAACATGAAGCGTGGTGCCCATCCAACCCATACTGAAAAATCAGATTGGTGAATTCTGACTTTTGTCTTTCTCCTTTGTATACATTCCATGACTCTAGCTCATAAAAGTTAGTTTTATCTACTCAGTTTATCTCATCTGGAACATTTCTCTCATCTATACCCAGAGATTCCCCCTTTCATAGAGTTTTCAAATCCTATGAAGTTAAACAACAAAAATTGACCATTGTAACTACTTACAAATTTATGGAAAAATGCTAGTTATTACAAATAATTTGAAACAATTAGTTTCAAACAGCAAGACATTTTTTTTTCTTTTCTTAGCAAGTTGTTTTCTTTTTTCATTTAATAAACATATGGCTTCTGTTTGCTGTTTCTTACCCATTCATAGGACCTGTTTAAAAACTTTAAGTAGAGGTTTTTTTTTAGTATTTTAGGTGCTTTTCCAGATCTATAAATATTGAGGTCAACATTATATCACATATGTATTGAAATATTTTTACAGAGGGTGGACAGAATGGAACACCAGTCTAAAATATTGGTAAAGTCTAACATGGAATAAAAAGAGATCAGTGCATGCATGAACTCTTTCATCCAAATTTCAAAACTGGAGGGAGCTGTGTGGATAGGAGGATCTCATTTTTAGTCCCCCACAATCCATACCACCATGAGTTATTTCTTCCTCATCCAGAGGTCCATCCTTAAGAATGTCATTGTGCCATCCTTGGTAGGGTCAGCTCAAGCTGCCTGCCTGACAATGGGCCAAGGGGAACAGGCCCTGCTTTATTCTAGCCTGCAGTACACATCACTCAGGTTGGCTCTCCCCAGGCCTGATAGAATCTGAAACTGCAGCCACCACTGCTGTCTCTTTTTCAGCCACATCTGAGATCATTGAAAGAGAGAACTTTTCCCTTTTCCCTGGGAGCTATGGTCCCCTCCTTTAAGCGTTTAAGTGTTTAAGGTTGCCTCCAAGTTCTCACATAACTCTAATGGTGCAGCTGTTGTGAGTAGTCATGCATGCTGAGTTGGGCTTATTTCATGTTGCAGCTGCCTGGGTCACTCTGCTTTGAATCATCCAATACTCAAATTCCTATAAGTACCTCTAATGGACTTGCTCGTTCACCAACTTGTACTTGGGTGTCATTATTCTTATGGGGGTAGAGGAGGTCTTCCATTGCTCTCTTTATCTGGGGTAAATATCAATAGACTCTCCAGAGCTGTGGTGATGCCTTAGTAGGAAAGAGTTCTTGCTGCACAGATATGAGAACCTGTCTGAGTAAAACAGATTCCCCAGGAAAAGTCACACAGTTAGAATAAGATGAGTAAGCTAGGTTAGGTAAACTTGAATGAATAAACCGATATCATGACTGTATTATTCAACTCAAAAAATATTTGCCCTCTCAATATTTCCTTGGCTACATAACATAAACATTCAATCATTCTGAAAGACACCTTTATAAGGAAATATCTATTAATATTGTCAATCATCAGTTGATATAACATAAATCTAGAAATAAATCAATTTTTTTCTAAGTATTTTTAGCAACTTTGGTGGGTGTTTAAAGCTAAGTAAACACAGCCAATTGTGACTGTTTATACAAAGAAGAAAAAAAAAGAAAACAAAACATTTCAGTAATCCCACAGGGAGAAAAAGAGGCCAGATTTTCAGCAGGTTTCTATCAGTTACCCAAGTATAAAAATATCATTTTAATTCCAGAAAAGAACTTATTTTAAGTGATGAAAGGTATCACAAAAAATACACTTTGATTCATTGGTAAAAATACATAGAACTCAGAAAAGGTTGAGGAGAAGTATAGGAAAACAATATATTAACAACAGAGGTAGGAAGTATTGTGGAAATAACTTAAAATAAATTTTGAAAAATTTCTCTGAAAATAACTTTAAAATATGAACCATTAGAATATAAAGGAGAATGGAAACAGAACTTTTATACAAAAGTTTTAGAAATGTTTTGATCAAAAGAACAATTTTAATGTTCACTCCAGAAACAAAATATTTTCTTTTCTAGTAAAAGAAAAAGTTTAATTAACCAAAAACAGGGTCCAAGCTATTACAAAATTGACAATAATGAAATATGTATAAACAGAAACTATAAATTGACTTTTAAATTTTGAGAGTTTCAAATGAATGATAAATTTCCTACATGACAAACCATGTCTCTACTTACAAGGAATATGTAAATGATTCTAAAGCTTCATAGTGAGAAAATTATCATAGTTCAGGAACAAATTCATAGCTTCAACTTACTATAGAAAGAATGGAATGTAAATAAAATCTTTCACTCAAATTGGGTCCTCCCCCCCACATAGTGACCCATGAGTAGTCAAAAAAGTAAGTCCATTGCCAAAGCGCTTTGTTCCTTGCCACATCCCATGCTCACTATACATCAAGAGCACATGCTGAAAGGAAGGGGGAAAGCAGTTTCCTCCTGGCTAGCCCTTACAGCACTGGAAAGTGCTATGGAAGCTGATGAGGAATAAGGGTCACCAATAATGTGGATAAGCAGGAGATCCTGAAAGTTATGAAACCAATCAGCTGGGCAAAAAGTACACAGCTGTGCAACAATGGCATATAACCTATGTGTGTAACCAACTGTGCTTTGATTGGACATGAGACCTGCTCAATGAAAGAGAACTCATATCAGGTACTAGGAACCCCATGGATAGAAAAGTCATAGACTCCAGAGAACCTCCACTGCTCTTTGGCTAATAAAAGTGAGTATATGCACCAAAATATCCCTCAAATAACTATGTTTATCCCCTTTAGTCTAAGATGCTCTCACTTTTATTTGAAGAATCTGTTTCAAGTTACAGTTGACAGAGAATACTGCTGAAATCCATAAGTACAGGAAAAAAAAAAAAATAGCCAGCTGCCTACCATGAGATGGAGCACCTCAGCCACATTTGCCAGGGCCCAGGAGACATTTCAAAAGCAGCAGCAATGTGAGTACTGCTCTTACTACTAGGCTGAAAAGCAGCTTTTAGGGAGATGGCAACAAACAATGTGGCCAGTCAAATTTCATCAAAACAGAAATCTAGAGGCTACAGAGAGTTCAATACTAAATCAGATTTCTTACATGCCCATTATGGCTCAGGGAACATTGCGGAAGAAGAGGTGGAAAGATTGTAAAAGATTAAAGGTAGATAGGATTAACCCAAGGCACAGTCCCCCCCCCCCTCATTAAATAGGTCATGAATCAAAGTTTAGAAATATTTGTCTATTACAAGTGGGATATGTGAAATATGTGAACAAATGGGCTTAATAAAACAATATCAAGGGCTGGAGAGATGGCTTAGCGGTTAAGCGCTCGCCTGTGAAGCCTAAGGACCCCGGTTCGAGGCTCGGTTCCCCAGGTCCCACGTTAGCCAGATGCACAAGGGGGCGCATGCGTCTGGAGTTCGTTTGCAGTGGCTGGAAGCCCTGGCACACCCATTCCCTCTCTCTCTCTCTCTATCTGTCTTTCTCTCTGTGTCTGTCGCTCTCAAATAAATAAATAAGTAAAAATAAAAATAAAAAGAACAATATCAAATATATTTAGAGACAACCTTTTTTGAATGTGTAGCATTTGTGCTGTCATGTGTATGTAACATATGGAAGAACATCATGTGTTCTTTATCATCTATCTGTATGTTTCTTTGAGATAGAGTCTCTCTCTGGTTGCCAAACTGCAGTTTTCACGAACTCCAGAGATTCTCTAGACTCTGCTTCACACAAAACTGAAGTTACATATGTGGTGGCAGATGCCTTGAATCCCAGCACTTTAAAGGCAGAGGTAAGTGTATTTCCATGAGTTTGAGGCCAGCCTGAGCCTACATACTGAATTCTAGGTCAGCCTGGGCTAGAGTGAGACATTACCTCAAGAATACAAACAAAAAAAAATTAAAAATAAAACTGAAGTTAGAGTTGTTCAGGGCCATCCACAGATATTTGCATGGGTCCTAAGAAACCAAACCCAGGTAGTATCAGGTCCTTTCATGCCCTCACACTTGGGACAAGAACTCTTGCCTACATAGCCAAAATTACATTTTGATTTTTCATGTTTATTTTCAAGTTATTGATACATGGTGAATATTAATAAATGTTGACTATTCTAACTATATCTGTCCTATATCTATTTTATAGTTCTTTTATGAGATCACTTTCCAAGTATGATTATAAAAGGAGACACTACAAGAGCTCAGAAAAGAGGGTTATTGTGTTCATAGATGGCAGACACAGGAGACATGATGTACTACTCGGGACCAGGGAAAAAGTCCCCCGTGGTTAGCAGGCAGAAGGTTGAGAAAGGGGAAATATTAGGTAGCTGTCTCTATCAACTTTTCAGTTGAAAATGAATGGAACACAGGATGACAAGTTTGAGACTGGCTGATGTGAACAATTTTGGTGGACTCTATTCTATAGGACTGGCCTGGATATCTGTCACCTTTCACCTGTCACCAGAAGATTAAGGGGAGGAATGTTGCCTTGGGCTACATGCAACTGATAAAGTAGGACAGGGCTCTGTATTGATATGTTTTCTTATCATCAGAACCCCTATGATTGAACTCTTTGTCACTTCAAATAGTGGTTTTCCACTTCTTACAGTTTCCTAGGGTGAAGAGAGGCAGTCTTCAAACAGTCAGGTAGATTTCTTTCAATGTCAAAACAACACTTACAAAGTCTAAAAAAAAAATTACATATATATTATTACATATATATATATATATATATATATATATATATATATATATATATGATGCTATCACTGTTGGTTTCTCCCTCATTAATTACTTACAAGAATAACACTCAAATATGAACATAATAGTAAGTGTTACTTGTCCATATCCATGAGGAGATGAAAGTCTTTCTTTCTGTGGCTATTCCCTAAGCTGGCTACAGTCTTGTGCTGACCTTGACTTTTCCAAATACAATGCACTTGTCCAATAGAATGTCTTTAGGAAGCCATATTTACATAAGTTTTGGTCACAATGTAGAACAGATGTCATGATTAATTTTTGGTTGTCAACTTGGCAGGAATTGGACTAACCATGGTAATGTACTGATCATTTTTGTGAAGGATTTTTATATTAGTTTAGTTGAGGTGTGGGAGGTTACCTCCCTTAACTGTGGGTAGCACAATCCCATTGAAGTGGGATAGGAGAAAGCTAGCTTCTTTTAGGTATTTCACTTAAAAATTGAGGCCCAGAGAGATCCAGAAGATGCCGCTTCTACATGGCACCTTACACTGATGCTCAATGGAACTCTTGGAAGAAATAGAACTCATGTGTGATCAAGACTGATCTACAGCTCTTCTTGTTGCCCACAGTTTAGTACGCTACCTAGATAGATGGCCAAGGTAGACTAACCCAGATTGGCTGGCTCTGGGATCTGCCCTCCAAATCTAAAAGCAATCAGAGCCTTCTCCTTCCATATAAAGGCTGCTCTGCTTTGCTTTTCCTATCTTCACTTGGGCCACAGGGATTCAGGTGAGTCTGGCCTATATCCTCACCCAACCTAGCTGGGTGGGAGTAGAATATAGCATTGTTTCTTGGTCTGGGGGTACTTTTCTGCTTTCTTCCACTTTGTAGTTTGGTATAACTAACCTATTTTGATTAAATGCTTGATTTTTCTCTGGTCTCTGAAACTACCACATACATATTTTCCCTAAATGCTAAATCTACCATATAGGTGATTTCACTAACTCTAGGCCTGCTACCTGTGTAATTTCTTTAAACTCAGAGTAATCACAACTGGACCTCTCTTCATTACTCATTTATTTTCTGAATTTCTCAGTCTATGCTTTGATATTTTCCCTATTATCTTTCCTTGAGGCTCACCATTTGCACTTTAGCTCCTCTCCATTTTCTTGCAGCTCACTCCACCTCAGTGTGGTAATTTGAACTAATACCACCCAATATATTTGACACTACATTAAAACTTATAACTTAGATCTCCAGCTGGGCTGGAGGAAGTGTTATTATGGGTGGATCCTAGGGTCCATCCCTAAGGTATTACTAGAGGCAGATCTGAATTCCAGCCTAAAGGTAAATAGAGTGTAGAAACTCTGCCTGGGGTTCCTGGAGTGTGATCGCCTGTGAAGATGGTGGTGGATTTTTTGTCTCCATGGACCTATAAAAGGGGACCAGCTTTTCCACCATTATGGAACTTCCTTGGAATCTATAAGCTTCAATAAATTCCTTCCTCCCATAACTTGTGCCTGGTTTGGAAGTTCATCCCAGCAACATGATGATACCCAGTCTTTCCTAGAAAGTCTCCATTTATCTACCCTCCACACACTTGTATCTCTACTCAATTTCCCCCCAAACATCAGTTTTTCTTAAAGAAATCTTATAAACAATGCAGTGATTCCACATGAGAGCATGTTTCCTACTTCCTACATGCTTATTACTCTGCTCTAGTCTCCCTTCCAAGATACCAATCTCCCTTAAATTAATCCCAAAATTTATTTCTCCCTAAATAAAACTTAGTAATTCATAATTTATCCTTCTTGAGTTTTTCTTTATCAATTATTTGTTAAAGTAGGACAGAACCCAAACCTGGACATAATAAATTTTGGGGACCCCAAAAGCCCCAATATCCTGCCTCAACATGTTTTGGGTACCTGTACTGTATAAAAAGAAGAGAGCTAGTTGAGCATACACAGTTCATGCCTCTTGCTACATCCTCTGTACTGATATGGTGATTTGATACTAGTTCCCAAATTGTGTCATATTACACTGCCACAAAAATTCCCCTCAATATTATAAACTGAATTAAATCTTTCTCATTCTATTCCATTATCTGCTTCTGGTAGGTTACTTTCTCCAAGTCATGAAAAGGTAACTGTGAGCTGGAGTGATGGCTTAGCAGTTGAGGCACATGCCTGTGAAGCCAAAGGACCTAGGTTCAAATACCCAGGACCCACATAAACCCGATGCTCAAGGTGGTGCATGCATCTGTAGTTCATTTGCAGTGGGTAAAGGCCCTGGTGCACTTCCTCTCTCTCAAACAAATAATCTTTTTTTTCAAACAAATAATTTTTTTAATTAAAAAGTTAACAAAATAGAAAGGAAAAGTAATTGATAATTAAATTGGTTCCAAGAAGTAGGGCCAATACTGCAATAATCCCTGACCATGTGGTTCTTGGACTTATCAAGCTGGTTTGAAGGAGGAATGTGGAAGAATTTGCAATGTTGGTTTAGAGAGGCTTTACAATTCTGGAGATTGCACTATGGCCCTTATGCTTCCAAATCAAGCACTTTCTTGACTGAGCTTTCTCCCCAACATCTCATGTTAACCAAATTCTTAATATTCATATTGGAAAAGATTCAAATATTGGGACTGGAGACATGGCTTAGCTTTTAAGCATTTGCCTATGAAGCCTAAGGACCCCAGTTTGAGACTGGATTCCCCAGGACCCACATTAGCCAGATGCACAAGGGAGCGCACATGTCTGGTGTTGGTTTGCAGTGGCTGGAGGTCCTGGCACATCCATTCTCTCTCTCTATATATATATCTGCCTCTCTTTCTCTCTGTCTGTTGCTTTCAAATAAATAAATAAACAAAAAATTCAAAGTATTAGACCTTATGTATTACTTAAGGGTTGATCTTAAGAGATTTCTCTTGTGGTACAGCAGTTATAATCTTCAAGCACTTTTACTTAAAGGTAGGGTAAATATAGTAGGAACAACTGTGGTGCTTTGAATGTAAAATGGCATGATAGCCTTATGTTTATAAATCAGCCTTTTAGTGAATCCCTAGCTGGTGGAGCTTTTCTCAAGTGAAGCGTTTCTGGAAGTGGTATGTTGCTGAGGGTGGACCTTGGGGTTTATTAGCCCTATTACATTTTAGCTCGAAAGCTCACTCTTGTTGATAGCTTATGGGACAAGATGTGTTGCCCAATATGTGCTCTTACGTGTGTTGCAGTCAGATTCACATTGTTGGCAGAAAACACTTGCCCAACAGTAGCTTGTGGGAAAAAAAAAAAAAAAAAAAGGTTTGTTTTGGCTTACAGACTCAAGGGGAAGCTCCATCATGGCAAGGAAAAATGATGGCATGGACAAAGGGTTGGCATAGCCTCCTGTCCAATATCAGATTGACAACAGTAACAGGAGCATTGCCAAACACTGACAAGAAGAAGCTGGCTATAACACTAACAAGTCTACCTCCAACAATACACTGCATCCAGCAGGATCCAATTCCTAAATTGCCATCAGCCAGGGACCTAGAATTCATAATACATAAGTTTTTGAGGGACACATGAATCAAATCACCATGCCATGATTTCCCTTATGATAAAATTTCCCCTCATGACCATAAGCAGAAACAAATATTTTCCTTCCATATACTTCTGTTGGTCTGGTGTCTTGTGCCTAGCAACAGAAGGTAACCACTAAACAAGTCAATCTTTATTATAAATTAATTTTTAATGCCTTATAATTTTTCATTCCTTATCTTTCAAGTGTGCATAATAGTCTATACATGATAATTTTTTATTATCATTTGATTACTTTAAAACTTAAATGGTGAGCTGCAAGCTGGGGCTTGTGCTATGGCTTCCAAACCATTACTTTACCCAGCAGAAGTATTCCTCATAATAGATGATGAAAGAAAAAAATTTCCATTAAACAAATCAACTTGATGATTATATGAATACAAACACAAACCTACAGAAAATACTGGAGAGAGGGCTGGAGAGATGGCTTAGCAGCTAAGAGCTTGCCTGTGAAGCATAAGGACCTTGGTTTGAGGCTCGACTCCCCAGGACCATTAGCCAGATGCACAAGGGGGCGCACACATCTGGAATTCACTTGCAGTGGCTGAAGGCTCTGGCATGCCCATTCTCTCTCCCTCTCTCTATCTGCCTCTTTCTCTGCCTGTCGCTCTCAAATAAATAAATAAAAATATTTATAAATAAATAAGAAAATACTGGAGAGAATACTCCACACAGAAAAATAAAACAACCAATCTCAAGAGCCAGCAGCAAGATCACAATAACTAAAATAAGCCAAGCTCAGAACAGTACATAACACAAAAAAGCACCCAATCCCACAAAACACCTTATCATGTCAGGGATTAATTCAAACCTCACAGTAATAACATTACATATTAATGGTCTTAACTCACCCAACAGAAAACACAGGTTATCAGGATGGATCAAAAAACTAGATCCCTCTATATGCTGCCTTCAAGAAACCCACCTCACCACTAAAGATAGACACTTCCTCAGGATGTAACATTGGAAAATGATATTCCCCCAAAATGGAAATTAAAAACAAGCAGGTGTTGTTATATTAACATCTGATAATATAGACTTAAACCAAAAGTAATCAAAAAGGACAAAGAAGGCCACTTCCTACTAGTGAAGGGGATGATTGAATAGAGCACATCACAATCATAAATATATATGCACGAAACATAGGTGCACCACAGTTTATAAAACAAAATCTACTTGACAATAAAACAGAAATAAACACAAATACCATCATAGTAGGGGAATTCAATACTCTGTTATCATCAATAGAGAGATCATCCAAGTAGAAAATCAACAGTGAAATAATGAAACTCAACAACATTATAGATCAACTTGACTTAATGGATATCTATAGAACTTTCCACCCCATCTCTACAGAATACACATTCTTATCTTCAGTCCATGGAACCTTCTCCAAAATTGACAGTACATTAGGCCATAAAGTGTGCCCTCATAAAGTCAGGAAAATTGAAGTAACGTCCTGCATCATGTGAGATGACAGTGCTTTAAATCTACAAATTATCAACAAGAGATTCATCAAGAACTCCACCACCTTTTGGAGATGAAACAACACACATCTAAACAATTAATAGGGCTTGGAAGAAATTAAAAAAGAAATTGTAAAATTCCTAGAATTGAGTGATAATGAACATATAACCTACCAAAACCTAAGGGACACAATGAAGACAGAGCCCTAAGGGGAAATTTCATAGCCATAAATGCCTTCATTACAAAGACAGAGATGTCAAATCAATAACCTGACTGTCCTAAATGTGTTGGAAAAACAAGAAGAATCAAACTCAAAGAGGTCCAACTAGAAAGAAGCAATAAAGATTAGAGCAGAAATTAATTTGAAATTAAGAAAAAAAATGATGAAATAAAGAGCTGGTTCACTGAAAATATAACAACATTGACAAACCCCTTCCCAAATTTATCAAGCAACAAAAGAGAGAAATGTCAAATTAACAAAATCAGTAATGAAAAATAAGTGGTGACAACAGAAGTTAATGAAATTAGAAGAATCATCAGGTTATACTTCCTCAACCTCTACTCCACAAAATTAAATAATCTGGAAGAAATGGATGAATTTATAGACATATACTACCTACCAAAACTAAACTAAGAGCATATTAATCTCCTAAACAAACCTATCAAATTGAAATTTGTATTGAAATGGTCAAACTTAGAACATATCATTCTAAGTGAACTCACACACTCATAGAAAGATAATTTCTGCATGATCTCACTCATTTGCAGTTCCTAACCCAGATCAGACCAAGTTGCTGACATATCTGAATAGTATCTCAAGGCTTAGACAATAGGAAGGGTAGGGCTCCGGGGAAGTGAAAGGGTGGGTGTGGACAAAAAATATGGACCCAAATTGAACTAGTACCATAGAATCCTATATCCTGGAAGTCACACTGAAAGGTGGAACCCTCAAGAGGTCCTTAGGGTCAAGATGGCCACAGCTTAAGTGTTTCACACCTCTGTGTTAAGGAAAGGCAAGACATTAAGGGTTTGTTGGGTTTCTAATAGACCTCCAGTGAGAGGACACAGAGTGGCAAAAAAAGAAATAGGCTGATTCCCACACTCTTGGGTAGCCCATCAGTCCTCATACCCTCAAGCAGTCACCCTAGCCATAGTCTCAGAAACATGTTTTTCCTGAACTAAATGCAGATCAAGGGACCCAGGCCAGCTTTAGTCCACCTGTGCCATAGCAAACAGGCAACCATCCCACTTCTCCCCACCCCAGTGACCTCCTTCTCACACCCTCCAATTCGTGAAACTGCTGCCCCACTCCTCCCAACCCCACAACCACTGTCCCACTCACCCCCAAACCATGTGGCCACCACCCCACTCCCCTCACCCTGCCTGCAGTTCCATTCCCAGTCCCGCATGACTGCCACCATACTCCTCATGTCCCCTGAAAATGCTGCCACACCCCCTGACCCCATGGCAACTGCCCCAGTCTCCCTGCCCCACACCACCATTGCCCTACTCCCTCCACCCCCCCAGCACAGCCACCACACTCCCACTGCCCCTGTGGCTGCCATCCCACTACCGCTGCCCCACTCTACCATTGTCACCCCCCACCCCCGTCCCACACAACTGGCATCCCACTGCCCCTGAACTGTCAACAGTCCCACTATCTCCACCCCATGCAATGCAACCTCCGCCCTATGCCCCTGCCCTGTTCAAACTCCATCCCCTGAAAGCATACCACTTTCCAGAGACTCCCATCCCTCTGTGAGCCCAGGAAAGCCAGATTAGCTCCACACACACCATCAGGCTCTTGAACGCCATCCCACTGGCCACTGCCCCCCATTACCCTGTCCATTTTGGGCTACCTAACCATGCACTCCCATACCTTGAATCACAGAACAGCAAGCTCCAGAGCCTCACAAGCTCCTTTCCTCTGAGCAGACAGGCCCAATTGCCACCAGAAAAATAGTGGAAGCAAATATAAAAGGGGAAAACCACTGGACACACTTCAAGGGTATAGTATAGCTTCCTTGTAAATTAAATAAGGCTAAAACACTGTGATAGGCAGAACACAATGCAAAAGGAATAACATGAAAAATCAAATGCAAGTAAATCCAATGAGATCATCCAGTCCCACAATGGATGTCTCTAATCAAAACATAGAAGAGACATTAGAATCAGAACCCCAAAATGAAGTTATGAGCTATGCAGCCCTAAACCAACAAATGGCAGAACTTACAGAAGAGCAACAAAGGGCTGATAATCATATGAATGCTGTTATCACTTGACTAGACCTAATAGATAAGATCCTGGATAGGGTTAAATGATCTGAAGGAGAACAAAAAAAAAAAAAATAAGAGGATCTAAATAACTAGATGGCTAAGCTCAATGAAGACATAAAGAAATGCAAGGATGAATTCCAGGAAACACCAAGGAAATCAGAAAATAACTTGAAACATGAACTTGGCAAGGGATGAAAAGTAGCAGGAAGTGAAAACCAAATTGAACAAGTCCAAAACTCTATAGAATCTCAAAAATATTCAATAAAATCTAAAATTTCTGGGAACAGAGCATGAGATACCCTTAAATGTCCTAACATTGAGATCATGGGAATGCCATAAGAGGAAGAAATTCAGACAAAGGCATGGCAAATTTATTCAACAAAATTATTGAAAAAAAAAATTTCCCACTCTCTCAAAAGAAAGGTTCATTGAGTTATAAGAAGCTAACAGAACTCCAAACAGATTGGACCAAAGGAGAAACTCTCCAAGACATATTGTCATTAAGGTTCTAAACATTGATACCAAAGAGAAAATACTAAAAGCAGCTAGGGAAAAACAACAAATTATATTGAAAAGTAACCCAAAAGAATCATTTCAGACTTCTCAGTGGAAACCCTGAAAGCCAAAAGGGTCTGGAATGGAACACTGCAAAGTCTAAGAACCTATGGCTTCCAACCCAAACTACTCTACCCAGCAAAAGTATCTCTTACAATAGATGATGAAAGAAAAACTTGCCACAATAAAATCAGCTTTACAACTATATGAACACAAAGCCAAACCTGCCGAGAGTACTTCAGGAAATTTTCCAGACAGAAGAATCAAATAATCAATGTCAACTGTCTACAAGAGACAGATAACAATAACCAAGCTCAGAGAAGGCACAAAACCTACAAAGCCAAGAAAACAGCAAACCACATAGACCAACACAATATGGCTGGAGTCAAATCAAACCTCATGGTCATTACCCTAAATATTAATGGCTTTAATTCACTCATCAAGGGACATAAGCTAACAGGATGGATCAGAATATTAGACCCTTCAATCTGCTGTCTTCAAGAATCCCACCTTACCACTAAAGAAAGACATCTCCTCAGGGTGAAATGGTGGAAAATTATATCCCAAGCAAATGGGAATAAGAAACAAGCAGGCATAGATATACTAGTAATGGATAAAATAGACCTCAAACCAAAAGTAATAAAAAAAAAAAAGATAATGAAGGCCACTTCCTACTTATCAAGGGAATGATACAACTAGAGGATATCATAATCATACATATTTATGTACCAAACAGAGGGGTACCACAATTCATAAAACAAAGCCTACTTGACAATAAAACAGAAATAACTACCAACATCATAGCAGGGACTTCAATACTTAATTATCAGTAATAAACAGATCATCCAAACAGAAAATCAACAGGGAAATGAGAGCGCTCAACAAAACCATAGAACAAGTAGAACTAATGGACATCTACAGAACATTCTACCCCCAACCCACAGATTGCACATTCTTAGCAACCCACGGAACTTTCTTTAAAAACCAAATGTTGTTGGAATATGGAGGAGAGCCAGTCCCCAGAAAATTAGCCCATATAGTGCTGGAAGGCACTACATGAGCTTCCAAGGGAATTTGGCCAACATCTGGCCAAGCACCTCAAAGTCTAAGCTATTCAGAAGCAAACAAACTGACACAATCCTCACACATCCATGGTGGATGGCTAACATACCCTCTCAGTAGAAAGGAGACATATATGGATCTGGGAAAGATATCAGAATCATATCCAGATAATGATTATGCTCTCCATTGTCAAGCTCCTACTAACATTAGACTGTAAGAGGGTCTACCCCCTTTTAATTCTCTCTAAATCAATAATGGTTATCCCATTTAACAGGTGCTTACCTCATTCTCTATTGGAGAATCTTCTCTTTTTCACATGGGAGCTATACCTGAGGAGATAAATGACCCACTGTGCTTAACCCTAGCCTCAGCTGAAACCAGAGAGGAATTGGGGAAATGAGCTACAGAGCTGCTTTCTCAGTGAATCTGATATCAGCACAAGGATGAAGGAGATATACAACGAGGACATTCAACACCTACCAAACCAGAGACCAAGAGGCTCTTGAGTGCCCATCATTGAAGTCAACTTAAAATTCTTCCTTCATTGTTCAGGGAATTTTGTGGAAGAAGGATCAGAAAGATTGTTAGAGCCACAGTTTTGAACATTTTGCACATAGACATTCTGAATCTCTCCCCATAATGCTTGACCTACAATTCCTGTCAGATTGACCTGCATCTTCAATGAGGAAGAATTCTTTAGCAAAGGAGCAGGGAGGAGGAAATGAATAGTATCAACATGTGTTGTTTACATACAAAATACATCCATATCTAATAAAAACTGTAAATATTTGTATAATGCATATGTATAAAATACATTGCACTCATTGGTTAAAATTGGTAACCCAGGCCCAGAAAAACCAATGTCACATGTTCTCTCTCATATATGGATCCTAGCTATAAATGCTTGGACTTCTTTTTAAGTAGGAATAAAACTTAGTAGCAGAGACCATTAAGGTAGAAATAGGATGTAACGGTAATGGAAAGGGAGGTAGGGAGGACTTAATAAGATGGTATTGTATATATATAAGTAGAAGAACAAATTAATTGGGATGAGAAGGCCAAAGTAAGTTCGGAGTAGAGACTGAGAAAAGTAAAGGGGGAGTGAGGACTAATAAAAATCTAAGAGGATATAAATAAATCATATGGAAACCTACATTTTTGGACAATGCAACAGAAACCACAGATTGTTATTAGAGAATTTTCAGTGCCTTGGATGGGAACTTTCCAGTGAGATGTGAGCCAGGGAGGTCACAAATGCCCCCAAAACATTACAAGCCATTGTTGAGGCTCTTGGTTTCCCACCAGGAATAGATGGTAAGACCTTATTCCTGAAAACTCCACATACTTGGGCTACAAGGTCACTGAGAAATCCTGCTGGAGCTGAGCTGAAAACCACCTCCATATAAACCAGCTGACAGAAAGAGTAAAAGTTATGTTGCATGCAATTCAACGGGAGAGAGAGAAATCACCAGTGAAGATATTCAACAGTATACTCTGCAAGTACTTAAATTTGGCCAGCCAGACCAAATGAGCAAATGGGTGCAATAGTGGTATGTCTGTTATGGGAAAAACCAACTGTTCTATAATTAGATTAGAGGCCTCCTCCATAGGACAGAATACATCCCCAATACTGAAAACCTAAAACATGGATATTCATGATCCCCAGGGTTGTAACATCTGCTGATGTCTGGCTAAATGTATATACTATGCTCACTTAACTGCCCAATAAATACCTCTTTTAATGTTCATACCCATATATCAATGCTACTCTCATTTTAAGTGGAGAAACATCCCTTGTTCCTGGATTGGAAGAATCAATATTGTGAAAATGGCAATCTTACCTAAAGCAATCTACACATTTAATGCAATCCCTATCAAAATTCCAAAGGCTTTCTTCATGGAAATAGAGAAATACAATCCAAAAATTCATTTGGAATCACAAAAAACCGTCGAATATCTAAAATAATAGTGAGCAACAAAAATGAGGCTGGTGGTATCACCATACCTGATTTTAACCTATACTACAGAGCCATAGTAACAAAAACAGCATGGTACTGGCACAAAAACAGACATGTAGATCAGTGGAACAGAATAGAGGACCCAGATGTAAGCCCAAGTAGTTATAGCCACCTGATATTTGATAAAAATGCCAAAAATACTCATTGGAGAAGAGACAGCCTCTCAGCAAATGGTGTTTTGAAAACTGGATATATATCTGCAGAAGGATGAAAATAGATTCTTCTCTCTCACCATGCACAAGAATTAAGTCCAAATGGATTAAAGACCTTAACATCAGACCAGAAACTCTGAAACTGCTAGAGGAAAAAGTAGGGGAAGCCCTTCAACATATTGGTCTTGGCAAAGACTTTCTGAATACAACTCCAATTGCTCAGGCAATAAAAACCACAGATTAATCACTGGGACCTCATGAAATTACAAAGATTTTGCGCTGCAAAGGACACATTGAAAAAAGCAAAGAGGCAACCTACAGAATGGGAAAAAATCTTTGCCAGCTATATATCTGATTGAGGATTAATATCTAGGATATACAAAGAACTCAAAAAGTTAAATAATAAGGAATCAAACAAGCCAATCAAAAATTGGGCTATGGAGCTAAATTGAGAGTTGTCAAAGGAAGAAATACGAATGGCATATAAGCATCTAAAAAAATGTTCTACGTCACTAGTCATCAGGGAAATGCAGATTAAAACTACATTGAGATTCCATCTCACTCCTGTCAGATTGGCCACCAT
Organism: Jaculus jaculus; assembly: GCF_020740685.1. Classification (NCBI taxonomy): domain Eukaryota; kingdom Metazoa; phylum Chordata; class Mammalia; order Rodentia; family Dipodidae; genus Jaculus; species Jaculus jaculus. Next base: position 86,087,204 of record NC_059103.1, read on the forward strand.
CATGAAAACAAATGATCATAAATGTTGGCAGGGATGTGGAAAAAAAGGAACCCTTCTACACTGCTCGTGTGAATGCAATCTGGTCCAGCCATTGTGGAAAACAGTGTGGAGGTACCTAAAACAGCTAAAGATTGATCTACCATATGACCCAGCTATAGCACTCCTAGGCATATATCCAAAGGACTCATCTCATTTCCTTAGAAGTACATGCTCAATCATGTTTATTACTGCTCAATTTATAATAGCTGGGAAATGGAACCAGCCTAGATGTCCCTCAACTGATGAGTGGATAATGAAGATGTGGCACATTTATACAATGGAGTTCTACTCAGCAGTAAAGAAAAATGAAGTTATGAAATTTGCAGGAAAATGGATGGACCTGGAAAGGATTATACTAAGTGAGGTAACCCAGGCCCAGAAAGCCAAGCGCCACATGTTCTCTCTCATATGTGGATCCTAGCTACAGATGATTGGGCTTCTGCGTGAGAATGAAAATACTTAGTAGCAGAGGCCAGTAAGTTAAAAGGGAGACATAAAGGGAAGAGAAAGGAAGGGAGGAGGATACTTAATAGGTTGATATTGTATATATGTAATTACAATGATTGTAATGGGGAGGTAATATGATGGAGAATGGAATTTCAAATTGGAAAGTGTGGAGGTGGGGAGGGAGGTAATTACCATGGTATATATTTTATAATCATGGAAAATGTTAATAAAATTTTTAAAAAAATAAAAAAAAGAGAATCTTGTCTTTAGACAGCAGTGACCTTGGGATGACTCAGAAGGCACCATGATGCTTGGAAGAAGTGACAGAGTAGTGCTCAAAACTAAAATATCTCTACTACATCTTCCATGGCTCAGGGTCTATTATGGAGAAGGCTGCAGAAAGAATGTAAGAGCCAAAGGAATGGTGGGACTTTTTACAACATGCTCCTCCACAAAATGGCCTGAATATCCATTACTTCACAGTGCCTACCTACAAAAGGCTATCATAATAGGAATAAAAGATGATGACATTAAAATATAAAAGAGATTGATTGGAGAGGGGGAGGGGTTGTAACAGAGAGTGGAGTTTCAAAGGAGAAAGTGGGGGGAGGGAGGGAATCACCATGGATTATTGTCTATAATTATGGAAGTTGTCAATAAAAAATAAATTAATAATAAAAAATCCTTTCATTTTGCCAGGCAAACTATGATTTAATTGAACATTATTGTTTAAAATAGTTTTTGATTGACAGTAATATAAATAAGGTAAAAATACTTCACTGATCTTCTGACCTAACATGATGACCCATTATGTAGTTTTTTGCCAATATAGGATATTTCTCACACATCATAAACAATATTGACTCATCATCATTACCCAAAGCTAAGTTAACATCAGGGATAACTCTTGATATCATATATTCTTTGTGTTTGGTGAATTTTTAATCACATGTATTGCAGTTAGAATTCACATGTATTGCTGGTAGAATTCACTCAACCACGAGTAGCTTCTGGGAAGAAAAGGTTTATTTTGGTTTATAGGCTTGAGGGGGAAGTTCCATGATGGCAGGGAAAATGACAGCATGAGCAGAGGATGGACATCATCCCCTGGCAAATATCAGGTAGACAATAGCAACAGGAGAGTGTGCCAAACACTGGCTATAACACCCATAAGCCTGCCTGCCCCCAACAATACACTGCCTCCTGGAGGTGTTAATTCCCAGATATCCATCAGCTGGGAATCTAGCATTCATAACACCTAAGTTTACGGGGGACACCTGAATCAAATCATCACATCATGTGTCATCAATTATACTATTCTGATTTTAAAAGGAATTACTTCATTTTTATTAACTTACTATAATGTTGGCTATATGTTAGTATTATATAGCTTTAGTATACCAAGACTTTTTCCATCTAGTTATAGTTTCTTCATGGCATCCATAATGAAGGGATATTGAACTTTGTTGAAGGTCAAAGGTATTTTCTGTATCTTTTTTATATGACTATACAATTTCTGCCCTTTAATTCTATTTGCACACTGTACACTATCTGTGCATGCCACACCATCTTACACTCCTGGAATAAAGTCAATTTGGTCTTTGGGTATGAATATCACAATCATATTACCTCCCCGTTACAATCATTGTAATTACATATATACAATATCAACCTATTAAGTATCCTCCTCCCTTCCTTTCTCCACCCTTTATGTCTCCTTTTCAACTTACTTGCCTCTGCTACTAAGTATTTTCATTCTCACACAGAAGCCCAGTCATCTGTAGCTAGGATCCCCATATGAGGGAGAACATGTGGCGCTTGGCATTCTGGGCCTGGGTTACCTGACTTAGTATAATACTTTCCAGTTCCATCCATTTTTCTGCAAATTTCATAACTTCATTTTTCTTTACCGCTGAGTATAACTCCATTGTATAAATGTACCACATCTTCATTATCCACTCATCTGTTGAGGGACATCTAGGCTGGTTCCATTTCCCAGCTATTATAAATTGAGCAGCAATAAACATGGTTGAGCATGTACTTCTAAGGAAATGAGATGAGTCCTTTGGATATATGCCTAGGAGTGCTATAGCTGGGTCATATGGTAGATCAATCTCTAGCTGCTTTAGGAACCTCCACACTGTTTTCCACAATGGCTGGACCAGATTGCATTCCCACCAGCAGTGCAGAAGGGTTCCTTTTTTTCCACATCCCCGCCAACATTTATGATCATTTGTTTTCATGATGGTGGCCAATCTGACAGGAGTGAGATGGAATCTCAATGTAGTTTTAATCTGCATTTTCCTGATGACTAGTGACGTAGAACATTTTTTTAGGTGCTTATATGCCATTCGTATTTCTTCCTTTGAGAACTCTCTATTTAGCTCCTTAGCCCATTTTTTGATTGGCTTGTTTGATTCCTTATTAGTTAACTTTTTGAGTTCTTTGTATATCCTAGATATTAATCCTCTATCAGATATATAGCTGGCGAAGATTTTTTCCCATTCTGTAGGTTGCCTCTTTGCTTTTTTCACTGTGTCCTTTGCGGTGCAAAATCTTTGTAATTTCATTAGGTCCCAGTGGTTAATCTGTGGTTTTATTGCCTGAGCAATTGGGGTTGTATTCAGAAAGTCTTTGCCAAGACCAATATGTTGAAGGGTTTCCCCTACTTTTTCCTCTAGCAGTTTCAAAGTTTCCGGTCTGATGTTAAGGTCTTTAATCCATTTGGACTTAATTCTTGTACATGGCGAGAGAGAAGAATCTATTTTCATCCTTCTGCAGATATTTATCCAGTTTTCAAAACACCATTTGCTGAAGAGGCTGTCTCTTCTCCAATGAGTATTTTTGGCATTTTTATCGAATATCAGGTGGCTATAGCTACTTGGGCTTACATCTGGGTCCTCTATTCTGTTCCACTGATCTACATGTCTGTTTTTGTGCCAGTACCATGCTGTTTTTGTTACTATGGCTCTGTAGTATAGGTTAAAATCAGGTATGGTGATACCACCAGCCTCTTTTTTGTTGCTCAGTATTATTTTAGATATTCGAGGTTTTTTATGATTCCAAATGAATTTTTGGATTGTTTTTTCTATTTCCATGAAGAAAGCCTTTGGAATTTTGATAGGGATTGCATTAAATGTGTAGATTGCTTTAGGTAAGATTGCCATTTTCACGATATTGATTCTTCCAAGCCAGGAACAAGGGATATTTCTCCACTTTCTAGTGTCTTCTGCAATTTCTCGCTTGAGTGTTTTAAAGGTCTCATTGTATAGATTCTTTACTTTCTTAGTTAGGTTTATTCCAAGGTATTTTATTTTTTTTGATGCAATTGTGAATGGGAGTGATTCTCTGATTTCATCCTCTGTGTGTTTGTTGTTAGCATATACGAAGGCTACTGATTTCTGTGTATTTATTTTGTATCCTGCTACATTGCTGTAGGTTTTGATCAGCTCTAACAGCTTGCTAGTAGAGTCTTTAGGGTCCTTTATGTATAGAATCATGTCATCTGCAAATAATGATAACTTGATTTCTTCCTTTCCAATTTGTATCCCCTTTATGTGTGTCTCTTGCATTATTGCTATGGCTAAGACTTCCAAAACTATATTAAATAGAAGTGGAGACAGTGGACACCCTTGTCTTGTTCCTGATTTTAGCGGAAAAGCTTCCAGTTTTTCCCCATTTAGTAATATGTTGGCTGTAGGCTTGTCATAAATAGCCTTTATTATATTGACATATGTTCCTTCTATTCCCAGTCTCTGTAGGACTTTTATTATGAAGGGATGTTGTATTTTGTCAAATGCTTTCTCTGCATCTAATGAGATGATCATGTGATTTTTGTCCTTCAACCCATTTATGTAATGTATTACATTTATAGATTTGCGTATGTTGAATCATCCCTGCATCTCTGGGATAAAGCCTACTTGGTCAGGGTGAATGATCTTTTTGATATACTCTTGTATTCTGTTTGCCAATATTTTGTTGAGAATTTTTGCATGTATGTTCATGAGGGAGATTGGTCTGTAATTTTCTTTTTTTGTTTTCTACTTTGCCTGGTTTTGGTATCAGGGTGATGCTGGCCTCATATAAGGAGTTTGGTAGAATTCCTTCTTTTTCTATTTCCTGGAAAAGCTTAAGAAGCAATGGTGTTAGCTCTTCCTTAAAAGTCTGGTAAAATTCAGCAGTGAATCCATCCGGGCCTGGGCTTTTTTTAGTTGGGAGATTATTGATAACTGCTCGGATCTCCATGTTTGTTATAGGTCTATTTAAGTGATTAATCTCATTTTGATTTAATTTAGTTAGGTCATATAGATCAAGGAAATCATCCATTTCTTTCAGATTTTCATACTTTGTGGAGTATATGCTTTTATAGTATGTCCCTATAATTTTTTGAATTTCTCTGGAATCTGTTGTGATGTTACCTTGTTCATCTCTGATTTTATTAATTTGTGTCTCTTCTCTCTTTCTTTTGGTCAGATTTGCTAAGGGTTTATCAATCTTGTTTATCCTTTCAAAGAACCAACTCTTTGTTTCATTAATTCTTTGGATTGTTCTTTTTGTTTCTATTTCATTAATTTCTGCCCTAATCTTTATTATTTCTTCCCGTCTACTACTTTTTGGTTTGCCTTGTTCTTCTTTTTCGAAGGCTTTAAGGCGAAGCATTAGGTCGTTTACTTGCGACCTTTCTAATTTCTTAATATAGGCACGTAAGGCTATAAATTTACCTCTTAGAACTGCCTTCATTGTGTCCCAGAGATTTTGGTATGTTGTGTTCTCATTATCATTTGACTCTATAAATTTTTTGATTTCCTTTTTGATTTCTTCATTGACCCACTCATCATTTAGTAGTGTATTGTTTAGTTTCCATGATTTTGTGTATGCTCTATAGCCTTTCTTGCCACTGATTTGTAGTTTAATTCCATTATGGTCAGATAGAATGCAAGGAATTATTTCAATTTTCCTGAATTTGTTAAGATTTGCTTTGTGTCCTAATATATGGTCTATTTTAGAGAATGTTCCATGTGCTGTTGAAAAGAATGTATATTCTGCAGCCTTTGGATGAAATGTCCTGTATATATCTGTTAGGTCCATTCCTTCTATGACCTCATTTAGTCCAGATGCCTCTCTGTTTATTCTTTCCCTGGATGACCTGTCAATTGATGAGAGTGGGGTGTTAAAGTCACCCACCACCACTGTGTTTGGTGTTATCTGTGACCTTAGTTCTAATAGTGTTTGTTTGACGAATTTGGGAGCCCCCATGTTAGGTGCATATATGTTTAGGATTGTAATGTCCTCCTGTTGTAGTGTGCCCTTAATCAATATAAAGTGACCTTCCTTATCTTTTTTGACTAACTTCGGACTAAAGTCCACCCTGTCTGATATTAGGATAGCAACCCGTGCTTGTTTTCTAGGCCCATTTGCTTGAAACACCGTCTTCCAACCTTTCACCCTAAGATAATGTCTATCCTTTGTAGAAAGGTGAGTTTCTTGGAGACAACAAATTGTAGGATCCTGCTTTTTAACCCAGTCTGCAAATCTATGTCTTTTCGTTGGGGCATTGAGACCGTTGATATTAAGAGATATTATTGAAAGGTGTGTATTTATGTTTGCCATTTGTGTGTGTGTGTGTGTGTGTGTGTGTGTGTTACTTGTTCTACCTGTGCTCTCTTCTGTTAACTGGTATTTGAGTATGGCTGGTTTTTTCTAGGTTCCTTATATGTGTGCTTTTCCTTTTGTTCAGCATGGAGGATTCTATCAAATATTTTCTGTAGAGCTGGTTTTGTCTTCAGATACTCCTTTAACCTGCTTTTGTCATGGAATGTCTTTATTTCTCCATCTATTTGGATGGATAACTTTGCAGGATAAAGTAACCTTGGTTGACAGTTGTTATCTTTCAGAACTTGGAATATATCACTCCAAGCCCTTCTGGCTTTAAAAGTTTGGGTTGAATAATCTGCTGTAATCCTGATGGGCTTGCTTTTGTAGGTAACTTGATTTTTCTCTCTAACTGCTTTCAATATTTTTTCTTTGGTTTGTGTGTTTGGAAGTTTGAGTATAATGTGGCGAGGAGAGTTTCTTTCTGGATTTTGTCTGGCTGGGGTTATAAAGGCTTCCTGTATCTGTATTGGCATCTCTTTCCCAATTTGGGGAAAATTTTCCTCTATGATTTTGTTGAAGATGCCTACTATGCCTCTGGAGTGGAGTTCTTCTCCTTCTACTATGCCCTGAATTCTTATATTGGATCTTTTCATAGTGTCCCGAATATCTTGAAATTCCCACTCATACTTTTCTATAAGTTTGTCTTTCTCTTTGTTGGACTGCATTAGGTCTGCCACCTGATCTTCTAGCTTAGATATTCTGTCCTCTCCCTCATCCATCCTACTGGTGAGATTTTCTACAGAGTTTTTTATTTCATTAACTGTGTTCTTCATTGCTAGTAATTCTGACTGGTTTTTCTTTATTATTTCTATTTCTCTATTTATGTCTTGTATTGCCTTCTTTATTTCATTAAATTGGTGTCCTGCCTCTTCTTGATTCCTTTGATTTCCTCTTTGATTTCCTCTTTGATTTCTTCTTTGTTTGTTTTCATGTGTTCTTTGACCTCTTTGAACATATTTATAATTATTCTTTTGAACTCTTTCTCAGGCATTTCCTCTGACTCTTTCTCACTGGAGGACATTTCTGATGCATTAATACTTTTAGGTGGATTTATATCGTCTTGCTTTTTAGTGTTTCTTGTGTTATAATATGTATATTTTTGCATCTTGGATTAAGTTAATGCTTGGATTTTCTAGCTAGCTGTGTATTCTTAGCTGTATCAATTGATTTGATGTAATATATTTTCAGGGTAGGACCCTAAGGTATTAGGTGTGGCTCTTAAGACTCTCAGAGTATCTACAAAGATGTTCTTAGGGGTTGAGTTTCCCTGCTATAGGAGTATTCAAGCAGGCTGAGTGGAATAAAATACTGGTAGATTCTAAAATTTAACTAAACACTGTACACATTCCATCAATAACAGCCCCGAGTATGTATGCAAGAGTAGTTATTATAATGACCAGATCCTCTATCAACAAAGAGGTTTAGATTTCTGGTCTGTTGAGGTATCCAAGTCAGCTTGTGACCAAGTGAGACCCTTCCCTGGTGCAATCTCAGTTACCTTGGGTGATTTTGGTCTCAGTCAAGTTGCTGCCTAGGTCGTCTGGCTGCTGTTCTGATTTCTGGAGCTGGGCACTTGCTTTTCCTACGGGGCAAACTGAGCCGCTGCTGCCGCCTCTGCTGCTGTTGTAGCTGCCACCCCCGGAGCCACCACCGCTGCTGAAGCTGCCATTGCCGTGTCCACCGCTGCTGCTCACCCCGAAGCCGCTGCTGCGGGATCTGCCACCGCTGCCGCTCCTGGGTCCGCTGCTGCTGGGGCCACTGGTACTGGTGCTGGAGCCGCTGAAGTTGCTGCCGAATTCTGCTCCTGCTTGGGTCCCGCCGTCAGCCCAAGTTGGCGTGGCCGGTCCCGGGCCGCTGCTGTGTTCGCTGGAGCTGGGTTCAGGCGGCGGGGGAGGGGAGGGAGCCGCGGCTGCTCTGGTTGTATTGCTGTTCCACGAGTGCTTCTACCTCGCGTTCTGCTCCTCCCTCCGTTGCTCGCTGCCGTTCTCCCCTCATGTTTCCCGAGTTGCGGAGAGCGCGGTGTGAGGGGAAAATCCCGCACCTGGCTTGTCCTGCGGCTCGAGCCGAGAGTCTGGCGGTTTTCTGTGGCTCCGCGGCTGCGGCGGGTGGCCGAGCTGTCCCGGAGCCGCTGTTCCCGCCTGTGCAGGCTCTGGATGCTCTGGAACTCTTCCACTTCTCCGCTGCCGCCTCAATTTCCTATACACCTCACTTTTTAGTAAAAGTGTGTATTTTGCTGAGTTTTTTTGGTCTTTTTCCCCCCTAGGCTGCTTTGGCGTGGTACCTACACTGCCATCTTAACCGGAAGTCTCGGGTATGAATATCTGAATGTATTGTTGAACTCATTTTGCGAGTGTTTTACTGAGAAATTTTATTTCTATATTCATCATGTAATTTCTTTTGTATAGTTAATCATTGTTTTGCACTCACCTCTAAAGATGCTACCTGGCTATTGCAAAGAGAGATGGGGAGAGACAAAATGAACTCTTCTCCAATGTTTCTCTGTCAAACAGATAGTCATACTTTCACATCAAGTCCCCCAAATGGATTTAGGGCTGGTGATAACTGTGTGAGTACCAGTTGATTAGAACTCCCCATCTTATGGATAAGTCTTCCACTTCCTTCCAATGGAGGTTAGCTAGGAGTGGAACTATGGGCTGGTTCTTTTGCTGAATTGCCTGTGGGTTTCTTCAGGCTTTTGAACTATTTTATTGATATAGGATTTGGGGTTTCAGGAGGTAGCTCTCAAAACTTATGAACCCACATTTTGGCTTGTTATCTCATTTTAACAATAATTGATAAAAAATTAAAGCAATACATAAAAATTATTAATTATTAAGTTTAGGGAGAAATTATAAATTATGGAGTTCTGGGGTTTATTTAAAGAAAGGCTGGATCTAAGGGAAGGCTACAGCAGAGTTACAAGCATAGAAAATAGGTCCTATGAGCTTGTGTGAAAATATTTAGAAGAAACACAGACTTGTGTAAGGCACAGCATAGCCCATGAGGTTGGAGCACAGTCACAAAACACTTGGAAGATAATAGGATCTAGGAATATATATATATGATTTTGAATAAACACACACCTGTGTGGAAGGTATAGCATCAGCTCTGAACCTCCCCATGGAAGAAAGTTAAGAGTAAATGGTGATGGCTTAAGAATAGGAAAGAGGGTACCAAAGCAAAGACCAGGAAATTGGATTGAGAAATGGTTAGTAATTAAAGTTTCACCCATAATAACCCTAAGTTTAGAGATATTGCACAGGTATCAGACTCACATGAAGTTTAGAGGAAATATCCACCTAGTAGTTCTAGAGTATAAGGAAACACACACATAGACTCAGAGATTACAGAAAAATCACACATGCAATTAAAGTGAAAAGTTACTCCAAAGAAAAATACAGATAGGGCCAAGCAGAAAACTGCCTGGGTACAGAAACAGTGCTCTTCCCCCACCCAGCCAGTCTAAATAGAGGAGAGCCAGACTTACATGTGTCCAGACAGATCACAAAGGAGAGAGAGGGCAGATATCAGCATGAACAAACCTTTGTAATCAATTGAAAATGGATTTTTTTTTCCCTCAGGCTCACTTATGTTAAGGGGGAAACCTGATTTATTTGTAGATTCAGTGGAATTGAATCAAAGGCCACTCTACCTAGGTAGTGTACTAGACTGTAGAGTCAGCAGGGCACCCTGCAGCCACTGTGGATGAAACGGGATCAGGTACAATTTCCATTTCTGCCAAGGCAGGGCACCATCTCCTGGTTTTCTCTTTGGGCTTGTGTTCTAACTGAAACTTCCTAAATAAAGCTAGCTTTTTCCTTTTTCTCCTTCACTACCTCTTCTTCCATCATGTCTGATGTTCCTCTCTCTTTCTCTTCTGAACACAGTATATTCTTTCTAACCCTGACTTGTCATTCATGGAAGCACACAGAGGCAAAGTCTAACCTCTTTTACTCTGGGATGGTAAGTAATTATTTTCATTCATTAACTCTGGTGAATATTTTATGGAACAATCTTTTGCTAATTCATTTTTGAAAATACTGCCAAATGCCTACAAAGTGTTGGTATCTTTCAGATATCACAATCATTTAGTTTTTAACTTTGTAACTATTAAGAAAACTGATGTAAGTCTCTTGCAACAGATGTACATTTTCTTTTTAATAATTTTGTGACTTATTCCAAGTAACTGCAAGATGCCTTTGCAAAACAGTATTTTTTTTTCTAGATTAGAAAATGACAGTATTCATTTGCCTAAAAATCACTAGTTGGCAAGAAAGCTAATTAAAATACTACACATCTCTTAGGTCAGCAAGTCTTTAAATATATTTGAAATTGCATTTGTTGCTACAATCTTCTCTTCCATATTAAAAATATGAATGTTCTCAGTAATCTAAAAATATGTAAACTCAGGATATGTAATCCAGCTCATGCATACAACTATGCTTTGCTGAACTAAGAAAAGAGTAAGAATAGACATTATTTGAAAAAGTAATGATGAACCAATAAGTGGCTCTACCTAAGAGCTTTTGTTTGCAGGAGCATTGTTTCACTTCTACTAATAAGTGTAGCAGTGTTGCAACTCATCACTTTTGCAAAATTGTTGTATGATTAAAACTTCACAAATTGTTTATTATTATTATTGACAACTTCCATGATTGTAAACAATATGCCATGGTAATGCCCTCCCTCCTACCACTTCCCCCTTTGAAACTCCATTCTATATTATATCCCCTCCCACTCTCAACTAGTTTCTCTTTTATTTTGATGTCATCATCTTTTCTTACTATTATGATGTTCTTATGTAGGCAGTGTTAGGCACTGTGAGGTCATGGATATCCAGGCCATTTTGTGTCTGGAGGAGCATGTTGTAAGGAGTCCTACCCTTTCTTTGGCTCTTACATTCTTTCCACCATCTCTTCTGCAATGTACCCTGAGCCCGGGAAGCTTTGATAGAGATTATTTCAGTGCTGAGGACTCTGTCACTTCTTCTCATCACCATGGTGCCTCTGAGTCATTCCAAGGTCACTGTCACCTGAAAAGAGAAGATTCTCTAACCAAAAATGAGAGTAGCATTAATATATGGGTATGAATATTAAGAGAAGTGCTTACTAGGTAGTTTGATGAGCATAGTATATACATTTAGCTAGACATCAGCAGAGACATTACACCACTAGGGTTCATTACTACCCCTGTTGTAGGTTTACAGTATCAGGGATGTATTCCTTCCCATGGAGCATGCCTCCAGTCAATTAAGAGGTTGGTTGGTTTTCCCCATAGCAGATGTTCCACTCTTGCACCCATTGGCTCATTTGGCCAGGCTGGAAAAATATAAGGCTTGTAGTATCCACTGTTGGGTATCTTCACTGGTGACTTCTCTCTCCCATTGAATTGCATGCAGTGTGGCTTTCTTCAGTTTTCTGTCAGCTGGTCTATATGGAGGAGGTTCTCAGCTCAGCTCCAGCAGGATTTCTCAGTGACCTTGCAGCCCAAGTATGTGGAATCTTCAGCAATAGGGTCTTACATCTATTCCTGGTGGGAAACCAAAGACCTCAACAATGGTCTGTAGTGTTTGGGGGGCATGAGAGACCTCCCTAGCCAACAACTCACCAGAAGGTATCTCATCCCTGGCACTGAAATTTTTCTAGTAATAATCTGTATTTCCTGAGTGTTTCATTGTCCAAAAATGTAGGTTTCCATGTAATTTATTTATATCCTCTTAGATTTTTATTAGCCCACTCTCCACCCGTCCTTTACTCAGTCTCTTCTCCTGACCTCACTTAGGCTTTTTCACCTCCATTAATCTGTTCTTCTACTTACATACATACATTACCATCCTATTAAGTCCCCCCTTCCTACCTTCCTATTCCCTTTATATCTCCTTTCTAGATTGTTCTCTGTCCTCTGTGTATCCTAGCTACAAATAATAGGATTTTTGTGTGACCTAAAGAACTATCCTGTTTTACACTGAGTTAAGACATTGGGCATAGATTCAAATAGGGTAATTTATTTTAATAGATGTTAGCTTCTAGTGATGGTGCTAAAAAGAAAATGCCATTTTTGTCTTCTATGTACTTTCAAATAACTGTGTTTCAGATATGTGTTTGTATATACATATATATATATATATATACATATATATATATGTGTGTGTGTGTGTGTGTGTGTGTGTGTATATATATATATATGCAAACATACATATAGACATATACATATACATATATATATACATATATATATATATATATAATTTTTAAAATTAATTTGTTAATTCATTTGCCAAGTGAACAAGTAAACCAAAGACCTTTTGCTGCAAGCCCTGCTTTACTTTTTGTGAACATAGTAATTCTACCTGTATTCATTCTATCTATGCTCATGGTATTTGTAGAGATTACAAACACTAGCGTTAATTTTTCTCTGACTCATTTTGTGCTCTACAATATTTATTTATAGGTTTCTTCTCTCAAAATCTTACCCTCAACACATACAGAGAGATTTGAGATTTGAATTAGTCACAAAGTCCTGTTCTCTACACCATCATGTTGACTGATATTTCTCATGACAAAATATCTCAAACCTTGGAATGAGGCATAGTCATGCTTTCTGGACATACAGATAACTTTTTATGCTTTAAGTTACAATTTTTGGCAGTGTTTAACAAATGTCGCTATCTAAAGAACTAATGTGCGTGGGTCAAGCATATCTTTTAAGAAAAACTGTTCAGTCTCAAAGGTGTGGATGATGCGTAGTAGAAGTGCACATGGTGCTGGCATCTACCTGTGAAAACACAGGGAAGCAAAATGTCTCCATACAGCACACAAAGGAACAGTTTTCACTTCAATAAAATCTTCATAAATTTCGTGTTAATCATAACTTTGAGTGAAATATCATGAGGGCCGACTGCCCAAGCAGCCCAGCCCAGCCCAGCCCAGCAATTTCTTAGAGAATGTCATAAAACTTGGATAAGCATCAAGACTCTAATATTATGATAGGCTGAAAGACAACAGACAAGAAAACTCAAGAATCAGCTATATTATCAGGTAGCTAGACAAGATAAATAAATTCCTACTGATATTTACCTGATTCAGCAGAGTATAAAATTTACTTTTTACCTAGACTATAAGTCTATAGTGTTTGCCTTAGGAATCTAACTTGCCTACTTTGGAATTATTAAAACAGATTAACGAAGCATCATAAAGTGTATGATTCTTTGAACATAATGCATTACCTCCATCTTGGTGTCATGGAATAGTTTCAACTGGAAGATAATTGCTCAGTTGTAGGATGCATCAGTCAAATTTTCCTCATGTCTCCTCCAACTCTCCTAGTTTTTGGTCATTATGAATATACTTCAAAGATGAGAGGATATTAACCTTTGACTTCTGTGTGGCAGGGTGAACAGTGGGCTCACGGACCCCAATTCTATGATCAGTGTATGACCAATCCTTACTTTGTGGTTTATGTGAATTTTGCCTGTCAAAGAATTGTCTTACTTTCTAATGCCAAAAAAAAAAAAAATTAAAAATGTATGCTCATAAATCTCCCTATATTTCTCCATGTAGGCAGGGCTTTAAGTTCTGAAACTTTCAGAATTAAAGGAGAAAGGATCTGCTGAAAATGCTTTTCTAGATATGGCAGGCAATGCTTAGAGTCATAGTGATACGACAGTACATATACCTTATTCATAATTATGTAGCTCAACTTTTATCTACTCCATCAACTTATTGGTAAATATTCTGCATTTCCTTCAACACAGTTAGCAAGAACATCAGTCACTTCCTACAGTGCTTCTTTCCTAAAGAGAAAACTGGCATAAATCTCCAGGGAAGAATGTCTATAGCAATTAGTAATCTAATAATTTCCTTTCTGCTTTTGTCCTTCTCGGCAACATGAATGTGAGCTCAGATATATGAACAGCCTTCCATCCCTACTGTTCTATATGGTGTCAATTAAATTGCCCTTTCCAATTACTTTCTCAACTCTATTCATTTATCTAATTTTGAATTGCCAAAACTTTATAAAGATGGATTATCTGATTTTCTGTGTTTGGTTTTAAGTTTTCAGAGAAGAAATAGGTGATTCAATACTCACTGTCCTTTCCAAAATATGACAAAAAAATTAAAGCAAACTATCCATCTATTTGGATCATGTAGAAGTTAAAAAAAAAATGACACCTGTTATTTATTCTCCCTGGCTCTGTCTTCTTTAACATCCCTAAATGAAATGATTGTAATAAGTAAAATTTCACTTTACTGACTACTGGTTCTATTATCTACAAATGCATGCTGCTTTTTGCTTCATGTATGCATGATAAACATAGTTTGAATTTGTTGGTCATGTCTGGATAATTCCGATCTCTTCAGAACTATTCTTTTCATTATTTGCTCACATTAGTCAGAACTAGACGAGAAGAGAAAAAGCCTCATATTTAAGAGTTCTCACCTGTGACATTAAATGCCTTTTTTGATATTTTTTTTAAAAATTCCTAATATTATATGCATATTTGAATGAGTTAGAATTCCTCTGCGTTTAAGCCATAGGCTTTTTTACTGTGATATTGTACGGACTTACCAGGATAAACCATTTTATTAGCAGCTTTTGAGAGCTATTTAATCCTTTTTTTTTTATTAGTTTTCTATTCTGCAACTACAGGCAGTTTGGTACCATTGTTAGGCTCCTCCGTGACCTACCCCCTCCCCATTGGCCTCTACTTGTTGAGCTATATGGGTCATGCATTGTGGAGTTAGCTCAAAGTTATTGGGACGATAAATGTCTCCGTATATCATGACCCAACATGTGGCTCTGACATTCTTTCCACCCCCTCTTCCGCAAAATTTCCCTGAGCCATGTTGGGTTCATTTTTGGTCTGCTTCAGTAATGAGGTGTTGGGGGCCTCTGAGGCTCTGGCTCTCTGATTTGGTAGGTGTTGATTTTTCTCTGTGTTTGTCTCCTTCCCCCTTATGCTGGTATCTGGTTCATCAGGAAAACAGCACCCTTGCTTGTTTCGCCAATTTTCCTTAGTTTCAGCCGGGGCCCTTTTGAGGTATTTAATTCTTATAAATAACTTAAGGTAGTAATTCATAGTTAGCCCCATTTTACAAATAAAACTGAGAAAGCAAAAACATTTCATTGCAGGAAGGTGGGGATGATGGGAGAAACTTTTCTGTCAAATTCAGATTGAATATCACTAAGCACTTGGTATTTTGTGTAGCATGCAACTTAGAAATGTTTATGTTTTAAAATTCACTGCCATTTTATTTAAAATTTTAATTAATTCTATGACTATGTTAGGAGTTATAAATACAATGTGACCTCATCATCCTGTGAAAAATCAAATATCTAAAACATAGCTCTTGCCATTCAGCTTTCTTAGTCATGGATTGCCTGGTAAATAATGAGAACAAAATCCAATTTCCTAAATTACCAACCACAGGCTGAAGTGGGGTTATGATCATTCTTCAAAAGTGAAGCCCTGGATTATTTATCTAGTTACAAAATGACATTTTCTCTACCTTCTATAATTCAATTCGATAGTGTGAGGAAATCACTTCACATAGTAGAACATGGCAAGTGTACAACAAAATGTAGCCATTAGTTTTATTCTCTCATGCTTACCTTTCCTCAGAAAATACATAAACTTTTCAGAATTTAAGAAAAAAAATCAAATATAATAGAGCTCATCCAAAATTATTATGAAATGAATTCAAATTGGTTAATTTTTGACAGTGTTGTCTTACTCCTTCCACTATGGTACTGCGGAAGCTACATATTTGACACATATGCTTACCAAGGAAGAACGCTTCCAGCAGTGACTGCAGAGTTCATTTGAGAACTTTACTCTTATCTCAATTACAAAGACTGTCTGTCAGCTCTGGGAATATCCAGGGAAAAATGGAAGGATGTCTTGAGCAACAAAGAGAGAAGGAAGCAACAATGTGTGATATGAGAAAAAAAGAAAGAAACATAAACAGGGATTTATTTATTTAAAATCACCTTGGAAAGAAAAATTTAGTTGTCACAAGATGTTTCTTGGTAAAGTTAGGTAGCCAGGATATACTAACATGGTTCTTTCTATACCCCACTTGTTTCTGCTTTCATGCATGTCTACGACCACATGTGATCTTTGTGTCCTTGACCTTCACCACTCATTCAGGCCTCAATCACTCTGGGATTCCATATCAGAGTGACAGGTTTCCCTCATACAACTTATGAATAAAAGAAGATTTTCAAGGAAATCAAGGTGACATTTTTGTGCTAGGCCAAAATTAAGACTGTGTGAAAAACCCTCTGATATTTAATGTCTTGTCCCCAAACTGTCATACTAGTAGTAAAGCTGTGAAACTCCTATACACAGAATGAAAGCTTTCATTCCACAAATATCTGAAAAAATAATTATTTGGGCAAGAAATTGTTTTTAAATAAATTTAATGATAACTTTAATATAGGAATATACAGTAAAGGAAATATCCTCATCAAGTTTACATTGTATGTCTCCTTTCCCTGACCCCTATTCCACTGAATTTGTTTTTGTAATCACTTTGGGTACAGAAATGCGCTAACTTGAAGGATCAGGATCATGCCTTACAAATTGCTTTCGTACCCTGTGCCTCACACAGTCTTTCCTCTCTTTCTTAGTCCGTGAATCTTGGAGAACATGTTAGAAGTTGACTTCAGTGTTGTGCTCTCAGCAGCCTCTTATTTCCTGCTTTGATGAGTGTTGAGTCTTCTCAGTGTCCAGCACAATGTCTATGGAGAAAGTTCTCTGGCTAGCAGTAAAATTACTCACATTTAATATACCACGTCCTCTGAAATGATTTCTGGGCCCTGGCAGATATGATAGAGATGAAAAATTCAGTTCTAAGCCCTTGAATTTCTCTTCTTGTCATTCTGATGAGTCTTGAATTTATGGTGTATTCAAAGCTATCTGTAAAAAGAAGGTTCTCAAAGCAAGAGTGAGGACAGTATCACTCAAAGGAGATGAAAATATACACTTACAAAGCTGTTTGAGGGTTTAACATCTACGCTTAGCCAAAAAACAGTGGACGTTTCCATCTAGGGTATGTAACCTTATAAGCTTTTGACTATATTTTCAGTACCAGGCATGAATTTCACCCAACTAAGTGGGCCTCATATCCAATCAGATAACAGTTATTACCCTCATAACCTATGTGCCACCATTGCATTGGTGTACATTTTGCCAGGACGGTTGATTCTGCAGCTTTCGGGACACATTTTTCTTCAGACTGTATAATGACCTTTATGCTTTCCACCATCATGACAGCTAGATAGCAGAGAGATGACTTCCATCTCAGTCCTAGCACAATCTCTCAATGTTCTGTGGTGTCTTCAGAAATAGAGTCTTATCATCTAGTTCTGGTGTGTAACAAAGTGCTTCGTCAATGGCTTAAGCAATAAAACTTTTTTTAAAAAAGATATTTTTGTTATTTATTTATTTGACAGAGAAAGAGAGAGAGAGAATGGGCATTCCAGGGCCTCCTGCCACTGCAAACAAACTCCAGACACACGTGCCACCCGGTGCATCTGGCTAACGTGGGTCCTGAGGAATTGACTCTGGGTCCTTTGGTTTCACAGGCAAACTCCTTAACTGCTTAGCAATCCCTCCAGCCCAGAAATAAAACTTTTTAACATTTTTTTTAATTAATACAAGTTTATGAATCTGAACTAAATAAATATTCATTTAACCAACACAGTCAAGAGCATCAATAATTTTAATAGGTCACAAAATTTTCTTCTGCCTTTGTCCATCTTTGGAGGTAGTTATTCTTAACATCTATCTCCCTACATAATTTTGAAATATATGATGCCTTTTTGTTAATTACAAGGTTTGTCAACAAATCTCTAGAACTTTTCAAACTAGCATAAGTGAACAAGTCACTACTCAATGTTGTATTCTCTGATTCTGCATACTAATACAGATGACATAGATGTATACTATTACAAATATAAGTACAATAATTTTCTTAGTAAAATAATATGAACTAAAAATTAATATTAGAAAAAATGTAAAAGTGACACAATATTGAAACAAAAATATAAAACCAGCTAAATGTTCAATGAACAAAGAAGAAATAAAAAGAGGAATTAGAAAACATCTAGACATACATCAGTATGGTAAAGCAACTTACTAAAACCACAGCTTGTAGCAAAAAGTACTAAGAGGAAACCACATAATGCTAAATGCCCACACTGATAGAAGTAACTCAAACACACACTACTGAGAGCAAGCAGGAAGTAGTGAGGTAGACATTTGCATTAAGTAGTAGGGACTGACAAATTTGTCATTGCTTTAGCTGATAACTCCTCACAGCTAGGAAGACTGGCAGTTTCCTCTGGCAAGTGTTCTTGCCTTGGTTTCCCCATGGCTATATAACCCCTTATGGAGAGTATCGCGGAATGAAAGTGGCTTAACCCACTGAAGATACAAGAAGAGAATAAAGCTGATGGTAGGTAGCCTTTATGTGAAAGAAAATCTTTGTGTTTTCTGGGTTGGTTTTATTGAAATTCCATCTGACATATTCTGATGAATGACAGTTGTGTTACTTTTACTGGGAAGTCTAGTCTATTCACCTTAGATAAGGAAAGCAGCCAGAAATATTACAAGAAAACAATTTGATCAAAGTCTAGCTTGGTGAAGAAATGAGTTTAGTTTACTTACTTACAGGATTCTTACTGAGTGGTTACAGGAACCTGGGTGACAACAGGACAATATAACACATAAAAACCTTGTCGCAGAATGGGTCAAGAATCACTAAAGCATCACTGGGACCCACTGAACAACATCCAGGCTTCTGTACCACCAAGGAGCCTCTTTTCACATCCCCATCAATTGTTCACTGCTTATCCCAGGAAGGGGGCTTATGAGCCTTGTAAGTATTGTGAACCTTATGAGCCCCAGATAGCTTACGATACTCCATGCTCTCTCCAGGAGGGGAGTTTTGATACACATTAGTAATAAAAAATCTATCTGGCTTTGGTCAAAGCCTCAGCACTTTTTAAAAAATAAATCCTGTCCTTTAGCCTGTTTTTTTGCAGGGGCTCCATTATCAGAAAAAAAAAAAAATCTCTCATCTTGATAACCTATTCATCTGCCCCTGTCACAGCCAGTTATCATGTTAGTATAGTGTAGCAAACATCTTTTTCTGGTTTTTATCCACCAAATCTCTCCATTCTGCTTCATGTCCATAAATGACTAGCTATTTTTACTGATTTCAAATCTCAGCCAGACCTCACTTTTTATGATTTTCCTATGAAAATAGTCTTGAGCAAAATCTCACTTAATATGCTATCATACTTTAGAATGTGTTTCTTCTTTACATCCAGTTATACATAAATCAACATGAAATGTTGAACTCTCCCTAATAATGTGTTTCAGGACTGTTTTAAATATGGTTTTAAATTGGAAGTACAGCAAGTTTTGTCTCTTTTAGTAAAGTAGCAACATGTGTGGGCATAAGGAGAATAATATGCTTCAAAATTTAATTGCTTTTGAAAAATTGTACAAGAAATACTTGTGTTGGGAAAGCATATTTGTATAGTAAATACAGTTTCATTAACTGCTCTTAAAATATAGCATAGACTATTTGAAAAGTATTTCACCTGTCACTCTATGGAGCTTCCTTTTTCCCCCCAAAATATTTTATTTATTAAACAATATATCTGTAATTGATAACATGATCCAAAAATACAGATATACATCTTTATTTAATAGAAAGATTTACAATAGTATCTTTCCCTTACAAAGGGGCCATAGGTAATAATCCCTTGAAAATACAATGGGACATTCATGTTAAAGCTGCTTCAGCCTGTTGGATGGAGTATAGTAAAGACCACAGAGCACACACTGAGAAATGTCACAGATGTTCTTCAAAGTAATTATTAGATCTTCCCTGCTTTACATAAGGAGGTAGCTGTTTTGCACATAGTACTCTGCCCTCATATCTGTCCTTGGGAGGTTTTGGCAAGGAAGCTTCAAGCAATAACATTATCCAGAGAACATCTCCCATATGATCACAGTGCCAAGGTCTGTCCTATTATAGGGCTGAGAGTTAGGTCTTCCTGGTTTGGAATAACACAATGAGGGACATTTATTTCTTGCATTGAAGTCTTAAGGTTTTCTTGGATTTTAATTCACAGTGATTGTTCTTCACTACCTCTAAGAAGTGGAGCTTTTTTATTGTAATTGTAAATTGCAGCACAAGCACGAACTGCAGCATTTCTGTGCTATGACTGGGATAATGTTTCATCCCCTTGGTTGAAGAAACTGAGGAGGAAAAATCATTATAGTTCACCAACTACAACCATAAAATATCTGAAAATTTACACAACTGTTATATTAAGCCCAACAATATTATTGTTTCATAAAATTATAACATTAAAATTATATTTACTTAAAAAGCATATTTCTGTTTTGAATATGGACATAGAAGCTCTGACAATATATATAGCTATCACTTTCTTAGAATTTTAGCTTTACTAGTGAATGAACCCTTCTAAGAATCTCAAAAATAGATAATAAATGGCATTTGTTAGAGGTAGAATACATAAAAAGCATGTGAATAGAGAAGGCTGACATTTTTTTAACTTAGTTAAATATATTAACTGCTTTTAAACTTAGTTGTGGTATATTTATAAAAATAATTCAAGTACAAAATACAAATTTGGGACTATAAGAGACTAAAATAAAAAGTAAATCTCTTTAATTTCTTATATCCAGCACCATCTCCCAATATCTTCTTTATAGATGCCTATCTTCACTAAATTAATGAGTACATTCAGGTAGACATACAGCTATAGGGATAAACAGGTTTTTCTGGTAAGGTAAGCTTTGACCTATTAGATAATATATACAGCATTAGTATTGAAATTCATAGTTTAATTTTTAACCCACTCTGCATCTGCCTTGCTGGCAATGTACCAGCTGCATATATTCTGTAGTTACCTTCTCCTTGCTGAGATGAAACACCAGACAAAAAGCAACTGAAAAGAGGAAAGTAGTTTTTTGTTTGTTCTTTTGTTTTGTTTTAAATTTGGCTTATAGTCTCAAGGGTAAACTCCATTGTGGCAGGGAAAAACATAAGATGACCAGAGTTTGGACATTGTCTCTGCCATAGCGGTTGGAAAACAAAAAAGTGGGCCAAACTCTAGCAAAGGGGAGTTGGCTAAAACCAAAATAAGCCCTCCTCCAACAACAAACATCCCAAGTTACCAAGCATCCCAAAAACCCCTGCATTCTCTTTCTGGCTCCCAGAAATCCACAGCCATCTATGCTGTAAAATGCAATGTAGTCAGTCCAACTTTAAATGTGCCTATAATTTTTACCAATCCCAACATTATTAAAACATTTTCATAGTCCACGGTCTCTTAACTGTGAGCCTATAATATCAAAAAACCTCGAGTAAATATTAATACTGCAAAAGATAGCACTGGATATAGCAAAAAGAAATAAAAAAAAGATTGAAGCAATGCAGAATCTAAAGCAAGGAGGACAAATGTCAAATCTTGCTGTTGTATTTCATCTGGGACCCACAGTGAAGCCTCTGGGATTCTAATTCCACCCCTCCTGTTGGGATACTTATAGTCTCCATTAATTTCTGTATGTTCTCTAGTTTTTCTTGTTGCTGATTTGTTGTTTAATCCCACTGTATTTAGATAGAGTACAAGGGGTTATTTCAATTTTCCTGTATTTGATAAGATTTGCTTTGTGTCCAAATATATGCTCTATTTTAGAGAATGTTCCATGTGTTATTGAGAGAAAAAAAGAAGTATATTCTGCAACATTTGGAAGGAATTTTTATAGATATATGTTAGATCCATTTGTTCCATGACATCATTTAATCCAGATGTCTCTGTTTAATTTTTGCTGGGATGACCTATCAATTGATGAGAGTGGGGTATTGAAGTCACCCACTAACATTGTGTTTAGTGTTATCTGTGTCCTTAAGTCTAATAGTGTTTGTTTTATGAAATTGGTAGCCCCCATGTTAGGTACATATATGTTTATGATTGTAATGTTCTCCTGTTGGAATGTTCCTTTATCTTTCCACACTAATGTTGGTTTGAAGTCTATCCTGTCAGATACTAGGATAAGCAAGCCCTATTTGTTTCCTTGGCCCATTTGCTTAAAATACTATTTTCCATACTTTCACATTAAGACAGAGTCTGTCCTTTATTGAAAGATGAATTTCCTGGAGGCAACAAATGGCAGGACCCTACCTTTTAATCTAGTCTGCAAACCTGTGTCTTTTGGTTGGTGCATTGATGCCATTGATATTAAAGAGTTGTTATTGAAAGGTATATATTTATTCTTGCCATTCTTACTTTGTAGTGCTTCCTGCTTTACTTTTACTCAGTTTTTAAAATTGTTATTTGAGTATGGTTTATTTTTTTTCCTATTTCCTCCTGTGTGTGTTTTGCTTTCTCTTCACTGTGAAGGATTCCTTCAAGCATTTTTTGTGGAGCTAGTTTAGTTGTCATAAATTCCTTTAGCTTGTTTTTGTTTTGGAATGTCCTTATTTCTCCATCAATTTGGATAGATCACATTGCATGTTGACAGTTGTTATTTTCAGAACTTGGGATACATCATTTCAATCCCTTCTGGCTTTTAAAGTTTGTGCAAAGTACTCGTCTTTTATTCTGATGGGTTTGCATTTGTCGTTGACTTGTTTTTCTGTCTAACTGCTTTCAATATATTTTCTTTGTTTTGCATATTTAGTAATTGAATTATAACATGACAAGGAGAGTTTATTCCCAGGTTTTGTCTGTTTGTTTTTTTTTAAAGCTTCTTGTATCTGCATTGGCATTCCTTTCCCAACTTGGGGAAAATTTTCTTATATTATTTAGTTGAAAACACCTACTAAGCCTCTGGATTGAAATTCTTCTTCTTCTACTATACCCTGAATTCTTATGTTTGATCTTTTCCCAGATATCTTGAAATTTTCATTCATATTTTCCTATTAGCTTGCCTTTCTCTTTGTTGGATTGTATTAGGTCTGCCACCTGGTCTTTCAGTTTAGATACACTGTTCTCTCCTTCATCCATTCTACTGTTGAGATTTTCCACTTTTTTTTTTTTTTTTTTGTATTTGACTGACTGTGTACTTCCGAGCTAGAATTTCATTCTGTTTGTTCTTCAGTATTTCTATTTCCTTAGTCATGTCTTATGATGACCTCCTTATTTCATTAAGCTGGTTTCCTTTGCTCTCTTTCAGGAGTTTGTTTTCTTCTTTGATTCCTTTGATTTCTTTTTTTATTTCTTTAAGTATAGATACAATCATTATTTTAAATAAAATCTTTGTCAGGCTTTTCATCTACAACAATTTCATTGGTTATTATTTCTAATGGATTTATAATTTTTGATGGGATTTTATTGCCTTGATTTTCGTGTTTCTTGTATTATGATGTAGTGACTTTTGAATCCTGAATTGATTGATGTTTGGGTTTTCTACTTATCTTCAGTGGTCTAAGATGTGGCAATCCACATTTCTATACTTTCAGGATATGAGTTGAAGGATCCAAGTGTAGCTCTGGTACCCCATTCAAACCACAGAAGTAATCTTTGTTGTTGAGTTTGGTTGGTAAGCAAGTATTCTAGTGGTTGGGGTGCAAAAATTTACTAGCACATTCTGAACTTCAACTGAGCAACATACGCATTCAATAAAATCCTGCACAGAGTATGCAATTGTGCAGATTTAAATAAACAGATAGTCTTACAAAGCCTAAATACCTAAGGGTGTGTATTCCTCTTCACCCTTAATATTGTCAGAGGGGAGGTCGAGATTTCTGTTCTGAATTGGGTTCCAGGTCAGCTTGGATCTGTATCAGACCCTGCCCTCAATAATGACAGAAAAAAATAACAATGACCTTATAAATCTGAAAGCATCAAAGGCAATGATATTTAATCCCCAAATACAGCACATTTGAAAATGGTAAATCCAACTGCTGCATGAAGTCAGGTTCACATTGCTGGTAGAAATCACCCAACCAAGAGCAGCTTCTGGGAAAAAGAGGTTTATTTTGGCTTACAGGCTCAAGGGGTAGCTCTAAGATGGCAGGGGGAAACAATGGCATGAGCAGAGGGTGGACATCACCCCCTGGCCAACATAAGGTAGACAGTAGCAACAGGAGAGAATGCCAAAAACTGGCACGGGGAAACTGGCTATAACACTCAAAAGCCCACCCCCAACAATAAATTGTCTCCAGAAAGCATTAATTCCCAAATCTCCTTCAGCTGGGAACCTAGAATTGGTGGACACCTGAATCAAGCCACCATATTCTACCCCTGGGCCGCATAAACTGATAACAATATGTGATATAAAATGCAATGCATTCATCCAACTTTAAAATTCCCCAAAGTTTCTATCAATTCCAATGATGTTCATACATACCTATAGTCCAAGATCTTTTAGCTGAGCCATAATACCAAAAAAATAACCTCACAAAACCGATTATGGCACAGAAGAAACATTCACGCTACAGAAGACGGCATTGGGCATAGCAAAGAAACATCCAGCCGATATAAGATTTAAAACAATCAGGGAAAACATAAACTCTGTAGCTTCAAGTACAACAACTCTAGCCAGTGACAAATCTCCAAGTCCGAAAATTCTAACCAACAACAAGTCTCTGGCATTCCAATTCAGCCCTACCAGCTATTAACAGTCCTGGAAAACTTCATCAGGACCAGCAGCTTTCCTTAGCAGCCATCTCATGGCCCGCCATCTCCACTGGGTTTCCACTACAATCCATGATTCATCCTCCTGGCTCCACTTGGTCTCCTTGCAGGCATCCAGCAAACCTGCTTCACACTGCCATTGGCCATTTCCAAAACACAAGACTATGTTGTAAACTGAATGACTCTCTCTTTCCTAAATTTCTTCTACTCCACAATACCAGGTAGGGTGCCAATTTGTTAATCCAGAGGAGAATAAACAAACTTTGAAGAACAGGACACTTCTTGAGCACTCAGGCCCCTTCAAAAGAGCTTATATTTTTCCAGTTGCTGCAGTGCAGGTCTTCTAGCCCAATCTCAATGGTTGTAATCTCTCAAACAATTTGCAGGTGAACAGGCAGCAGTTTACCCAAAAATTCTTCGTTCTGTGCCATATCCCTTTGCTCACACCAGTTCATTTCTATGCAAAGCAACCCTGCCCAACTTCTCAGGACAAGGGCATATGAGCAACCTTCTCATTCAAACTGCTAGCCCAGTCTAAGCAAAGCTCTTTCTCATCTCATAAGCCAAACCTCACAGTCCATAGTTTTTACTGCATTCAGGCTTTTCAACTGTGACCAGAATAGTCCATCAAGCTGCACTACATCACTGCAAGGCATCTCTTTGGCCAAGTTCCACATTTGTCTTGAAAATGAGCTCCAAAAAGTCAAAGCCACACAGTCATGTTTCTAGCAGCAATCCTACTCTTCAGTACCACTTTATTGTTGCAGTCATGTTCACATTTCTGGTAGAAATCACCCAAGCAAGAGCAGCTTCTGGGATAAAAGAGTTTTATTTTGGTTTGTGGGTTCGAGGGGAAGCCCCACGATGGCAGGGGAAAACAATGGCATGAGCAGAGGGTGATAATCACCCCCTGGCCAACATAAGGTGAACAATACCAACAGAAGAGTGTGTGCCAAATATTGGCATGGGGAAACTGGATGTAACACCCATAAGCCTGTGCCTGGCAGGTATCCAGATCATGTGGATTGGCATGCCACAAGTGCCTTAGTAGGTTTCTGTCTGTTTTTCTCCTTTGTGGTGGATCTTGGTCTCTCTTGCTTCTCTGTTGTGTCTAAGAATAACCTATACTCTTTCCCTATTCAGAAGAATAGTGTATTTTTTTTTTCTGTGGTTTTACTTAAATCCCTCCCTAAGCTAGTTTGTTATGGCTCCTATGCCATCATCTTACCGAGAACTGTTTTTCTCTTTTACATATTTTCAGTTAACATTATACCAATGATCCTAGTTAATGCAATAGGATCTTAATTAATATTAGAAAAAAAATAAATAAAATTACTTTTGTCAGATGAATAGTGATATACATAAAACATTATTTGAACATCCAGAAAATTCTAAATGTATGCACATTAAAGGTAGGTATTAATCTCTGATTATAATAATGTCAGAGAGTACAAAAGTATATTATTTTCTTTATATCTATTGCTATTTAAAACTTACTATCTTTTTATAATTCAAAGTTTAAAGTTAGAAATGCTGGTAGAGTTTAGCTAGAAATGTCTTTGTGATGTAGCATGAACAGAAGTCACTGTGGCATTGAGCTGCTACATGGATAACCTAGATACTTGTGACTGCTTCATTCATATAGCTTGGTGGTGGTGGATTCCTAAATTCTGCCAAGTTTATGATACAATGTCTGTCACACATGGCATCTACATTTACTCAGGGAAAATTAGAAAGCTTACATAAGAACTCAAAAACCCCAGGCAAGAAAATATAAGCTGATTGGCTAGGAAGTAGGAATAGAATAATACCTCTTAGTCAAAGGCATCCCAAATATTATTAAGATTTGAACATAGCAATGGTCCCATATTTCTATGTGGTAGCTGCCACATCCCTATGAGTGGGCTGAAGCTCTCACCAGACTATTATTAACAGATATCACAGAGTCCATCAACATGTGAACATGTCAATGGCTCTGTCTATAAGGTAACTTATATTATTATATTATTAAGATTTGAACATAGCAATGGTCCCATATTTCTATGTGGTAGCTGCCACATCCCTATGAGTGGGCTGAAGCTCTCACCAGACTATTATTAACAGATATCACAGAGTCCATCAACATGTGAACATGTCAATGGCTCTGTCTATAAGGTAACTTCCATACCACTATGAGAGAGCTAAAGTTCTATATTGAGCCTATCCATAGACATCCCAGAGTATATCAATGTGAGAAGGACAATGAGGCTCTATCTTTTTTTATGAGGTAACTGCTACAGCACTATGAGAGGGCTAAGTCTCTGTGCCAAATACTATCTTTAGATTATTTCATACAATATATATATACTACATTTTATAGCTAAGAAAATCAAGGCACATAGAGGTTAAATAAATTGGCCAAGCTTTGAAAAGGCTGACCTTTTTAAGTCAACAAGCAGTACAATAATTGGATACAACCCTTTAAAGAAAAAATATGTAATTTGATGGTTCCACATTGGTGTGGACTTTGATCATGACATAGGTATTGCCATTTTGAAATCAGAGCAGTGATGATTACTCATACTTAGAAGATTCTTACAAATGTGGCTCTTTTAATGTCCTCCCATAGAAGGATGTGGTCAGGATCATCATTAGCTGTTCCCCTTGGATCCTAGTCATTCACCCCATGTAGTTCTGCAACAGCTGCATGTGGTCTTTGGGAATGCTAAAGTATACAGAAAATGGCTGGGGATAAGGCCTCCAATAATTCAGCTTTGAGGATGCCATCACTTACACTGAGAAAGGCTTCAGTGATGTAGCTGTGTTTGGGTCATTTAAATAGACTCAGTAAACACACTGGTTTTTCAAACTGTAATTGTATAGAATTATTTCTTTGATCTGACATTGTCCCATCTAAGGTAAACACACATGTTCCATATCTCCGTAGGCAAGTTTTAACTCACACATGCATAATAATGCATTTTTCAAAAAACAGAAGTACCGATGACAGCAATCATCAGTTACACAACATAGAGAGTGAATACATTGACAAAATGATAATTTATGTACTTACACACTAAAAAACACTCAGCTTATTTAAAAAAAAAAAACAAAAACAAATTAAAAGGTCTGGAGAGATTGCTTAGTGCTTAAGGTTCTTGCCTGTGAAGCCTAAGGACCAGGTTTGATTCTCCTTGTCCCACATAAGCCAGGTACACATGATGGCACATGCATCTGGAGTTCATTTACAGTAGCTAACAGTCCCTGGCATGCCCATTCTCACCCTGTCTTTCTCTTCTTCTCTATGTTTCTTATAAATGAATAAATAAACATAAAACTCAAAGCAAAGCAAAAGAAATGCATAAAGATTGGAAGATAATACTGAAGTAAAATATCATAGTATACAATCTACTATAATAGGGAAGTAAGTGTGCCTGTGTGTGTGTGTGTGTGTGTGTGTGTGTGTGTGTGTGTTTGTGTACATACATGTTCATGCAGTGTTTGCTTGATGCAAAGGACAGGAAAACAAAACAAAGATGAAGCTTTAAATCAGGGAAAACTAATCAATATTCATGACCATCAGTGGCTATCTAAAGATAATTACTATGTTGAAAGTGATTTATGTGGTTAGCTCCTAGCATGAAATTGGAAGTCATACTGGATTTGAAAAAGCTGTTGAATTTTTCTAATATCTATCACTGTAAGAAGCTGTTTCATAACATCTCTATCCTCAAGGAGCCAACTGAATTGTTTGTAACTTATGCAATTTTTGTCCCTGATAAATTGACTTTGGGGGCAAGGAAGCAGAGATGAAATAAGCTTAATTTACTAGGATGCATGAATCATGATAATAGTTGTAACAAACCCTAGTAAGGCATAGTAGCTTAAGGAAAATAGAGACAAAGAGGTTTTAGAAGAACAGAGACAAAGAGCCATCCATTTTCCCATTCCCTTACATATACTTAATGAATATTAATTGGTCTGATAAAAGCCAAGACAGAATGATTCCATGGGGTTGCAGTCATCTTCTCATTGATAAGACAAATACCCAACCAGACACAGCTTATGGGAGGTGAGAGGGTTGGGTATTTCAGGCTTACAGATCCAGGGAAATTTCCACCAGCACTGGAAGAAATAGGTTCCCTTACATAAATCCAAACAATGAGAAACTATCAACAGCCAGCATGAACCAGCAAGCATGAACAACCAGAGCTCAAACTTCTCTGCACACACCTAGTAGGGCTTGTACTCAGACATACCTCAGGGCTAGACTTAAATTCACCCCAGTGACATGCACACCTATAACAGAGATCTGCCTGCTAGTGGCCCAGGTAGGAGTTTCAATAAAAATGAATACTAAATCTGTGGGACCATACATTTAAGCTATGACATTCAATCTACTACACATGGCTAAATATGTATTCAAGATATGTTGTAAATATTAATCACATAGTAAATTGGTGGAGAATTGTATCAGTAATTGGTGTTTACATTGAAGCAACAATAAAAAAGAAATATTTAAGCATTTAAAACTTTCATGACATAAAGCCCATTTCTTCCATAAGGTAATTAGAAAGGATAATCCTCAGCTTTTCCCTGCCTCTTCACATAGCTTGGAGTAAGTATGCATCTAATGACTGTAGTTCAAATGAATCAGAAACTAGCCAAGTTCTTTATTTATTCTAATATGTATATAATTTTTTCAGTATTGATTTATACAAGTTCAAAACCTATTACATCTTCTCTTTCAATTTACTCTCACAGTCAGAGGAAAATTCTTAGATGCCAGAGGCATACATTAAGGCACACACAGTCTTGACCATTAAATAGAGAACAATTTTCTGAACTAAGGTACTTGGTCAGGAAACTATGCTTTCTAAATTGATGTCTTCATTAGAATATGAACTTTCTTGATTCCAGTAGTGCTTATATCATGTACCACTATGAAAATGGCTAACTAAATGGCACATGCGGTAGTTTAACAAAATGATAGTGTTAATGCACACCTGGTATAGGTTTTGGAAGTATGAAGAATGCTGGAAGTGGGTCATAAAATGCACACCATTCCAGTGGCCACTGCTGAAATGCAGCATATGAAGCATGGCACAATGTCCCTTATCAGAGATCAATGCAGGCATTGTGAGATGGTTCATGGTTTGCAGTGGAGATCCAGAGATATTTTGGATATCCCAGAAAGTATATGCAAAGACTACTATGGAACACTGTAGGTTCAGAATAGAAGTTTTCCCTTTTTACTAAGCCCACTTTACTAAGCCCAGGTAGAGGGATGGAAGTTGGAAATACATAAACTGTTATCACTGGTTATGATACGACATGTTATTGATTTTGCATTGGTCTCTCCTTGTTATGCCTTATATCAATGAAAATATTACTCTATGCCATTATATGTTGGTTTTATAGAACTCACAGTTATGGGACAGTTTTGTTTTGTTTTGTTTTTAAGCAAGGATCTTACTTTTATTTATGGTATACAGGGCTTCTAACAGCTGAATTCCATTACCTGATTCAAACTAACAGAAATATACACAATGGAATTTTGTTAAGTCATAAAGAGAAAGTAAATTATGAAAATTTCAGGGAAATATATGGAAATGGAAAATACAGTGAATGAACCCATTAGGCATTTTTTTTTCTTTTTCACTCTTTTTTTTATTAATTAGTTTTGTACTCAGCAAATACAGTCAAGTTGGTACCATTGTTAGGCTCATCCATGTCCTAACCCTCCCCCTGGTCCCTCCTTATTGAGGTATATGGGTCATGCATTGTGGAGTTAGCCCACAGATATGGGTAGGAGAAATGTCTCTACATATCATGACCTGACCTGTGGCTCTGACATTCTTTCCATCCCCTTGTCCACAAAATTTCCCTGAGCCATATTGGGTTCATTTTTGGTCTGCCTCAGTGATGAGGTGTTGGGAGCCTCTGTGTCTCTGGATATATGATTTTGTAGGAGTTTATTGTTGGCTCATGTTTGGATATATTCTGACTTGTTTCCCAGCTCCAGCTATGGGTCTCGTTCCACTGAGGGGATCAGTTAGCCAAATCAAGAACAGTTGTTTTTCGACCATGGCTGTGCACCACTATTGCACTTGTGTGAGAATCATGATATGTTATTTACTGCTAAGTAGGTTAGAACATGAGTTTCTTGGACAGATATTGGTCATTTTCCCCCAGTTGACCATGTAGCACCTTCTGGCACTAGACAAATTGACTATCTGGGGACTGACTCTCTTCCAGCTTCCAGTCATGTTATTCCATTTTATGTGTCGACCACAGTTTTTTCTTTTGGTTTTTGGATTTGACTCTAAAAATGGTGCTTTTATTAATTTTTTTATCTTCTTTTTTAAAATTAATTAGTTTTGTATTCAGCAAATACAGTCAGTTTGGTACCATGATAAGGCTCATCTGTGATCTACCTCTTCCCCACTGGCCCCTCTTTATTGAGGTATATGGGTCTTACATTGTGGAGTCAGCCCACAATTACAGGTATGATAAATGTTCTTACTCTCCTTGGAGAATCTGCTTATCTTTTTCAGATAGATGCAGATCCTAAGGAGAGAGCCACCCCATCATACCTCAAAAGGGCCCTGGCTGAAACTAAGGAAAATAGGAAAAACAAGCAAAGGTGCTGTTTTCCTGATGAACCGGATACCAGCACTAGGGGGAAGGAGACCAACACAGAGAAAAATCAACTCCTACCAAATCAGAGAGCCAGAGCCTCAGAGGCCCCCAACACTTCATCACTGAAGCCGACCAAAAATGAACCCAACATGGCTCAGGGAAATTTTTTGGAAGAGGGGGCGGAAAGAATGTCAGAGCCATATGTTGGGTCATGATATGCAGAGACATTTATCAACCACAGTTTTAAAGTTGATAAAGATTATTGGGACCTTCGAAGTTAGACTGAATGCAATTTGCAATGTGAGATGATTATGAGTCGAAGTGGGCAAGAGCAGAATGTTGTAGTTTGAATTATGTCCCCCATTGGCTCAGATGTTAAAATTGAACTTGTAACTTGTATCTCAAACTGGCTGGTTGGAGGAGGTGTCACTGGGGGAAGATCTTGGAGTTCAACCCAAAGGAGTAACTGGCAGTGAATCTAGCCCAAAAGTATAAGAAAGCATTCTGAACTCTGGGAATTCTGTTTGCTATCATTTTGTGCTTGTTGCTTTGTGTGTGTGTGTGTGTGTGTGTGTGTGTGTGTGTGTGTGTGTGTGTGTGTATGTGTATGTATTGACATCTTCTATACTTATAACAATAAACCATGGTATTTTCCTCCCCTCTCTTCTCCCATTTTCCACTTCATAACCATCATATCACCTCCCTCTCTCCATTAGTTTCTCTTTTAATTTGATGTCATCATCTTTTGATCCTATTATGAGGCTTTTGTGTGGGTATTGCTAGGCACCATGAGGTCTTGGATATCAAGACCAAATCCTGTCCAGACAGTTGTATGTATGGAGTGGCACCCTTTCTTTGGCTCTTCAATTCTTTCTGCCACCTCTTACACAATGGACCCTGAGCCTTGGCGGGTGTGAGAGGTTTTAGTATTTGACACCCCTCCGTCCATTCTCAGCACTGTGTTGACTTTTGGGTCATCCTAGTGGTAATTGTCATCTGAAAAGTGAAGCTTCTCTAAACAGAAGTGAGAGTAGCATTAATATATGAGTAGGAACATTAAGTGTAATGCTTTCAGGGCAAGTTGGTGAAAGTAATATAAGCATTTATCCAGACATTACAGGCTTTATACTCCTAAGGCTCATGGCCTACCCTGCCATAGGGTTTTGACTAGGTTTTCAGTTCCAGGCACATATTCTCTCCCATAGAGTGGGCCTTCAGTCCAATTAGAGAGCAGGTGGTTTCCCCCAGAGCAGGCAGGACACTATTGCCCTGGTTCAGTCATTTTGCCTATCTGGCCAAATTAAGGTTTCCATTGTCCACAGTTTTCACCACTGATGATTTCTGTCTCCCATAAGACTGCATACAGTGCAGCTTTTTCCAGATTTCAGTTGGCTGGGCTACAGGGAGAAGGTTTTCTGCTTAGCACCAACTTGATTTCTCATTGACATTGCCACTCAGACATTTGAAGTCTTCAGCAATATGTTCTTACCATCTCTTTCTCATGGGGAACCAAGGGCCATAGAAATAGCTTATAATGTTTTGAAGGCAACACACACTTCCCTGGTCAACAATTCACTAGAAGGTATACCATCCCAGGCACTGAAATTTTTCTAATAACAATCCATTCTTTAAGAAGGTAGATTTTTGTATGTCTTATTCAGAATATCTTGAATTTTTATTGACCCTCACTCCCCCTCCTGCACATTTCTTCAATACAATCTCTTCCCCTGACCTCGCTTAGGCCTTTCCCTACCATGTAATCTGTTCTTCTACTTACATATATTCAATACCATCCCTTTATCCCCTTAAGATCTTCCTTCTCCTCTCTCTTATAGCCTTTTTTTTTTTTCTAGTTTATGGGCCTCTGCTACTGATTTTTGTTTCCAGATAACACAAAAGCCTATACATTTGTAGCTATGATCCACATGTAAGAGAGAACTTGTGATGTTTGGCTTTCTGGGCTTGGATTACATCAGTTAGTATAATGCTTTTGAGGTCCATCCAATTCCCTATAATTTCATAATTTCATTTTTCTTTACTGCTGAATAGAACTCCATTGTGTTGATGTACCACATCGTTATTATCCATTGATCTGTGGATGGACATCTAGGCTGGTTCCATTTCCTAGCTATTGTGAATAGAGCATCAGTAAACATGGTTGTGCAGGTATCTCTAAGGTACTGAGAAGAGTCATTAGGATATATGCCTAAGAGTGCTATAGCAAGATCATATGGCAAATCTATTTTTATCTGTCTCAAGAACCTCCACACGGATTTCCACAATGGATGTAGCAGATTCCATTCCCACCAGCAGTGCAGAAGGATTCCCCTTTTACCACATCTTCACCTGTTGGGATCTGAAAGGCCCAGGCATGAGGACTAGTGGAACTTCCTGAGCCTAGCTAAAGTTTGGAGACCTGTCTCTGGCCAGCTATGACTCAGCAAGATGCCTAATGGCTTCTGGTCTGCTACCTCCATGTGGCAATTGTACTTACCATTTCAATAGTTAAAGTTTACTATTGGCCCTTACCTCTTTCCCCATCCTAAAATCCCCGCCTTCGTCCCCAACATGATATAGGCAACTTCTCAGTGTAATAAAGTGAGTTGTTTCTGTGAGTTCCTGCATCAAAAAGACTCCTAACTCAGTGTGGTTTTTCTCTGGTGGCCAGGAGAGGTGTCTGAGTTGTCCAACGCTCATCATCCTTCTCAACACCTATGGAGGAATCAGCAGGCCTGGTTCTTCCCTCAGCACTATCTACCTGACCAGGAAGGAGCCCCACATCTGGCACCCAACTTGGGGCTGTGGGACCCCAACAGACTAGTGCACCCCATGAGAGGCAGTCGTTGAGGAGGTAATCAGTGAGTGCGGGTGAGCATATCCTCAAGAGTTATGAGGCAGTTTTCATATTTAGTGCACTAAACTTTGCTTCTATAACCTGTACTTACTTGTCAACATCTCTACATTCTCTTTCTGTTTCCTTTCACTTTTATTTCACAGACAAGGTGCATCTGCAGCTTTTGTACAACATGTTTATCTATCTTTTGTATCCTTGTGGTTGTATTATACTCGTGTGTATGTGGGTTGCTGTTGCCCTAGTTTTATGGACATCTCTCTCTCACCTTTATAATAAGGGACAGTCTACCTCTAAATCCAATCCTGCCTTAGAATCTCTCAGGGTACTCCTAAAGAGTAGAGGGCTAAATTTGACTTATAATCAGGCTCAACAGACCTGGGATTGCCTTTTCAAGCTGGCACCATGGCTGCCAGAAGGAAATCACTTTGATTGGGACATGTGGGATAGGGTAGAGGCCCTGGTTTGTCAGGCACATGTGGAGAAGGGTCAAATACCCCCCTCAGGGGTCCTCCCTATGATCTCATCCCTCAAGAACTACTTCCCTCCAAGACCAACCAAACATAAACAAAAGACAGAAGGAAAAGATAATATACAGGCTGATCCAGCTACTCCTCCTGGAGATACAGCTATAAAAACCCTGAAAGAGGATACACCTTTATACTACTCACTCGATCCCTTTGAGAGTGCTCCCTGGCCTTCTGGGGGATCTCTTCCACCTCTTCCATCAACTAACCCTTTCTGGACCCCTTCAGCCCCTCCTTCATATTCAGCTGCCAAGCTGACAGAAAATAAAGCTACTTTTTTATTTCCCATCAATCTAAATCCTGGGGGCAATCTCACTGCTGCTTGGTATCTGTGGGAAGCTCAGGACCTTAAGGAGCTTAAAAAGGTGGCCTCGGAGGATGGACCCAACTCCCCTTGGGCTGAGATCCTATTACAGGGACTTGCCCATCAACCTTGTACAACCCAAGATTGGGAAAATCTAGTCAGGGTTGTCTTGTCAGGTCCCCTATACATTAAGTGGTGTGCCTATTTTAGAGATGAGTGTCATGCACAGGCAAAATGAAACCAAAATCAACAGCCCCCTGTGCCAATAACTTTGGAGATGCTCTCCAGTATCTCTGATCAATATAATACAGGCACTCAACAGGTGGCTATACCTGACCCGTATAGGGACCAGGTCAGGGCACGGGGCTTGGTGGCATGGAAAAACCTTGATGAGGGACCCTCTGAAACCCCCCTTATGAATATTACTCAAAAACCATCTGAGGAGTAGGCTACATTTATGGATAGGGTGGAAAAAAGTCTCCAAAGAAAATTTCACCCAGGGGCATTACAAGATCAGTTTACTACAAAGCCTCCCATGCCCTCTTGGGGATGACCAACACCCCTCGCCCCCGCTGCCCTAAATGCAATAAGGGATTTCCTTGGGCTAGGGACTGCCAATTGAAGTTTAACACACAGAGAAAGCCTTTGAACTTCCTCTGGGGCTCCCCCCAGCACCGTTAAATAAGGGGAAAGAATCTATCAAAGCCCATTAGACCGCCCCCTGGTCCCCAGCCTTAGACCCAAAATAATTTTAAATATTGACAATAAAAAATTCAAACTTCTCATCGACACTGGAGTGGACCAAACAGTCCTGAGAAAGGAGGAAGTGCCCCCCTCCTGGCAGCTTGTGCCCGGCCCTCCCCTACTGGGATTTGCCTGGCAATCCATCTCCTGGGAGACTGCCATATGGCTCCCTTGGACTGACCAAGGTGGAGACAAGGGAAATGTCCGCCCTCTCGTGGTGACTGGGCTCACTGCTAACTTACTGGGGCAAGACATCCTTGGAGATGCTGAGGCTTTCATCACTACTGACCATAAGGTCTTTTATAATGACTTGTTAAATTAAAAAAATAATAATAATAACAACAGTTTGAGGAAGGGAGGGAATGTCATCCCAATTACTTCAATAAACACCCCCAATTCTAAGGGCCACTGCCCAGCAACCCCCCATTTAAAATCCAGTGGAGACCAGGGGACCCTATATGGGTTGAGCAGTGGCCTCTCCCTTCTTCTAAGTTACACCAACTCCACATACTTATTGATCAACAGTTGGAGGCTGGACATATCCGTCCCTCCACTAGTCCCTGGAACTCTCCTGTCTTTGTCATTAAAAAAAAAAAAAAAAAAAAAGCCTAATGGGTCCTGGAGATTCTTACATGATTTAAGAATGATCAATAAATGCATGATCCCCTTCGGAATCCCCCAGAGGGGACTCCCCTGGATCCAAGCTAGTCCCAATATATACCATATTACTATCATTGACATTAAAGATTGCTTCTTCTCTATCCCTCTCCATCCAGGAGACATGGAAAAATATGCATTTTCTGTACCCACTGTTAATTTTTGTGGTCCAAATAGGAGATTTGAATGGACTGTCTTACCTCAGGGCATGGCTAATAACCCACCCATTTGTCAATATTACCTGTCATCCATTTTCTCTTTTCTTATCAATCCCCCCAATACCCTGTTTCATATCTACATGGATGATATTATTCTTGGGTGCCTAGATTCCTCCACACTCCAGGAACTTACCCACCAATGTCTAACTATCCTTCATACTCACAGCTTTAAATTAGCTCCTGAAAAAGTTCAAACTGTGCCTCCCTTTAAGATCTTGGGCTCGACCCTTACCCTAGATACAGTTTCACCTGTTAAACCACAACTTTATATTCATGATTCTTACACCTTGCCTCAACTCCAGAAGATCTTGGGATAAATTAACTGGATGAGGCCTTGGATACCCATAACTACTAAAGAGCTGTCCCCTTTGTTTGACCTCCTAAAGGATCTTAACTTCTCCTCTCAGGTAATTTTGTCCCCTTGTCATCAACAAATTTTCCATAAGGTACAACAGGCTATAAATACTGCAACCATAAAGAGGTTCAATCCTAATTTGCCCATCTCCCTCTACATTTTCTCTGGGAAACATTATGCACTGCACTGTTGGTCCAGGAAGGTGAGCCCATCCAATGGATCCACCCCTC
Source organism: Jaculus jaculus (assembly GCF_020740685.1). Classification (NCBI taxonomy): domain Eukaryota; kingdom Metazoa; phylum Chordata; class Mammalia; order Rodentia; family Dipodidae; genus Jaculus; species Jaculus jaculus. Next base: position 86,124,539 of record NC_059103.1, read on the forward strand.
AATCGGTGGGATCCTCAGAGTTTATTCTATAACCAACCAGGTTGCTGATTGCATTATCAAGGGCAGAGACACCTCTTTCTGGTTGTTTGGCACAGAACCTCACCTTATTGTCACTCCCATTAAGATAACTGATTTCACCTGGCTTCAGAGAAATAATAACAGAGTTGCTATGGCTCTTGAGGGGTTTCTAGGTAAAATTTATTGCTATTATGGCCCCCACAAATGGATGAGTTCTTTCTCCAGGTTAGAATCGAAACCCCCCCAGGCTTTTTCTGTGGCAACCTAACCCTGACTTTCTTACCTTGTTGACTGATGGAGGGCGCCTGGGGGCTTCCCTAGCCATTTACCCTCCCTTAAAACAGGAAAAAGAGCCTATCCCCATAAAGTCAGTCCCCCATGAGGTTGAGGGGTCAGCACAATTCAAAGAGCTATTTGCTGTCATTCTAGCTTTGGACACTATTCAAGAGCTGTTTAGCTTATTTTCTGGCAGCCTTTATGTTGTTAATTTATTACCCAACCTGGTTGAGGCCCATATTAGACTGGACTCCTACCCTATATCTCCTTTGATGATTCAAGCTCATTCCTACTTGAACAAAGAATTAATCCCATTTTTCTTCAACATCTCAGGGGTCATCAAAACTTACTGGGATTTCTCTCTCAAGGAAACAACTTGGCTGATAAAATGGCTTCTATGCCTCAATGTAATATTATTACAGAAGCTACGCGCTTCCACTTATTGACCCATGTCAACTGGAGAGGTCTCAAGCACAGGTTTCCACAGGTACCAGTCAAGAACCTTAAAAACATTGTCCAGAATTGTAAGTCCTGTCAGCCTTTCCTCCAAGTATCCCCTCTTCAAAATACAGGAAACAATCCTCAAGGGCTGCACCCTAATTGATGTCACACACTATTCTCCATTTGGAAAGCTTAAATATATTTTTCTTTCAGTTGATACCTTCTCCCGCACCTGCTGGGCATAAGCACATGCCAGGGGAAAATCTAAACATGCCATTAGTCATATGCTTCCATGTTTTGGCACTCTTGGGCTGCCTGATCAAATTAAAACAGATAATGGTCCCTGCTTTGTAAGCAAGGCCTTTATCAATTTTCTCCAGACCTGTAAAATCACAGTCCACAGGCATCCCATACAACCCCTGGGGCCAACCTATAGTTGAAAGATATAATCAGACTCTCAAGTCTCAATTACAAAAACAAAAGGGGGAATTCTTACCCCCACATGACCAACTGAAAAAGGCATTATTTACCCTAAACATTTTCAACTTTTCTAATGAAAATAAACAATTATCCCCTTTTCAAATCATTGGTCCTCATCCTTTACCTACAGTTCTATCTGGGTAAGATGGAGGGACCCATTGACTGGGGCCTAGAGAGGGCCTGATCCACTCCTCACAGCAAGGAGAGGGTTTAGATGTGTCTTCCCTCAAGATGAAAAAAGACCCATTTAGGTACCAGCGAGAGACCTAAAATATTTGTCCCAACAAGGGGACACTGACAATCACTTCTCTAGGGAGTGTCCCGCCCCTGAGGACTGTTCCCAAAATGGTCCTTTACCCTGCTAAATTAATAACTCCCTCTGTTGCGGACAATTGCTGGCTTCGCCTCCGATCTGGGCCTCTCTGGCTGCTTGCAGTACAGTTGCCCATATGATCTTAAAAAACTGCTCAGCCACCTTCCCCATCCCCGTCCAGCTTTTCCCAATGTTTCCTCTGAGCATTTGGGCCCTGCCTTTCTCTAATAATTCCCATACAGATGTGGGACACATTCATCCTTCCTTATGTACTTTTAACACAACTGAGCCCAGTTCTCAATGCTGCCCGCCTGCTGGAATGGCTTATATTTATGGAAGCGGGATGGCTTATAACTTTCTGCCCACCAATTAGACAGGTATTGTGCCCCAGCCACCTTAATCTCAGATGTGGATATCATTTCTGGAAGCTAGATTCCCTGGCTAAGTTAGTCCTACAAAACAGGAGAGGACTAGACATACTAATGGCCGAAAAGGGATGCGTATGTTTGTTTTTACAGGAAAAATGCCGCTTTTATGCCAATAAATCAGGAATCATCCAGGACAAGATTAAGGGACTCCAGGAGGACTTGGAGAGGAGGCGATGTGACCCCCAGGACAACCTGCTGTGGACAGGCCTACATGACTTCTTACCCTACCTCCTCCCTCTACCTGGACCCCTGCCCCTTCTTCCCCTTTTCCTTATCCTCACTGTAGGGCCTTGTTTAATTAACAAAATTACACAATTTATTAACCAGCAGCTAGAGGCAATAAAACTTCATCAGGTCGAGATATCACAGGCTGGCAACTCAGGAATTAAGTTCCTCAGATGACCCACTGCCACCTCCCCTGCCCTCCATGTGACCAATGACGGGTAAGATCCCCAGAGGGGGACAACCTAAGAGAGGCCATGGAGTGGCTTCTCAGTGAGCTAAACAACTGGTACTCAATGACTGGTAAGATCCCCAGAGGGGTAAAACCTAAGAGAGGGGCCATGGTAACTAATGCTCTTACAAAAACAAAAGGGGGGGATTTTGGGCTCTGAAAGGCCCAGGAGTGAGGCCTAGTGGAACTCCCTGAGCCTAGCTAAAGTTTGGAGACCTGTCTCTGGCCAGCTATGACTCAGCAAGACACCTCATGGCTTCTGGCCTGCTACCTCCACGTGGCAATTGTAATTACCATTTCAATAGTTAAAGTTTACTATTAGCCCTTCCCTCTTCCCCTATCCTAAAATCCCTGCCTTCATCCCCAACATGATATAGGAAACTGCACAGAGTAATAAAGCAAGTTGTTTCTGTGAGTTCCTGCATCGAAAAGACTCCCAACTCAGTGTGGTTTTTCTCCGGTGGCCAGGAGAGGTTTCTGAGTCATCTGATGCTCATCATCCTTCTCAACTCCTAGGGAGGAACCAGCAGGCCTGGTTCTTCCCTCTGCATTACCTACTTCACTGGGAAGGAGCCCTATACTCACCAACAATTATTGTTATTTGTTTTATTGATTGTAGCCATTCTTACAGAAGAGAGATGGAATTACAACATAGTTTCAATTTGCATTTCCCTGATGACTAAGGATGTGGAACACCTTTTTAGATGTTTATATGCCATTTGTATTTCTTCCAGTGAGAACTCTCTATTTAATTTCATAGCCCATTTTTTGATTGGGTTGTTTGATTTCTTATTGTTCTGTTTTTTTGAGTTCTTTGTATATTCTTGAAATTAATCCTCTGTCAGATGTGTAGCTGACAATGATTTTCCCCATTCTATAGGTTGTGGCTTTGCTCTATTCACAGTGTCCTTTGTTGTACAAAAGCTTTGTAGTTGCATGAGATCCCAGTAGTTCAATAGTGATTTTATTTTCTGAGCAATAAGGGTTATATTCAAAAAGTCATTACCTATGCCAATATGTTGAAGTGTTTCCCCTACTGTTTCTTCTAGCAATTTCAGATTTTCAGGTCTTATATTAAGGTGCCTGATCCACTTGGATTTGATTTTTCTGCATGAAGAAAAGCAAGAATCTATTTTCATCTTTATACATATAGATATCCAATTTTCCCAGCACCACTTGTTGAAGAGGCAGTCTATTGTCCAATGAATATTTTTTGGCATTTTTGTCAAAAATCAGATGGCTATAGCTGCCTGGATTAACATCTGGGTCCTCTATTCTGTTCCATTGATCTACATGTCTGTCTTTGTGCCAATACCATGGTGTTTTTGTTACTATGGCTTTGTGATATAGCTTAACATTGGTTTTGGTGATGCCACCAGCCTCATTTTTGTTGTTCAAAATTGTTATGACTATTCAAAGTTCTTTTTTTTTATATTTCCAAACTAATTTTAGGACTGTTTATTCTATTCCTGTGAGGAATGCCTTTGGATTTAATGGGGATTGTATTAAATGTGTAGATTGCTTTTGGTAAGATTGATATTTTCACAAAATTGATTCTTCCAATCCAAGAACATGGGTTGTCTTTTCATTTCATTGTGTCTTCTGTAATTTCTTGCTTGTGCATTTTAAAGGTCTCATTGTAGAGCTCTTTCACTTCCTTATTTATTTATTTTTATTCCAAGTTTATTCCAAGATACTTTATTTTGTTGAGACAATTGTGAATGGGAGAGATTCTCTGATTTCATTCTCTGCCCACTTGTTGTTAGTATATAGGAAAACTACTGATTTCTGTGTATTTATTTTGAATGCTACTATTCTGCCAAAAGTGTTTGTCACCTCTAACAGTTTGCTGGTAGAGTTTTTAGCATCTTTTATGTATAGACTCATATCATCGGCAAATAGTGATAATTTGAGCTCTTCCTTTCCAACTTGCATCCCTTTTATTTGTGTCTCTTGCCTTATTGCTATAGCTACTATTTCCAGTACTATAATAAATAAAAGTGAGGACAGTGGACATCTTTGCCTTGCTCCTGAATTTAGTGAAATGCTTCGAGTTTTTCACCATTTAGTAATAGGCCGGCTGTAGGTTTATCTTAAATAGCTTTCATTATGTTGAGATATGTTCATTCTATTCCCAATTTCTGTTATACTTTTATGATGATAGGATGTTGGATTTTGTTGAACGCCTTTTCTGCATCTAGTGAAATGATCATGTGATATTGTCTTTCAGACCATTTATATGATGTATTACATTTATTGATTTGCATATGTAGAATCATCCCTGAATCCCTGGAATAAAGCCAACTTTGTCAGGGTGAATACTCTTTTTGACATATTCTTGTATTCTGTTTGCCAATATTTTGTTCAGAATTTTCACATCTATGTCCATGAGTGAGATTGGTCTGTAATTTTTTTTTCTTTTTTCTTTTTTCTTTTTCTTTTTTTGTTCTGTCTTTGCCTGGTTTTGTTATGAGTGTTATACTAGCTTCATAGAAGGAGTTTGGTAGAATTCCTTCCTTTTCTATTTTATGGAAATTTGAGAAGAATTGGTGTTTGTTCTTCCATTAAGGTATGGTAAAATTTACAGTGAATCTATCTGTGCCTGGGCATTACTTAGTTGGGAGACTTTTTATAACTGCTTGGATCTCTGTACTTGTTATAGTTCTATTTAAATGGCTCATCTCACCTTGATTTAATTTTTTTTTTGTCTATACAATAGCTTTTTTAAATTAGTTTTGTATTCAGCAAATACAGGCAGTTTGGTACCATTATTAGGCTTATCCATGTCCTGCCCCCTCCCAACTGGCCCCTCCTTGTCGAGGTATATGTGTCATGCATTATGGAGTTAGCCCACAGTTATTGGTACAACAAATGTCTCTGCATATCATGACCCAACATGTGGCTCTGACATTCTTTCCACCCCCTCTTCCACAAAATTTCCCTGAGCCATGTTGGGTTCATTTTTGGTCTGCTTCAGTGATGAGGTGTTGGGGGCCTCTGAGGCTCTGGCTCTCTGATTTGATAGGAGTTGATTTATCTCTGTGTTGGTCTCCTTCCCCCTTGTGCTGGTATCTGGTTCATCAGGAAAACATTACCCTTGCTTGTTTTGCCAATTTTCCTTACTTTAACCTGGGGCCCTTTTGAGGAATGATGGGGTGGCTCTCCCCTTAGGATCTGCATCTATCTGTAAAAGAGAAGCAGATTCTCCAATGGAGAGTAAGTTACCACCAGGACAAATGAGATAACCCTTACTTTTTTTATAGAGTGCTTAATAGGTGTAGGCCCTCTTGTAGCCCATGATTGATGGTAGCTTGATAATGGAGAGTGGACTTATGTTTGGATATGGTTCTGACTTGTTTCCCAGCTCCAGGTATGGGTCCCAAACCACTGAGGGGATCAATTAGCCAAATCAAGAGCAGTTGGTTCCCCACCATAGCTGTGTGCCACTATTGCACTTTGTGGGCATCACAACAGGTTATTTGCTGCTAAGTAGGTTAGACCATGAGTTGCTTTGACAGATATTGCTCATTTCCCCCAGTCTCCCATGTAGCACCTTCTGACACTAGACGTGCTGACTGTCTGGGGACTGACTCTCTCCTGGCTTCCAGCCATGGTTTTCCATTTTACGTGTCAGCTGCATATGGTGTCTTCAGCAATAGGGTCTTACCAGTGTTCTTTGGTAGGTCATCAAGTACTCTGACAGAAATTTTGTTAGGTCATATGAATCAAGGAAATCATCCATTTATTTCAGATTTTCAGACTTAGAGGTATATATATTCTTAAAATATGTCCTTATAATTATCTCAATTTCTTTGGTATCTGTTGTAATGGTACCTTTTTCATCTCTAATTTTGTTAATTTTTGTCTCTTCTCTCTGCTGGTCAAATTTGGTAAGTGTTTATCAGTCTTGTTGATCTTTTCAAGGAACCAACTATTTGTTTCATTGATTCTTTGGAATTTTTCTATTTTTCTATTTATTTTTGGTTTCTATTTCATTAATTTGTGCCATAATCTTAATGATTTCTTCTCACCTACCAATTGGCCTTAAGGTGGAGCTTTAAATTGTTAATTTGTAAACTCTCTAATTTCTTAAAATAGGCACTTAGGCACTTAGAACTATAACTTTACCTCTTATGACTGCCTTAATTGTGTTCTAATAGTTTTGGTATGTTGTATTATCACCATCATTTGATTCTATGAATTTATTAATTTCCTTTTTGATTTCTTCAATGGTCGACTGATCATTCACTAGTGTACTGTTTAGTCTGCATGAAAGTCTGTATGCTGTGTAGCTTTTCTTGTTGCCAACTTGCAGTTTAACTCCATTGTGGTCAGATAGAACACAAGGGATTATTTCTGTTATCCTATATTTGTGGATATTTGTTTTGTGTCCCAATATATGGTCTATTTTAGAGAATGCTCCATGTGCTGCTGAGAAAAATGTATATTCTGCAGCATTTGGATGGAATGTTCTGTAGATATCTGTTAGGTCCATTTGTTCCATACCATTATTTAATTCAAACATCTGTCTGTTTATTTTTTGCCAGGATGACCTGTCAATGATGAAAATAGGGTATTGAAGTCTCCCACTATAATTGTGTTTGATGTTACCTTGGCCTTAAGTCTAATAGTGTTTATTTAATGAAACTGGGAGCCCCCATGTTAGGGTCATATATGTTTAGGTTTGAAATGTCCTCTTGCTGGAGTCTTACTTTAATCACTTTAAAATGACCTACTTTATCTTTCCTCACTAATGTTGGTTTGAAGTCTATCCTGTCATATATTTGGATAGTAATCCCTGCTTGTTTCCCAGGCCCATATGCTTGAAATGCCATTTTCCATCCCTTCACCCCTGAGGTGGTGCCTATCTTTTATTGAGAGATGAGTTTCCTGGAGGCAACAAGTGGCAGTATCCTGCCTTTTAATACAGTCTGCAAGCCTTTTTATTTTGAATGGTGCATTGAGGCCATTGATATCAAGTTATTATTGAAAGGTATGCATTTATTCTTGCCTTTCTTATTATTTTGTAATGTTTCCTGTTTTCCCTTTAGTCATATGTTTTAACTGTTAATTGAGTCTGGTTTACTTTTTCCTATTTCCTTCTGTGTGTGTTTTGCTTTCTCTTTGGCATTAAGAATTCCTTCAAGTGTCTTCTGTAGAGCTGGTTTGGTTGTCATAAATTCCTTTTGCCTGTTTTTGTTGTGGAATGTCCTTATTTCTCCATCAATTTGGATAGATAGCTTTGCAGGATAAAGTAATATTGGTCGAAAGTCGTTTGCTTTCAGAACTTGGACTACATCATTTCAAGCCCTTCTGGCTTTTAGAGTTTGTATTAAGTATCTGCTGTTATTCTGATGGGCTTACCTTTGCAGGTGACTTGCTTTTCTATCTAACTGCTTTCAATATATTTTCTTTGGTTTGTGTGCTTAGTAGTTATAACATGGCAAGGAAAGGTTCTTTCCAGATTTTTTCTGTTTTGTGTCCTAAAAGCTTCTTTTATCTGCATTGGCATTTCTTTCCCATTTTGGGAAAATTTTTCTTCTGATTTTTTTGAAAACACCTACTAAGTCTTTGGATTGAAATTCTTCTCCTTCTGTTATTCCCTTAATTCTTATGTTTGATCTTTTAATAGTGTCCTCGATATCTTGAAATAATCACTCAAACCTTGATATTAGCTTGTCTTTCTCTTTTTTGGACTGTATTAGATCTGCCATCTGGTCTTCTAGTTTAGACATTCTGTTCCCTGCTTCATCCATTCTACTGGACAGACTTTCCACAGAGCTTTTTATTTCATTGACTGCATTCTTCAGAGCCAGGATTTCAGCCTGGTTTTTCTTCAGTATTTCTATTTCCTCACTCATGTCTTACAATGACCTCTTTATTTCATTAAGCTGGTTTCCTGTATTCTCTTTCAGAAGTCTGTTTTCTGCTTCAATTCCTTTGTTTTCTTCTTTGATTTCCTTCATTTCTTCTCTGATTTCTTTAAGCATAGATACCATTATTTTCTTGAAATATTTGTTGGGCATTTCATCTAAAACAGTCTCATTGGAGTTCATTTCTGATGGACTTACAGTTTTTGGTGGGACTCTTTTGTCTTGATTGCTTGGGTTTCTTGTATCGTATTGTAATGAATATTATATCCTGAATTGATTTAATGCTTGGGTTTTCTATTTATCTGTAGTGTTCCAGATGTGGCAATCACTACTATATTCCCTCAGGATATGAGTTCAAGGTGCCATGTGTAGCTCTTGTTCCTCAGTCAAGCCGCAGTAATCCTAGGTGTTGAGTTTGCTTACTAATAAAGTATTCTAGTGGACTGGGTGGAATAATTTACCAGCAAATTCTCAACTTCAACCGTGTAACATACACAATTAATAAAAACAGCACAAAGTATGCAATTATGGGGATTAAAACAAACAGATATTCATATAAAGGCAGAATTCCTAAGGGTGTGTGTTGTTCTACACCCTTAATCTTGTCAGCTGGAAGGTAGAAATTTCTGTTTTAAATTTGGTTCCAGGTCAACCTAGATCTGGATCAGATCCCAATAATGATAGAAGGAAAAAAAGGCAATATAAATATAAATATAGATATAAATATGAATATGAATATAAATATAAATATACATACACACACACACACATACACACACACACACACACACACACCCCAAATGCAATAATATTCAACTCCCAAATACAGGTTATTTGGAAATGGTAAAGCCAACCAAGTATATTGCAGGCCTGTGTACCTGTTTTTTTTTTTTTTTTTTTTTCTTTTTCAGTCAGCCTCTTTACCTTTTGGGGTGGCTTTCAATCTCACCAATTCTGAGTGCCACCTCAATCCCTCTGTGTTGTGCTGTGCAGCTGTACCTCTGATCTGCTCTGCTGGCTGCGCTGCCCCTGGGGGCTGAATGCTGAAGGTTCACGGTTCTGATGGTGGGAGATGGAAGAGTTCAGACTTCCAGAATTACTCACACTTTTAGTAGCTCTTTAGTTGATCTCAGCAGTCTTTCCTTTAGATTTCTTAACTTTGCAACAAGGCTGATGGAGTTGAAAAATTTGTTGCTTGGTCTCTGTTGCTGCTCCTTGTTGCTTTTGGTTTGTTCACTAGTGGTGCTTGTTTTTCAAACTTATCATGTCACACTATGAATCTTCAATGGTCCCTGTTAATAAAAAATGACATACCATGCATTATAGTTTTAACCTTTTGGGAAGAAAAACTAAGTCATTTTCCATTATGATTCTCAATTCAAACATAGTGAAATAAAAGATATCTTTATAAAACCTGCTAGTAGGAATTGGAATACTAGTTATTCTTTACAGTCTGTCCAATCAAGTGCAATAGTTTGTGGCTATATCTCTTTCTGTAATACATATCTCAAACTGTCATTTCTCTGTATTTTCTTTTTTAAAAATATTTAATTCATTTTTTATTGACAACTTCCGTAACTGTAGACAATAACCCATGATAATTCCCTCCCTCACCCCACCTTCCACTTTGAAACTCTACTCTCTATCATATCCCCTACACCTCTCAACCAGTATTTCTTTTATTTTGATGTCATCACCTTTCCTCCTATTATGATGGTCTTGTGTAGGTGGTGTCAAGTGCTGTGAGGTCATGGATATTCAGGCCATTTTGTGTCTGGGGGAGCACATTGTAAGGGTCACATCCTTCCTTTGGCTCTTACATTCTTTCCACCACCACTTCTGCAATGGATTTTGAACTTTGGAAGATGTTATGAAGATATTTCAGTGCTGAGCTCTTTTCTGTCACTTCTTCTCAGCACCATGTTGCCTTCTGAGTCATCTAAGGTGACTGCCATCTGATAAGAGAAAATTCTCTAACCAAAAGTGAAAGTAACATTAATATATGGATATGAACATTAGAAGTGCTTGCTGAGCAGTTTGGTGAGCATAGTATACACATTTAACCAGACACCAGCAGACGTTACATCCCTACGGCTCATGATTACCCCTGTTGTAGGTTTTCATTATCAGGGACATATACCCTCCCATGGAGTGGGCCTCCAGTCCAATTAGAGAGAGGTTGGTTTCCCAGATATCAGACATGTCATTATTGCATCTGTTGGCTCATTTGGCCTAGATGGCTAGATTTAAGGTTTGCAGTGCCCACTGTTGAGTATCTCCACTGTTGATTTCTCTCTCTCCCATTGAAGTACATGCAGTATAGCTTTTGCAGCTTTCTGTCAGTTCGCCTACAGGGAGGACATTTTCAGTTCATCTCCAGCAGGAATTCTCAGTGACCTTGCAGCCCAAGTATGTGGAGTCTTTAGCAATAGGGTCTTACTATCTGTAGCACACAGATTCAGGTTCACTGAGATGAATTTCCAGACCAGGCACAGTTATGGAGGAAGAGATATGTATTGAAGCTTACAGATCCAGGGGAAGTTCCATAATGGCAGAAGAAGCTGGCCTGCTTTCACAGGACCAAACAGAAAGAGAGAGAAGTATAAGCCTAAAGGCCAAAAGTCACAGCACACATAAGAACTACAGCTAGACAGACTTTGCATATCTTTAGATTGAAATCTGAAACCCACCACCACACTTTAAGATCACCCAGTGACATTACCTCCAGCCAGGTAGCCAGCAGGTGCAAACTACAAACAACTGAATATATTGGGGGCCACCTAGTCAATTCAAACCACCACATTCCTCCCCTGGCTTCCAAAAGATTTATAACCATCACACGCTGTAAATTTTACTCAGTTCAATTACAAAGGTCTCCACAGTCTTGACCAATGTAAGATATTAAGACCTGTAAAATCAAACAAGTTAAACACTTCTAACATATAAAGGTACAGAGTAAACATTTTCAACTGGTTATAAGGCATAGCAAGGAGAGACTAAAACAATGCAAACTCAACCACCATCAAACACCAAACTTCTGCAGTTCAAGTCTAAGACTGACAGACTCCAGATTTTCCAATTCTGCCCCTCCAGCTGGGCAGAGTAGCCGGGGAACACTTCCATCCCAGGTCAACAATGCACTCTATGGTAGCCCTTGCATAGTCCTGGTATATACAAAACATCTTCAGGTCTTCACGCAAACCATGGTCCATCTTCCAAAGGCTCTTTCAGCCTATCAGGGCATCAGGCCCTACCTCATGCCACATCTCAGCAGCTGCTCCTGGAACCTTGTGCAATTCACGAGCACTCCTCACATTTTTCATGCTTCTGAAACCAATACCAGGTGTGCAAAACACAGCCATATGCTTAATTCACACACAAAATAAATCCTAACCTTGAAAAGCAGGTTTGTTCTCCAGTCTACTCTTTCCAATAGTCTTTGCATTTCTATGATAGTCTTTCCTCAGGCATCCTTTCCATGGTAAAGCAATTGGACCATCTCCCTTTAAGGTTGCTAATGTGTTTGACAATAGCAGATTCAGTAACCTAAAACCAGTCTCAGTGCCTGTAATTTTAACTTGCTTGAGGTTTTCCAGCTTAAAATCTTAAAATCTCTCAGTCCAATATCTTTAGCCAGGCACATCAGTCCATTACAAATTTAACCTTGATCAAACTCCCTGGGCCTGGGCAGCAGGATGCAGCCAGCCCTTATGCCAGTAGCCCAGTTCAAACAAAGTCCTCTCCAGTCTTTCCTTCCTCTTAGAAAGTTCATAAGCCAAGCCTTGAAGTTCAATGCTGTCTTCCCCTAGCGCTCTCAAAATCTGATCAGAATAGTCCAAAAAACTTGGCTTACCACTCCAGAAGGCATCTTCAGTTGCAAGCACTATGTCCATGCCCACTCCTCCAAAACAAAGGTTCCAAAAGATCAGCATCCACATAGTCAGGTTCATCTTAGCCCCCTCCTCGGTACCAAGTTCTGTAGCAGACAGATTCAGGTTCACTGAGATGAACTTCCAGACCAGGCACAGTTATGGGGGAAGAGATATTTATTGAAGCTTACAGATCCAGGGAAAGTTCCATAATGGCAGAAGATGCTGGCCTGCCTTCACAGGACCAAACAGAGATAGAGAAGTACAAACCTAAAGGCCAAAAGCCACAGCACACTTAGGGACTCCAGGTAGGCACAATTTGCATATCTTTAGATTGAAATCTGAAACCCACCACCACACCTTAAGATCACCCAGTGACATTGCCTCCAGCCAGGTAGCCAGCAGATGCAAACTACAAACAACTGAATATATTGGGGGCCATCTATTCCATTCAAACCACCACACCATCTATTCATGGTAGGAAACCAAGAGCCTCAGCAATGGCCTGTAATATTTTGGGGTATCAGTGGCCTCCCCTCCCTGGCCCACAATTCACTGGTAGGTATCTCATAATTACACTGAAAATTTTCTTGTAATAGTCTATGTCTTCTGAGTGTTCCATTTTCCAAAAAAGTAGGATTCCATATGACTTATTTATATCCTCTTAGATTTTGATTAGCCCTCCCTCCACTTTTCCTTTACTCAATCTCTTCTGCTGACCTCACTTAGCCATTTACACCCCCATTAATCTTTTCTTCTACTTACATATATACCATACCATCCTATTAAGTATCTGTGTTTTCACTGTGACTATCCTAATATGTATATATGCATGTATACTCTGGTGATCAATAAGATAATGCACTTCACATATTAATAAATTGTGATACTTTTGCTAATCTCTTAGTAATAAGATCAACCAGAGTCAAAACACTATTCTAAGCAATTTAAGTTTGATATTGTATATTGCAATAATCTTTATATTGTTGGGATTAATCACCCATCCAAAAAAAAAAATGGGAGCACATAATTTATTTTGGCTTACAATCTCTATTGGAAGCTGCATGGTAGCAGGGAAAATATGGTAAACCACAGTGCTATACAACACTTCCTTGAAAATATCAGGTGGACAATATAAGCAGGAGAATAATCTGAACTCTCAAAAAGCAGAGCTGGCTGGATATAATATCTCGAAACCCATTTACAACAACACACTTGATCCAACAATTCCCCACCACCCAAACTGCCATCAGGTAGGAACCAAGAATTCAAAAACACATGAGTTTATGGGGTAAACCTAATGCAAACTACCATATTCTACCCATGATATGTACAGCCCCAGAAACTCTCCACCATTCATGATGTAAAATGCAGTGCACTCAGTCAATATCAGTATCCACCAAAGGTTTTTCAATCTCAGCACTGTTCAAACCTGTCCATAGTACTTGGACAAAGCACCTGAATATACACAGCTTACAGGAAGAATAGACTGGCTTCCTGTCTTGAAGGGAAGATCCATGATTTCAGGGACAAGGTTGTAGAGAAGAGGATGGGTATCTCCACCTTGCCAACATCAGGTAGAAAATAGCTACAGTAGAGTAAGCCAAATTCTGGCAAAGGGGAGCTGGCTGTAATGCCTGTAAACACACCCAATGCCGGGGTCCAGCCCTGGCTTGAAGGAAGGCTCGCAAAGAGAGATGTGAAAGGAAGTGGCGAAATAATGACTTGAAATCAAGTTCCGGTGCAAGCTGGCAGGCTAATGCTGAAGGCAGGTGAGTTTTTCCATCTTTCTCTCTCTTTCTCTCTCTTTTTTTTTTCTTTCTTGCCACAGCTCTTAGCTTAGCCTCAGTCTTTTTTTTTTTTTTTTTTTCTGATCACATCATGCAAGAACAAACTTCAAGAAAGGTAACATTTCACAGAATTTATAGAAATTTTTTTTAATTTCTTATCATCAAACAAGCCCATAATTATTCACCACAAGTAAAGTCATCAGGCCCCTATAATGATTAACTATTTTCACATTTTCCCCATGTATGTGTGGTCAAGCACTTGTGATTTCCTGAAATGCTTCTTTCAATTACTATATTAAAGGTGAGAGGCAAAACAACTATAAATGGGGCTTCCCATCATTAATCACTGATCCACTAGATCTATTTATCCTTTAATAATTTATCTTGAATTTTCCTTTTCATGTCCCTCCAATACTTAGACTTTGGACCCCCAATTGAATTATTTCTGACTTGGGTTGCTTTTCTTTGAGGATTCTTGGTAAAGAGTCATAGTTTGTTGCAATTGCCACCATTTAGAAAAATTAGTCACAGAAAAATTTTTACATTGCTCCAGAACAACAAATTTTATATTGTTTCCTCTTAAGTGTACTGTACTCCATGCCTGACTTTTTTTAAGGCCTTTGAGGAAAACAATTATCTCTGACCTATTTTCTTATTTTTCCAATTCTATGCCAGAGCCTCTTTCAGATACATTGACCAACACTTCACCAACACCAATTTTTACTGGAAAAGTAAACTTAGAGATTGGTACACCAAGTGAAAGACAGAGAAAGACAAACATTATACAGAAAACAACTTATTTCTGTAGCATAGAGAGCCAAAGATTTTTATATACAAGGGCCACATTGGACTTCAAGGAAGAGACAGCTGGGCTGGTACTGTGTCAAGCAGCTCTTCAGTGCTTGATTCCTCGTGATCCTGAAATGGCATGCTTGCAGTCTCTGGCAACCCAAAACACACCTCTTCTGTCAAGGCTCTACTTCCATCAACTGTAAAACAGGCATTCAAACCACATCTGACTTTACTCATTACTGTGATCAAATATCCAATAATAAGGAGCTTAAAGAAGGAAAGTATTTTTTTTATTTGTTTGTTTGTTTTGTTTTATTTCCAGTTTAGGGAATACATTCTATTATTGTGGGAATGCATGGCAACAAGGAGTGGGAAGGCACCTGGTGACAATGTGTTCAGTCAAAGCCAGTGTACTATTTTTTATATATTTGTTATTAATTAGTTTTGTATTCAGCAAATATAGCCAGTTTGGTAGCATTATTAGGTTCATCCGTGACCTACACCCATCACTTGGCCCCTCCTAGTTGAGGTATATGGGTCATGCATTGTGGAGTTAGCCCACAGTTATGGTGTGGTGGTTTGATTCAGGTGACCCCATAAACTTAGGTGTTCTGAATGCTAGGTTCCCACCTGATGGAGATTTGGGAATTAATGCCTCCTGGAAGGAGTGTATTGTTGTGGGCAGGCTTATGGGTATTATAGCCAGTTTCCCCTTGTCAGTGTTGGGCACACCCTCCTGTTGCTGTGGTCTACCTTATGTTGGCCATGGGGTGATTTCCACCCTCTTCTCATGCTATTGTTTTTCCCTGCCATCATGGAGCTTTCCCCCAAGCCTTTAAGCCAAAATAAACCTCCTTTTCCCAGAAGCTGCTCTTGGTTGGGTGATTTCTACCAGCAATGTGAACCACACTGCAAAAGTAAAGTGGTACCAGGAGTGGGGTTGCTGCTAGATACCTGACTGTGTGGCTTTGGCCTTTTGGAGCTCATTTTCAAGAGGTATGTGGGAGGATTTCAAACCTTGGACTAAGAGATATCTTGCAGTGCTGTAAGTAAAACTTGATGGATCATTCTGGTCTGATCTGCAAGACCTGAATGCAGTAAAACCTATGGACTGTGAGGTTTGGCTTATGAGGGTGAGAAAGACCTTTGCTTAGACTGGGCTAGCAGTTTGAGTGAGAAGCTTGCTCGTATGCCCATATCCTGAGAAGTTGTACATGGTTGCTTTGCATAGAAATGAACTGGTATGAGTAGAGGGATATGGCACAGAAAGAAAAATCTTTTGGTGAACTGTTGTCCATTCAGCTGCAACTGAGAGATTACAACCTATGACACTGGGCTAGCTGATCTGTGCTGGGGCAACAGGAAGAATGTTGACTTTTTTGAAGGGGCCTGGGTGCTTAAGAAGTGTCCTGTTCTTCAAAGTCTGCTTTATTCCCCCCTGGATTAACAAATTTACACCCTACCTGGTATCATGGAGTACAAGAAATGCTGGAAAGAGGGTCAGTGAGTTTGAAACACAGTCTTGTGTTTTGGAAATGGCCATGGGAAGTGTGAAGTGGGTTTGCTGGTTGCCTGCATACAGACCCCATGGGGCCATGAGGATGAACTGTGGCTTGCAGTGGAGACCCAGTGGAGATGCTGGGACCATTAGATAGCTGCCAAGGAGCTGCCGCCCCCAAAGAAGTTTCCCAGGACTGTGAGTAGCCTAGCTGGAGGGGCGGAATTTGAATGTCAGAGACTTGTTGCTGGTTACAATTATCGGAATTGAAGATTTGTCACTGGCTAGAGCTGTTGGACTTGAAGCTACAGAGTTTGATGTTTGCCCTGGTTGTTTTAAATCTTGTATATGTTGAATGTTTTTTTGCTATGCCAAATGCCATCTTTTGCAGTGTGAATATTTATTCTGTGCCATTATGGGTTTTTTGAGGATATTTTTTGTTATTATGGCTCAGTTAAAAGATCTTGGACTATGGGGATGTATGAACATTATGGGAATTGATAAAAACTATGGGGAATTTTAATGTTACATGAATGAATTGCATTTTACATCACAATGTGATTATCAGTTTATAGGGGCCAGGGGCAGAATGTGGTGGTTTGATTCAGGTGTCCCCTCTAAAGTTAGGTGTTCTGAATGCTAGGTTCCCAGTTGATGGAGATTTGGGAATTAATGCCTCCTGGAGGGAGTATATTGTTGGGGGCAGGCTTATGGGTGTTATAGCCAGTTTCCCCATGCCAGTGTTTCACTCACCCTCCTGTTGCTGTGGTCCACCTTATGTTGGCCAGGGGGTGATGTCCACCCTCTGCTCATGCCATCATTTTCCCCTGCCATTGTGGAGCTTCCCCTCAAGCCTGTAAGCCAAAATTCACTTCCTTTTCCGAGAAGCTGCTCTTGGTTTGGTGATTTCTACCAATAATGCAAACTGGACTGCAACATATGAGTAGGATAAATGACTATGCATATCATGACTCAACATGTGGCTCTGACATTATTTCTGACCCCTCTTCTGCAAACTTTCCCTGAGCCATGTTAGGTTCATTTTTGTCTGCTTCATTCATGAAGTTTTGGGGGTCTCTGGGTCTCTGGCTCTTTGACTTGGTAGGAGTTGATTGTTCTCTGTGTTGATCTCCTTCTCCCTTGTGCTGTTACCCAGTTCACCAGGAAAACAGCACCTTGCTTGTTTCCCCAATTTTTCTTAGTTTCAGCTGGGGCCCTTTTGAGGTATGGTGGGGTCGTTCTCTCCTTAGGATCTACATATATCTGAAAAAGAGAAGCAGATTCTCCAATGGAAAGTAAGTTAGCACCAGTGAGCTAACCCTTACTGTTTTTTATAGAGAACTTAATAGTTGTAGGCCTTCTCGTAGCCCACGATTGACGGTAGCTTGGTAATGGAGAGTGAGCTTATGTTTGGATATGGTTCTGACTTGTTTCCCAGCTCCAGCTATGGGTCTTGTTCCACTGAGGGGATCAGTTAGCCAAATCAAGAGCAGTTTGTTCCTCACCATGGCTGTGTGCCACTATTGCACTTGTGTGGACATCATAACAGGTTATTTGCTGCTAAATAAGTTAGACTATGAGTTGCTTCGACAGATATTGGTTATTTTCCTCCAGTTGCCCATGTAGCACCTTCTGGCTCTAGATGCGCTGCCTGTCTGCAGACTGACTCTCTTCTAGCTTCCAGCCATGCCATTCCATTTTACATGTCAACCACAAAAGGTGCATTCAGTAGTAGGGTCTTATCACTAACCTTTAGTGGGTCATCAAGTACTCCGACAGAAATCTGTCTTTCTTTTTGGAAACCTTGTAGGTCTCTCTGATCAAAAGCTCATTGTGGATGATAGCCACATGTGGTCCTGGGAGTTACAGGTCACTTCCCACTAAGAAAATGAAGAAAAAGATAACTAACATACAAGAGTTAGAGAGAAAAGTGGGGGGGGGGTGGCAGAGGGAAGGAAGCTGTAGAACATTAAGATTAGTCTTCATCATACCCTCTCCAGTGTCTTGTGGTACAGGTGTTCCCTCTAAGGACCTGATAAAGGTTCAGCCATTTGGTCTGCCTTTTAGGACGTAGAATTTTATGGTACCATTGCTGTTTGGGTACAGATTTGTGTCCCCCACCCCTCTGTTGCCCTCAGCTCCCTCCCCACCCATCCTATTGTCTAGCCCATGAGATGCTTGCTGGCTATGTAAGGCATCTTTGATAGATTCAAGTTAGGTGTTGTAGATGAGTGAGACTATGTGGCAATTTTTTTTTTTTCTGTGATTTGGTAAGTTCACTGAGAATGATATGTTCCAGGTTCAACCATTTTTTCCCCAAATTTCATTGTCTTTTCTTACTGCTGTATAGAATTCCATTGCATACAATACCACATCTTACTTATCGGTTCTTCTAGTGATGGACATCTGGGTTGATTCCAGCTCTTAGCTATTACAAATTGAGCTGCTTCAAACATGGTTGAGCAAATCTCTCTGGCCTGTGGTTTGAAGGTTTTACGGTAGATACCCAGTAAGGGAATAACTGGGTCTGTTGGTATCTCTATAGTCAGCTGTTTCATGAGTCTCCATATTGCTTTCCAAAGTGGTTGTAACATCTTACATTCCCACCAACAATGGATGAGTTTTCCTACTTCTCCATGTCCTCACCAGCATTTATTTTCATTTGATTTTTTGATGCTTGCTATACTTACTGGGGTAAGGTAGAATCTCATACTTGTTTTAATTTGCATTTTCATGATGTTTAGGGATGATGAACATTTTCTTAAGTGTGTGTTTTCCATTTGTATTTCTTCTTCTGTGAACCGCCTGTTCAGCTCTTTGCTTGCTTTATGCAATATTCCTTGGTAGAGATATACTTATGTCCACTTTTAGGTCAGCTGAAGTGTCTAAGACTTACCCTTATTTTACCTTTATGCTCTTTAAATACTTCTCAGAATGCAATTAAGCCTATACCTTTAGTACCACATCAAGTATCTTAAATATTATTACTTTTTACAGTCTTCATTACTTTTATCGTATCAAAACCTACCACTCACTTTATTTTCTTTTAAAAATAATTTCTTAGGATAGAATACAAATTATTTCATCATGACATAATCATATTGTTTTCATTCATTACCCTCTATCACTGCCCTTCCTTGAGGACCTTCCCCTGTATCTTCTTCAGTTATTTCCTCCAATTAGTCCTGCTTTCTGCTTCCCTGTTGCACACATCCCATTGCCTCATTACTTAACTCCCTAAAGAACTCCTCCTCTCATCTCATGATCCCCTTTCCAGTTTCATGCCCAAAAAGTTCACATAAATCAGTATTGCTCACATGTGTGTGTGTGTATGTTTGTGTTGGAATGCTTGTGAGGGCTTACTTTCCACATATAAAAACATTATATTTATCTTTTTGAGTTTGACTTATTTCACTTAAATACTTCCAGTTGCACACATTTCCTTGCAAATATAGTGAATTAAGTTTTATTTTTGGTTCATGCAATTTTGTTGAATATGTGTACAATATTATTTTTTTTTTATTTG
This sequence comes from Jaculus jaculus, assembly GCF_020740685.1. NCBI lineage: Eukaryota > Metazoa > Chordata > Mammalia > Rodentia > Dipodidae > Jaculus > Jaculus jaculus. The sequence goes on from NC_059103.1 coordinate 86,144,297, forward strand.
TCATCTGTTGGTAGGCATCCATTGCCTGGATATTAAGTAGTGTAGCTACAAGAATGGATGTGCCAAGTATCTCTAGTATGTTGACTAATGTTCTTTAATGTGTCTATCAGCATTGTTTATGTGAATTTATTGCTTTTCCTCACAGAAGGCAGAATCAGGATTCAGAACCTATAGTTATATTCAAAACCATGTATTTAACTTCCAAGTATGCTTGGCACAAACAAAGTAGGCACGCAAATATTTTGGAAGAAAATAATATAAAAACAATTTTGATCTGAATATATATATTGGAAAATTCAAAGATATTCATTTTATAATTTTTGAACTTACTTTGTTGTTAAATTATACTCTTCTGATTCAAGGTCTAGTTACCATGGGCAATGCAAATTTATTGAGAACTTTTTTGTGGTAAGTATCGTCCTGTTTGTGCAGATAATGCATATCATCCATGAGATCAGTGTTATCTCCCAGAAGGAAAATTTATATCAATGGAGGTTAAAGAATTACTAGGGACTACATAATAATATGTTTAAGTTGGGATAAATTAACATTTATCTCACTTTAAATGCATTTTTTCTAACTTATTGTGACATACCTTATGAAAGTAAATAAATGCTAAAAAAGAAACAACAACAACAACCAGCAACAACAACAAAACAAACAGAGTGTAAATGTGAAAGCTAAGAAGAAATGAGTTCCAATTATACAAGGGAACAAAGAAAGATTACATTTTTAAAGATTTTTAAATATTTTTGTTACTTTTATTTGAGATTTATTTATTTGAGAGCAATAGACAGAGAGAGAAGAGGCAAAGAGAGAGAGAGAGAGAGAGAGAGAGAGAGAGAGAGAGAGAGAGAGGGAGCAGGAGGGAGGGAGAGAGAGAGAGAGAAAGAATGGGTGCACCAGGGCTTCCAGCCACTGCAAACGAACTCCAGACATATGTGCCCCTGTGCATCTGGCTAACATGGGTCCTGGGGAATTGAGCCTTGAGCCACAGTCCTTAGACTTCATAGGCAAGCACTTAACTGCTAAGCCATCTCTCCAGCCCAAAATTACATTTTTAAGTAAAGATGAGAGGCTAGTAAGTTAATTTTATACAATACATAATTTTAAAAGTTATAGAAACAACAGAAAATAATATATTATACAAAATAATATATGATAACAGAATATAATATATGATAAATACATATAATTCAAATATTTTTAAAAAGCTATATTATAAATGGGTGATTAAAAATATTTATTTTATTTATTTGAGAGAGAGAGAGAGAGAATGAGGTAGATAGAGACAGAGAATGGGTGCACCAGAGCCTTCAAGCACTGCAAACAAACTCCAGAGGCAAGTGCCACCTTGTGTATTTGGCTTTCATGGGTCCTTGAGAATCAAACATAGGTCCTTTGGCTTTGTAGGCAAGTACCTTAACCACTAAACCACCTCTCCAGCCTGTGTTTTTTTTAAAGGAAACTTTATTTTAAAAGGGTAATGTCAAGCAAGCTAATTACACCTTCTTCCATCATGTCTTTCTTTGGAAGTGTTATGCAAAGCATACTAAGTGGGCAGATTGTAATGGCTGCTTATTTTTAGTGGAATATATTTTTTTCCTATATTTTATCATTAAATTATTCAATTTCAGTCAGTAGGAGCTAGAAGTGCTATATAATAGTTACTTTTCTTACATTGTGTTAAAATACCTCACAAAAGCAACTTAATGGAAGTCCAGTTTATTTTGGCTCACTGTTTGAAAGTGCAGTCCATCACGGTATGAAAGAAAAGTGGCAGGAGTGGGAGGCATCAGCAGTCAGGCAGCAGAGTGAGGAAGGCTGAGACCTTGGCATTTTTTTAAAGGAAGCTGGATAAGCCTTTTCTACAATGTCAGATAAGCCCTATGTAGTTCTTGATGGAATAAGACTAAAGTTTCATTTACAAAAAAGTGTATACTACTAATTGTATACAATAAAAAGACATTACTCTGGATAAATATACATAAACTTTAAGATGATAAGTAAATTTAACTACAGTAAAGAAAATAAGCATTTATTTAGAAAGCTAAACAAGCCCTACCATTTCTAATTAATACATTTCTACTTTAATATAAAATCTTGATATCTACCAAAATAATAAAAAAAGCAACCAGAATAGGAAAAGGGATGATTATGAATTTCAAATATTATAAATGGATATAGTTACTCTCAGAGAAAATGAATAGAGGTAATCAAATTTATAAAACTAGTAAGATGAGAAAAAAAATGCCTATCTGAGCACTGCCAAATTAAATAATTATAAGAATCATAAAAGTTGCAGATAAAATGGTATTACTTTAAGTTATTCAATTCAGGGAGAGTTTATATTAAAGTAGTATATAACTGAAAGGGAAGTTACTTCTCAGCATTATACAAAACATAATTACATTACTTACCTTATAAATTATGTTTCAGATCATAAATAATAAAATACACTTAACATATATGAATTTAGTTCTGCTACCATATTTCATATGATGTGCTGAAGAAATTTCTAGGCTCTGAAAAAGCTTTAAATATAAATGAGAAAGCCCATAGGAAACATACAAATGTGAGTTTAGTACTTTAAATGTTGGCAGTAACACATAAAAATATTTTAAAAATAGATATAAATAGATATAACAACACATGTTAACACATGCTAAATATTTAATAAATATGTAACTTCTGTAATACTATAAGAAATATGGTTCTTTAAATTGATAAGTATCTGAAGTTAGTTCCTTCTTGTGAGCAGCTTGTGAGTCTTTGTGAAAACTTGTAACATTAGAAGTTATGAATACTAGACTGGGGAAATGGCTTAGCGGTTAAGGTATTTGCCTATGAAGCTTAATGACCCATGTTTGTTTCCTCAGGACTCAAGTAAGCCAGATGCACAAGGGGGGGCACTTGAATCTGGAGTTCATTTGCAGTGTCTGGAGGCCCTGGCATGCCCATTCTCTCTTTTTCTCTGCCTCTTCCTCTGTCTGTGTCTCAAATGAACACACACACACACACACACACACACACATATATAAATGAGTATCGTTTGTGTCCTGGGTTGAATTAATTTATAGAACTTTAATATGCATGTATGATTGGTTGGCATATGTATGGCTATATGGTCCCTCTCATGTAGTTGCGTTTTTACTCCTCATCTATTGTTCATCAGGATTAAGAAAAAAAAAGAGATTTTGAGCTTGACCAAACTGTTCCTTAATGTTTATGTTGTATAGTATCAAACTAACATTTCAATCACAGAAGAACAGAGTTGTGTGAATTTCTTTCTCATTGCTGAAATTTAAGTAAGGAAAGAGTTTATTTTTGCATACAGTTCCCGAAGGTAGAGTCATCATGACAGAGAGAGCATGGCGGCAACATGGTGGAGGGGGAGAGCTGGCATCACATTATGAAAGAGGAAGCAGACAGAGAGAGAGAGAACAACACATGGGGCTAGCTATCTAAACTCAGTTCTCATATCCCACTCCCACTTTCCTTCTGCAAGTCTCCACCTCCTGAAGTTTCCACAACCTTCCAGAATAGTGCTACCAGCTGAAGATTACATGTTCAAACACGTGAATCCATAGGGATTTTGCAAGTACTTTTTATTGGTTTAAAGTTTTGAGAAAAAGTTTCATGAAAGTGGGCAAACATTACAGGCAGTTGTGAACCACATCTAGTCACCTATCAGCATCAGGGAGGGAGTACCAAAAGTGAGCTAACAAGCCCTGTCAAACTGGGCTTATAAACTTCAAGATCCATCCCAGTCACTCACCTCCTCCTCAAAGGATTTGCCTCCCAAGTTGCCACCAGCTGCTCATTGAGTCTAAGGCTTAACCACAAACACATCAAGCCATGGGGTACACTTTGCATTCAAACTACTACAGGGGACATTTACATTAAACCACCAAAGTACTGTGTGTCTAAGTCTCCATAGTGGGTTATACTTTTTTTTTTTTTTTTTTTTTTTGGTTGTTTGAGGTAATTTCTGCGTCTAGCCCAAGCTGACCTGGAATTCACTATGTAGTTTCAGGGTAGCCTGAAAATCAAGGTTGTCCCCCTACCTCTGTCTCCTGAGTTGTAAGATTAAAGGCGTGCACCACCATGCCTAGATAACAAGGTGTTATCGGATGAGTCTCAAGAACACAAAACTGAGGGAACCACCAAGCCCTTGGGTTGCAAAGCTACTGGTTCTCACTGGAGACCTCTGATGGACAAAAGGAATCTTCTAAAGCAAAGATAGCTCTGCTGAACATTGGGCAGTTACCCCCAGAGATGCTACACAATCCTAATGTGCAGAAAAGGCAGGAGTCCACAAGCTCAGCTGAATATGACCCCATGCGCATACGTGGTAGGCTCTAGTTTTTTAAAGACTAAAAAAGAAGCTGCTCCAACACATTGTATTATTTTTATTTATTTATATTTTTAATTTTGTGTTGTTTCTTACGTTTTCCCTACTTTACTTTTATTGTATTTTCGGTCTGTATTACATCTTAATGTTATCAAAATTTTCCCATGTATTTTTAAAGAGTACACTTTGATTTGTTGGAATTATGTCAAATGCATTAATAATTGTTTTCATGTATTAATAAGGAATAGGCACTAGAGGTTGGCTAGGCAGTTTAGGGTAAAAGGACCCCAAAGTAAATAGCTTTGTCCTTGGCTAAATGTGGAAAGTATACTTGAACCTGTAAGTAGAGTTTAGTCTCTTTCTTTCCAGGAAAATTATTCTTTGGAGGAAGATTCCTAGCAAACCGACTACCTCCAAGAAGAATGCACCCTTTCCTGGAAAGATTGCTACTCTGCTAGTAACTTAACCTCTTTCTGAGATACCTGGTGATCTGCATTTTCCTTTCCTAAATGAATTCCCTTCCCATACAAATCCCAGTCCAAACTGCCTTCCAGTCTAGCCCAGCAATAGATATAGCCTGGCTATATGTACAGCAATATATATAGCCTAGCTCTACAATAAAATATTCCAAATTTCACACACCTATGGTCTGTAAAATTCATTTGTTGAATTAATATGAAAAGGACTCAGAGGTAACTAATTCAGTGAAAACTTTGGTTGACTGTGAGTGTCCAGCACCTTATATCCTTAGTTGTTTTCTACCCGAAGCCCTAAAACCTCTCTGTCACTCTCCACTCCTACATCTTTTTTCTTGTTTTCTTTCAGGCTTAAAGCAGCACAGAACAAAATCCATTTTCATTTAGAATACATGAAAATAAGTGCATAACAAAACTTGTGGCAGCTTCATTTAAAATTTTTTGTTTATTTGTTTTTTGCTTTTCGAGGTAGGGTCTCACTCTGGCCCAGGCTGACCTGGAATTCACTATGGAGCCTCAGGGTGGCCTCGAACTCACGGGGATCCTCCTACATCTGCCTCCCGAGTGCTGGGATTAAAGGCGTGTGCCACCACACTCGGCTATTAAAAATTCTTATTTATACTTTTTCCTTTATAATTTTAGACGCAATTAGGTATTATATTTTGGAACACATTTCAAAAGAATTCATGAATATCAGGTGATATCTCTTCTGGCATTATGTGTTTATGCCAGGGTGATATTTCCTCATTTTTCCCTCTTTATTTTATTTATTTATTTATTTATTTATTTAATTTATTTATTTGAGAGTAACAGACAGAGAGAGAAAGAGGCAGAGAGAGAGAGAGACAGAGAGAATGGGCGCGCCAGGGCCTCCAGCCACTGGAAACAAACTCCAGATGCATGCGCCCCCATGTGCATCTGGCTAATGTGGGTCCTGGGGAATTGAGCCTCGAACCAGGGTCCTTAGGTTTCACAGGCAAGCGCTTAACCGCTAAGCCATCTCTCCAGCCCCCCCTTTTTTTTTTATTAAGTAGAAACTTTGCATGATCACATAATGTGTTAGTACCATCATTTCCCTCCTCCAGGCTTCCATTCTGCTGAGGGCCCTCCTGGGTGGAATTGCTAGTATTCACCATGAGGGTGTGAGATATGAGATGTAAGAGCAAAAGTTTTGTAAGTGGATAGGGCAATGCCCCTGGACATGTCCTTTCACTCTGTGGTTCTTACAATCTCTCCGCCTACTAGTCCCCAAAATTCCCTGAGCGAGGGTGGGTGTACTTTAATTCTACTTTAGCTTTGTGTTCTCAGCAGCTTCTGGATTCTCACTTTGGCACATTTTAAGCATCCTCAGTGTCTGTCTCCATTAGCCTGTGCTGGTTGTTAGGCTCACCACTGAAGCAGCACTCTCCCCTTTTTCCAATTTTCTTAATGTTTTATCAGTTTCTAATTCATTAATTTCTTCTCTAATTTTAATTATTTCTCTCTCTTTTTTTTTTTTTTTTTTGAACTCTTAGGGCTGACTTTTTCCTTGTCTTTCCAACACCTTTATGTGTAGGGGGAGATTATTAATTTGGAATTTGTCTTTGTTAGGAAGACAGTTGGTGCTATTAACTTCCCACTTTGGACTGCCTTCATTGTGTTGTATAAATTTTGATATGTTGTGTTTTCATTATAATTCTGTCCAAGAAATTCTACAATATCATTTTTAGATTTATTCCATGATACATCCATTTTTTAATAGCATGTTGTTCAGTCTCCAGGATCTGGAACAATTTCTACTTTTCTCTTGTTGTTTAAAGCATTGTGGTCTGATATGATGCAGGAAGTTACATCAATTTTCCTGAATTTATGGATTTATGCTTTATGCCCTAATATGTGATCTATTTTGTAGAAGGTTTCATGAGCTGTTGAGAAAAATGTATATCCAGTAGAACTGGAGTGGAATGTTTTGTAGAAGTCTAATACATCTAATTGATCTATAGTCATGTTAATATTGATTTTCTTCTTGATTTTCTGCTTTGATGATCTGTCTCATGATAGTGGGGTATTAAAATTCTCTAATACAATGACATTGGGACTTATTTCTGATTTGTTATCAAGTAGATTTTGCTTTGTAAAATGTAGTACACTTGTGTTTAGTGCATATAGATTTATGATTGTGATAGTCTCCTGTTTGATATTACCTTGATAAGTAAAAATTGGTCTCATTTGGGGCTGGAAAGATGGCTTAGCGGTTAAGCACTTGCCTGTTAAGCCTAAGGACCCTGGTTCGAGGCTCGGTTCCCCAGGTCCCACATTAGCCAGATGCACAAGGGGGCGCACGCGTCTGGAGTTTGTTTGCAGAGGCTGGAAGCCCTGGAGTGCCCATTCTCTCTCTCCCTCTACCTGTCTTTCTCTCTGTGCCTGTCGCTCTCAAAATAAATAAATAAATAAATAAATAAATAAAAAAAATTGGTCTCATTTGTTCTTTTTATTTATTTTTTGTTTGAAGCTTATCTTGTTAGGAATTAATAAAATCAGACCTACTTTTTTTTTTTCATTTGCTTAGAAGTTATAACTATGGTTTAATTTAATGCCTGCCATGCTGGAAAGTTTAAGGGGTTTTGTGCTTTGCATGTTTTCATAACTGCTTCAGTATTTGGTATGGTGTTTGTTTTGTGTAGGCTCTTGATATTAGTTATTCAACTCTTCCATTTGGACTATTTCCTGAAGTATTTTCTGTAGGTTTGGCTTTGTGTTAACATAATAATAGAGTGAGGTCTTATCATGGAAGCTTTTCCTTTCACCATTTATTTTGAGGGATCCTGTTAATATGTACAGTAGTTTGAGTTCAAATCCATAGTTTTCTTTTTTTTTTTTTTTTGGTGTTGTTGTTGTTTTGATTTGTTTTGTTTTGTTTTAGGATTTGGAGTGCTCCATTCCAAGCCCTTTTGGCTTTCATGGTATCAATTGAAAAATCTGAGGTAGCACTGATTGCTTTCATATGTAATGAATTATTTCTTTCTCAATGCTTTTAGCACTCTTTTGTTTTCATTGTTTAGAGTTTTAAATATGATGTGCCTTGTTGAGTTTCTTCTTTGTTCCTATCTGTTTGGTATTCCGAGAGCTTCTTGTATATTTATGGGTTTATCTTTTGAAAGACTGGAGAGATTTTCTTTATTAATTTTGTCGAATGTGTTATTTGTTGAATATGCCTCTGGCCTGGAATTGTTTCCCTTATGATATACCCATGATTTGGATGTTTGATTGTTTCAGGGAATACCACAATTCCTTCATATTCTGAATACATTATTTTTTGAATTTATCAATTTCTAAGATGGTGTATGCCTAACCACACTTCACCTTGCAGGGAAGGAAAGATAAGATCTTTAGAGTTATTTGGGGTTTTTATGGGTTTGCAGATCCCTCTAGACCTCCAGTGGAGGGGTGTGGAGGAGGTAAGCAGGGAATCCATTGATACCCATGCTCTCAGGTATCTCACAAGTCCCCCAATCCACTCAAACAACTGTCCCAAGCACAGTCTCAGATGCCGCTCCTCCCAGTGCAGACCCAGACCAGCAAGCTAGTGTTCCCCTTCCTTCCCTTATTTGGTTTTCCCTTGCCCACACAACTGCCTTCCCACCATTCTCCCCTCCATGCTTGGACTCAGGGTAGCAAGCTAGCATTCCCCTTCCCTCCCTTCTTTGGGTTTCCCATGTGACAACCATCCCACTTGCCACCCTGCCCTCATTTCCTGCAGGCTACTTGGACCCAACCCACCAGGTATATTGTTCACCTCTCCCTCCCCTTCCTGCCACCCACTGGACCACCACCCATACTCTCCCCCAAGTGAAACCTGACCCACAGAAGTTGTATAACCCATCCCACCTTGTCTCAGGACCTGGCAGTCCCATAAACCCCTGTTACATGGTCCCAATGTACCACCCCTCACACCTCAGCATTGCAGAACTGCCACACAACCCCATCCTCTCCTCCTCTGTAGCCCAACTGCATCAGAGTCTACTCTCAGGAATAGAGTCAATCATGCGAATGATAGAAACTCAGAGCTGGAAGATAATACAGAAGAAACAGTTTGTGAGTCCAGAAGTTCCAATAAGTTCAAAAAATTTTTGTGAACAGAACATGATAGAATTATGAGATACCCTTAAACCTCACAACATTCAGATCATGGGAATACCAGCAGGGAGGAAATTCAGACAAAAGGCATGGAGAACTTATTCAAAAAAAAAATTAATGAAGAAAATGTTCCCACTCTCTCAAAAGAAAAGCCCATCAAGTTAAAGGAAACTAAAAAAAACTCCAAACAGACTGGACCAATGGAGCAATTCTCCAAGAAAGACCTAACAGCAGCTATGGAGAAACAACAAATTACATATAAAGGTAACCCCATCAGAATTACCTCAGACCTCTCAATGGAAACCCTGAAAGCCAGAAGGGCTGGGAATGGAACACTGTAATGTCTAAGAACTTAGGGCTTCCAACCTCAACAACTCTAACAAGCAAAAGTATCCCTCCTAATAGATGGTGAAAGAAAAACTTTCCATGGGAAAAGTCAGCTTTACAACTATATGAGCACAAAGCCAAACCTAAAGAGAGTACTTCAGGGAATTTCCCACAGAGAAGAATCAAATAACCAGCCTCAAGTGCCTACAAGAAGCAGATCACAATAACTAAACTCAGAGAAAGTACATATAAACCTACAAAATCCAAGAAAACACCAAACCACATAAACCACCACAATATGGCAGGGATTAAATCAAATCACACAATTATTCCCCTAACCATTAATGGCCTTAATTCACCCATCAGAAGACATAAGCAAACAGGGTGGATCAGAAAATTAGACCTCTCAATCTGCTGCCTGCAAGAAACTCAATTCACAACTAAAGATAGACACCTCCTCAGGGTGAAAGGGTGGAAAATGATATTCCAAGCAAATGGAAGAAATAAGAAACATGCAACTGTAGCTATAGTAATATTGGATAAAAGACTTCAAACCAAAAGTAATAAAAATGGCAAAGAAGGGCACTTCTTACTTATCAAGGGAATGATCCATCAAGAAGATATCACAATCATCAATATTTATACACCAAACATAGGTGCACCACAATTCATAAAACAAAACCTACTTGACAATAAAACAGAAATAACCACCAACACCATCATAGTCAAGGACATAAATACTCCACTATCAGCAATGGATAAATTATCCAAACAAAAAAATTAATGGGGAAGTAAGAGAATTCAACAACACCATAGATCAATTAGACCTAACGGACATCTACAGAACAGTCTATCCATAATCAACATATTACACATTCTTCTTAGCAGCCTATGGAACCTTCTATAAAATAGATCATATACTGGGTCATAAAGCCTGATTCCATATATTTAGGAAGGTAGACATAATTTCCTGCATGATATCAGATCACAATGTTACATTGCTAGAAATTAACAACAAAATGCATGCTAAGAATCCCACCAGCTCTTGGAAACTGAACAACCTATTTTAAGCAATAAGTGGGTATTGGGTGAAATAAATAAATGAAATTGAAAAATCTCTAGAACTAAACGACAATTGAGAACACATTGTACCAAAACTTATGGCACACAATGAAGGCAGTCCTTAGGGGAAAATTCATAGCATTAAATGCCTTCATAACAAAGCAGAGAGATACCAAATCAATAACCTAACAATCCACCTAAAGGCATTGGAATATCCATACGAATCCAACCCCCAAAGCACCACATGGAAAGAAATAATTAAGATCCAAGCAGAAATTAATGAATTGGAAACTAAGAACATAATTAAGAAAATTGATGAAACAATGAGCTCATTCTTTGAAAATGTAAACAAGATTGATAAACCCCTAGCCAATCTGATCGAGTAAAAAAAAGAGATCTTTCAAGTTAACAAAATTAGAAATGAAAAAGGAGAAATCACAACAGACATAAGTGAATTTGTGAGAAAATCAGGACTTATTTCAATGTCCTGTACTCCATGAAACTGGATAATTTGCAGGAAATGGATGAATTCTTTGACCCATACCACCTGCCAAAGCTCAAGTCACAGGAGATTAATCTCTTAAACAAACCTGCCACATGTATCAAGATTGAAAAGGCAATCAAAAACTTTCCCCAAAAGAAGAGTCCATGACCAGATGGCTTCTCAACCAAATTCTATCAAACCTTCATATAAGAACTGAAATTATTCTTTTCTCAAACTGTCTCATATAACCAAAGAACAGGAAAAGTTAACCAACTCCTTTTATGAAGCTAATATCACCCTAATACCACAACCAGACAGAGATGCCACAAGAAAACTATAGTCCTATTCCCCTAGTGAACTTAGTGCAAATATCCTGAACAAAATTCTCACAAACTCTAAAAAGTAGGGTTTATCCCAGGAACAGAGGGTTTGTTCAACATATGGATACCTGTCTATGTAACATACCACATAAATAACCTTAAACACACACACACACAAACAAAAAACACATGATCATGTCAGTGGCTCCAGAAGAAAAAAGGCCATCAACAAAACACAGCATCACTTCATGATCAAAACATTGTAGATAATATGCATAGACTGTTTATATTTCAACATAATAAAGGCTATATATAAAGCACCTAAAGGTGAAATAATACTGAATGAATTACCATTGAGATCAGGAGCAAGACAGGTGTGCTCACTCTCACCTCTGCTCTATAAAATAGTACTGAAGTCCTAGCTCAAGCAATAAGACAAGAGAAAGAAATAAAAGGGATACAAATTGGAAAGGAAGAAGTTAAATTAGCCCCATTCACAGATGACATGGTTATATACATTAGTGACCCAAGAACCTCCATCTAAAAACTCTTTAAGGTGATTAACGCCTTCAGCAAAGTAGCAGGATACAAAATCAATGCACAAAAATCAGTAGCCTTTCTATATGAAATGACAAAGATACTGAGAAAGAAATAAGTGACATTGTCTCATTTTCAATAGGAAAAAACAACATTGGAATAACATTAACCAAGGATATGAAAGACCTATACAATAAAAACACTCAATTTCTGGGCTGGAGAGATGGCTTAACAGTTAACTTCACTTACTTGTGAAGCCTAAGGACCCTGGTTTGAGGCTCTATTCACCAGGACCCATGTTAGCCTGATGCACAAGGGGGCACACATGTCTGGAGGTCAATTGCAGTGGCTGGAAGCCCTGGAATGCCCATTCTCTCTCTCTCTCTCTCTCTCTTTCTTTCTCTCTCTCTCTCTCTCTCTCTCTGTCTCTCTGTCTCTCTCTCCTCTCTCCCCCCCCCCTCTCTCTTAGTTGCTCTTTGCCTCTTTATTCCTCTGTCACTCTCAAATAAATAAATAAAAAAAAACAAAAAAAGTGTTTAAAAAACCACTCCATTTCTTCTTTCCTGATTGGAGATTCTGTCTTCCATATGACTGACTCGGGTAGTGAGGGCTTCTAAAGGCATTTATTTATTTATTTTTTATTTTTTTTTATTTTTATTTATTTGTTTGAGAGTGACAGACAGAGAGAGAAAGAGGCAGTTAGAGAGAAGGAGAGAGAATGGGCACACCAGGGCCTCCAGCCACTGTAAATGAATTCCAGATGCATGTGACCCCTTGTGCATCTGGCTAACATGGGTCCTGGGGAGTCGAGCCTCAAACCGGGGTCCTTAGGCTTCACAGGCAACACTTAACTGCTAAGCTATCTCTCCAACCCTTCTAGAGGCATTTAAAAGGTCTGTTTCCTCTCCTCCTCCTCTTCCTTCTTATTCTTTATAATGTTGTGGTTTTCTGAATTGTGTCCATTTATATTTTACTCTCTGATTTCAGGTCAATGTTTGATTTCCTTGCTGATTCCTAGAGTTTATTATTGCATTTAGTCATGTCTTAATTAAGCTTAATCAGATGGTTGTTGATATTCTCAATTTATTGACTCACCTTCAACTCATTTATCTCTCTTCTCAGTTTTCTCTGTTTTTCTTCAATTAAATTAAGCCTAAGTGGTAAAGGCTATGTGCATTTTAGTCATGTGATTGCTGGTTTTTGCATCCAGTTCAGTCATTCTCTTGGTCATGGTCTCATTTTATTTACTTGTTTTATTTTATGTGCTTTCATTTTGGGATTCTAGTTCTTTATTTCTTCTGCGTTTTTAATTGGAGGCTTCCATTACAGGACTAAGTAACCTCTCAGTATGCCTTTTAGTAGATGATGATGATGATGATGATGATGATGATGATTATGTTTTTATGTTTGCATTGGGGTCTACCATCTCAGGGTAAATTTCTTTTTTTTAATTAAGGAAGAAGTAAGTATTTCCCCTTGTAGGAGCTCCTTGAGTGTTCTGTCTTGGGTTTGAACCAGATTGGAGTGTGATAGGGTTATAATCACAGTTTTTCAGTTTGTGGAGGTTGAAAGTCTGCCAACAGCTCTGGGGTGGTGGTTGATAGGAGAAACTAATTAGATGCCTGGAATCTCTTTAGCTCATGGTAACTGCCATGCCTTGCTTGTGCGGCTCTGTACCAGTAACGCTTGCCCCTACTCCCCACTGTACCACAATTGAGCAGGTGGTGGGGGCGCACTAATATCCCCCGGGGTTACCAGGTACTCTGTGCTCCCCATCTGTGGCAGGAATGAGTTGTCAAGGAGGTAGTGGGGTGCCTGTCAGAGGATATGTAGATGGGGTAGGGGAAATGATGGAGCCTGGACCCACAGACCATGCCTGACCAAAAGTCTGAAGAAGTGTCTGCTGTGAAGACAATCAGTCTATGGAGGTGACTGGGGCAGAAACAAGGGTGTGTGGAGACAGTTAGAGGCACGGTTAAGTGCCAATCAACGGAGGCAGCTGAGACGAGAAATGGGTTCGCCTGTGTCTACTGGCCTCACAGAGCAGGCTTTCCCAGGAGGTTTCCTAACCCCTGTGAGCACTTCCCTGAGGCTACCTGTTCCCCCCAAACAGGGTATATCTCTTGATCAATTCTTCACTAAATGTAGGACAGAACTCAAAACTTAAATTCTGTACCAACAACATATGTGGGGATCTAGTGGTTCCCTGCCTTCCACACTGAGAAATAAATAGGATGCCAGAGTCTAATGTTGCTGCAGGTACATGTAGGGTCCACATTAGCAGCAGGGAAGCAGGGATTCTGGGATATCAGGAGACTAGGACACGTCATGTTCCATATACAGGATCCCATCAGCCCCATACCAGGCCAGCAGCAGTGGAACAGGGTGTGGGGGAATCAGGAGCTGGGGAACTAGGAGCCCAGGCCTACTCATTCTGCAGGCAGGCATCCATTAGCACAGGGGAACTAGGAATGAGGGAACCAGGAGCTGGAAAACCAGAAGCTCTATTTTTACCTCAAAAAAATAGGGCTGTAGAGATCAGCACTTAAGGTTCTTGCTTGCACAGCTTGACAGTCTGGGTTCAACTCCCCACTACCCACGTAAAGCCAGAAGCACAAAGTTGCACATGTGTCTGGAGTTTGCTTGCTGTGGCAAGAGGCCCTGGTGCTCTATGAGTGTATCTCTCTCTTTTAGAAATATTTTATGGGAATCGTCAGTAAAAATATAAATTTTAAAAAGTTTAGTGTCAAGTCTTGAATTGACCCCTTGGCCTGTTTGTCTCCAGTGCTTCTGTATCTACAAATCTAGCGCCTAAGTTTCCCCACTTGTGAAACAGAGTTAAGTAGTTTATGTAATCTCATCTGATAGCCAAATATCTTGATGTTGGAGGCTGAGGTCAGCCGGGTCTCAACTATGTTGGGCAACTTGGTGAGACTCTTTCTCAAAATTAAAAACATTACTGGCCTAAACTGAGACCCTAGCTCAAAAAACCAAACATAAATAAATATAAATATTAAAAGGAGGACTGTGAGGATGGAGAGATGGCTTAGGAGTTAAGGCACTTGCTTGTGAAGCCTATGGACTCATGTTTGACTCTCCAGGTCCCAGTGATGCAAGCATGCAAGTTCACACATGTGCACAAGGGGAGAACCTGTATTAAGTTCAATTGCAGTGCCAATTCTGCCATGTCAATTCACTCTATAACACATACACCTTAAGATTTTTTTTTTAAAGAAATTTGTTTGCCTCAAAAACAATTGGGAAAGATTTTATTTGAAAGGAGAAAGAGAGAAAAGAGAGAGAGATATATTAGTTTTCCAGGGCCTCTTGTTTCAGCAAACAAACTACAGACCCATACTCAGCTTTGTGTATCTGAATTTATGTGGCTACTGTGGAGTCAATTCTGGGCTGTTTTTTGAGCAGGTGTCATTAATCACTAAAACTTCACTCTAGCCTCATTTTTACTCTTTGAACTTACTCTCTGTTAAAATTGTTATTCTTTGTATATCTAACTTAAATATTTGTGTGTTTACTACCTCTACCACTGACATGTCCTCTTTAGAAACAGATTAGTCCAGGCCTTATTGTGGCAAAGTTCTACCAAAATATAGACATTTAAAAGTTAACTCTAGGATTGGGAAGTAAAGAAAACAATTGGTCATTTTAAAACCATGCATTTTCTTCATGTTTACAAGCTTACAAAAGAAGTCATCATGTGGAGAGTTGATCCTAATTTGTGTCAGTATGTCATAATTTGTTTTAGATTTAGCTATCCTTTACAACATATTTGCATATTGACTTATATCGATGTCTTCACTTTGAATAGGATGAAATAGCTCAGGTAGACACTGTTACATGATTACAATGCTTCTACAGAGGTGGACAAAAACAAGGAGATAGGAACAGGATAAAGGCAGAAATTCTACATGTTTATCCTTCAGTTGGTTGCCTCCTAGTCCAAATGAGAGGTTAGTGCTTCTACCAAGATAATTTCTGCATGATGGTTAAAATAACATTTAATTAAAAACTCTTTGTAAAGCTGAAGGAGGTGGCTCATCTCTGTAATCCCAGCACTCATGAACTTTAAGTAGGAAAAAAGGCCTTGAATTTTAGCCCATTTAGGACTACATAGTAA
Organism: Jaculus jaculus; assembly: GCF_020740685.1. NCBI lineage: Eukaryota > Metazoa > Chordata > Mammalia > Rodentia > Dipodidae > Jaculus > Jaculus jaculus. Next base: position 86,160,108 of record NC_059103.1, read on the forward strand.
GTTCCAGTCTATCTGGGTTACAATAAAACCTTTCACCAAAAAATTTAAAAAATCCCAGTTCACTGTAGAAATTGCAGAAGACACTTGGAAATGGAAAAAAAAAAAAACATATCTTGTTCTTGGATTTGAAGAATCAATATTGTGAAAATGGCAATCATACCAAAAGCAACCTACATAGTTAATGCAGTCACCATCAAAATGCCAATGGCATTCTTCATGGAAAAAGAAAAACAAAGTCCAAAATTTCATTTGGAAGGGAAAAATAACTCATATATCTAAAACAATTTTGGTCAACAAAAATAAGGCTGGTGGTATCACCATAGTTGATTTTAACCAATACTACAGAGCTATAGTAACAAAAACAGCATGGTACTGGCACAAAAGCAGGTATGTCGATTAATGGAACAGAATAGAGGATCCAGATGTAAGTCCAGGTAGCTATAGCCACCCAATCTTCAACAAAAATTTCCAAAATAAATTGGAGAAAAGATAGCATCTTCAGCAAATGTGCTACAAAAACTGGATATGTATCTATTAGAGGATGAAAATAGATCCCTATCTTTCTCCATGTACAAGAATTAAGTCCAAATGGATCAAACACCTTAATGCCAGAGATGAAACTCTGAAACTGCTAGAAAAAATCGTAAGGGAAACCCTTCAACATATTGGTCTTGGCAAGGACTTTCTGGATATAACCCCAGTTGCTCAGGCAATAAAATCACAGATTAACTCCTGGGACCTCATGAAATTACAAAGCTTTTGTATGACAGAAGCCACTGTGAATAGAGCAAAGAGGCAACCTATAGAATGGGAGAAAATCTTTGCCAGCTATACATCTGATAGAGGATTAATATCTAGGATATACAAAGAATTGAAAAAAATTAAATAATAAGAAATCAAACAACCCAATTAACAAATGGGTTATGGAACTAAATAGTTCTCAAAAGAAGAAACATAGATGGTATATAAACATCTAAAAAACATATTCTACATCCCTAGTCATCAGGGAAATGCAGATTAAAACTATGTTGAGATGCCATCTCACTCCTGTCAGATTGGCTGCCATCATGAAAATAAATGATCATAAATGCTGGTGGGGATGTGGAAAAAGGGGGACACTTCTACACTGTTGCTGGGAATGCAATCTTGTCCAGCAATTGTGGAAATCATGTTCCTGAGTCAGGTAAAAATAGATCTACTGTATTATCCAGCTATACCACTCCTAGGCATATATACAAAGGACTCATCTCACCACCTTAGAGATACTTGCTCAATCATGTTTATTGCTGCTCTATTCACAATAGTTAGGAAATGGAACCAGTCTAGATGTCCTTCAATTGATGAGTGGATAATGAAGATGTGGGATATTTACACAATGCAGTTCTACTCAGCAGTAAAAAAAAAAAAAAAAAAAAAAAAAATGAAGTTATGATATTTATGAGAAAATGGATGAATCTGGAAAGGATTATACTAAGTGAAGTGACCCAGGCCTGGCAAGCAACATGTCACATGTTCTCTCTCATAACTTGATCCTAGCTACAAATGACTGGACTTCTGTATGAGTAGGAAGAAAACTCAATAGCATAGGCCAGCAAGCTAGAAAGGAGATATAAAGGGACTACAAAGGGAGGGGGGGAAACTAATAGGATGATATTGTATATATATATATAAGAAGAAAAACAGATTAATGGGCATGAAAAGGCCTAAGTGAGGTCAGGGGAAGAGATTGAGTAAAGGAAAGGTAAAGGGAGGGCTAATCAAAATCTAAGAGGACATAAATAAGTCATATGGAAACTTACATTTTTGGACAATGGAACACACAGAAGCCATAGATTATTACTAGAATATTTTCAGTTTCAGGGATGGGATACCTTCCAGTAAGTTGTTGGACAGGGAGGTCCATGATGCCCCACAAACATTACAGGCAATTACCAAGGCCCTTGGTTTCCCACCAGGAATAGATTGTACAACACTATTGCTGAAGACTCCACCTACTTGGGATGCAGGGTCACTGAGAAATCCTGTTTGAGCTGAGCTGAAATCTTCCTCCATGTAGATCAGCTGACAGACAGCTGAGAAAAGCCATGCTGCATGCAGTTCAATGGGAGAGAGAGACATCACCAGTGAAGATACTCATCAGTGGACACTGCAAGCCTTATGTTTGGCCGGCCATGCCAAATGAACCAATGGGTGCAATAGTGGCATGTCTGTTATGAGGGAAAACAACCCCCCTCTAATTTGACTGGAGTCCTACTACATGGGAAGAAATACATTCTTGATACTAAAAACCTACAACAGGGGTAGTCATGAGCACTAAGGGTGTAATGTCTGCTGCTGTCTGGCTAAATGTATGCATTATGCTAACCAAACTTCCCAATGAGCACTTCTCTTAATGTCCATACCCATATATTAATGCTACTCACTTTTGTTTAGAGAACCTTCTCTTTTCAGATGGCAGTAACCTTGGGATGACTCAGAAGGGACCATGATGCTGGGAAGAAGTGACAGAGATGTGTTCAGCACTGAATTATCTCAATCACAGCTTCCATGGCTCAGGTTCCATTGCAGAAGAGGTGACAGAAAGAATGTCAGAGCCAACGAAAGGGTAGGACTCTTTACAACATGCCCCTCCAGACACAAAATGGCCTGCATATGCATGACCTCACATTGCCTGACACTACCTAAAGAAGACCATCATAGGAGGAAAAGATCATGATGTCAAAATAAAAGAGAGACTGGTTGAGAAGGGGAGGGAATATGTTGGAGAGTGGAGTTTCAAAGAGGAAAGTGGAGAGAAGGAGGTTATTACCATGGGATATTGTTTACAATTATGGAAGTTGTCAATAAAAATAAATAAATAAATAAATAAACAAACAGGAAAAAAATCCTAAGTTTAATCATTTGGGTAAATCCTTCGGTCATCTGAAAAGTACTACCTTTGCAATAGGAAAAGGTATGTTAGAAGGAATAATTACTACTTAGTGAATTTGTGCTTAATTATGTAGTGATTGTTATAATTTTTTACTGGAGAAATACGGATCCATTTGTAAATTATGACCTACCAATCAGAATGTTTAATAGCTTGGATTCATGTTTATATAAACAACATTAAAAGTTTGTCAAAATGGACCAAAGCTTTTGACTTCCTTCTAGAAAGACTCTTTGTATTAATTACAAAGATATTCTATTAGCTAATTTCTTGTTGCTGTGACCAAATACCCAACTTTTGACAGGATGCATTCCATCATGTTAGGAAAGGCATGGTTGGATCAGGAAAATGGCTTGTCATGTCATAGTCAGAAAGCAGACTGCAAACAGGAAATGAAGTTGTTTTATAAAGCTTCAATATCCAT